>NC_082654.1:55626853-56251853 GCF_028023285.1 Balaenoptera ricei
ACAAGGCTATGTTGTCTAAAGTCCCTGTTTGAGTCCTCATTTTCCATCCCTTCCCAGTGGCCTTTTCCTCTTTGGACCTTCTGCAGTCTTGTGACTGAGCATTCTAGCTCCCTCCTTGTTAAATGCCTCTGATTAAATGTGTATATGTAAAATCTCTTACTTTATCCCAGAGGGCATCGCTTTAATATGGTATTAATTCCCTGGAGGGATAGTACTGCCACTGTTGACCAGTTGGAAAGCTCAAGATTTGGAAAAAAAAGTTTTAAATGCTCATAAGTACAGAGGGGATTTGGTTGCCAGAACTGTTCGTTGGGGCAATTGTGTCCTCCCTTTTGCTTCCCACAGTCCAGTGCTTGATGCACAAGGTTTTGGTTGATTACTTTTTATTGCGTTCTAGTGGGAACCAGTTTCTCCACCCATTCTCACTCTCCGTGATCTCAATTCCCTATTGTTCCTTGGGCCTGAGGATGCAGCTAGACCTGAGAATGGGAGGGAATGAAGTGAAAGATGCTGTCATTTAGTGTAGGAATTGGTTCAGGATATAATCCTGTCCACTTCTTTTCCTGGTCAAAGCAAAAATAATGCAGGAGTTACGTGAGCAGGATGTTTATCAAGTGTATAGGACCAATATGTAGATGTTTAATTTATCATAAAAAGCTTTGGGAAACTGGACTCTGATGATTTTCCCATAATGAATCTGCCTCTCAAGAATCCTTTTCCAAAAGTCATTGTTCTCTGTAGCCCGTCCGGATACTTTTTTAACATCTTGCTTGTGAATGTGATTGCCAGCGTCTTAGAGAAGTTGACAGTTTCTGTGATTTCTATTAGCAGAAAAATGTGGGCTCAAAAGCTTTTCCTCTAAATGAATCTGTTGTGTAACATCCAAGCTGACTCAGAATATAGGTGCATACTCTTGCCCTGAGAAGGTGGAAGAAGGGGAAGAGCCCAATTCAGACGAGGTGTGGGCGAGGAGGCAGGGCGCCCAAGAGCAAAGGCACCCTGTGCTCTAATCTCAGCCTAAACCATATCTCTGGGAAGGAGTTTTTTGCTTCCTATTTGTATCCCTGAGTAACCACAGACCCCCACCTCCAACGTGGGATGTTAACCTTGGTGCACTGAGGAGATGAGCTGCAGAGCTAAAGCAGAGTCCCAGAGGAGCTTCAGTTATGCAGAACCTATACAACCTTCTTTGCCATACAAGCTTAGGGCTTGGGAGATGAGAGCTAAGGGCTGAAATTCCTCAAGGTAAGAAGACCCTCCCCCCCCAGGAAGTGGACTCCTCCAATTTTCTCACATGATTATGCAGGCACTTTCACTTTTCCATATATAGGAGTCACTCAGGAGCAAGCTCTGGCCAGTTGGAGGGAGTGACACATCCCTCTCCAGTCCCTCCCTTCTCATCCCTCCGCACCTTTACTCTCACGTGCGCTCGCAGGCACTTAGGCAGAAGTGAGCCCTGTGGCTCTGCGGAGACGAGCCTGTTGGGTTTAAAGAAGGAAACAAACAAACAGACAGAACCCTCAGGCCAAGTCCCAGCATTAAAATTGTTACCTTGAAGAAGCTGAGTGGAGCAGTGTGAAGAGATGAATGGACCGGTGGATGGCTTGTGTGACCATTCTCTAAGCGAGGAAGGGGCCTTCATGTTCACTTCGGAATCTGTAGGAGAGGGGCACCCGGGTAAGTAGGTGGTCCTGGTTGGATGGTTGACCTGTACCGGGGGGGGTCGCTGTTACTGAAGGCCTGGAAGACGATGTGTGTCAGTAACTATAAGGGATCTTGGCAAGAACAATGTGCAGTATTTTTTTATTCTGTTAATTTGCAGTTTTGTAAAACAGTCACTTGTTATGCAAATAATAGATTGTAAGTTAACGAAGCCGAGGCTCTGTGCCGCAGCCCCCCACCAGCATCTCCTCACAGTGGGACTGTGACAGAGGACACACGGTTGGTTGGATAAACATATCATATGTGTAAAATGTATCATCAGGTATTAACTCTATATATAGAGATTTTTTTTTTGAGTAAAGCTTTATTAATGAGCAGCTTAAGTCAACAGAGAATGTTCCCTCAAGCAAGACCACGGGTCACTAAGTTTTGCATGTAAAGCGTGTGCAGTTTAGAAATGAACGGCAGTGCGTTCTAAATAGGGGCTGAGACAGATCTCTGGAAGAAAATTCCAGCATTTTATTGGGTCTCTGAAAGGTAGGAGGACTGTGATGTGGGGAAACGAGAGAGGCTTCCGTGAAGACCACAATGGGAGCCTCAACTTTCTGGGACAGTGGTTCCCAGGCTTCAGGGTGCATCAGCGTCACCCCATGGGCTTGTTAGAACACAACGTGCTGGGCTCCACCCCCAGAGTTTCTGATTTAGTAGATCTTGGGTGAGGCTCAAGAATTCGCAGTCTTCAGAAGTTCCCAGGCGGTGCTGATGCTGCTGCTGAGGGAGCCACACTTTCAGGACCACTGGTCTAGGAGGACCTTGGGGGCCAGACACACGGATTTATGTATTTAAGCACCTCTTCAAAATTCCCTGGAGTATTTGAAGTTCTTGGTAACTAATCATCACCAAGTCTAACTTTTTTCATCTTCCTCATCCTTGTTCTTTCTCAAAGAGCTTTAACTTTCATACCTCGTGACCCAGCTTTAGATATCTCAGTGCACTGCTCCTTCCATATGCTTCAGCCACTGGTTCTCAGCTGGGGAGGGTGTGCCCTTTTCCTGCAAGGGCATTTTGTAGTGTCTGGAACATTTTGGCTGTCACAGCTGTCGGGGGGCGGGGCGGGCGTGGGGTGAAACTGGCATTTAGTGGATAGAGGCCAGGTGTGCTTCTAAACACCCTGAATGCACAAGACCATCCCCCACAAAGAAGACATTTTCCAGCCCCAAAGGTCAGTATTGCTGTTGAGAAATCTTGGCTTAAACTGAGTTTTGTATGTAACTTAGCTCAGTTCAATGTAAATAGCATCTTTACTTCTGCACGACTTTATGAAGTTTCTAGGTTTACTGTACTCATAATCTCAGATCCATTGCTATGTCTAACATATTCTCGACAGCTCCATGGCGTATGAAAGCCATATACACAGGTTAGGAGATGGCCATAGATAGGATTTGCTCCATGTGGAGGAGGTGGGTGCTTTGTCACACAGTGGCCAGTGGTCCCATTGTACACACAACAATGAGCTCAATGGACAGAGAGTGAAAATTCCAGCCAATCAGTTGGCTGTTCTGTCTACTTAATGGCAGCCCTTCAGTTTGTCTGGTTCTCCTTGCGCTTGCCACTGTAAATTAGCCGTTCACGTTAAGACAGTTTCCTTGGTGGCTTTCTGCTTGTCATTCCAGTGCTGAATTCCTCTCCATCAGAAAGATAAAATTAATGCTTCTTTTTCAACTTCCAAGAAAACCAACTATTGGCTATCTTAAGACTACTAAGTGATATTGATAGAAATTTCGAAAGCCTCAAGAAACAGTTCAGAAAGGACCTCCTAAGGCATTATCTTAGTCTGTGAAGCTGTCTTAATACCCTTGCTCAACTCCAGCTTTATCCCTAATATCCCTTATCCTATTTCCCTGTGTGCATTGGAAACATGTGACCTGTGTCGTCTAAACGAGCAGAGTCATCCATGGTCATTGTGTGAGTGGCTCCTAGGAGGCCTAATGGCTGGGTCTAAAGTGGATATTTGAACAGCAGGAGGCCGTGATTGGTAGGGGGCTGCAGAGGCACGGACTCAGGCAAACCTAGATTTATAACCGGGATCTGCAGGAAGATCGAAAAACTCAAATATATGTTTAGTAGCAGTTTCTGAAGGAAAGATTAGAGAATTCACCTTCAGATTAACTAACATTTTAACTACAGAACTTAATGGGCACTTTCAAAAGCAGAAATGCTTGATTCTGGACCTGCATTCTTAATTTAAAAACTTAAAAAATGACAGGAGGGACACAAGGAAATTTTGGAGGTGATGGATGTTTATTAAACCTTGACTGTGGTGATGGTAACACAAGTATGTACATATGACCAAACTTACCAAATTACATACATTAATTATATGCAGATTTTTATATACCAATTATACCCCAATAAAGCTGGAAAAAAACTTATTAATTTACTAAGAGCAGACTCTATGGGTATTTTTGAACACTAAATGAGATGTAATATGTGTAAATAGATGTCACTTTTTTTCCTGAACTTGTGAACATAACGCCAAAGCAAGAGTGGATTTTTCCACAGTGTCTACATACTCGACCACGGGGAGTCTTTTTTAAAAAATTTATTGATTTGTTTTTATTTTGGGCTGCGTTGGGTCTTCATTGCTGCGCGCGGGCTTTCTCTAGTTGCGGCGAGTGGGGGCTACTCTTCGTTGCGTTGCACGGGCTTCTCATTGTTGTGGCTTCTCTTGTTGCGGAGCACGGGCTCTAGGCGCGTGGGCTTCAGTAGTTGTGGCTCGCGGGCTCTAGAGTGCAGGCTCAGTAGTTGTGACGCACGGGCTTAGTTGCTCCGCAGCATGTGGGATCTTCCCGGGCCAGGGATCAAACCTGTGTCCCCTGCATTGGCAGGCGGATTCTTAACCACTGCGCCACCAGGGAAGCCCTAGACCATAGAGAGTCTTTAAGGCAAATCGTAGAATAAGATGAAATGCCAGCTCATGTTGAACTCTTTGTCAGTCCCGCCTTGATTGAGGAGGTCAAACCCAGCTGTTAGGATATCTGGTTTTCAGGAGGCTGAGTGACGGTGGGAAGGATCTGAGAGCTGCTTGTGGAAGTATTCTGCAAAACAGCAGTGGCAGTAATGTGCAGAGGTTCTCTTACAGGATTCTTACAGGTGTAGTCCCAGAACCGGGTGTGGTATTTTCTACACAGCGCACTGCATCTTATGGAACCAGCGGTACAATGTGTCTGTCCCATCCTAGTCTGCCTCTTGGCACCTAGTCTTACTGATGTCATCAGTTAGTGTTTTAACTTCTGTTTCTAGGACTTTTCTAGATGTTAGAATTAAAGGGAATATGCTGAGGAATGAGATACTTTTTAGTTAGAAGAATATGCGTGCTTGTGTGTGTGTGTGTGAATTGCTTTTTTGGGGGGAATTCTATGACTTTATATAATATACATCATCCAATATTAAGGCAGAAGTGGGAAGAAATAAAAATTTCGAAAAAATTATAATTTCTTATATTTAAAAAGTGTCCTCTTAGGTAGATTTGATATGTAAACTGACGAAATATCTAATTATTTTAACATTTCAGTTTGCTAGGCTTAATATTCCTGTGATTCTTACACACGTTCATTCTTGTCCAGATAAGATCTGTGACCAGATCAGCGATGCAGTGCTGGATGCGCATCTCAAGCAGGACCCCAGTGCCAAGGTGGCCTGTGGTAAGAAACGCTGATCCCTCCTGCTGGAGACCTGAGTGGGCTGAGCTTGAAACCTTTGCCTGTGTTGAAGCTTTCAGCATAGCAGAGAGCCGGGGACTTCAGAGCCTGGAGGGCTCCAGGGGTGATAGGTCTAGCCCCCTCACTTTACTGAGGGAGATCTTGGGTGCAGCTTAATCAGGGTCTTGGCCAAGGTAATGGGGTAGGGGTCCCGGCGTGGAGATCAGAGCCCCGATCTCCTCACGGTCAGCACCCTGTCCTTTCTGCTGCACAGACCCACCCTTCCCTCTCCAGGGCCACCCTAGCCCCCAGAATGAGCACTGTGGGGACCTGTGCCCCTCTGAGGGTGGACTTCACCCTGACATCTTTACAAATAACCTGCCTTGATTCTCTGCTCAGGACCCCACACCTAAAGCCTGCAGTGGAGTTTTAGCAGTAAGGGGGCAGGAGAGGCCTCACGTATGTTGGCTGCATTCTACATTCTTTATGACCGCATACAGCCAGTGTCTCATTCTAATCCACACAGCAGTCTTATGATTATCTTCATTCAACAGCTGAGGCTGAATAAGTAGTTCAAGGTCAGGCAAGTATGCAATAGTAAGTGCGAGGTATGAAAACTCAGGTGTGACCAATTCTTTCCGAGCTGCAGTTCTCCGGGTGGCCTGTGAAGATGGTCAGCACTTGTGCCAGGATTTACTCTCCTTATTAGCGTCATGATTTTTCCTTCTGGAGTCCATTCCTTGTGCGGTTCCTTGCGTGTCTCTTTCTCAGCACTGTGAGAGGTCCAGGTGTGGAGCCCCCGTCGCCAGCACGTGGCCACTAACCTGTCTCCTTCCCTTCAGAGACGGTGTGTAAGACGGGCATGGTGCTGCTGTGCGGGGAGATCACCTCCATGGCCATGGTGGACTACCAGCGGGTGGTGCGGGACACCATCAAGCACATCGGCTACGACGACTCAGCCAAGGGTGAGGCCAGGGCCCCCAGGGCTGAGTCCCTCCTGAGGCTCTCCGTCTCCTGGAAGAGCAGATACCTCCCGGGGGAAGAACGCTCCTAGGCCCGCCTGCCAGGGTCCAGGGCTCACAGCCTCTGGCACAACAGTGTGGCAGCCCAGGTGGATCAGCCCCTGTCCAGCCATGGCTGACTCTGGTCTTGTTTATGGTCCTGCCATCTCGGAAGAGGAAGAAGCTCCCAGTACAAGGAGCTGCCCTCTGTTGGGGACGTGTCCTCTGCCGGGCTCTGGGGCTGGTCTCTGTGTGCATCTTCCTACCTAACTGTTCGAGGAACTCTGCTCTGCTCCTTATGCAGATGAGGAAGTTGAAGCTTCCATATGTCAGTAACTTGTGTAAGGTGACACGGTCAGTAAGTGGCTGCCCCACCCCCCCGGTTGGGACTCCTGCACTTTCGACTTAAGTTATGCTGCTTCCCCACACAGACAAAGAAGAAGGTGACTCAGTCCAGAACGGGTGCCAAAAGCAGGCAGAGGAGACAGGCTGGCCCAGGGTAGCTCCATTGCCAGGCAGCGTGGGAGCCTACAACCCAGCGAAGGGACCCAGGCCCTGGCGGGAGTTGAGGAGGAGCCCTGTGATGGGGTGGGGGTGAGAGCTGGAGAGAACTGAGGGCCCTGAAGCAGACTCCCACACCTGGGACTGGGCAGGCTGGGAAAGGGCCCAGCCTGGAGGGTGTGAAAGGACAGGGTGCGAGGGCCAGATCCTAGGGCCAGTGTGCACTACGTTCTACTTATTGGTTGTTTGGGCTGACGTGTGGCATCTTTGTGGGTCAGGGCAGGCTGGGGTGACGTGCACGCATCTCCGTAAGTGAGAGAGGCTCTCTCTGCGTGTGGGCGCGGACACGCAGAAGCTCAGTGCAGCCACCTCCTGGCTCGCCCAAAGGGCTCACTTGAGCACACGAAAGCTTTGGGGGTGTATCAAGAATCGCTGGGAGGAAACCAGTGAGTACAGGTTGGTTCTCCCAGCCAGCATGTGGGGTGTCCGCGGAGGAGACGCGTCGTCCCAGAGCAGCAGCCTCCGGACACGTTACCACGCAGAGCCTTCGCCCTGTTCTACCAGGAAGAGCCGACTTGTTTATGTACATTTAGACCTTATTCAAGAGCGAACCTTGCTCTGCGTTAGGCAGCAGGAACGTTTCGCCGGAGGTATAACGTCCCCTGGAAAGGGAGGAGCGGGAGCGAGCCCCCCTCTGCCTGTCAGTGCGCCTGCACCAAGCGGGCCAGCAGGCTGCGGGCTGGGCTGCAGTCACAAGGCCCCAGGCTAGTGGCTCCCCCTGCTCTTTGCTGCACAGTTGCTGGGCTCACTGCCCTTTCCAAGCCCTCCTCCTCTCCCCTTAGTCCCCTGAACTCTGTTCTCCTGAATCACTTGGAGCCTTTAATTTTCAGCGCTAAGAAGATTTATTATTTAGACCCGGAGTGATGAGTTGAGTCCTTGGCAGCTAAAGATTGTTCCCTAAAGGTTGTTCCTTGGTTTGTGCCTTCAGAAACCTGCACTGCAAACAGGGGCTGCAGAGGACAGAGGTGGCCTGATGGCTCCTGAGTTGGGGGCACTGCCTGGCATTAGTGATACAGTACGAGGTGCCCGGCGGCCAGTCGGAGGCAGAGTGTGCAGTGAAGAGCTGCGGGGGTGGGGGGGACCATCCAAGGACGTTTTCGGAGAGCTAGATGGACTTGTGGAGGGGGATGGGAGGCAGAGGAGGAGAATCCTAGGCAGAGAGCCCTAGTGGAGGTGGAAAAGGAGGTCATGTTTAAGACTAAGCCTGAGTTCCTGTTGGCTGAGAGCTCTCAGCTGGGAAGGCCTGGCTGGAGCTGAGCAGTTTCCGGTTTACTTCCTTTGGCAGTAGGTCCCCACTTGAAGCATGAACATAAACAATAGATTGAACCTAGGCTTTTTTGTGGTTTTGTTTGTTTTAATAAGCCCATTCTGGCCACATGGGTAGGAGGACAGACTGGAAAGGGTGACAGTCATCTTGCCACTGATACGTGTCCCTGTGGTGCGGCCTCTGCGTTTTAGCTCCTCATTTGTGTCCGTCCTGAAGCTGAGCCCAGTGAGGACGAGTGTCGGGGAGATTGTGCTGTCTGCCCAGCGGCTCCCTCTCAGGGCTCCTTGGCCTGGGCTGCTGCTACCCAAGACTCCATGTCCCAGGCCCCAGCCCGCTGTCCCCACCCTGGGGCGGACCGGCCTCCATCTCTGTGCTTGAGCTTTGGGGATGGCCTGAAGGGGCCTCGGCCTCCAGAGGTGTGGTTTTTCCATTTTGCTCCAGGCCTCAGGCACATCTCGGGCTCAGGGGACTCTGGCTCTGGGAGTGTCTCTGGATAGTTCACATGCACCGTATTGTTCAGTATATTTGATGCTTGGGTTTGGCGTATGCCTGGGCTTCTGAGCGGCAGTGTTGAAAGGGCCCTTGATGTTCATTCAGTGCAGTGATTTTCCACCTGGGTCCTGGGAGGTGCCTCTGGGAGAGGCAAAGGGGGCAGGGCCGTGAGTCACCCACCTGCCCTTCAGCCAGGGCAACTGTAGCTGTTATTTGGTCTTCATACTGCTGCTCTGTGTAGGATATATATTTTTAATCAAGGTGTAATTTAATACACTGTGGAGGATTTTTTTTGACTAAAGAGTTGCACGTGCTAGGATGGGAAGGATACTGACGTTCCCCGTCCTGGGCCTCAGCTCTGAGCCCAGACGGATGGTAGATCTGACCACCCACGCCGCTAAATGCCCTGTCGTGCGCCGAGCAGTCCCCCAGGAGCTCCAGCCTCCCTCTGCTCAGGCCTGCTCTCCTTGTGCCTAGGCTTTGACTTCAAGACCTGCAACGTGCTGGTGGCTTTGGAGCAGCAGTCCCCGGATATTGCCCAGTGTGTCCATCTGGACAGAAACGAAGAGGATGTCGGTGCCGGAGATCAGGTCACTAAATGCTGAGCGTTGGCCCTGCGTCAGGACGGCAGTGCAGTGTGCTCTGTGTGAGGGGCTAGCTGGGGAAGTTCACGCGTAATGGACTGAATGCACTGTGGGGTAGACCCCCCCGCCCCCATGCCTGGAGTGAGTCACCCCTTCTTCAGGGTAGCGACTTGAGGGCAGGGAGGGCTGGGGGACACCCGATGTGGGCTTGTCTCCCCTTCTAGAGTGTTGAGTTCGGGGACCACGTCTTCCCCTCCACGAGTGCCCAGTGCAAAAGTTGCATACCCGCGAGGATGGAGGGCCAGTGGGGCTTTAGGTTTGAGGAGCGTTGTAGCCTGTGGTCTGAAGCAGGTGTCCGCTGCAGGGCCTGATGTTCGGCTACGCCACAGACGAGACGGAGGAGTGCATGCCCCTCACCATCATCCTGGCGCACAGACTCAACGCCCGCATGGCGGAACTGCGGCGCTCGGGGCAGCTCCCCTGGCTGCGGCCCGACTCCAAGACGCAGGTGAGCCCCTGCCCTCCACCCCCCCGTGGGGCTCCAGACACGTGCCTCAAACACCACCCCCCTTCCTCTTGATTCTGATCGTTGTTAAGATCCAAACGTTCCGTCTGGGCATTCAAAGAATTGTTGATTCTGAAAAGAACTATTTATTTCAAAAATCTTCAGCTCCAGATCTTTTCTCCCCTGCCCCCAACATTTTATTATGAAAAATTTCAAAAAACACAGAAAAATGAAAAGAGCGGTTCTAGGTTTTCAGTGGGGGGGCTTTCTTAGTATAAGTTGACTCTAGTAATATGATTCCCCAATTCCTGCCACAAACCTCCTCTGTAACAGTTTTCAGACTTTCCGTCGCTGCCTATCAGGTCTCCACATCTTGAGCAAACCTTGAACACACCGTGAACAAGTACCGTCTGCAGCTCGCTATGGCCCTTTCGCTTTGTTTCTCATGAAAAGGCTTTGCCGATTCTGACTCTCTGTGGCAAGCCGCCCTGGCCCCTGTGCTCCCTGCGGTGATGAAATCTGCACCGAAGTCTGCATTTGAAGGCCGGTGGTGATGCAAGTGTTGCCACACGCAGAGGCGGCCTGTCTGCCTTCTCTCCCCGCATCCTGACGGCCCCGATGGCCGCTTTCCTCAAGGCTTCCTTCCCCAGCTCTTCTTCCACACTCCAGCGGGGTCTTGGCACTTCCTCTTCCACGCTCTTTCCTCCTGCCCACGCTTGTGAATCCAGCTTTCACCTCTGCACACTCCGCTTCCAAATCTCCCACCTGCAGGTCTAACTGAATCACCAGCCCCGTTTCTCATTCACCCTGCAAGCACACGGGCCCCGGGAGCTCTCCTCAGCTGAAGGAGTGCGATGCAGCCCACCTTTCCCCGGCCCTGTCTGTCTCCACTCTACCTGGGCTCCCGTTTTCCCTCTAGCGCATCCCTTCTGCTCCAGCCCCATTTCCCAGGCCAGGCCCAGGAACAGTGCTGTGTCCTCCCAAAGGTTCTCCCTCCCTGGAAACTTCAGTTAATTCCCTTTGGGCTTCACTTTTAATTTCCTTGTATCTGCTCAGAATTGTCTGCAGCTTTCTGCTTCCTTCCTACTTGTTGTTCTGGTATTTAACGCCTTGTATGGTCTTCCAGCTTTACCTTCTTCTGTCCCCACCCCCAGTCCTTGCTTAAACCATATCCTTTCACTCATGTTCCCCTTTTTTTCTCGGTGCTTTGCACCTGTGCTCCCACACTTCGCCTTCCTTGGAAGCTTTCTCTGGTCCCCCCCTGTCCGTCAGTGGCCAGCGTGGTTCCCACCTCCTCATGATCTTCCCTGACCACCCTCAGGTGGGACCTCCTCTTGACCCCGCACTTGGAATTTGGCTCACGTGGTTTTATAGTTCAGCGCGGTGCACGCGACTCGTCCCGTTACTCCAGCTTCACAGAGGTGCATCCTTCTCACCCCAAGTGTAAGGCCACACAAGGCAGAAGTTGCAGATCGGCTGTACCTGGGGCAAGGGAGTACCTCTGTGGCCTAAAAGAAACCCTCCCTTGGGACTTCTGGTGTTACCCACATGACCCCCAAGGTGAGAAGTGGAATCCTGAGCATCCCTCAGGTGTTCTTTGAGGCTGTGGGCAGGAGAGCTAAAATGTGTAGATTGTGATGGTACCAAAAGAAAAGAGCCCTCCCCGTCCTGTGCCAGAGCTGTGCTGTGATGGGAAGCAGGTTGGAGATTCACAGAAAAGGAAATCCTAGAACAGGAATGGGAGGAAGTAAGTGGACTGACTCGGGTTTCCTTCTCGCTGCCTGAGGGTAAGGACTGGAGGGTCTGCCTACTGGACCCGCTGAAATAGGAAAGGCCTCCTGTATTTGCTCAGTAATAGAAGGTTTCTGAGTCCAGAAGGCAGTGAGGGAGGGAGGGGAGGATGGGCTCTTCCAGGCTTTCCCTTCTTGCAAGGAGACACTGAATTCTCTTACAAGTGCTACTTTGGGTACCAAAGTCGGCCTCACTCCCCTGCCGCAGGCAGGCCCTGAGCCAGCGGGCATCAGAGAGGGTGCGGGGGTCTGCTGACGGAGCCGCTCCCTGAGGCCCTCGGCCGGCCTCTGCGAGGCTGCTGCGCCGGGATGGGCACCCTGCCAGGAACAATGTCTGGGCCTTCTCCTCTATACCTTACTGGTAAAGGATTTTCATCATCTACCCAGAGTGTTGACTGTGAACAGGATGAACCTTTCCACCTGAACAAATTCTTGCTGCTGATACTGAGAACTGAGTGGCAGTACGGATGGCTATTTTTGTACCTGGCCAGAGTTGTGTTTTCCACGGTGTACTTTTCCCCACATCTTGCTGACGTGATGAGATAAGAGCGATGCTTGGGGCGCTTTGCTCTGCCACAGCTCTGCTTGGGGTTTGTGGCAGAGCAGGGGAGTCCGGTAGCAGTGGAGATGGGCCTCAGCAGCTGCGCGGGATAGGAGCCTTCTCCTGAGGCCAGATGCAGCAGGTCTGGTCCCAGAGCCGCCACAGGGCCTCCCATCTGGAGCCTGCCAAGCCCCCAACTCCAGCTCCCTGTCACAGGGCCCTGTGTGCATGCAGCCCGGCATTAAAGGGCTGCTCTCAGAGCACAGGGGTGTGCCTCTGCCCATCTCACCAGGATCAGGCATCGTGGGGTCAGGGCTCTTTCTCTTCCTTCTTCTGGATCCCACCCTATGGCTCTTTGGACCAGGCAGGACATAGAGTTTGATACACGTCCCATGTTTGATGGATATCTGAGGGGCCTTTGGGCAGGCCGGGACCTCGCCTCAGGCATAGCCCCAGGAGCCACTGTTTGCTGCCCTGTGGTCCTGTCAAGGCCCTTGGTGTGGGGAGCAGTCATGTGCCTGCCGGCCAGTGTCCCTACCAGACCATCCAGCATAGCTGCACTCCTGCAGGCGCACAGCCCCTCTGGGCACTGCCCTTGTGGGTCCATGCTGCCTCGGGTAGCGACGGGACCTGTGGCTCCAGCCTTGAGGGTCTTGGGTGACGACCTTGTGCTGGGCAGAGCCGCAGGCACCAGGCCGCACAGCGCAAGGTCACAGCCCACCTTTGCTGGCTGTGTGATCTTGACCAGAGTATTTATGTTCTGGAACCTCAGCTTTCTTGTCTTTAAAGTGGGGCTGTTAATAGCTGCTCACAGCTTTTGGCATGGCTTGTCACGTACAGTACACACTCAGTCAATTGCTGGCTTCTCTTTTCTTTTCCCAGCCTCATCTGCCATCCTCACCATCCCTTTCCCTCTCGCTCTGTAAGCCCAGGGTGCCCAGGCTGCTCTCCTTCGTCACCGGACAGATCAGGCTGTGATGTCGGGCTCTCGCACTCCCTGATGTATTGGTAGAGGACAGAGTGCAAAAGCATTTTCTCTGTGCTGCTCTGGGCGTGACACAAGCTTTGGGGGCAGGCAGAGCAGTGTTTGGCTCTTGGGCTTTTCACTGACTGGCGTGTGACTTCCGGGAAGTTGTTTCACTTCTCAGAGCCTGGTCTTTCTCATTTGTAAAGTGGAGACAGTAATGCTGATCTTGCTGGGATGGTTTAAATATTCATCAATAATACATAGAGTGGGCACAGAACTGACCCACGCTGGAGGGAGTGAACCCCAGCTCTGTCCCTGTGGCCTGCCCTGCGAGGCAGCTGCAGGCAGGATCCTTCCCTCCACGCGCTCTCTGCTTTTCCTTGCTTTTGTCCAAACACACAGAGGCTGGTAACCCAGAGCTTGCTGCTCCCTCTAGCTCAGTCTCCCTGGCTCGAGTCCCTCTCACCCTGTCCCTCCAGCAGGCAAGGCCCCTGGCCCCATATGCTGCCAGAGCTCCTCCACTGAGGGGGCCGGGGCAGTGGGCATGTGGCCTGTGGACTCCTGTGTTCCTTGGTGGGAGCCGGGGTGTCTTGGTCCTGGGCCACGGAGGGTCAAGACCGGGCTTTGGCAGAGGGACATTTGCTGGCACCCAGAAGCCTCTGAGGTAGGAGGAGTGGAGTCTAGTGGGTCACAGAGCGGAAACTCTGTGACACCTGAGTCTCCAAGTGGCACTGATTGTGGTCACAGGTGGGAATAGCTTGTGCCTCATGCCCAGTCATCTCACAGCGCCAGGCAGTTATTCAGTTTAAGAACGTGTCAGATGAACTTTCCTGAAGGCCCTTTGAGGACAGGAGGTCCCTCTGGCTCCTGGGAGCCCTGCCTGCCTTCTGGGCACCTGCGCCTGGCAGCGATGTGTCCTCAGCTCAGGGCAGGGCCTCACGACGTTTCCTCCCTCCCTGCCTCCCGCCAGGTGACAGTGCAGTACACGCAGGACAGCGGCGCGGTCATCCCCGTGCGCATCCACACCATCGTCATCTCCGTGCAGCACAACGAAGACATAACGCTGGAGGACATGCGCAGGGCCCTGAAGGAGCAGGTGATCAGGGCCGTGGTGCCGGCCCAGTACCTGGACGAGGACACCATCTACCACCTGCAGCCCAGCGGGCGGTTTGTCATCGGAGGCCCCCAGGTGCGTCCTCGGCTCTGAATGAGGCCCTGACTTTGCTTACCTCCCTGAGTGCAAAGGCCACAGGAGGGTGGTGGCTTTGTGTGGCTCGGCCAGGTAGGTCTGGCCCTGGACGAAATGTGAAGTCAGCTCGTTCTGTGAAGCCTGCTGTGCGCCCTTGAGTACAGGAGGAATTGGGGACATGTCCCCAGGAGGCTCCCCCTCAGTGCTGCCTGGCCCTCCCCCCTCGAGACGTCTCATACGTGTCCAGCTGCCACCTGACCCTACCTGGGGCTAACTCACCATCATGGGCACTGAGCTTGCCTGGGTGGCGCTTCCTGGGTCTTGGCCACACATGACCTGCAGCTCTCGTGGGCACCAAGGTGGGGCTGTGTTTTAGATGGGGACACGGGGCTGCCCCTTTCTCCTGTGCAGCCGGCGTGAGTAGTTGGAGAGTTCCCTAGCCCCTCTGAGAGGCTGCTGACCAGTGCCGCGGCACCTCCCTGTGGACGTGTTGCCACAAAGTGGAGCCCCCAGGTTGGGTCCTATAGCCAAAGTAGCGCAGAAACCCAGGGTGAAAGGAAGGCACAGCTCACTGTGTTTTCCTGCTGGACTTCTCAGGGCCTCGGCATGCTGCTGTGAACTGTGGATCTCTAAGTGGGGTAGGGGGGGATGGTATAGTATGCAGACTTTCCCCGCATCATTTAACATAGAAACATAGAGGACCCCCCCCCCGCCCCCAAACGTCTTTGTTGACAGAGATGCACAGAGCAGACACTTGAGGAAATGGGCAACTTAATGTTTGCCGGGTGGCACCAGCTGGGGCACAGCCCGGGGTGTATTTGTCACAGCGCGGTTTCCTCCTGCACTTGGATTTCTCCGTTATGATTGACTCCTACAAACAAAGGCTTTACGAGCGGGCTGTGACCCCAGCTGGCCCATCTTTTGCCCTTTCTGACGAGGCTCTGACAGGTGACCTGACTTCTGTGACTAGTCAGTGATTAAACTGGGATTAGAGCCCGGGGTTTCTGGCTGACTCGCAGCCAAGGGGTCTTTGGAACGTGTGTCCCCAGAAGCTTCAGGGACCGCCTGCAAGTTGTGGTCCAGCGGCCACTGCAGTGCTTTGGCCGCCCCCTCCTCCCACATCCTCCCTCTGTGTCTTCCTTTCCCTCTGCAGGGGGATGCGGGCGTCACTGGCCGTAAGATCATTGTGGACACCTATGGCGGCTGGGGGGCGCACGGCGGGGGCGCCTTCTCCGGGAAGGACTACACCAAGGTGGACCGCTCGGCCGCGTACGCTGCCCGCTGGGTGGCCAAGTCCCTGGTGAAGGCGGGGCTCTGCCGGAGAGTGCTTGTGCAGGTGGGTCGGACCCCACGCCGCTCGGACCCCCAGGTCTACCCTGAGTAAGGGCACCCTGGCCTAGGGGAAGGCCCACACTTTGCCAGAGGATGCGACTCTGTGTGTGTCGTGTTGGGCTCTGTGGCCGGTGCCCTGCAAACCTGGGAGCGGGAAAACAAGTCTTCAGGCAGCGAGGCACGTACAGAAACCTCCCACCGTGAAGATGGCAGGGATTTCTAGGCAGATGGGGGGCTGTGGGAACGTGTTGGGCAGGGCGTGTGTGGTTTCAGCGTCCCCTCCCTGAGGATGTCAGGGTCTCTGCAAGGGGCCTGTCCTTGACCCTGGACTCTTCTGGAAGGTGTCCTATGCCATTGGTGTGGCCGAGCCACTGTCCATTTCCATCTTCACCTACGGAACCTCCCAGAAGACAGAGAAAGAGCTGCTGGATGTGGTCAACAAGAACTTTGACCTTCGGCCTGGCGTCATCGTCAGGTAAAAGGACCACCCCCTCTGTTGGGCAGGACCCTCTTCCCTCACCCGGCACTCAGCTCATTGGAAAGGGAAGCAGAAGGAAGGATGTTCAGCCTCCAAGAAGCAGGAGGGGCTTCAGGCTCTTGGTCCAGCACAGTGCAAACCCCAAATACAGGATGTCTGGTTTTCAGGTTGAAGGCGGCTGGGTTGGGTCCCTGCTGGCCCAGCAGACACTGACCGCAGGGGGGCCATCTTTGAGCAGGTGGGGGATCTTAGGAAAATAATTACAAGGCCCGTTGGCTGGGAATTTAGTCGGCAAGTCCAGCCCCACCTGCTCTCGTTTCTGCTGCCACCCCTGCTGCCTGGAGCTTGGCAGTGTTGATGTCGGTCTGGGCCAGGTGAGTGGAGTGGAGAGTAGGCCAGAGTTCAAATCCTTGGTTCCTGGTGCATTTGTGTGATCAGTCGGGCTGTCCCTGAACCCTGAGCCTGTTTCCTAAGCACCATTGGCAGTCACCTCGTAAGACGTGGCGTGGCAGAGACAGAACACTTAACGGGCAGTTGTTCTCGGGTGGGTAACACCACCCACACAGACCGTCGTAGTCTCTTAATCGCTCCTGTGCCCAAATTCAGAGAAGGAAACTCTGCTCCTTTTCCATTAGAAATGACCTTTTTTTCTGCTGAACATGCAGGGACTTGGATTTGAAGAAGCCCATCTACCAGAAGACGGCATGCTATGGCCATTTCGGAAGAAGCGAGTTCCCCTGGGAAGTTCCGAAAAAGCTTGTGTTTTAGTGCCGGTGGGACCGGGCCTGGCCGCACCGTGGAGGCATCTGGGTGGAACAGAGCCGTGTTCCTCTCCTCTAGGACCCCAACTCTCAGATCTCCCGGACCCCGGGCTGGGCCTTGCCCACCCACTGCCGCTCCCCCTGGCAAAGCCAGGCCCCTCTGATTTAGCAGGAGGAGGGGGCCTCCTGGTGCCAGGCTCAGATCTCCTCGTGAGGATAGTCACGAGGTTCCCCTGCCTCTCCCTCAGACCAAGGCGATGCGAATTTAGTGGAAATCCCACCCGTGTCGGCAGTCAATCCCCTCGCTCACCTTCCCCCACGGCCTGGACGCTGACCAGCCCCTGCCTCCCTGGCGTGTGCCGAGGGCAGCACACGGCACAGATCTCAGGGCTCCGTGTGGGCCTGGGTGTGCCGGGGCTGCCCCTCACGTCTGCGGCCGTGCGGTCAGCGTCCTGAGCCCAGGCCTTCCAGAGGCCCTCCCAGGCTGGGCTTGTGGCAGGGGTGAGAGCGTCTAGTGTGTAAGGGACCGAGCTACTCGCTGATCTCATTTCTTCTTCACTGCAACACAGTGAGGTGACACCCTGTGTTACCTGCATGTGTAGATGGGGAAGCCGAAGTAGCTTTCACAGGGCCCCACAGCTGCGTGGGTCAGGGCCTAGATGTGAGAGCGGGGGCCCATACACCGTGTCTCCCACCGCCAGCCCCCCCACCATCTCATGCCAGAGACAGGGCTGAGCAATGACCAAGCGGATTGAGATGAGGCTGTGACCTCTGTCCTGAAGACCTGAGGTTGCTGGGAATTAGGGGATTAACCCCTTGGGGAGCCCTGGGCCATGATCTGCAGAGTCAGGACAGAACCAGAGGGGTGTTTCCTTTGCCTCTTTCATTTCAGAAGACAGTTCGGGGTGCGCTGGCTATCCTGGCCCACGGGGCTGGGCTGGAGTTGGGAATTAAGAGGCAACGGTATAATCCCAGCCCCTGACCACTCAGGGACATGCAGGGCTGGACCTGTGGCCCCCGGGGGTAAGGGTCCAAGGCCAGTCCTGTCCCATTGGGCTTCCTAGAGCAGGAGCAGGAGCTTGTCCCGTAAACAAGGGATGGAACCCTGTGTCCTCCACGGCTTTCTCTCTCTCTGGCCCCTTTGTAACCCCTGCAGTCTGAGTGCTGTTGGAATAAGTGGGTGAGCCCTTCAGACCCCCCTTTCCAGAGAGGACAGCCCTAAGGCCCGAATATCAAATGTTAAATGGTGACTCAAGTGGCAGGGCTTGACCCCTAACGGGAGATAAGTCAGTCAGGATGTCATGAGATTTCTGCCTTTACCAGGCAGCCTCTGGGGGCAGCTCTACCCCTGAGGTCCTGGGTGGTCCTTTGCGCACCAGGGTCTTGGAAGCTGCACATTCCCAACCTTTCCATCTGTGGCTGGCACCCACTCCCCCCAACCCCCTTCCTCAACCTGGGCCTCTGACAGCTGCACTTCTACCTTCTCCCCAGCTCCCCAGACCACAGGCTCAGGTAGGGGCCTCCATGGGCTTCCGGAGAACGCTGGGGACTGGGCTTCTTTCTGGGGCACCCGGTGCTGGATCTGGCTGGGAGACGCAGCCCAGGAAGCCTCATCTGGGTGGCAGATGGCCGGCAGCTGGGCTCTAGGCCTGAAGCACAAAGACCCTTGGCTTTCTCTTCCCCTCGGGGAAAAGGCAGCTGTTCAGGGCAGAAAAAGAAGCCCAGATCTCCATAAAAACCTAGAGCTGGTGTGTGATACGGAAGCTCAAGTCTCTCTCAGGGCTCCAGGTCACCCAGGAAGCCTTGAGTTTCTTTCGGGAAAGGGAGGCTCAGCTTTGCAAGTGGCTGAGTTCCTCTAACTTGGGCCATATTCAAAGTGAAAATTCAGAATTTTATACTTTCCCCACCCGCTGGAGAAACAAGGTTTTTTTGGTAAACACTGTTTATATGAAACTAGAGTCTTTATTTGTTAATATAGTTCCTGCTAAACCGGTGAATAAAAACTCAAGGAGCAACTACTCTATGCTTAGTTTTTGTCTGCAACCCCCTAGAAACTCCCCCTCCAAGTAACATTACCTGATCCTCACCCTGCAGCAAAGCAGGTGTCCTGCCCTCAGGGTTTCCCAGCCAGGGTCCCTCCGATCCCGTGCATGCGGGGCCCAGCCAGCACTGGTTAAGGTGTCTCATGCCACCTCCTGCGTCATCACTGTATCACCGTATTCATTCTGCAGCACGCTGCCCAGAGTTAGGCATTCGTAGCAAACCCACGTCACACGTGGAGACCCTGAGGCCCAAAGTGGGATGGGAGTGTGGCCGAGGGCAGCTGGCTGGCAGGTGGCTTCAGAGTGTGCCCCCTCCATCATGTTGCGTTTGTGCCCCTTGTCCTCGCCTGGTTCCTTCTGTTGCCCCTCCCTGCGTGTTGTCTACAGTAAGCCTGGCACGAGGCCGGCGCTCGGGCAGCCGGGCAGCTGGTTCAGTGACTGAAGTGAGGTGAGTGAATGAAGGGGGTTGGTTGGCAGAGAGACGAGCCAGGCCTTCAGTGGCTGCACATTTCCCTTCACACGTCTCGTGAGGAGAGTTAACAGACCATCGTTTGGATGAGAGATTGTCCTCTCAGGAGCCCCCGGAGAGGTCGTCCTGGGGCGTGGTCAGAGCAGGCGTTGGGGAGGGGATCAGCTCTGGGGAAACGTCCTGATCAGGCCGAGGAGGGGGAGACTGCGGAAAGAGGTTTCTGGTAACACCCCGACACAAGACAGGCTGACCAGGGCGCCAGGAAGGACAGACCTGGGAGTGTGGCAGAGAGAGGAGACCTGTGCTCTAGAGGCTACTGCCTGGGCTGTGCAATGACTACATTTCCTAGAAAATAATACACATAACACATATAAATAAAAAGATGCATGTGAGCCGTGTTAGGTTATGTGCCCGGGAGGGAAGGTGGTAGAAGAATGGCTCTGGGGGCATCCAAGGCCGAATAATTAGTGAAAGCAAGGAGGGGAAGCCCCTTCTGGGCCATGAAGTTCCCAAGTGTCAAAGTGTCAGGGAAATGAAACAGCAAAGGAGACGGGAAGGGAGCGGCCGGGGGGCAGGGTCGAGGGGAAGCCAGGAGAGTTGGGGTGGGAGTGGGGAGCGTCCTTGGGAGCTAAGTGAAGATGAGCGCGGGTCGCCCACGTGGAATGACACCGGCGGCTTACATGACATGAGGCTTCGGAGTGCCCAGGGACTTCAGCCACATGGAGGTTGTCGGTGACCTGGGGAAAGGAGACTCCTTAAAATGTAAATGTGGCCGTGCTTCCCACCCCAGTTGTAATCCTTGAGTACCTCTAATGCACCAGGTGTTAGCTGTCAGTGCCCCACGTGCCTGCCCACTACCCATCTGTCTGCCCTCATTCTGGGCTCTCCCACCCACCCCACTCCAGACGCCCTGGCTTCTTTGGCTTCACCAAACAGGCCCTACTCACTCCTACCCCAGGACCTTTGCAAATGCCATTCTTCTTCTGTCTTTGGATGGATGCTCTGTCTCATCCTGTAGGTTTCAGATGAAATTTCTGTGTTTCTGAAAAACCCCTTCCTTGGTAACCTCCCCTTTCTACTCCCATTTTTTGTTTCTTGTTCAGTGTGTATAATTTGTAAATATGTTATATCCTTGTTTAACCTTGGGGCCCAAACCCCTCGTGTCTCCTTCTATACCCACCCACCCTCTCGTCTCTTCACAGGTGGTTCCTCTGAACCCTTCCAGTCTCAGTTTACTAATCACCGTCCAGAAAGACTCTCCCAAACATCCTCCATAAATGATGGCCATCTTACTCTGGTCCTGGGCCATCAAAAGCTGTAATTCCTTGTGGGTGGCAGTGCTTGCTTGTTCATGCCTGTCGCATCCATAGGACTCAGAATTCTTTTTATTTTTTATTATTTATTTATTTATTTATTTTTGGCTGCGTTGGGTCTTTGTTGCTGTGTGCGGGCTTTCTTTAGTTGCGGTGAGCGGGGGCTACTCTTTGTTGCAGTGTGTGGCGGTGGCTTCTCTTGTTGCAGAGCACGGGCTCTACACACATGGGCTTCAGGAGTTGTGGCTCGCGGGCTCTGGAGCGCAGGCTCAGTAGTTGTGGCACACAGGTTTAGTTGCTCCGCGGCATGTGGGATCTTCCGGGACCAGAGCTCAAACCCGTGTCCCCTGCATTGGTAGGCGGATTCTTAGCCACTGCGCCACCAGGGAAGCCCCGGACTCCGAATGCTTGAGGTGTTGCCCTGGCTGCTTTGTTTGCCGTTTCATACCTGGCCCCAGTGCAGGGCCTGGCACAGAGTAGGTGCTCGATGTAGTCATATCAGAATGAATCTTAGATGTGCCCATCTCTCCTGCTCCCTGAGCTCCCCTTATCAAAGAGCTTCTGCAGGCGCTGAGAATCCTGCTTGCCCTCCGGTGGGTTCTGTGCCAGGCTCAGGTGCCCAGAGATGTAGATGTAGATTACCATCCTTCATCAGAGTTGTGTGGGGTTTTTTTGTTTGTTTTTTGGTTTTTGGGGGTTTTTTTTGTATGTGTGTGTGTGTGTTTTAGCACTTGTTAAAAAGTAGCACTGTAACTGAGGAGTCATACAGCAATCACTTGGCAATTTAATGTTTCAACACTGGAAGTGAACATGGAATGAATGACACGATATGACAAATCCCATTTCCCACAGAGGGTCCAGGGGAAGGTGACATCAGATGGGGAGGCACTCGGAGGCGGGTATCGAGGAAGGGGAGTTGGGAGTTTGGTCTGAGAGGTGGTGGTGGATGGAGGGGTGGGGGAATGAGAGGCGATTGGGAGAAACAGCAGCCCAGCAGTGGGTGGCTGGGGTGAAAGGCTTGGAAATGGAAACTTCAGGAGACATTTTGGCCTGGGACAAATTCCCCAGAGCAGATGTGACCCGGGCACAGTGTAAGAAGCAGTGACACAATAGTCAAGATATGGAAACAACCTAAGTGTCCACCAATGGAAGAATAAATCAAGAAGATGTGTTGTATATATACAGTGGAATATCACTCATGAGCAAGAAGGAAATCCTGCCATTTGCAACAACATGGATGAACCTGGAGGGCATTATGCTGAGTGAGGTAAGTCGGAGAAAGACACACACTGTATGATGTCACTTACGTGTGGGATCTACAAAAGCCGAACTCACAGAAGAGTGTAGAATGGTGGTTACTGTTTTTTCTGGAAATTTAAATGCCATGTTTGTCAGGTTTGACCCTTGGGTCAGAGGTGCCATCCAGATAGGGAGGGAGTGCTTTGCTCCCAGACCTATGGGTCAGGTGGCCACACCCTGTCCTGAGGAGGGCAGGAGGGCAAGGTCGGTGTGGGCTGACCGGATCACGGTGGTCGGGGGGAGGGAGACTCTCAGGAAGCCCACATCTGTTCTTGGCCTCCTAAGGGCAGGGCTCCCCACTTGCTGCCAAGGCGGAGGGGGCTACCTCTAGGGTGTTTTGTGGAGCCCCCAAAAGATGGTCCTGGGACACAGGGGCTGGGAGGAGCCCTCGTCCTGCACAAGCCGAGGCTGCAACTGCTGAGGCAATCATGGCAGCCTAAGAGGACCATTCAGATCCCCAGGTTACAGAGGAGGAAACTGAGGCTCAGGCGGGTGAGGCCACTTCTGAGGATCCCCACTCAGTAAAGGGCAGACCCTGTCCCCGGGCAGGATGGGAACCACGGGTGTGGCAGCATGATTCCCCTTCCCTTCATCGGGAGAAGCAGCTGGATCCTGTCCTCACCCAGCACCGGGCCTCGTCCTGCTGCTCTGGAGGGGTGTGAGGACCCTTGGAGCTGTGCGTGTTCTCCAGCAGGAGAGGCAGCCCCTAGGGGAGGAGTAGGAGACCCCCTTCCCCTCGGCCCTGGACCCGCCCCTCACCTCCAGGGCCCCTGACCCCAACCGCTGTGCCCACCTCCCTCCTCCCAACAGGAGGTTGGATGGCTTGTTCTAGTCTCAACTCTGGGCTGAGGGATCCCCTAAGACAGTCCCAGGTGGAGCACCTGGCCCGGCTGACCCCTCCCGCTCCCCTCCTCCAGGGCTGCTCCAACCCCCCAAGAGGCACTGTGGTCCATCCATCTCCCCGCACAGAACTCTGAAAGGCAGCTCTGAACATTCTCC
This sequence comes from Balaenoptera ricei, assembly GCF_028023285.1. NCBI lineage: Eukaryota > Metazoa > Chordata > Mammalia > Artiodactyla > Balaenopteridae > Balaenoptera > Balaenoptera ricei. The sequence continues at coordinate 55,649,807 of NC_082654.1, forward strand.
CTTTAAAAAAAAAACGAAAGAAGGAAGGAAGACAGAAAGGAAGGAAGGGAAGAAAGGAAGAAAGAAGGAGAAGGGAAGGGAGGGAGGGAGGAAAGAAAGGAAAGAAAAGGATGGAAGGGAAGAAAGGAAAGAAAAGGAATATCACCTTGTAATTAGCTCTGATTTTGGCATCAAACATCCTGAGGTTATGAGTTCTAAGATATTTCATTTGTTTTGACCTCATTTCTATTTCTCTGCTTTCCTTGTGTTTCATTTTCCATTTCTAACTTTCTGAGCTGCATGTAGGCTCAGCTGCTTCTAGATCCAAAGTTTACCCCCAAGGCAGTTCTAAAATTTCCACATGGTTGTTTTTGCTTGAATTTTTTCACTTGTTCCTAGTTTCACTGACAGGCAATTACAGAAAATAATCTCTGTTATTTGTACTTTTCAAAACTTTTTGAGGTTTTTGTTGTATAACAGTCCAAAATGGTGAATTCTAATGTTATGTGGTCACCTGATGTTATTAGCATGTAGATTTGCATTTATTTTAATTTGTTGAATATTTAAATTTATATAACATGTATTTATATTTTAAATTATGTAATTTGTAATTCAGATACTCCTGTGGACAGTAATTTTAAGCTTTCCTTAGGGAAAGCCACAGACAAGAGAGGAGAACAAAAACGTGTGAATGCTCAGGAATGGCAAACGGTGGTTTCCTCCCTCCCTGATTTCCTCCCTCCCTCCTTCCCTTCCTCCCTCCCTCCCTCTTGCCGTCCAAGACTTGCATGGATCATGGAGCGCTGTGCCGCGGGCCCTGGGGACATGAGCCAGGGAACCCAGGGGTTACGTGTGGGAACGTGCTCACAGCATGAGCAGTGAGAGGAAGGGCTCACCAGACAGAGGGGACAGTGTGGGCAGAGGATGGGAGATGGGTCCTCGGAGACCACAGAAGCAAGGCTTCAGTAGAAGGCAGGAGGGTTGAGGGTGTGTGCCTTTATTGTTGCTGTCCTTCCCTGCCCTCCTGTAGTGATGGTCTGCCCTGGTTACCAGGCACAGGTTTGTCCCCTGGTCTCCTCCCTGTTGTGGCCCAGCAGACCATTGAGGGTGGGGGCCCTTCATCAGCCTGGGGAACTAGGGAGGACTTAGCCTCCCGTGAAGCTGTTATAGCGGCAAACCTAGGAGATGCTGCAGAGTTTCATGGCAGGAGAACCTTCTGTCTGATATGAGGCCAAGTCTGACTCTCCCTGGATCTCAGTGGGAGATGCTGGAGGGTGCTGTGGTAGGTGTCCTGGTAACAGTTCTCTTGTTTCTGATGGACTCCTTCAACCAGTGGCAGACGTTCTTTACAGAGAGCTGAGAAGCATGCCAGTAGCAGTTCAGCACTAATTCTAGGAAGATGTAAAGCCCTCATCAAGTTTTGCCCTGGAATAGAAGAAGACCAAAGCCCAGAAATGTCAGATGTCCTGGAGGTGTCCAAAATGGATCTGCAGCTACAGAGAGTGATTCAAAGATCTTGGAACATCCCACTGCAGGGAGCCAGGGTTCAATCCCTGGTCAGGGAACTAAATCCCACCTGCCACAACTAAAGATCCCGCCTGCCGCGGCTAAGACCCGGCGCAGCCAAACAAATAATTAATTAATTAATTAATATTTTTTTAAAAACACACAAAGATCTTGGAACAAAGCTGGAAAGGTCCGTTTCTTCTTCTCAAAACAGGATTCTGTCCCTTGAGCTGAAAACTCATGATCGTTGAAGGCTGAAAGAAACAACATCACCTCCAGACAGGAGGTGCAGGCCCAAGACAAAGAATATCAGAAACAGCGATTAAACCAGAGTTTCCAGCAGGGAGATCAGGATGGCGGAGTAGGAGGACACTGAGCTCACCTCCCCCCATGAGCATATCTGTAATAGACGCGGAGCAGTTCTCACTGAAAACTAACAGGACTTGCAGAAAGGCTCTTCCCCCTGTAAAGAATGATCCACATGGAGTTGGGCAGAAGGGAGAAGTGATCAGGTCAGGAGCTGTGCCCCTAGCAGGGGACATAGAAGAGGAAGACGATTGCATGGGCTTGGAGATACTCCCTGGGGAGTGAGGGGTTTGAGCCACACATTGGACGCCCCAGCTCTGGGGTCTGATGCGGGGAAGACGAGTCCCCTTGGCTGGTTTGAAAACCAGTGGGACTTACTGGAGGGCTGTAAGAGACCTAGACACCACCCTTGAAGAGCGCACACATACTCGTGCTTAGTCCTGGGAGCAAGGCAGAGGAAGCAGATGGAAACCTCCCCCGGGCTCTGGCCAGTTTCATGCGTACCCCAGCCCACAGCGGGAGCCTGCCCAGCCACTCTTGGCTCTGGCGCAGCTGTCCCCCAGGGCAAAGGCTGCCATTGCTAAGGAGAGAGCACGCTTGGGGGGATGAAGACGGCTTGAACCTGGCCCTGCCTCCAATAGGGTGAGGGCTTCTGTAGGTGGCGAGCATGCAGAGACAGCAGATCAGCAACGACCAGGGCTCTGACGGGCTTGCTGGAACTGTCCCAGAGCGTACCCCAGCCCACAGCGGGCACCTTCTCCAGCCTGTCTTGCTGCAGTGCTGCTCTCCACTAGGGTGGAGGTGCTGTTGCTGGGGGGAGGGCACACACTTAGAGGGAATGGAACCAGCTTGGACCTGACCCTCAGGGCTTCTGCACCAGCACCTGGGGCCCTGACCGTGACCCCAGTAGGGACTGATGGCCACTGAGCAGAGGAGACAGCCCTGCTCACAACTGGCTCCAGCTCTAGCCCCTCCCTCTCCAGCCCTACCCCCCACCGAGGCGGTAGCTGCCAGCACAGCCTGAGGGAAGATGTGACCCACGCTCACTTCCACCAGAGCCACTGGGCACACGCACACTGCTTCGGAGCACTCTCACACAAGGTCACACCTTCAAGATGGGGATAGGTTACTAACTGTCACCTAATTTTATAGAGACAGTTAAACAGAATGAGAAGACAGAGGAATTTGTTTCAAACAAAATAACAAGAAAAAAAGTGCTGGTGAAACAGAGAGATTTACCAGATAAAGAGTTCAAAGCATTAGTAATAAGAATGCTAACTAAACTAGGGAAAAGAAGAGATGAACACAGTGAGAATTTTAACAGAAAATATAAAAAAGAACCAGTCAGAGAAGAATACAATAACTGAAATGAAAAACAGAAGGAATCAACAGCAAACTAGGTGATACAGCAGACTAGGCGATACAGAAGAACGCATAAACAATCTGGAAGATAGAATAACGGAAGTCAACCAATAAGATCAAGAAAAAGAATTTTTTTAGAAAGGAGGATAGTTTAAGGGGGCCTTAGGGACAACATCAAGTGTACTAACATTCACATTATGGGAGTCCCAGAAAGAGAAGAGAGAGTGAAAGGGGTAGAAAATGTATTTGATGAAATCATGGCTGAAAATTTCCCAAAGCTGAAGAAGGAAACAGATTTCCAGGTACAGAAAGCACAGAGGGTCCCAAACAAGATGTACCCAAACAGACCCACACCAAGGTATATCAAGATAATTAAAATGGTGAAAGTTAAAGAGAATTTTAAGGGCAGCAAGAGAAAAAAAAAGATTCACATACAAGGGAACCCTCATCAGCCAATTTTTCTGCAGAAACTTCACAGGCCAGAAGGGAGCTCTTACAACTCAATATAAACCCAAACAACCCATTAAAAAAAATGGACAGAAGACCTGAATAGATATTTTTCCAAAGAACACATACAGGTGGCCAACATTCACATGAAAAGATGCTCAACATCACTAAGCATCAGGAGATGAAAATCACAACCACAATGAGATATCACCTTGAACCTGTCATAATGGCTATGATCAAAAAGAGAATAAATAAGGAGTTCCTTGGTAGTCCAGTGGTTAGGACTCGGTGCTTTCACTGCCATGGCCCGGGTTCAACCCCTGGTCCGGGAACTAAGATCTCGCAAGCTGCGCAGCATGACTGAAAAAAAAAAATGCACAGAGAGAGAGAGAACAAATAATAAATGTTGGTGAGGATGTGGAGAAAAGGGAACCCTAGTACATATACCATTTGTGGGAATGTACATTGGTATAGCCACTATGGAAAACAGTATGGAGGTTCCTCAAAAAATTAAAAATAGAACTACCATATGATTCAGCAATTCCATTCCTGGGTACTTATCTGAAGAAAACAAAAACACTAATTCAAAAAGATATATGCATCCTAATATTCATAGCTGCATTATTTACAGCAGCTAAGATAAGGGGCAAACTAAGTGTCCATCAACAGAGGAATGGAAAAGAAGACGTGGTACCTATTTACACTGGAATATTATTCAGCCATAAAAAAGAATGGAATTTTGCCATTTGCAACAACATGAACGGACCTGGAGAGTATTATGCTTAGTGAAATAAATCAAACAGAGAAAGAAAAATACTGTATGTTGTCACTGATATTTGAAATCTAAAAAACAAAACTAATGAATATAACAAAAAGGAAACAGACTTATAGATACAGAGAACAAACTAGCAGCTACCGTAGTAGAGAGAGAAGCGGGGAGGGGCACGATAGGGGCAGGATTAAGAGGTAAAACACTATCTTTAATATAAATAGGTGACAAGGGAATATTGTACAGCACAGGGAATATAGCCAATATTTTATAATAACTTTATTATTTTTTTTTTATAAATTTATTTTATTTATTTATTATTTTTGGCTGTGTTGGGTCTTTTGTTGCTGCGTGTGAGCTTTCTCTAGTTACGGCGAGCGGGAGCTATTCTTCGTTGCAGTGCGTGGGCTTCTCATTGCAGTGGTTTCTCTTGTTGTGGAGCACAGGCTCTAGGTGCGCGGGCTTCAGTAGTTGTGGCACGCGGGCTCTAGAGCGCAGGCTCGGTAGTTGTGGCGCATGGGCTTAGTTGCTCCGCGGCATGTGGGATCTTCCCGGACCAGGGCTCGAACCCGTGTCCCCTGCATTGGCAGGCGGATTCTTAACCACTGGGCCACCAGGGAAGCCCTATAATAACTTTAAATGGAGTATAATCTATAAAAATATCGAATCACTGTTGTATACCTGAATCTAATATAATATTACAAATCAACTATAATTTTAGAAAAGAACAAACAGAGCTTCTAGACTTGGGTCACACATCTGACGATCCAGATGGAGCACTTCTCAGGGAGCACATGCTACCCCAGCCCTGGGCCCTTGTTTTTCTCTCCCCGCTTTTTCCCTCCACGGCTGCCAGGCGTTCCCTGACCCTCCTCTTCCTCCACGTTGTCCAGTGACTCCACATGTGGAGTTCATGGCGGGAGGATGTTCTCTTCCACCCCTTCCTCCAGGAAGCCCAGGCGGGCCCCTGAGCTGGCTTCTCACCAAGAGGTCTTGGTCCTCCCCGTCGTTCTCCCTCAGGGGCTGGGTCTTCCCTGAATACGGTCATCCAGAACGTGGAAATGAGTGACCTCCTAGCTTCGTGGCCAAATCCCAAATCACCCCAAGGCCCACTATAATAGCTCACCTTTGTCCAAATGTATTTTTGAATTATCTATATTTGTTTTTAGTTTAAAGAACTCTTTTTACGTAAGTCTTTTACTCTTTCTCAGATTGTATCTCAATAGTATTATAAACAAACTTCCGGATAGTATTGAGTAAGTAGTGGTTTTTTAAAATGATTCTCTTCATATTTTAATTTCTAGAAAATATAACGGGTTAAATTTAAGTTGATGACACAATTCACTATTTCTTAAACAACTATTCTCTGGGAGGAGTTCAACCACCAGAGACATCAGAAATATCAGAACACTTTCTCTCTGCCAATGATTCTATGTTGCCGGGTAATAAGAGAACGGTGGGGATGATGTCATGGTCTCTGTAAACAGTAGTTGATTAAAGAATGGCTGGGCTGTGCTGATTGTGTGGGGAGCAGGTGTGTGGAAGGAGGGGCCCAGGGGGCTCCTGGTGTTCTGGGCCCAGTAGAGCTGCTGCCCTCTGGTTGTCAGGGCCCCTGGCCAGGGCTGGACTGAACTCAGTTACTCGGGGCTGCAGAAGGTGGGTACAGGCTGGGATTCTCAGCTCTGTTCCGCCTCTCCAGGGCATCTGGGTCTTTTCAGCTAGAGCGAAGAGCCTGCCCCAGTGGCACCACTGGCTGTGCAGTGCACCTGCTGAGGGCCTTGGGGGCAGCCTGTACCAAGCTCTGGGCCAGCAGCCTTGGGGCTGAAGGCGGGGGTATAAGTTGCTGAGCTCAGTCTAGCTGAGCCAGGATCAAGCACGTCCAGGGATGGATGTGGATTCTAGGCAAAGAGCAAGGCTGGAGCTTCTGGGGGATACAGTAAGCCGTCCTGGCACCTGAGGCTTGGATGAGGTCCACCTTGCCAGAGTGACAGTCCAAGAGGAGCCCATCCAGGGCCTGAGCCATGGCTGTGGGCAAAGAATGCACTGGATCTTCAGGGAAACCATGCCTAAGATGCTGTGGGATCAGATGGAAAGACGTTTAAACCAGGCTCTAGAACCTGCAGGCTGTGCCACTTCTAGTAAGTTATGGGAACCTCACTGAGACTCAGTTTCCTTCTCGGTTATAAGGGGGTAAAGATGGGCCCTGTCTTCCAGTGAGCCTGGGAGGGATATGGTAGATGTAAAGGTACCTAGCAGGTGCTCAGGAATGGACACTGGTTTATATCAGCCTTCTCTGGGACACAGCACTGAGCCAGCCTCTGTGGACAAACAGGGATGGGACGATTAGCAAGGAGAGCCCTGACAAAGGGAGGCGCACAAGGGTGAAGACTCTGTATCAGACTAGGTCATGGGGAAGCAGGGAATAATCCTCATGGATACATCCAGGGGAGTCAGAGGATTAAGTCAGGGCCTATCACAGCACCTGATACAAAGTAGCCCTCCGTGAAGGTGGAATCAATGAACATGGAGGGTGATGTGTGATGTTTGTCCTCACAGCCTCTCCTTTGACTGCAGTTTTTCACGCAGCCACCAGAGGGCAGAGCTGACCCATACATTCCTTGTGGGATCGCGGCCAGGTTCCCTCTTGTGAGTTCTGTCGGGGACGATAAGCCTCAGAACCCAGGGACCACCGTTCCTCTCTGTAGGTACAGAAGCCATTCACAGCCCCTGAGAGGTCAGAACCCTTTCCTCAACATTCCATCTCTCTAGAACAAAAAAGTCCAGTTGAGGCAAATGTTCCTGTGTCAGTCTGACCAGATTTCTCAGGGCTTTGCTGTGCCTGTGCCCCCTCTCATCCCAGGGGGTACCCCCTCCTTTCTCCTTTGTTAGGGGTGTACTGTTCTGGGGTGGGGGAAGGATTATGCACATGAGAGATTGACCCTCAGGTTCTTCAGGAAACCATGGGGGACACAGATGCCGTCCAACATTTGTGTCTGCTCTTAAGTGGAACTTAGAAGGGGATGGGAATTCCTGATCAAGGACACTGAAGCCCCGGGCCCAGGCGCCATCCCCCACCCTACAGCGAGCCAGGCCTCAGGGGCACAGCTGGGAACCGCGGGCTTCCTGAGTGAGGATTCTCCCCAGGGTCATTAGAGTCTGAGGCACAGGCAGCAGCGTTCGTGGCACTGTGCCCTACCACTCCCTGGCCTTTTGTGACATGTACCAACCTGGGTCTCCTTCCCCCCGTGGGCCCCTCTACTCCTCTCATGTGTCTCTCCCAATCTGGCTAACTCTCCTTGGTTCTCCTTGGTTCTCTGGGGTGGACCTCAAGCTGTGTGCAACGGCTCTCTGCTGGTCTCTCAGTTCCCTCTGCATTCGCAGGGCGTGCTTGCGTCCTTGTGGGTCTCTGTGATTAGTCACCTGCTCCCTTCCCTGGTTCATGTTTATCCGAGACACTCATCCTCAGGTTACCCTTCCACACTTCACAGGCGGAGGCTCTTTCTCCTCCAGCTTCTGTATCCCTGTTGCTCCTCGGACCAGGCTGGATGCTGGGTCAGGATCTCATGCAGATTCCGTGTTTGTCCTATGGATGTCTGCAGGGCTGTGTACAGACAAGCCATGGCAGTGGGCACAGCCCCAGGACAGTACTGCTGGGTTGCTGGGACAAGGCTTTGTGGTGGAAGCAGACGTGGCTGGTGGCCAGTGGCCAGGCAGTGGTCACCTGCCATAGTTGCACTCCTGAAGGCCCTGCCGCTCTGAATGTCCCTGCAGGCCTGGCTCCTGGCCTGGGGCAGTGCGGGGTCCATGGCCCAGCATGTGCCCTCTGGTCTTGAATTGGGGCACAGCCATGTAGCTTAGGAGAGTCCCAGCTCTGGCACATGGTGGGACTGTGCTCGCTTTGCAGAGGGCTGAGTTCCTCTGGCTCGGGTCATATATGAAGCACAAATTCAGTTTTTTATATTTATACTCATAGTCATAATTTTTATATTAACACCATCTCCCAGTAAACCAAGATGTGTTTGGTCGAAGCTGCTTTAAATACCTGTTGACTGGAAGCTGGAGTCTTTATTTGTTCCTAGTCAGTTTCTCCTGGGTCAACGAGTAGCAACTCCAGCACCCACCCAACAGATCCTCTGCTACGAGGGGACTGGAAAGCAGCAAACACACGCCAGGGGGTAGTTTCGGAAGAAGACCCTAGAGTTAGGAGTGATGCAGATGCCAGGGAAGCCCTGCCTGCTCCCGCAGAGGGCGGGCACTGGACGGGTGCCTGAGGAGCTGGTACCTTCCCCTCTACAGATGTGGGACACTCCAGCAAGGATCAGATTTTCCCCACACCAGTCACCCTGCCAGGAGCTCTACCTGAACTGTCATCTTTTATCATCTCTTCAGCCCAATGGGGTGGAGTAGCCTGTGGTCTGGCTGCCCTTCAGGACGCCGTGAGGGAGCAGGGTGGGCGGTGCTGAGACCTCCTTCTCGGCCCCATTCTTGAGCCCCTTTTAAGCTGAAAGCTCCAGAGAATGCCCTCTCTTCTTGAACATTCAGGTCTTTTAGAAAATGAAACCCAGACCATAGCCAGCCTTAGGCCCACAACTTGGCCTGAGGGGACATTGCTCCGACATCCCAGATCACTGGGACAAGCATTGCAGGCCTAAATGCCGAGAGGCTTTGGTCCCTTCTGAAATGTTTTCAAAAGTCTAGAATGTACTGAGGTATTCTTGCTGTAATCTGAGGTTAATTAAATATAGGAGGGCTCACAGAAGGGCACTGCACACGAGAGAGTAGAACACATCCAGACTGCAGGACCAGGAAGAAGGAGCCTCTTTAGAGAGCTCTGTGGACACTCCCACAGCTGATGCCACGGTGTTCCGGGGCCTGGCTCCTGGGTGAGCCAGGAGGGGGCCAAGGCTGACACGGGAGGGTCACGTGGGTGTCAGGATGTGGACTCAGGTGTTCTCTGAGGACAGTGGAGGCCCCGGATGAACGTAGTGAATCCCATGTTGTCCTGAGCCTGGAATTCCTCCCAGGGGAACAGCTGTGACTGCGTAGAGCACATGCTAATGTACATGTTTGATTCTGAAGACCAGGGCCTCCTTGATCCTGTGATGCACTAGAGTTAAACTAAAGTGTTGTCCATGAAGAAGCTTGCAGGCCATTGAAAGTTCTCTCCTGTCACAGTGTAGGTAGCAGACGGTTTCTCTAACTCCCTCAGGCTGGGATCCAGGTGCAGCCCATCCTGCATCTTTCCTGGGGAGAACCCCAGCCTGCTTGCTGCTAACCACCCCCCCCCCCCGCCCCTGCTGTCTGCCTGTCCTGTCCTGTCCCACCGGCTGCTCTCAGCTTTGTCTCCACCAGGCAGCCTCATGTAAACAACCACCAGAGCCTGAGCCCTGGCTGGTGCCTCCTCTCTGGGCTTTGCACGTGTGGTTTGCAAGGTGTCTGGAGCCCACTGCCCCAGAGAAAGGGACACAGACTCTGTGAGAAGCCTCTGCACTTGGTCAACATCTCTGCTTTGATGGACACTCATCCCCAGGAAGGCTGGTCAGGAGCTCCAGCCACACTTGGTTCCTTCCTTTGCTCTGTCCTAACTGTGTCTTACCTTGCTGTCCTCCCTCCCAATGTAGCCATGGAAACTCCCTCGGGAGAGTCATTCTAGTCCAGGTGGAGGCAGGGATAAAGCAAATCCTGAGCTTTCTCACCCCCGGCTCCTGGATGTTCCCTGCCACTTCAGGAGAGCTGGGGTTTGTTTTAAATACCAGCCCCATTTGTAACCCATACACTCCACGCTTCAGGCCCTGCTCAATAGCCACACAGAGGTCAGGAAGACTTTTCATCTGTATCTGAGCCAAAAATCAGCAACTTTGACAACGTGGTCCCAGACTAAACCCATAAGATGACAGCAAGCCGAAGGACGTCTCTCCTGCCTCACCCAAAGCCTCTGCTTGATGGTCCCTGAAGGTAGGTTTTCCAGATAAAATATAAGATGCCCAACTACACCCGAACTTCAGATAAACAATGAATAATATTTTAGTATAAGTACGTCCCAAATGTTGCATACTTACAGTAAAAAATTATTTGTTCCCTTGTGCACTGTTGGTGGGATTATAAACTGGTAAATGGGTCTAGCCACTATGGGTAACAGTATGGAGGTCCCTCAAAAATTTAAAAATAGAACTACTATATGATCCAGCCATCCCAGTTTTGGGTATATATCCAAAGGAAATGAAAACAGGTTTTCAAGGAGATATCTTCACTCCCGTGTTTATTGCAGCATTATTCACAATAGTCAAGTTTATGGAAACAACCTAAGTGTCCATTGATACATGAATGGATAAAGAAGATGTGGTGTATACATACAACGGAATATTATTCAGCCACGAAAAAAAGGAAATCCTGCCATTTGCAGCAACATGGATAGTCCTTGAGGACATTATGCTAAGTGAGGTAAGTCGGACAGAGAAAGACAAATATTGTATGACATCCACCCTTTTTTTGTGTGTGGCAGAAAAGGCAGTCAGAACACTCCAGACAAGAGAAGAATCATGCTCAGAGAAAGAGTGACATGGAAAGCACCCCTCAGTTCCGTGAACTTGGAACATCCTCTTAGAAGCTGCAGAAGGGAGAGTGGTGGAACACAGGATGAAGAAGGAGGTAAGGCCACGTAAATAATTGATTAGTCATTTTATTAGAATTTTTATGACACACTTTAATATATTGGCATTTAGCCATGTGAGTGACTTAGGTTAAACAGGTGACTTAAAAGATTAAATAAAATACCCCATGTTACTCTTTCATGTTTTTAAATAAAAATAATATCTGAACCAGTGTTAATTGCTTGATTTTGATGGTTATATTGGAAAACATCTTCATATGAAATATAAACTAATATACTAGGGTGATGGAGTATCATGTTTGCAACCTACTCTCATAGGTTCAGAAAAAAATTGGTAGTGCACCTGCATCTTTCCTGTAGGTTTGTTATTACTTCAAAATAATAATTTTTTTAAAAAAACCCAGAAAACCATGACTCAGGAAGTTATATAACCTGACGTAGGCCACATGGATAACAAGTGGCAGCTCCAAAGTGCAACTCAGGTGCGTCTGACTCCTAAGTCCACACCCTTCCCCACCAACCATGGCCCGGACCTCCAGGCTGCCTCCCCGCAGACCCTTTAAAATCTGCCCAAGAAGACCCCTGCTCCCGTTCCTTCCCCCGCAGAACCGCATCCCCTCCAAGCCGAGTTGTAGTCCTTAAGCTGGAGCTGCTCCTGGGCCCCAGGAGCTGGCCCTGGCTCCCCATCCTGTGCCTGACAGAGTCGCAGGGCACGTGACAGGCGGCAGCAGGGCAGCTGAAAGCACTCCGGGCTCCAGAGAGGCTCTGACGGGCTCCCTGCTCCTGGGAGAGGGATTCCATTAGCTGAGCTCCCCCTCTCCCTGAGGACCTCAAGATTTTTCACACCACCCACAGGTAAGCATGGCGATTTCTTCCTGTCTCTGTTCCCCATCGTTACCATCCCTACGTTAGAGATTCCCTCCTCATCAAGCGGCTTGAAGAGGGAATCTTATCAATTAAGGCTTCACGTGTCATTCCACTACTTACAGAAATCACCACTGCAGGTCATCAGACATCACCAAGGCCAAGACAGAAACTGCTGCCCTCCTGTGACCTTCCAGCCCCGCCCTGCTTCCCCACCTCTGAGCCTGCCGGGGCGGAGGGATGGGGAACCCGCTAAGGATTCACCTGTACCTGTGAAGCATGTGTCCATCAACTCAGCTGCAGGCCCCAGAAGCAAGAGCTGGGGGCTCAGTGGTGAGCCACGCCCCATGACAGTTTGTTCCAGCTCAACCTGACCACCCTTTGGCTTCAGACATGACCTCTGCGCACTCTGGAGCCCTATGGACACTTCCAAGAGCCAAAGAGGCTCTGGAGCTGGAATGGCCCCGGGAGACAGCCCTGTATGTCACTGATCTGCCTCTTTGCTCCCCTGGGAAAAGAGTCCGGCGCTGGTATGTTCTCTCCAGCTGGTGGGCTTTTGGGGGATAGTGATTCTGGGGCTGCGAACGTGTCACTAGCCAGGACCGGGAGGCCGAGGCCCAGGAGAGAGAGGGCTCCCTTTGCCACGTGCCTCCATCGGTTCCCGTGTAAGTGCTCTCATCCTTCACTGCTTTTGGGAAACTGGATGGAGGGAGAGCGGGTGGCCTCCGGTCCATGGGAATTTTCCCTTCTTACCGATCTGGAATTTCTCTTTAACGGGTTTCCTAAGTGGCCCTCCAGCCTGAGTGCCCTGTGGGGAAATGTACTGGGTAAACAAGATGACAGCTTCCTGCCTGGCTCTCCTGGAGTAGAGGCCCTTGTGACAGGCCCCTCTCTGGGGTGGAGAGGAAGCCTGGTAGCCTACATCAGTATAAATGTTGCTGTCCACCTCACCACCCTGATCTGGAGGCAGAGAACCACACAGGCTCTGTTCGTGTGGGTGAGTTTAGCCCCATCCCCTGGGTCTTCCCCAGGGTTGCAGCAGCATGAACCAGCCCAGCAGCCACAGGCTTCACTATGGGTCAGGCAGGGAAGGAGGGGCCCTCCCTGGGTACCACTGGGACTTGTTCCACAGAACCCTAACTATGGGTACAGGAAGATGGGCTTGCAAATATCCTCACACTTCACTTTGCTCCTGGGCCGGGCCCATTGGCCCCAGGGATTCATCAGGGCCTGCAGGGTGGAGGCAGGGGGAGAAAGAGCCTGCCAAAGAGGAAGCCTCCCAAGAAAGCAGGGAGGAGGGGACTCCCTATCATTGACCAACGTGGGGTGGCCAAGACATGGGCCCTGGTCATCTCTGCTCATCCTCAGGATCATGGTCCCTTAGAACTCAAAGGGAGGGTAGCTGAGAGTATGAGGGACAGATGGAGCGAGTGAATGTTGACCACATCCTTCCTCCCAACAGCCTGGGAGGGACAGGCCAGGATTGCCTCCAGGACAGAAGTTTCAGCTGAAGCCAAGAGAGGTGAAGTGAGTTCCCCACGGTCACACAGCTAGGAACAAACAGAGACTCCATTAGAACCCAGGTCCTCTGAGTCTCCAGAGCTCTCTACAACTCCTCCCCTGCCCGGGTACCACTCCACCTCCAGCCAGAGGGATGGGGCATGAGACCATGTTAGATACCAGATGATGCTGGGAGTTTCCAAGGATAGTTTGGGTCTTTCCAGAGCTCCTGTCTGTACCTGCCCTGGCCCTCAGGCTCCATCACATGCCTGAATCTTGACAAAGCACAGCAAGGGGAGACCTTGGCAAATGCTTCAGGTGGACCACAGCCCGCCCTTCCCTTCTACAGAAGGAGCCGCTGGAGCAAACGCCATGCTGCTGTGCTCTTTGACCCTCACCCTCATCTGGCTGGTGGTTTCTGGCCTTGAGTGCGACATGAAGGAAGTTTGTCTTGGAAGTCCTGGCATCCCTGGTACTCCTGGATCCCATGGCCTGCCAGGAAGAGATGGGAGAGATGGTATCAAAGGAGACCCTGGACCTCCAGGTACTGAGTGGGAGCTGAGGGACAATGACCTGTTTTCAGGGGGACTTGCTGTCCAGGGTTCCAGGCTGGGTTCAAGGGTCAGGTGGATGGTGGGAGTTTCCCGGGACCCTTAGACTGGAGCAGCCCTGGAGCATCTACCCTCAAGGTACCTGTGGAGTGACAGGTGAGTCAGCCTGGCTGATAATGGAGGTCCAGTCCCATCAGCCCCAGCCCACTGTGGGTGATAGATAGCATACATCCTTGTCCCCCTCTCTCTGCAGGCCCCATGGGCCCCCCTGGAGGAATGCCAGGCCTCCCTGGGCGTGATGGGATGACTGGAGCCCCTGGCCTCACTGGAGAGCGTGGAGAAAAGGGAGAGCCTGGTGAGAGGGGCCCCCCAGGTGAGCAGGATGTGGCCAGTGTACAGAAGCAACTGGACACTGTGCCCATGTGGTCAGTTACATGAGGGATGACGGGGATCAGACAAAACCACGGAAGTCCCCAAAGGGTATATTTTTCAACCTAGATAAGAGAATATGAGGTTGAGAAATCAGAGGGGTCTGGGTCGTGGAACTGGTGGGTATTGGAAGTGTTCCACGCATCACAACAGCTGATGGGGAGACACAGGGCATCAGGTGTGGGAAATGGAACAGCACTGGGAGGAGGGGAGGCACTTCCTAGTGCTGAGGCATAGGGGCATTCTGAGGGTGTAGGGGGTTATGTGGACCAAGGACCAGACAGATGATATAACTGGGAACCCTGCATGTCCAGGGGAATTCTGGAGCTCTGAGCAGTAATCAAGATACATCAGGAGAGTCAGAGAGAACCAGATTTGCTCTTAATGGAGGGTGGGGAAGGGGGCCCTGCCCAGAAACTAGAAAACCCCACAGAAGTGGACAGACAGAGCCATGAAAGGATATGGCAGGAAAGAAGAGCAGAGATGGGGCTGAGCAAGGGCAAGGCTGAATTAAAGGACAAGTGTGTAGGGAGTGGGAAACACACTCCAACCTCGTGGACCCTTATGACCTGGGGCCTGGGCAGTGGCTCTAGACAAGTGAAGGGCAGAATGCCAGGCTTGCCGCTGGCCTCGCACCTGCTTGGCACAAGTGGGGGTTTTTGTTGGCCTGCCCCTCTTCTTGCTGGGGATCTCTCTACAGGGCTTCCAACTTATCTAGATGAGGAGCTCCAGAGCACAATCCGTGAGATCAGCCATCAAATCCTGCAGTCGATGCGCGGTAAGGGGATCCCTTGGGGCCTTATAGGGTAGGGGGTTCCCATAAGTTCTCCTCATCCTCAGCATCAGGCTCCAGAATCTAGAGACTTGACAAACAAGTGTGGACATGGAGGTCCTTTTTCAGATGTTCTTCAATGGCTCAGAGGAGACCGAAGTAGATATGGATTATCTCCCTATGTCCTGGGGAAGCAATGTTCCTGGCTATACTGCTTTCTATTGAATCCCAGGAAATTGCACAGTTTCAGGCATATAATAGACAGTCAATAAGTAATTGTTAAATGGGTGAATGGATAATTAAATGATGGGAGCATGGAGGGGAATCCAGAAAGACTAGGATTGGAAGAGGGAGGGAAGAAGGAGAGAGAGGCAGAGGTGAAGAGATTGGAAAGCGCATAAAGGTAGAGTGCATAAAGGGAAGGAAAAGGACTTGGAAACAAAGAGGCCTGTGGCCTGACCCGGATTCCTCTGCTGTCAGTCCTCAGTTTTCAGGGCTCCATGCTGGCAGTGGGAGAGAAGGTCTTCTCCACCAATGGGCAGTCGGTCAATTTTGATGCCATTAGAGAGTCGTGTGCCAGAGTAGGTGGACGCATTGCTACCCCAAGGAGTCCAGAAGAGAATGAGGCCATTGCAAGCATCGTGAGGAAGCACAATACTTATGCTTACCTGGGCCTGGCTGAGGGTCCCACTGCTGGAGACTTCCACTACCTGGATGGAACCCCTGTGAATTACACCAACTGGTACCCAGGGGAGCCCGGGGGTCGGGGCAAAGAGAAGTGTGTGGAGATGTACACAGATGGCCAGTGGAATGACAAGAACTGCCTGCAGTACCGACTGGCCATCTGTGAGTTTTGAGCAGGCACCAAGGCCACAGGATGGAGAGGGTCCTGCCTTGCCTTTCAGCCTACATCCTGGGGAATCCACCTGGTCTGTGAGGTGCTGTAACACCTCTGTGGCTATAAGAGTTGGAGACGTCTTAGCCACTCCACTCCCAGGTGGGCCCTGACTCCTCCCCCTTGATTACTAATCAGTCTGACTCCCCCTGGAGCCCCTTCTCAGCTCTGCACTCTAGACAGCCACTCTAACTTTGCCCTTTGGCAAGAGATGGAGGCTTCTTTCTTCCTCTTCTTGTCCAACTCCTTCATTTATAGATGGCAACAGTGAGGTCCTGGGATGGAGGTTCCCTCCAAAAGCACACACAGGGTGCCTGCTTCCTGGCCCCTCTACTCTTTCTTTGCAGCCCACTGCCTGCCCAGCCTTATCAAGATGTAGCAGTCAGTGCTGCTCAAGCATAATGATAGACGGGTGGACTTCTGGGAAATTCCAAATGTGTGGAGCTAAGGATACATTTGGGATTATCTGGCAGCCTGAGGTCTGTGGGGCACATCTGCTCAGGCTCTCCATGAGGTCAGAGGGCCTTGTGGTACCGCAGCATGGTGGAGGCCAACCCACCCCTAGTGATTGGCATGTATTATCCACTCCCTTGACTCTTGGGGTACCAACTCAACTCCCTGACCTAAAAGCAGCCAGCCTTTGCCTCTAGGGAAGATCTCACCCCCCACCTCAGACATTACCCAAGTAACTTCCTGCTGATGAACACATCCCCACCACTTCAGACCTCAGTGAGGTGTTTATTGAGCATATACTATATACCAAGCACCTTGACAAGCACTTCTAAGACATCTTATAAACTATGATTTAATCTTCACACGGTGCCATGGAACAAGAATTATTCTCCCCAGTTTTTATACAAGAACACTGAAACTTAAAGAAGTTAAATGTTTTGAGTTTTGTTACACGGAGCAAGTGACAGAGGCTGGTTTCAAACCCATCTACCTGAACCTGAAGCTTGTGCTCATCACCACCCCACCCTCTCACTGAACAGAGATGATTCAAGTATAATAAATCATGAATATGTTAACATGAGTTTCCATTGCTTTGGTTTCAAGAAATATTTCTGTGTTTTTAGAAATCAAGTTAACTCTGGCTCTGAGGCCCCACTTATCGGAAAAGTGGAAAGTTCAATCTCAGGTTAAGCTTTCTTTGTTGGGTGGAAGGGGCAACCTGCTCCCATCCTCAGGTTGTATGGGCAGATGGGGAGTTACAGAAATGTCTGGAGGAACAAATGAGCATTAGTGTTGATGGCTGGCATCAAGATAGCTCCTGATCTAAGTCTACGTGTTCCATTTGTGGGTGGTGATATCATGCCTTCCGTTTCCCACTCAGCCCCCTGGATGTTTTCCATAGCCCAACAGTGGTGGCATTCAGGGCTCTGTGAGCCACCTCAGTCTCAGGTCTTCATGGAAAGGGACCATGGCCCCCATGTCCCAAGGCTGTGTGGGAATTGGATCATGTCTCTACTTGCTTGAGGAGGCAACCATATATATGTCCCATCTCCAGAAAGGTCCCCACTTCTCCCACCTTCACATAATGCTCTCCCTCACTGCATATGCTTCTTTTTTGGGACAAGAGGAAATTCTGGATCACAATCCACAAAACCAGATGGGAATGAGCAGAAATATTTCTCATTCCTTCATGAATGTCAATTTTTAATCTGGTCACCCTGCCACATGAGCTTAGGGCCCAGCACACAAGTTATTGAGCCTTCCCCAAAATTCAAAAAAGTAAGGAGAAACATATTTCCCATATTTTACAGATGAACAGTCTAAGTCTCTGAAAATTTTTGTCTTCTCATTTCTTGTTAGGTTTTATTTTTACTTCCTTTATGGTGTTATTTGCAATTGTTATTATTTTTATCACATTTTAAATTAACTATTGCTGGTTTATAAGAAAACTATTGATTTATTTTTGGTTGATTGTATATCCAACCATCATTTTGGATTCTCATTTTCCCCCTAATACTTCTAATAATTGATTCTCACATTTTATAAATATATGCTCATATTTACAAATGACAGAAATTTTGCCTGTTCCTTATGGTATTTATATTTCTTATATATCATTCTTTTCTTTCTCTAGGGGCCAGGAGACCCTATATATTGTTGAAGACACTCAGTGATAAATGTTATCTTTAGGGGGTCATTGAATGTATAATGAGAACATTTCCAGTATTTCAGCATTGAGTTGCTTGTTTTAGGTTTCTGATGCCTTTTATCAAGGCAAAGAAGTTCCCTTATTTTCATAGTTTGCTGAGATTAATTTTCATCATGAATGTGTACTGAGCTTTATCAGATGATTTTTTTGGCATTTCCTTTAAGCTGTTAACATCCAACGGGTGTCAAGTGTGAGTTGAGTCATTTCCTGTTCCTGGGCACTGGCATCTAGAGCCCACAGATGAGAGTAAAAGGGTCATCTTTTAATGATTCCAAGGGGTTCCAGGGACCCCACCATGGAACCTGCAAGGTGAGGGCCATTCAACATGAGTGGTTTAGTAATTCGCATTCTGTTGCTCAGTATAAGGAAGACTAAAGAGGCGAAAGCAAGCTGACCTTCCGTGGGTGACATCTGTACTCTCACAATGGAATTTATCCCTTCCTCTCCTCTCCCTGTGGCATGGGGGAGGGGACTGTCCTATCCTCCTCCTAATCTTTGCAAATAGGGATGCCCAAATTACTTTGCCTTCCTTCCCTGATTAAGTCACCTAAGGCAGGAATCTTCTGTTCTAAAATTGCTGAAGAGCTGAACCAGCAGAGGGCCTGATCTTGCGGAGGCATGGGGAGATGGAGAAGGGGGAGAATAGAACTGTGAGCAGGTGTGTTCTGGGGCAACATGGATTTCCACCACTTGGATGGAATTTCCCAGGGGCTGCCAATGTCGATGTCATGGAAGCTAGCCAGAGTTTAAGCCCTACTCATGAGCAGATTGCTTCTTGGAACACAGGGACTTGACGAGCAAGAGACTATGAAGTGATATGTTCACTGATGTCACGTTGAGGGTAGGGAGCATGCAGCTGGAGGTTTTTACAGAGGCCCTTATCTGAAGGACCAGCTCCTGAGAGGAGCTGTCATTTATAATCAGTCACACAAAGGGACCCAACAACCAGTTAGGATGGGCCGAGAAGCAGCAGTGTTCCCACTGACATACGGTGCCTCCTGTGAGCAGGTATTGCCACCCTGGGCACCATCACTCTCTCTACCAACCGCACATGCAAAAAAAAATAAGAGAGAAGGCACTGTCCACCCTTCACTTCAAGAAGCCACCAGGCTATGGCCAGTGTGGTGATGAATCGGAGATAAAACAGATTTTAATAACAAAACTAAGGGACAATAATCATTTGGACTGTATTTTAACTCAACCCTAGAAAGTTTATATTCCAAGGGAAGAATATGTATGAAGAGTTTTGAGACCATGTATTAGTTTCGAGAAAAGGGTGAGCTTCAAGCTTCAAGATTGTACATATCTGCATTAAGGTTCTTAAACTTGTTATATATTAAATTAGTGAGTTAACTGGCCTATGTTTTGATGTTGAACCATCTTTGCATTCCTGGGATACCCTACTTGGTCTAATGGCTGATACTCTCATCACACTTACCGTGTGCCAGGTATTATACTTCCATTAACTCATATAATCCTCATTAACCCTATTATGTAGACGTTATTATTACGCCCAATTTACAAATGAGAATATTGAGGCACGTAGAGATTAAAGTGATTTTCCAAAGATCATGCAGCCAGTTCATGGCAGAAGTGGGCTATGAATACAGGAAGTCAGATTCCAGGGACTGTGCTATTAACCATGGATGCATGGCTGGACTTTAATAGCTATTTTTTTACTTCAAGCTTTCAAGGGAGTTCCTGTTCGTTCCACATCATTTCATTATTCTGATATTAGTGGCTACTAGGGACATATTCTTCCCACATTTAAAGCTGCTGCTCCCTTAGTGTCTGCTCACGGTCACATGGCCACGCCAAATATCAAAGGGGTTGGGGTGTTTACTCCACATACTCCAGTGGGAGGCATTGCACAGTACCATGACAAAGGGCATGGATATATATTTCTACGAAAAGAAAATGTGGAAATCAGGACAGTAGTTCAAACCACCAGGGTTATGTTTGCCAAATTTGTTTATTTTTGCAAAGAATGGGCGTTTCTGAAATTTTATTAATAGCTCTATAGTTATTTCCTTATTCTAGTTCAAGTTTCACTGTTTAATTTTTATTTATTCCTTATTTATTTATTATTCCTTCTTTATTTATTCCTTATTTATACTGTCTTTTTTTTTTTTTAATAAGTTTATTTATTTATTTTTGGCTGTGTTGGGTCTTTGTTGTTTTGAGCGGGCTTTCTCTAGCTGCGGCGAGTGGGGGCTACTCTTCCTTGTGGTGCGTGGGTTTCTCATTGTCGTGGCTTCTCTTGTTGCAGAGCACAGGCTCTAGGCACTGCGGGATTCAGTAGCTGTGGTGTGCGGGCTTCAGTAGTTGTGGCTCACGGGCTCTAGAGCGCAGGCTCGGTAGTTGTGGTGCACGGGCTTAGTTGCTCCGCGGCATGTGGGATCTTCCTGGGCCAGGGATCGAACCCGTGTCCCCTGCATTGTCAGGCAGATTCTTAACCACTGCGCCACCAGGGAAGCCCTATACTGTCTTTTCAAAACTATCAATTTATCTGTTTTCTAGAGTTGACAGCATTCCGAGGCCTGTTTTTTGAGTCTTGTATCAGTCAGATTTCACTCTACTTATTTTTTACTGTGTTTGGTAGTTTTTACAAGGTGAATTCAAATTTACCTGATCTCCTGAGAAAATCCTGAGGTGCCTGGGTTAAGGGTAAGGTCCTCCATTGCTTTTACGTCCCCATGGTACACTAGATTGTGATGAGCTGGGACACTTGAAAAACAATTTTTCATCTTGGCATGAAGGGAAAATTTTAATAATAATAATAATAGCAAAATAATACTAATAAGCATAAATTCAAACCCCAGATCTATGAGAGGACAGACTCAATGGATATGCATCCTCGACGGGGGTCTTTTTCCCACCAGAGTCAAGTATTTCTTATTGTCCCTTTGCTCACAGCGCATATCCCTCCTTCCTCCCGTTCTATCCTCTTCCTTCCTTCTAAAGCCATCTTTCCTCTAAGTCTGTAGGACATGTAGGGTCCTGGCTGTATGTAAATCTCTCAGCTTCAGATTTCCACCTTTCTGGGAGGTCTGCTCATTTGCCGTAGGGTTTGAGAATTCTTTGTCCTCTGAGCCTATGGGCCCTTCGGAGTTGTGACAATGGCATCAGTAAACACAGCCCTGGGAGGGGTCTTCTTTACAATGGGCCCCTCTCAGTGCCTGGCAGCCTCCTTGATAACAGGAATCTGGGAGGCTTGCTGAACAGGGCACACTGACTTGAGTACACAACGGCCGATGACTCTTGAGGGGCCAAAGCACCAATCACAAGGCAGAGTCAAAGGGAAGTGGTCCTACCCCTGCTCCACCACAGGGAAAAAGCAAACCTCTAGAGTTGTTTGGTGAGACTGAGTGTTTCAAAGAGTGGGTGTAAGTTTGGGGGAAGGCAGGAATCAAAAGTTATATCAGGGACTTGAAAAAGGCCACTTGATCAGGCTCTGGAGATAAGAACCAGACACTCCTGGAAACCCAGGCGTGGAGGAGCCACAGACTGATCTGGTGTCTGCCCTGCTCAGGGTCTCTGCTTCTCTCCTCACTCTCTCAGTGGATCCTCCCCACGTGCCCAGCCCTGAGTTACACCCTGGAGACAAGGAGGTGAATCAAATGCAGCTCCTGCCCTAGAAAAGTATTAAAAGCACTGGGAGAGTGGGCACAGTTGTTAGCTCTAGCTGGAGGCAAGTCAAGAGGGCCACTTTAAGGACACGATGCTGGAGGATTCCTTTGTTCCACAAATGTTTGAGCATTGATTCCGTTTCCAGGCCCTCTTAGAGGTGGGGAAGCAAGATGCCTGTTCTCATGAAGTTCCTGTTCTAAAGGAGTGGGATGGTCAATAAATATGCAACCAAAGAAATAAGACAATTTTACATAGAGAAGAATTATAAGCAAGTAACTAAAACAGAGAATTATAATTTTGTGATAGAATGGTTAGGGAAAGACCTTTCTCCAGCAGTAATATTTAAGATGAAATCTGAATGACAACAAGCAATTATGCAAAGATGGAGAGAAGTGGCCTAGGCTGGAAGAGCTAGTGCAAATGCCCATGTTCAGCTTTGAATTTGAGTTGTCTACAAACACTTCCTTTCCTTGTGCCTAGCCCTGCGATGCGCCCAGAGAGGACAGCTGACGAATGTTCTGAATGACAAGGGAGGAATGAGGTGACTCAGTGTTGTAGGTGTTTAACCCCTTCCCTCCTGCTCCTAGTAAATTAAATATGAATGGAAGGGGGAACTAGGCAGAACAACTGGTACACAGGTGTGCGCATGTACATGTGTGTATGCATGAGCATGTGTTTGGTAGGATGTCTATGCACGTCCCTTCCAGAGACAAATATTTGGAAAGAACTATCCTCTGGGATTCTGATCTATGATCTGGGAATCTGTGATTCTAGAGGATCAGATAGCCGAGCTGTAGAGAGAGATGCACGGGAAGGAGCAGTGGGAGGAGTCTGGGGTGTTGCAGTAGAGAGCTGCCCAGTGCTAAGCTGGAGACCCCACCAGCAGCCCTGGAGAACTGCCCAGCATACAGCGGTTCTAAGGATGGTTGTTTATTAATCTGGGGTTGAAGGCCAGTCCAGCACTGTCCCTGGTCACCAGACTAATTGGGGCTGACATTGCTGAGGCATCTGCCAGAGGCCTAGGCTGGAGGACCAGCTTCCCTGCCATAGCCTCTGTGCTCTGAGGAGGCCCCTAGTAAGTCATTTCTGAGGACAGAAGAGGAGGCCTCGGCCAAGAGTCTGGCCACTTGGCTTGATCCTGGTGAGTTCCAGGCAGGGGCTGTGGTGGGGTTGTCAGGCCCCCTGAGGGCCTCTGTCTCTCTGACCTGGGGCCTTGTGCCCTTCCTGGATCCAGGTTACCATCTGCAAACTAAAGGTGGTCTTTTCAGCCAAACAGAAGAATGAAGTGGGGTGTGTATGCCAGCAACATGTTTAGCTCTGGCTTTGGCCTCCCACATAATCAGGGGAGGTTAAGAAAGAGGGAAGGTGGAGAAGATTTGATAAAGAAAATTCCCTTCCGGGACTTCCCTGGCAGTCCAGTGGTTAAGAATCCGTGCTTGCACGGCAGAGGACATGGGTTCCATCCCTGGTCAGAGAACTGGGATCCCACGTGCCACACAGTACAGCCAAAACAAAATAAACAAACAAACAACAAAAAAAACCAAAACAAAAAAGAGAGAGAAAATAAATTAAAAAAATTAAAAATCCTAAAAAAAAAAAGAAAAAAGGAAAGAAAGAAAATTCCCTCCCAACTTGCTACTTCTCACTGAGTCCTGGAGGAAAGGAAGGGTTAAGGGAGCTGACAGGCCAGGGTGGCCAAGGACAGATGCAGTAGTGATGCAGCAAAGGCAGGGACATTGGAATTAGAGGCCAGAGAGGAGCAGAGGGATAGGCCCATGGGGGCTGGGCTGTGAGGCTTCCTGGAAGGGGACCAGCTCGAGCAAAAGCTGGATGGGAATCTGATGGCTGGATGGGGGCACAGAGCCGGAGAGGCGTCTCGGAAGCATGCAGAGAATCCTGCCAGGAGGAGAAGTATGAGCTGACCCTGCTGGGCCCAGGGTGAACAGAAATTTTAGGAGCCTGGGTTCTGGCTGGAAAAATGGCCTCTCAGTGGAAAATCTCAAACCAAGGGAAGGAGGTAAATCTAAGTGTCAACTGGCCAGGATCAATGACCAAAGAAGGTTCCATTCTCAGGGTCAGAATAAGTTTCCATACCTCAGGGTACTCTGGGTCCCGAGTCCCAGCAAGTGCCTGTCACAAAGTAGAGACTTTATTAAACAGGATGATTGACAGGCTGTTGGGGAAACAGCTGTGGTTCTGGGGGTGGTTGGGGCCCTGAGGTGTAAAACGGAGATTTTTATGTGACATGAGACAATGGATGTTGTAAAACAGGTCCCGCCAAGCAATGGGTCACATGCTATAATTTGAGTCTACCTTTAGCGTCCATAAGGAAGGAGAAGAAGAGGGAAATTTAGGCTACTTAGGCCCTCAAGAAAGGGAGTTGAGAAGAGAGCAGCCAAAGGTCATGCAAGAAATGAGCCCTCTTTGCCGGGCCATCAGGAACAGGGCTTGTGTGTCATTTGTAGACCCTGTGGGCTTTTGTGCTTAAGGCTGCCTAACCAACTAAGCCTTGGGCCCACAGGGCATGAGAACCCCAGGGAAAGTGGGCCCCTATTATATTACTCTTGCATCTATATTTGTTTTAGCACTGATCTAACTCTAATGCATTTTGCTTGTGCTAGTAGTAGTTTTCCTAGTAGCCTGGAAGTAACTCAGGGCCAAGAGTTGTGATATCCCCCTCTGTGTCAGCTGCCCTGAGCACAGGGTCCAACACATCAGAGATGGTAGCAAATGTTGACTAAACCAAATGAGATGGAATTATTTTCTTTGACTTTCTCCACTCTAAGGTAAGGACCATGTTCCTGTTTTTGTCACTTCCTGTCCTCCTTCTGTGTGTGGTGACAGCATCCTGCTCAGAAACAAAAGCCTGTGAGGATGCCCAGAAGACCTGTTCAGTGGTGACCTGTGGCATCCCGGTCACCAACGGCACCCCAGGCAGAGATGGGCGAGATGGACCCAAGGGAGAAAAGGGAGAGCCAGGTATAGGACAGGCTGCTGTGACATCTTAAATCTTTTACCCCAACGGGAGAGTTTTCTCTCTAAGGGATCTAGCACAGAGACATGAGGAGGCTCACCTTTCATTATGGTAGGTGATGATTCACTGAGAAAAATTCCTGTAAAAGGGCATTCTCTCCAAAATAAAGATGCTTCTCTGGCTCTCCAGGATCCCTCATTGCCACCCAGGAATTGGTGATGTGTGGTTGTCCTTAGAGAAGGGGTGTCTTTTCTGCTCAGGGAGCTGGCCCTTAGGACAGGCCATCCCCTGAGATGCAGGAGGATCTTTCTTCTTTGGATCACTACTAGCTGAGTGGTGGTTTCTTGGGGTCAATCAAATATTGAGCTTTTGGAGAAAGAGAATGAGTGACAGACACTGGGTCACATTTCCTTCCTCTTCCAACAGGGCAAGGGCTCAGAGGCTTGCAGGGCCCTCCAGGGAAAATGGGGCCTCAAGGAAACATAGGGAAACCTGGGCTTCCAGGACCAAAGGGCCACAAAGGAGATCGTGGAGACAGTTCGGGTAAGGAGCTCACCCCAGCAAGTGATGTGGGCTGAGGGGACCCAGGACCTGGGAACTCCAGAGCCAGGTGGGAGGTGCCCCGTCTCCTGCTGCCCTACTGGAAGATGCTCAGCTCTGCTTCCTGACCCAGCACCCTCATTCCTCTCAGCTCCTTGGGGCCCAAGGGGATTCCCACTGGTGCCCGGGTATAGACTTCCGAACCCTGCCCGCCTCTCCCTCAGCAGACCTCTGTATGACATGTGCCCTGGCCCTACTTCAGCTGCAACAGTCCAGTGCGTGGTTCCAGGCTGCAAGGGAGGAAATTGGTCCTCTCTGCTGTTGGATCATGTCTGTTGTCACAAGAGTGGCATGAAAAGGGTTGGCCTCATAGGACCCCTGGATAATGGGGAACATCACAGCAACTTAGTTCAGAGTAAAATAAATTCAGTAACAACAAAACCAAAATGATGACCTCTTATATTTGTCCACTGGCCTATCAAAATAATAAACATATTAAAGAGTTTGCCTAGAATAGGAAATGAAAATATGATTAAGAAAAATTTTCAGAAAGAATAATTAGCTGGGCCTTTTCTTATAAATAATTATAATATTGCAATATTTAAGCAGTATATGAAGAAAAGGATCCAGAGCTATAGTTTATGGTATTATTATTATTTCCAGAGTTATAGTTTACAATAGTTACTAAGTATATCTGAGAAGGCAGGAATACAGTGTTTTTCCTTTTGCTTCTTTTTGTTTTCTTATTTTTCTGGAATAAGAATACTTTTTAGTAAGCTAATTTTTTTTTTTCAAAATACTCTGCTCTCCAAATGAGGGTCTTCTTCTAAATAAATATCCTCTCCCTATTGCTTTATAGTTGCCGAGGCTAAGCTGGCTAACTTAGAGGGACAGATAAGGAGCCTGAAATCACAACTGGATCACATCAAAAAGTGTAAGCTTTTTTTCTGTCCCCAATGTGTTCTTGACTCTAACTTTTTCTCCAGAGTGCTCTACGTTTTGGGGGGACGGTGGAAAAGAACTTACATTTATGACGACTTATTATATACTAGGTTGGAATTTTCTCATAATGTGGTTTTATTCAATCCTCTTGCCATCCCTATTTGTGGGTATTACACCCATTTTATTTACAGGTGAGAAAAAGATAGGTCCAGGAAGTCTAGATAATTCATTCAACAGCATACAGTTAGGAAGTGGGAAGGAGGATGGCGTGGAGGTCTGCTGACTCTGGAATCTTTGCTCCTTCCTCAGCACCCACGGGCCTCAGATGGCGGTCCACGACTCTTTCTCATCCTGGTGCCCACGTCTGGCAGTGGGGCTCAAGCATGTTTCCCTAGGTCTACCTGTACTGGGACAGTTTTCAACAGATATTTGTCCTAAGGATGGGATATGCCAGGAGAGCCCCGGCTTGCTGCCAGGGACTTGCCTTCCACCTTCTTACTAGGATCTCACCAGGGGTGGTAGAGAACGGGGCTCAACCCCAGACTCCCAAGTTCCCAGAGAAGGGATTTTTCATCTGCTGTCCTAGGCTGGGCTTGAAGCCAAGTCAACCTCACCTACATTTTGTGATTTCAGTGCAAAGCTTCTCCTTGGGTAAAAAGTCTGGAAAGATGCTCTACGTGACCAATGGTGAAAAGATGCCTTTTTCCAAAGTGAAGGCTCTGTGCGCTGAGCTTGGGGCCACTGTGGCCACCCCCAAGAATGCTGAGGAGAACAAAGCCATCCAGGACATGGCCACTGACATAGCTTTCCTGGGCATCACAGATGAGGTGACCGAAGGCCAGTTTATGTATGTAACAGGAGGGAGGATGGGCTACAGCAACTGGAAGAAGGGTGAGCCGAATAACCATGGCTCAGGGGAGGATTGTGTCCTCCTCCTGAGAGACGGGTTCTGGAATGACATCTCCTGCTCTTCCTCCTTCTTGGCCATCTGTGAATTCCCAGCCTGAAGAGGCAGGTTCCTCCGCCCCCTCCTTGGTTCCCTGCTGAGGTCCCTGCTGCTCTGAAAGAGAATTCAGTGCCAGTTTCCCCGTGTCCAGTGTTGATTCATTCCTTCATGGGGATGGGAGATAAGCAAGGGGACACATTTGATTGTGGGAGGATGAAGTGAAAAGAGACTGACCGTGGGGCATGAGGGTTTCTGGTCCAGTCCAGTCCATGGCAAAGGACACCTTCTGTCCTGCCAAAGAGCACAGCATTGGGTCAGAGTCAATCTCAGAAAAAGCACCTTCAAACCCTCTCCTTTTTTTAGTGAGGACACTGCAGCCCAGCAGATGGATCAAGGGAGGACCACATCTGTGTCCGAGCAGGCAGTGTCTCAGCTTCCAAGAGATCCAATTCCCATTTTTCCAAGTTGCCACTACCTGGTGCCAAAGTCTCCTTCCCATGGCTAGCCCAGCCCTGTCTACGACATGAGTGTTGTTTTTAGTTGTTGATGAGCTATACCCTAAAACTGTAACACTTGGCCATGTCCTACATGGGTAACAGTGGATAGTCCTAGGAATCCCCTCACTTGCCCAAGTGGCTGTGGCCTCCCTATAGTCACTAGGGTGATCTTGAGAACAAAGGGCAGCCTTCCCTTCCCGCATACTTTTAGGAGACTGTTTTGATATTGTGGCATATGCCAGTATCGCGGGAGGAAGCAAATGGTCAGGCAGGCTGGGTCCTTCCTTACGGGGCATCATCGGTCTTAATGCCTCCATGTTCAACATCCCCTTTCTTCTGTGACATCCTCATCCCATTATAGGTCAATGGGTCCATTATTCATAGAGACAAGAGGGAAAATCTCCCTAAAGGTGCATTTCACACACTGGGGGGCCAAATTATGCAGCACCATCCAGTCGGCAAATAAAACCTCCCTCTGAGCAGAGTTCTGACACCATCTTGGCCCACAATCAAGCTCATGACCGTGGATGTTCTTGAGCAATCTCAGGGTGGATGGAGCTGGGATTATACAGAGCCCAGGCAGCAAACTGGGGGACGAGAGTGAATTCCGGTTCCAGCTGTATGCCAATCACAAAATGAGGTTGAAAATATTTCATGAATGGGCTAAGGGCCATTTTAACTTAATGAAATATCTTTGTTAAATTAGTTTTCCATTTTAGTTTTCTTTGTATCCAAACTACCAGAGGGAGCGCCTCGCACTTGGTAAGTGCTTGATGAGTATTTGTTGCATGGGTGCCCCAAAGAATTACCAAATGGACGAGTGGGTGGGATACTGCGAATTGAATATTATAGGGTAGAGTTCTCTCTGAGGTGTGCTTCTTCTGTGAGGCTATCGGGGTAGGTGTGGGATGTGCTGAAGACATTGGGGCTGGCAGGGTGAGGGAGACAGCACCTGTGTGCTCAGCCTCTGGCCCACCTAGACTGTCACATCACTGAATTTTCAACCTCATGAAGCTTTTCTTCAGGCACTGCACTTGGGGGCAGTGAGAAGGGTACTTTTGTGACGTACAGAACAATTCACTATTTGCACTTCAAATCCAGACTGCTTGCCAAAGGAATGGGAAACTGCCTAAAATTTAGAGGCACATATGAAACCTAGGTAACGTAGGTTATGGCAAATGGAAAAAGGAAAGGCCAGAAAGTTTTTAGAAGGAAAGAAGATACATGTAAGACAACCCAGAACAAGAGAATTATCATAACCAAGCATGAAAATTCCACCTGAATTTTCTCATTGCCAAGACAAAAATGAGAAAATGGACAGGTAATCATTATATAATTCTTTCTATTTTATGTAAGGGGGTGGCGGGGACCATGTCTACCCTGAGATGATTGTCTCCTTTGTTTATACTGTGCATAAAGGTCAGTGTACAAGATGCAGTCATGTGCTTCACAGGAATTGTTTCCCAGCATGTAATGAGTGCCCCCTCAGTCAGGGAAATGCAATAAAAATCTGTGGATGAGCTCAAATTCTTCCATTTCCCTTTCAGTCTTCTCCTTCTAGTTCCTTCCACGGTGTTCCCTTCCCCCTTCATCCCTCAATCACTAGAGCCTCACATTCCTGCTCTGAGAGCTTTCTATGCCACCCAAGACCTGCCCCTGCTCCCCTACCCTTAAGCCATCCCCAGGGGACATGAAACTTTCTCCCCAGGCTCTTGGACATGTAGAGCTGGTTCTTCCCCTGATCGAGCACCTGATCGTCTTTTCAGATCTCCTCTCTCTAAATGTATCCCCTGGCCGGCATTCTTCCCTCAGTCTAGGATTGAGGCAACAACTTCCCTATATTCACTTCCCAATTCTTATCAGCAAGCAGTGGGGCCCCAGGCAAATCAGCTCAAGAGAACGTGGAGTTAACCTAAAAATGGATTCTCATGAGAGTCCAAGGATAGAAACTACAGTTCATCCAGGCTTCCCAAGACCTAAAACAAGAGGGAAATTATGGATTCAAGAATACTGTCCAGATCATCTCTTTCACTCTCTCAAGGGCTGAGGGCAGGCTGTTTTCCTTTACTAAGGGACATATGATGATTGACATCTCTTGCACAGGGGACCTAATGAAGCCAGGTGCTCCAAGGACAGACCTCAGGGGCCTCGGGCAGCACATTTCCCTCGGGACTTCAGGACTCTGAGCAACTTCTTGAGCCCCGTTGTTTGTTCTCATGGAATAGGAGTCTTCGCCATGGCATGCTGGCTCCCTGGGCCTCAGTTTCCCTATCTGTAAATTGGTCAGTAATGGCTTCTCCCTTTTAAAGCTGGATGAATCAATGATCACACACAGATGCAGACCTGCAGGGCCCATTCCAGGGGCAAAGCTGCAGGATCCGAGAACTGTCTTCCGTTTTTGTTACCTGCCAATTTTTTCCAAACTCATTGTGCCCTGAACACTTATCACCAATTTCTCAGTTCCATAGAAAGTCAGACTGAGTGAGTTAGAATGGCAAACACACCCTGCTCTTGAGATGGGGACTTTGAGTTTAAATTATGTCTGTAAGTCAACAGTCTCCCATGAAGGTATAGATACAACCAATGTGATTGCAATTTGCTTCCCGTACTAGAATGAAAATAACTACCAAAACTCGCAACATACAAGGCCCGGGCTCTGGCCTGGATTCTGGATCCTGGTACGGCAAGGCCTTGTTCCCACAGGACAGTCTTTCTTTGGAGTCTTCCAGCTCTACTGTTCTCACTTTTAGCCATGCCCAAGCCAGAGGACAGGGGTTTGGGGTACCAGCTGAAAGCCTAGCATTCACACTCCTGAAATCCCCTTCCTGCCCAGGACCAGCCTGCCTCCCTTCTCTGGCTGTCAGAGGTGTGCGGGAACCAGGGTTCACAGTTTGCTCATTGCTGTCAAGGTTGTTTGCTCATTATTGTGTAAGTGAACTATGCTTTAGAACCTGCCAGGAATCAGGGATATTTTTCTTTTCTTTTCTTTTCTCATTAACGAGGAAGGGATTGAACATTATCATGGAGTGTGGGCTGGAGATGCCGGGAAGTGGACTTTGAAAATTGATGCTGTCCTCCTAACCTGAAGTGGCTGGTGGGGTGCTGGGAAACGAGGAGGATCTCAGGGCGGGGGTCCACCTGGATGGGATGTTCTTAGCCCTGGTGGCAACCTGTGTGGGGAGGAGAACAGTATCTCCAACTATGGACCTGTGGTTTGTCCAAGCAAATACAAGTGTCATGCTCAAAAGCAGTGAAATGCAAGTAACCATTTATTAGCCTAACAAACGCCTTGGGCTGGGCCAGCCGCCGCCGACCCCAAATCCAGCCTGCCCTGTCCTGGCAAGCACAGCGCTTATGCCACCTCATGCAGCTCTCAGAGCAGCGACCTGCAGAATTGCCTGGAATGCTAGCCAAAGTCATAGGCTCTCAGCTCCACTCTGCACCCAGTGAATCAAAATCTCAGAAATCTGTTACCTTCGCGAGGCCCCGAGGTGACCTGGGTTTTTTGTCAGTTTGGGAAATGACTGCCCTAAGAAATATAGTCACCATAGCTGCTTTCTGCCTCCCCCTCACTTTTGCAGGAGGGCCTAGAACCAGGAAGCCAGGCTTCTCCTTTCCTTGTAGACCCTTCATGAGGTGAAGGGTGTCCTGCTTCACTCTGTATATTTTTTCTTCCATTTTTGTTGAGATATAACTGACATATAGCACTGTATAAGTTTAAGGCGTACATATATTTATATTGCATTGGAAGTAGAAGAGTTGAATGAATGAAATCCTTAATTCCTACTTATAAATCTATTCGTAGGCATGAAGAAATATTATATTTATATTTATTTGTTTTGGCCTTTATTTTTTTGTTGTTTTTAAAATTTGTTTTAAAAAGATGAACACTCAATTCAATTATTTTCAGCACACTTTTTTATGGTTTTTAAATTTTTAATAACAAAAGTAAAGTGTATTTTCCTCTGACTATAGCTTTAACTATAGCTCATAGATTTTGGATACTTATTACTGATTAATTTGAGTTTCTTTAATTACTACTAAGATTGTGCATTTTTTCATGTTTCCATACTATTGGCCATCAGTATTTCTTCTTTTATGAATTCCCTCTTCTCATTCTTACTTATCCCATTTTTTCTACTTAGATATTAATTTTCTTATTGATTTATCTGTTATGTACTTTGCAAATAAATCAGACTTTTAATTTTGATTTTATGCTGTGTTTTACTTTTTGGCAGAGATGTTTTATATATTTTTTTGTGTAGATATATCAATATTTTATTTGGATTTTCTTCTCTGATAGTCTTAGCTCTTTTCCCTTCTAAGACTACATAAATCATTACTTATATTTTCTTCTGATTTTGATTTTTATATATAACTGAAAGAATCTGATTTCGTTTTTCTTCCAAATGCTTAACTTTTTAATTCAACATTACTAATTGAACAATTCATTATTCTCCTACAATTTGGGTATTCTATTTCTATCTTTTATCATGCATATATAAGATATATATGTATATATATGTATATATATGTATATATATGTATATTTGGACCCGTTTTTTGGAGTCTGTGGTTTTTTACATTGTTTTATCTAGTCCTGTGTCAGTAATACACTGTTGTAATTATGTTAGCTTTCTAAAACCCTTTAAAATAAAATGACCACGTCCATTCTCCTTATGTTTTTAAATTAATGTTTATGACTATTCTAGGATGTTTATTCTTTCATCAGAGCTTTGGAATCATTTGATGAAGTCCTCACAGCCTCAATCACTGTTTTTCTGGGGGATTGAATCTTTGGAGAATTCACATCACTCTCATCCCTCTGGGGACCAGGCAGCCCAGGCTTGCTCAAAAGCCACCACTGGTTTTCTTCCCTTTCCTGCCCTGGTCCATCTTTCTGGTCACAGGATGTGTTTGCTTGGCCTGAAGTTGTCATCTGACCTTTTGGCCCTGGCCTGGCCCCAGCCACTTACCCCTGAAATGAATGAAGTATTCAGGGAATTAATAAATGTGCAGAAAGTCTGGCAGTGAGGTCATGGTGCTATTTCCTCATGTCAAAGAGCCAGGAAACATCTTGAAGGCACTTTCTTCAGGCCTACGAATAGATTTATAAGTAGGAATTAAGGATTTCATTCATTCAACTCTTCTACTTATTCACTTCATTCATTCTGTCTCCTTACTAAATAAATATGAAAAGTACCATTTTGCTCAGGCAGGGCCCTCTTGAGTCCTTCTGTGGCTCCAAGTTGTTTCAGCCAGGCAGTCTGAGAGAGACTATACTGCTTAAGTAAATGGAGATCAAATATGTGAATATTCAAAATGTATCCAGTAAGGATGGGCTACACATGCTGCAGTAACAACCCCCAAACCCCAGTCAAAATCCAAGTGGATCTGGGTGATCCCCAAGGGCAGTTGTTTTCCATCCATTTACTCAGGTGTCAAGCATCTTGGATTGTCCAACCTTATAACCACCAACACTTCTGTGCTCACCAGGGCAGCAGAAAATTGGGCATTTCAGAAATGTGCACTTGCCCTCAACTGCTCCCATCCAGAAGGAATACGTGTCACAGGGTAATGCCTGCCTCCATAAGGCCTCTCTTATTGAAACAGTGAAAAACAATAAAATCTACCAAAAGATACCAGTTATTAGCTATACAGAGGCCTAAGAGTCACAGGCAATTAGATTGAACAATAATGAGTGTCTTGGTCTCTGAGTATCTTGGTGGCTTCACAAGAAGATGCCTCTCCTCTATTCTCCTGGTTAAAAGGCTCTATAATCCATCCACTCATTCCCAATCTAGCCCTTGAGCACCTTCACTGCCCATTGCTGAAGCACAATTCTACAGCTGATCTCTAATGTTAAGGAAGTGCAGGGCTGTAGCATATGTGAGGGCATGACCAGCTGTTTCCATTTGTGTATCCAGTGCCTGGATAAGTATTTGGCATATAAATTAATATTTTATTTCTTCTGATAGGTACCTGGTACCTTTGCCCTACTATATAAAACACAAGTAACCCAAAAAGGTCCAGTACACCATTACACTTGAATTAAGGACATCTGGAAGGTAATAGTGATTGAGAATGCTCTGAATGTGTAAGCAACTCAAACGCCAGTGATTTATTTATTTATTTGTTTGTTTTTTAAAGTTAAGTATTTTTTAAATTAATTAATTTATATATTTTTTTGGCTGCGTTGGGTCTTCGCTGCTGCACGCGGGCTTTCTCTAGTTGTGGCGAGCTGGGCCTACTCTTCATTGTGGTGCGTGGGCTTCTCATTGCGGTGGCTTCTCTTGTTGTGGAGCATGGGCTCTAGGCATCTGGACTTCAGTAGTTGCGGTGCGTGGGCTCAGTAGTTGTGGCTCGCGGGCTCAGTTGTTCCACAGCACGTGGTATCTTCCCAGACCAGGGATTGAACCCGTGTCCCCTGCATTGTCAGGTGGATTCTTAACCACTGCGCCACCAGGGAAATCCCAATACCAGTGTTTTATGTCAGTGGAATTCAGAACAAAGATAGAATCCTAGAAAAGTAAACATCAGAGGGCTTCCCATAGGCTGTTCAGTATGGGATGTGGGCCCATCTGGTAACAGGAGGGTTGAAAACCAGGAGGCAACTTGAGAATATACTATAAAACAGGGACTTCCTTGTGTGGTTGTCCCCTCTCCAGGTATGGAAGGCTCCCAGCTTGCTCCCATGATGTCACCTGGCATTGTGAGTGTCATAACATCTCTTGAGGATAAGGGTCACACAGCTCTGGCTTCATTTGGCACCTAGGTTACCAAACTAGGGACATGGCTACTATGGTTGGGGTGGGGCTGACATTGTTTAAGATCTATGTGGACCTTTGCCCATGAATGATGGTGTAGGAGAGACCTCTGTGCTCAAGAATGGGTAAGGACCTGCATTTTCTGAAATACTTGCCTCGGTCCTCTGCTTTAATCGGGTTGTGTCTGCAGAACCCAAACGACCCTCCTTACTTATTCTCTGCGTTGGAAAGCAAACCAGACCCCCGTGGACCATGGTGCAGGTTGATCTGAAGCTTGTTCCTAGGGTTTGGGGTCTCAGCATTCCCGGCCTTCACCAACACAGGAGATTTTTCTTTCTTCCTATGGAGTCACATAGTTCTGCCACTCTTTCCTTCCCTCTTGTCAAGAAATAGGCTTGGCTTACATATTGGGATGAGTAGTGATCACCCATAGAGCATTGTCCAGACCACCATGACCTCGCAAGGATCCCAGTGGCCATAATG
The DNA here is from genome assembly GCF_028023285.1 of Balaenoptera ricei. Classification (NCBI taxonomy): domain Eukaryota; kingdom Metazoa; phylum Chordata; class Mammalia; order Artiodactyla; family Balaenopteridae; genus Balaenoptera; species Balaenoptera ricei. The sequence continues at coordinate 55,684,737 of NC_082654.1, forward strand.
TACAATGTGGCTCCTCCCCCGCCCCCAGGGTGAGTTGATTGGATCAGAGGTGGGCATCTGAGACAAGTAGATGCATTTCTACATAGTTTTGAATTGCTATCAAGCAAGAGTTTCTGATCTCTGGGACACACGAGAGACCTGGACGCAGAGGAAGCCGGTGTGTAAAGGAGGGAAAGAGGTGAGGATGGGCAGAGAGAGGCAGAAGCCAGGGAGGTGGCACAGCGGTGCCTGTGCACCCCCAGTCCTTCGTAAGCCAATTCAGAATTCTCTGTCCTTTAAAAACACCCCCTCTTTGGCTTAACTAGATCCAATTGTTTTTCTTATTTGCAATAAAAGCAGTCTGTTCTAAGCTCCAGAGAGTTGTACTGGAGAGTTGTTTGCTCATTATTGCTTAACTGTTTATATTGCAGAAGCTGCCAGGAATTGGGGATTTTTTCAAGTAACGGGAAAGATATGAACAGGGAGGCTGAGCTGCATGCTGCTGAGATGTGTGTGTGGCTTTTGTTTTCAGATGTGCTGTCCCATATATGAAGTGTGGCTGCAAGAGTGTTGGGAAGAGGGGTAGGGCTCGGGGGTCCCATTCAGAAAGGGCCAGAGAGGGCAGTCCTCCTGGTCCCTGGGAACAAAGGGAAGAGTGGTAGGTTTCCTGTCTGGGGGAGGGGTATTCGTTGCCCCCTCCCATGAGCCTATGGTTCATCCAGGTGTCATTCCAATTTCTTAAGCACAGACGTCATTTAAATCTTTCTTTGCAGCAGTGTGTCAATAAGATCAACTAAATATACAGAGGCCTTTGGCCTAAAAATTTACAGGCCAGAAGTATAAGCTCTGGGGTCCGATGGCCTTTTTCATGAGCGAGCTGTAGCACCGGTACTACCTGTGCAAGTTCCCTCCGTCTCTGTGTCTTAGTTTCCATGTCTGTAAAATGAGAAGGGTTTGAGTAGATTATCTCTGAAGAAGAGTGGAGAAGAACATCCCCGGAACTGCCAGGCAGGAAGAGGTTTGGGGATGAATTTGAACATGGCTGGGCACCCTCTGTGCCTGAGATTTCAGAAGGGATTAGGATTGTGCAGATGGTATGTTCTCCCCTGAGCCAACCACAGTCACACTGTCATGGGTAGAGAGAGATCCTGGGCGGTCAAGGATGAGGGGAGTCTATTGGGTGTAAGGCCACTCAATCTGGCCAGAGAGGCAGGTGCTTCCCTGCCAGGTCATCCCTCTGTAACTGTGCAGCTTCCTAGGCTCAGGGCTTGAAGCAAGAGGCAGACACTGAGACCTCCCAGGCCCGGGCCTCCAGCTTGCACTGGCTGGAGGAGTCTGGGGTTCGGGGAGAGGTCTTGAACAGGGCTCTACGTGGGGGAGGCGTCAATAGAAAGGATTTGAAACCATGGGAGAGAATGAGCCCAAGCCTGGAGCGAGAATAAGGAGAGAGGGGAACTGGAGCTGAGGCTCCCGTGCCCCTCTGTGGAGCAGTCCAGGAGAGGAGGAGGGATGAGACTGATGCAGAGCAGCCAGAAGGATAAGAAAATTGCAAGCAGAAGAGGAAAAGGGAAGGAGGAGGCAGTGATCAGCTGGGTCAAATGAGGCCGATGGCTGGAGGAGGTGGAGGGCTGACGAGGAGATGCTGGATTTTGCAACAGGGAGTTCTTGGAGACCTCATTTTAGCCCTTGCCCTGGGAAAGCAGGCTGGCCTCCTTTTCCTCTGATAGGTCTTCCTGGTGTGAAGCCAGTTTCAAACTTTATCCTGAGGGAGGCATTCCATAGCAGCCCTGCCTTCTGGCCTCACCCATGGCTCTGTGGAGAAGCCCTGGCCAGCAGAAGGTCACCTTTTTTTTTTTCTTTTTTATAAATTTTATTTATTTATTTATTTATTTTTGGCTGCGTTGGGTCTTCGTTGCTGTGCGTGGGCTTCTCATTGCAGTGGCTTCTCTTGTTGCGGAGCAAGGGCTCTAGGCACGCGGGCTTCAGTAGTTGTGGCACGTGGGCTCAGTAGTTGTGGCTCGCGGGCTCTAGAGCGCAGGCTCAGTAGTTGTGGCGCACGGGCTTAGTTGCTCCGCGGCACGTGGGATCTTCCCGGACCAGGGCTCGAACCCGTGTCCCCTGCATTGGCAGGCGGATTCTTGACCACTGCACCACCAGGGAAGCCCTGAGGATCACCTTTTTATTGGGACATTGGCAGCACACAGCTCTGGGCAGTGCCCCACCCTCCCCGGGGGCTCAGAACTCGCAGATCACGAGGCGCTGTTCTCCGCAGGCCCTGTCGTTCCACTTGCCATTGCGATAGATCTCCACACAGTTCTCTGAGCCTCTGTCATTGTTGGGCTCCCCGGGGGCCCAGTTAGAATACACCAGGGGCTCCCCTGTGGGGTAGGTGAACCTGCCTTCCTTCTTGTCGTCGGTCATGCTCAGGTAAGCAGCCTTGTTCAGGTCATTGACCAGCTGTCTCAAGGCCTCGTTCTCGGCTTCAGAGCGTGGGGAGGCCACCTGTCCCCCGGCCTGTGTGCATACCTGCTGTGCATCCTGAAAAGTTTTTTCAAAACCTCCCGTCTTGAAGATCTTCTCCCCGACACCCCGGCCACTGGGGAAGAGCTCCACTAGGGGAAGAGGAGAGTCAGGTTGGGGTGTGGCAGCACCTGGACCTTTGTGCTCCAACCAGAGCCCCCCAGCCTCCCAACCAGGGTACCAGGGCACCAGATAGGATGAAAGCGAGGCACTGATTCCAGAGCAGCCCTGGTTCCATGATGCGCCCTGTGAGTGGTGCTGTGGTCTCCAGTTACAGGTGAGGACCCTGGAACTCAGGGAGCTTACATAAGAGGCCCAAAGTCACACAACTGTCAAATGTATAGTGAGGATCACACCTTGCTGGATGTGACACTAAAGCTTAGACGTGCACTTTCTGTTCCTCCCCATGTCATATGCCAGAATTGGTTTTTCAATTACTGTGTAGATTGGAATGACTTTGGCCAGGGAAATGACACGGTGCAGCCCAGGGCAGTTCCTAAGAGTGTGGAAAACACCACGCAGGGGGCTCACTCTCACCCCTGCATGATGGCTGGGCATGTGGGGTTGTCAGAGGGGGGTCTGTGCTGTGTGAAGGGGTGAGGGGAAAGGAGAGGAGAGGTTGGGGCATCTGAGAGCAGCGACATGCTAATCTCTGCACTGGGGGCAGCCCAGTGTTGGCCTCTTGATATGCTTACAGGTGATGCCCCAGCCAGTCAGCCTCCCTGGACCGCTGGGCAGGGGATGAAGGCATCTGAGAGGTGTGTGTGGGAGTGGGGGGCGGGAGTGGGATCGGCGCTGGAGAGACCCTTGTTTGGGAGTCAGAAGGCCACGTGTTCAGCCCCAACCTGACAATGACGGTCCAGGTGGGCAAGGGAAAGTCACTTCCCTTTTCAGGGTTTCCCATTCCTTATTTCTAAAGTAGGTGTACACTACATAAAAGCATCACCTGTGTGACATGTTAAGTATCTCTCATTACTCCATCCTATCCCCATCCCTTTGACTTCTAGGGTCATGCATGGAAATCTTCAGGGCTCCTAAGAGGGCTCACTGGACCGGGTAGGAACCCAGACTACACCCTGACCCACTGCCCTTCTCCTCTGAGTAGTTTCAACAAGGACTCAGGGGCCAGATTCTCCAAGGGGTCAGGATGGCACCCAGAGCAGCCCTGGACAAGGTCAGTGCAAGTTCATGTGCCATAATTGGGTTTATGTCCCATGCATCTGGGTGGGTATGCATGTGTATGCGTGAATATGTCCATATATCCATCTGAAGGTACACAGGTGGACTTAAGGTCCATCTGGATGGGTGTGCATATTTGTGTGTGCATACGTGTGCATGCGTGCTCATGTATGTGGATGGTGTGGAGTGAGCGATGGTGTTTAAGTACCCACACATGTGGCCGGTGCATATGCCCATGTTCTTTGTTCGCATCAGTGTGCATACGAGCAAGTGAATGGGTATGCAAATATGTTCGTGGAAGGAGGAAGACATCAAATGCTGGAAACTCATCCTTACTACTTAGGTACTTAGTTGGCTTGAGTCCTTAGGATCCAACCCTATATCTCACCCCATTATGCTCTACTCCTTCAGAAAACTCTTCTTTTTTTGGATCATGAGGTTTGATGAATGATGTGGACTCAAAGCTGATGTCAGGGAGAGCAGAGAAGGGGGAGGGGCAGTTGGGGACTGAGGCAGAGAGTCCCAAAGGCACCGGGCACTCAGGTGCGCACTCCAGGAGGCCTCTGCCTCCTTAGGATTCCAGGCTTAGGGAAGAATCTCTGCTTTAAACACCCAAGGAGATGCAGGGAGAGTCCAGCACTGGCCAGAGACTGGAGGCAGCCTGCCCCTGCCAGACCCAGGGGCATCTTTAGGGTGAGATACTCGGTGGCCACACAGCAAGGTTGGGCCCCCACCAGACTTGAACCCCATGAGCGGCATCCCAGCCCCTGCTCACAGGACTATGTCTGGATTCTCTGCTGCCTGGGCCGTGCAGCTGCATCTCTGGGTACTTGCATACCTGGCTCCACAGAGGGAAGAAATGCATCGTGGGTTGGGTGTCCCCTTGTCTATCATAGGGACCTGCCCAGGGCAGGCAGGGGCGAAGGTCTGCTGCACTGGTGATAAGGATTGCATCCTCCTCCTTGTCCCTTGCATCTCCTTGCAGCTCCTGGAGCACGTGGCTGCACTGATGTGTCCCAGCCCATCCTTAGCCCCACTCCCTGCCCCAGTTCCAGGTCCAGTCCTAAACATGGTTCCAGCCAAGTTCAATTTTAGACCCAAGCCCAGCCAACTCCAAGCCAAGACCCAGACCTAGTATGAGGCCCAACCTTGGTGTCTGGCTCAGGTTCAGGTCCAGGAACTCACCTTTCTTATACTGAGAGAAAGCATTCTGGAGGCGTTTTAGCTGTCCCTGTAAGGTCTCCACCTGCTGCCGGAGAGCAGTGATGTCTGCAAGGCAGAGATGCCGGGTGAAGACAGGTCCAGCACAGCCTGGGATCAGCTCAGAGCCCGGGCCTCAAGGGAACGGTGCTCAGTTGCAGACGCATATTGGGGGTGGGGGTAAGGAGCTGGGACGGACCCCTAGGAAGCCCACATCTGCTGACATAGGTGGCCTCTGCTGCCCACAGGATTTCCTGTGGTTCTGCTATGAACACTATCCCCTAAGCAGGTCCCTGCACCACACTGACACTGAACCAGGTGGCACTGTAATTCCAAATTCTAGGAACCTGATAACACTTCCTTTTGCAGGGTGGGAGTAGAGGAATACACGTAGCTCGAGACCTTCCCATCCACTGGGTTATTTGAAGTTCAAAGCTATCTGATGAATTGGGAAGGGAGGTGTGCTCGTCCCAAAGATCAGATGGAAAAACTGCTCAGGTTGCCCTCCAGCGAGTCATAGAGGCTAAGACCAGCGTCCACTTTGACTTCCAGCCCCCCACCTGTAACTAAGGGGGACGCCTGAGAGGAGGGCCTGGGAGGGCCTCCTCCCACCCTCCATCCCCACCCGCGCCCCATTGGGGGCCCCCAGAGCTTCCTTACCTGGGAGTCCACTCTCTCCCTTTGCTCCTCTTTCTCCAGGAGCACCTCTGTCCCCCTTCAGTCCTGGGGGGCCCCTGGCACCTGCAGGTCCCTGTGGACCTATGGCTCCAGAAGGCCCTGGGATCAGAGAAGAGTTGGGTGAGTTCTGAACGCATTTTCTAGCATTTTTACCTCCCCCAGTACATGGACTATCTTATCGCCCAGCTATACGCCCTCCCCATATACATATGTCCCTCTGTGCCCTGAACCCAGCCTTGCATCCTCTCTGTATACTGACTGTCCCTGTCACCCAACAACCAACCTTCCCTGTACATAGACGGTCCCTGCTACTCTCCCTGCCCTCTCCCTAGAGACAGACAGTTCCCAGAGCCCAACACTGGCTGTCACCCTGGAGTGCTAGCTCTGACCTGGCGGGTGGTGATGGTGGGTACAGGGGAACAGGAGCTCAGCCCAGCTTCCATCGCTCACCTGCTGCCCCAGCACTTCCAGGGGCTCCGCGTTCACCGGGGGCACCTCTCTCTCCTTTAAGACCTGCGGGGCCTCTTGTCCCTGGGGAGCCCTGCATGCCTGTGGCACCCACTTCTCCTGAGGAAGGAACAAATTGGGACGAACACGGCTGAGAGCGCGCTCAGCACTTATCATTGCCTCAGAAGCGGAGCTTTTCACCCACAGCTCCAGGTGAGAGAAGGAACTGGGAGACGGTGCTCCTTAGTGCCTGGTCTCCTCTGGGGAGGGTATCGGGGAAATACGGTCAGTGTGGGAATCCGGGGGGAGAGGCCCAGGCAAGGCCTAGCTGGTGCAGATGGTCCGGGCTTTTCCAGGCACTGTGCGCATGCTTTAGGCCCCATCACAGACAGCCACGCCTCCTTCCCACACCCATCACACACCAGCCACCTACCACTGGGTCCAGTCTCGCCTTTGGGGCCTGGTGCACCTGCAGGTCCTATGTTCCCCTGCCTCCCTGAGGGACCTTCTCTTCCAGCTGGACCAGGCATACCTCGAGGTCCTGGAGGCCCTGGGGAAAAGGACCAGCCCGGTTAGTGACACCGAATCTCCTTGGAAGTGGGCGTGCATAAAAGATGAGGGCAGTAATAGAAGTCTGAGAGGCGGCATCCTCCTAAAGGTGTCACCCCACAGCAGCTCCAGTCTTCCCTGAAATAACCCAGTGCCACCTTGGAAACAACCTTCTGCCTCCTTCCTGGGGGAGAATCTGTGCATGCCTACCGGCATGTCCTAGCCACAGCACACCACCTGCAGACCTCTGCATTCCATGCCCAGCTGCTCACCAGGTGGTCCAGTGTCTCCCTTTGGCCCGGGTTCTCCAGCAGAGCCATTGTCCCCTTTGGGCCCAACTGGGCCAGCTGGTCCAGGCATCCCTGCTCCCCCTACAGGTCCTGGTAAACCTGTGGCAGCAGAAGAAATGGGCATAAACCTGGCCCCAGGCCCCGGAGGAGCCAGATGGCGTTCCTTCAGGGTTCTATAAGGTGTAGACACTTCACCTCAACAAGACCCGGTCCAGTGGTGATCCAGGAAATGGGTGTCCACATCCCCATTTTACAGGTGAAGAAACAGGTTTGCCAGAGTTGGAGGCAGATCAAACCAAGACCTGCCTGACTTTCCATACAATGCACCTTCCCCTGCCCCAAGGCCACAGTATTTATAGCAGGCAAGTCTGTCAGCTTTTGCCCTTGATCATGGACTCCTTGCCCTCCCCCTTCCCAGAACCAAAGTTTATATCAGAAATGGCACCTGATGCTAATCACCAGAGAAATATAAATCAAAACCACATTGAGCTATCACCTCACAGTTGTGAGAATGGCTATTATCAAAAAGACAGCAAATAACAGGTGTTGGAGGATGTGGAGAAAAGGGAACCTTTGTGCACTGTTGGTGCGAATGTAAACTGGTACAGCCACTATGGAGAACAGTATGGAAGTTCCTTAAAAAATTAAAAATAGAACTACCATGCAGTCCAGCAATTCCACTTCTGAGTATTTAACCAAAGAAAATGAAAACACTAACGCAAAAAGATTCATGTGCCTCCAAGTTCATTGCAGCATTGTTTATAGTAGCCAAGACCTGGAGGTGGCCTAGAGCCTAAGTATCCATGGATAGATGAATGGATGGAGAAAATGCAAGGCGTATGTACAATGGAACATTATTCAGCTGTAAAAAGGAATGAAATCTTGCCATTTGCAACAACGTGGGTGAACCTTGAGGGCATTATGCTAAGTGAAATGGGTCAGACAGAGAAAGGTACCATACGATCTCACTTATATGTAGAATCTAAAACACAAATGACAAAACAGCGTGCTCATAGATACAGAGGACAGATTGGTGGTTGCTAGAGGTGCGGTTGGGGAGTGAGCAGAACGGGTGAAAGTAGTCAAAAGGTACAAATTTCCAGTTATAAAATAAATGAGTCCTAGGAATGTAATGTACAGCGAGGTTACTATAATAAATAATACTGTGTTGCATGCTTGAAAGTTGTTAAGGGCGTAGATCATAAAAGTTCTCATCACACACACAAAAAATTGTAGCTATGTGTGTTGATGGATTTTGATAAGCCTTATGGCCATCATCATTTCACAATATATACAAATATAAAATCATTATGTTGTTCACCTGAAAGTCATATAATATTATATATCAATTATATTGTAATAAAAAGAAGAGAAAAAGCTATGTGACATGCTCTTAAAGCTACAGAAATTAGACCAAATTATTATGCATCATTAAGTGATAAAAGTATGCTATAAACACTCTATTTCATATGATTCTGTTTCCTAAATATGTCCATGAATGGGTAGGGCTTGTGCACACGTAAAACACATTGGAAAAACCACAAGAACAGCACGTACAAAAGTGTTAACAGTTGCTGTTTCTAAGTGGTGCAATTAAGGCATTTTAAATTTTCTTCCTTTTATCTTTAGTGACCACATATTATTATTATTTTTTACACATATTATTTTTTATTGGAAAAATGACCAAACATTTTAAACTTGTTACCTCAAGAAAGACTGCCTAAGTCTGAAATTATATGAGATCTACCTCGATTTAAGAATTTTACACTCAATTCTGTGAGTTTGGTTATTTTTTCATTGAGATGAAATTCACATAATATAAAATTAACCTTTTTTTTTTGGCTGCGCGTGCAGCTTGCGGGATCTCAGTTCCCCGACCAGGGATCGAACCTGGGGCCCGGCAGTGAGAGGGCTGAGTCCCAACCGCTGGACCGCCAGGGAATTCCCTAAAATTAACCTTTTTAAATTTTACAAGTCAGTGGCGTTTAGCACATTCACAACGTTGTGCAACTACCACCTCTATTTAGTTCAAAAATATTTCATCAACCCCAAAGAAAACCTCATATCCGTTAATCACTCTGTCTCTGCTTCTTCCCAGGCCCGGCTATCGCTATTCTGCTTTTGTCTCTATTACCTATTCTGGATATTTTATGTAAATACATACAGTATATGAGCTTTTGTGTCTGGCTTTTTTAACTCGGAGTGACATTCTTGAGGCTCATCCAATTCGTAGCACGTCTCAGCACTTCATTCCTTTGTGTGGCTGAGCAATGTTCTAGTGTCTGAACACAACACGTTTCGTTTATCCATTCACCACGGATAAACACTGATGGACACATGGGTTGTTTCCATCCTTTGGCTGTTGTGAATAAAGCGTTCACGTGCAAAAAGACAAGAGAAGAAATGACACCTGTCAGGGGCTGCTAACTTACTCATTCACTTATTTGTTCATTTCCTCATTGTTTCATTTATTTGTTCGCCGGGAAACGAACAATGGAACATAACTTTCTGCTTAGCACTGAGCAGGATGTAAATGTTAGCACCACGTCCTGGTCTGCAAGGGATTTGTCACTGAATTTTAAACTGTGAGGCATGGGTAACGAGCGAGGAAGACAGTTTATGAGATGTCCCTCGTCCCATCCCAGCACCTCCAACCCCAGCACACACACATAGTCGGAGGAAACAGGACTTCAAGGCTGAAGAGGATTTAGAGAGACTTGGAGAAGAGAGGTGACATTTCAGATTTGGAAACCGTGCTCCAGGGTAAGAAAGGCCAGGGCCTGCCTGGGCCAAGCATGTGCTGGTGGTGAGAGACTGTGCATTTGATGGGTGGCTGAGAGCTTCTGTGTTGGGCATTGTGTTCTGCTTTTAGTTGCGATCCTCACTGGGCGTGAAATGGAAGCATAGAGGATGGGCCCCGCATCCCAATCCCACAGTGCGCCGTGCTCAGGCGGAGACATCCTGGCCCCAGGCCAAGCCTCTCTTGGGCTCCCCACTGGCCGGGGTGGCAGCAGGTACATGGGAAAAAAGCCACTCCTTAGAGGGGAGCGTTAGAGGTTGCCTATCCTTGTGCACAAACCATGGAGGCCATGAGAGCACCCTTTCCAGCAGCAAGCACCGTGCCTGCCAAAGCACACATTTTGCATCCTAGCACCCCACGAAGTCCTAGCCCTGTACCTTACTGCCACCCGAAGTGAAGCTTTATGCACCAGTGATTTGGCCAGTCTTAACTGTATTAAAATTCCTCCTCTCTTGGCAATTTACATTCATTTATTCCACAAGTATTCACTGAGCTTCTACTAGGTACAAGGCACTGTCCTAAATGCTGGGATTCTATTAGTGAAAAAAAACAGACAAAAACCAAATCTCTTTCTCATGGAACTTAAACTCAACTGCATAGAAATAGATCATCAAAATTAAAATGTACAACATATGATGATTTATCAGATCAGAATAAGTGCCACAGAGGAAAAACAAAGCACAGAGTATTGGTGGGGCTGTGCAGTGTTCTCTCTCCAATAGGAGGGCCAGAGAAGGACTCTGTCTGTGACTAAAGCCATGAAGGAGGTGAGGAGTGAGCCATGGGAATGTGTATGGAAAGAGCAAGGCCCTGAGGAGGCAGGGGGCCAAGCGTGCTTAGGGACCAGCGACAAGCCAGTGTGGTCAGAGCCCAGGGAGTGTGGGAGGAGTGGAAGGAAGTGAGATCAGAGATATCAGCAGGGGTGGAGGGTGGCCTTGGGGACTGCTGTGGGGTGTGAGGTTTTACTCCAAGGGAGATGTGCGCCCCTGGAGGGACTCTCTCACTGAATCCTTTTGGGCGGGGGTCTTGGAGGTGCTGAGGAATGAGGGAATTGTCCTTGGAAATTCAGCCCCCCAAGCAGGGTCCAGGTCTTATTGGCCCTGCATGAAATGTCTGGAGCATCACCAAGTGACCCAGCTCCACCCTCTACCTCTGCCCAAGGGTCTCTCCTCTCAGGCCCATCTTGTCCTTTACAGCAGGTTCTTGGGACCACGTGCATCAGAATCTTGTCACCAGTGCAGACTCTGGCCCCACCCAGACCTACTGGGTCAGGATTCTGAGGATGCTCTGATCTCCAGGAAATCCTCAGACCCATAACAGTTGAATAACTAAAGTGCCTGGAACTGAGGAGCCAGAGTGGAGCCTGGCTCTTGGTCCAGCTGTGTAGTGTTCTCTCTCCAAGCACCGACCCAAGGCCAGGCTTGGAACGCACAAGAAGGGGAGGGCTCAGCCACATCCGTGCTGCTCAGAGGGCCACTGTAGGAAAGTCTCCCTACCCCACACCCTGCCCCGGGATTCAATTCAGGGCCCCACTGGGAGCTACAGAGACCTGGCACCTTGAATACCACCCTTCTCCTGAGTTCACTTCCAGACAACCTTCTCCAAGCCCCAGCTCAGTTATGTTGGGAACTACTTTCTGTCTGTTAAGGACAGACCAATAATTGTCCCTTATCCTACAAAGCCTGGGGATGTTACCTATTCTCTCCAGCTTAAACGTTGTTCATTTTCTTCCTCCCCAACCAAAATGCAAACTCCAGAAAGATAAAGACCTCAGTTGATGCCTGCATAGCCCTGGTCTAGCGCCATGGTGGTCCCCTTGTTCTTGTTGCTGGTTCATTGAATTCTCACTTCTTGCCGGTAAGATCCAGATCCTCCCCTGTGGGGCAGTGTTTCTCGGACAATTCCCTTAATGATCAGTACCTTTGGAAACCTCAGGAGAATTCACCTGATTGGTACAGCAAGAAGATGCAACTTTATCCTGAAGACTCAACAGGAAAATGAAGCCTTGGCTCAATTATTTGTCACTGTAAGGTAGATATTATTCCCATCTACACATGAGCAAACTGAGACTCAGAGACACTGAGTGCCTTGTCTCCGGGGGTCCCTGCTGTGGAGCTGGAGCTAGCAGTCAAGCACAGATGTGTCTGATGCAGAAGCCCATGTCTTTTTCATCTTCCAGGTTGGGTTTCACATAGCATCTTTGTGTCACAATTTTCCTACCTATCAAACGAGATTAATACATCCCTTGTAAGACTTTTGGTGGGATTAAATAAACCACTCAAGTGAACACCCAAGCACCAGGCTGAACAAAGGAATGTCAGCTGCCTTTCCTTCTCTCCTCTCTCCATAATGTATTTAGGGAAAATCCTTTTGACCGGGCCTGAGTATGTGGCCACAGAGCCTCATCCTTTCCCGCCCCTCATGGAGTACAGTTTAATTACATATTAAAAATATTTAACATCCTGCAGAGGCACCATTTAATCAGAATGAACAAGTTAAGTTCTGGAGCAGGGTTCTAGAGGACCCCAAATACCAGTCATTTACTCACTGTTTGCTCATTCTTGGGGTGGGTGGAGTCAAGATCCTAAGGGAGGAATCAGGGCAGCTGCTGATGGAGTTGGGGGCTCGGGGCAGCCCATCTTTGCCAACCAGTAGGGCTGTGTTTTAAGTGGGCTGAATATCTGGGGGAAACCCACCCATGCGGGATGAAGAAGACCATCTCCAAGGTTTACACAGCAGAAAATCCAGAGTTTCTGGGTTGGTTACAATTCCAATGCCCACCCCTTCCCACCAGGACAAGCCCATGGTCCCAGCTCTACCTGGATCCCCCTTCTCGCCCTGGGGGCCTTCTCTCCCATCTCGTCCATCACGACCAGGAAGGCCATTCTCCGGGGTGCTACACACGACCAGGGTGCAGGCATTGGCCAGTGTTTTCTGGGAATAGGTCTTCACTTCTGCCCCCAGAGACCTTGGGGGCCGTGAGAGCAGGATCAGCATGGAGAGAGGGAGGAGAAGCATGTCCTAGGCAGAGGAACAGAAAGAAAGGGGACACGCTCTTGGTGCGAGGATGTGGATTAGGGCTTGGCCTAGCTCCTGGAGGTGAGGAGAAGCACTTCCTCCACCTCCTCTCCTCTGCTCTGGGGCCAAGAGCAGCAGGGCTCTGAAAGCAGTTTAGGGACAAGGTGGGCATAAGGTCTGGCCTGAGAGGGCATGAGTTGACCAGCTGGACTTCTGGGGTGACCACAGGGGTGACCAGCAGCACGAACCTATTCTTAGATGCTCTGTGTCATCCCTTCTTGTGCCTCCCCTTGGGCACTGCCATGGGCACTGTGGCAAGGATGTAGAATTCCTCACTGAGGCCATCTGTCACATCAGGAAGGACTCACTGAGAGCTCTCGGGTGGGACCCTTCCCATCTCTGGACCTCTTTCTCCCTTTCTGTACCAGTAAGTTGGTTGACTTAATTCCGACAAGGCAAACTCGTTTCCTCTCACTTGCTGCCTTGGATGGACTAGTACAGGTGGTCTCAAGTGCTGCCTGGGAAAAAGCCAGAGTCCTGAGCACAGGATGGGTGCATGACTGCATGTTTGCCAGGTGATTTGCCGTTCCTGGGCTCCATGAGGAAAGTCCCTGGGACACCTAGAGTCCTGTCCAGGCCTCCTGAGAGGACTTGGAACAGGGACCTCATGGAGGAAGGGGATGTGTGAGACGGGCACAGTCAGGGGAAGGCTAGTCTGGGGGAGGAAAGAGCAGATGTCCGAGAGCGCATCCGGTTACCATCGGAAAGGGACTCAGGAGCTAAGTGAGGTCAGGGTGGGTGCAGGACCTGGCTCACTCCCAATATTGGGCTTCTTTCCTCTCTCAGAGAGAAACTGTAAAGTTACGAGCATGGAAAGGGCTCATGGGAGTTGCAGAGGCTGAGAACAAAGGCTGAAGACCTGTGCAAAGGACAGGGGGTCACCAGGCAGGCTGAGGTAGTGGGAGGGGAGAGGCTTCCTGTCCAGAGAAGTGCCCCCTTCCAAGAGGAAGATGAATTGCATTTTTCACAGGGGCTTCCAGGCAATGGCGTCTGAGGTCTGGTTGGATGTCACATCCAACTCACCCACCCTCTCCCAGCCCAGGAAACACACCTCCTACCGAGCAAAGGGAGCAAAATGAAGAGCGCTCCTTAGTACTCCATTGTGCTCTCACCTCCAGCAGCTACCCTCCGAGACGGCAGCAGCTACACAGACCTGCCTTCCTCAACACCACTAGGGTAAACCACCCAGACAGGCAGGGAGATATTCACCAGACATTGGGAAAACAGAATGAGAGGCAAGGACAGAGACACTCACAGTTGCTTCCTCTAGGGCTCTAGAATCTCCAGGCAAATTAGAGTTTCCTGGCAGGCACTGGCTATTTATACACGCCCTGTGAAGTAAAGCTCCCAGCCCTGGTTTCCTGAGAACTCTCATCAAGAAGTAGGGCAATTTACTTCCTTGTTGACTCACTCAATTTCACCCCACCTGCGTCTGGACACCTGCCACTGATGTTCATAAAACCACACACACATCACCTTAGAGTTCATAGAGCACCCTCAGCCCACGATTTCATCTGCACCTCACTGCAGCCCTGTGAGTTACGGGGCAGCATCAGTGTCTGTATTTCACAGATGTCCAGGAATCCAAGGTCTAGAGAAGACCAGCAAGTTGCACAATGACCTCCACCTCTTGCAAAAGCAGCTTGCATCTACAGAGTCCAAGAGCCAGCACCTGCTGTGCCCACTTCTCTTCCTCCTTCATGTCCACATTACGGCTCAGATATTAGGAAAGAGGTGGGAGCTCCTTGGCACATCGGAGCAGGGGTGGGGCAGGTGGAAGGGCTGCCAAGGCAGCAGCCTGTGGGAGCCAGTGGCTGGGAGAGCTGCCACCCGGCAGGGGTCACTCTTTTGCTTCCTGCTCTAGATGTAGGACAGCCTCCCACTTGCCTTTTATGGGATGGCCTTCCCTTAACTTGCTTGCCCGAATCTCTCCAACTTTTTAGCCAGTGTTTCTCCATTACATGGCTCTAGTGGCCAGTTTGGATCCCTGAGCTGCTGATATACTGTTGTAACCATCCCCAAGGAAACTCTAATTTCCAGTGACTGTGGGGCAGTTGCTGGCATCTCTGCTTGCTTTTAGATCCCTGTGACTTTATCTCTTCCATCAACCCTTCGCCTAGGTCTACACACCAGCAACCCCAAGTCTCCAATCCTCTCCTTTGGCCACCCCACTGGAGGTGCTGACTTGCTCCTGGGTTTTGATGATCCTTGTATATTGTGGAATCTATAATGCCAGCTTTCCTCAGTTGGTAGGGAAAGGTCTTCTCTTTTCCATACTGCAATTTTTTGAAGGAGGATCCCACAGTAGAGAACCTGGGCCCCTAATGCTGGAGCTCTTCCATTATTAACACACAGCCCTCTCTATTCTAGGATGTTCATGTGCCCCCTAGAGATGTAGGTCAGCATGGAGGTTGAACTGAATACTTGCTCTCCTCTCCCCACAAAGCCTAATTGTCAAGTCTTATCCCGGTGGCTAGACAAACTCTCCTAATTTATGGTGACTTTTATTTCAGGAGTCCTATACTTTGTCTCTTCCTGCAAGCTGGCTTCTATTAACTGCCACCTCCTAGACTGTCAAATACATCCCTCATGATGCCCTCAGGCCCCATTATAGCACAGAATATGATGTTTCCTTTGTCTAACTTCACATTCCAACAGAATCCAGTTCTATTTACGATCCAGCCCAGACACTCGTGTTGCAACGATAACCTTTGCTTTTCTCAGTTCCATCAACACAGGTGAGAAGAATTACAATGGCTTTCATGCAGAGGATCACTGGACCACGCTCTCTTCCCAATACAAAGTCCAGGATGACTGCACAGTTTCTTTGGCAGCTGGTCACTGGTGCGGTACTGCAGCCGCAGAAATATCTGCACCCCATGGTGGGCTTCATCAGCTGCACTTCTGTCAGAGCTAAGCTGTAGCCTCTGGTATTTTACCGGCTGCTTGTCCACATGACTGTTGAAACACCCAGCTCAGTGGGCCCGTGTAGGGTTAGGCCATTCAAGATGGCTGTTCTCTTGCTCTCTCTACATCCCCCTGCTCGACCAGTCCCTGCTTCACTCACATGACTATCCGATCCTTTTAATTATAAGGCTTAATTAGTAACTGCCTACCCGCTGCCCCAGCTGTTGGTTTCCTTGGTAACTAATGAGCCAACCTGACATCAATTCCCCCTATAAATGGTAGCCTCCTCCCTCGAGTGAGGCTTGTTATGTCCTTCCTGCTCTCTGCCGAACATGGTGTGTTGTTGCTCTAGGATCCTTCTGCTTTGGACGTGTAAGATCCCTTGTCCGATAAGCCACTGATGTCTTTGTCAGTATCTCCGGGCACTTTCTTCGGTCACAAGGCTGGGCATCAACAAGGCTTGCAGGCCTGCGGGGTGCAGCCCAACAAATGGTGAGTCAGCCAAAACGCTGAGGAAACTCCCGGGAGAGCCGAGATACTGGGGAATAAGGACGGGGAATGGAAAGTTGCGGGAGTAATCCTGGGGTGGCCGTCCACCAGCATGTGGGGCCCCGTGGCAGCTGACTACTGTGAGAGTTGTCTTTCCGTTCCATTGTATTGATGACATCCTGTTAACCCCAGAGTCTCTTTCCAGTTTAAAAGCAGCGGCCCAGTGCTGGTTCATCTGACAGCATGCGGAGGGCTGGTGAATACAGACAAAACGCAAGAGCCTTTCTGGGTTTTTTTTGTTGTTGTTGTTATCTACAAAATACAAACATACCCCTGATCTGCCACCCCCAAACAATTACAGACATAGGCTTTAAGGATATTAACTGAGGGACAGGCTTGTGAATTGGACGTGGCCAGTTACCCTGAAGGGTTTGTTTGGGGCCTATGACAACGGCAAAACAATAAGGGTACCCTTGGGCTTCTGGTCCCAGCTATGGCAGGGGGCAGAGCAGCGATACAGTGTGATGGAGCAAAGCTATATGCAGCCTACAAGGCCTTACAACAGGTGGAAGATATTACAAAAGGCCTACCCGAGTTGTCAAGCAATGCAACAAACCCCACTTTAGCGGCCATGAAGTTCAGGACTGGGCCGATAAAATGCCGTACACTGGCATTTCCACCTGCTCTTCAACCCCACTGCTGCCGGGCTAATTGAAGGATGAGCGGCCTACTTAAACAACAATTGAGACAGGAGACCTGCTGTCTCAACCTGTGGACCAGGAGGCTGACTCAGCTCATACGAATTTATAGCGAAGCATCCCAGGAGCAACCATCCCAGTGCCTATGCCGTGTTAACCCAGAGGCAACTAGTCGACACTATCCGAGTTCAGCTATTGAGCACCCAGGACCATTGCCAGCAGGACAGTATCTCACTTTTGCCCTCCCCACGGGATCTGCCCCCAGGGGAACATATTATAAACGGCCCTGGGACTGGCAGGTGAGTCCCCCGGTGGTTTGGGTTTGCCGTCCCATGGAGATTAGGACTAGAAAGGAATTTATAGATTTCACCTTTCTTCTACCCAGCCCCACCTAAGACTACTAAGGTAATAAATCCAGGCCCCTTACTGTAGAAAGGCGCCATTATATTAACCCTATGGTCTGTTGAACCCCCTCTCCGGTATTTGGCACCGGCCGTGGGGACTGAGGGGGGGGACAGGCGGTGTGGTACTGCAGCCCAGGAGAAAAACCACAGGCAGGGGTGGTGTTATGTCAGAATGCTGTTACTGCTTGTATTTTGCTTAATGGTCATGATCTTCCCTGTATCGAGTTGGTTAGACATCTTACATTTCGTCTCTAGTCTGGGCGGAGGGAATCTGTTTGCAGGCTGGGTGACAGCGGTCGCCTCACTGCAGAATGAGTCTGATTGGTGGGTCTACAGTGAGATACCACTGTTGTCCTCCTCTGGAATTCCATGAACAACTGAGCCGATGAGCGCCTGGCCCCAAAGTTTACCCACCTTTTGGACTCTCAGTACTCTCTAGCTGCTGTTGTCTGTATTGAATTTGTGGTATCTGGTGGCAGTGCACCTCCACATACCTGACTCCAGGGATATCGTGGAAGAGGGGCGGACCAAGATTACAAGGGTCATGTGGGATATGTAGTGGGGCAGTGTATGGTCAGGTCATTCAAGATGGCTGTTCTCTTGCTCTCTCTACATCCCCCCCGTTCCAACAGTCCCTGCTTCACTCACATGACTATCCAATCCTCTTAATTATAGGGCTTAACTAGTATCTGCCTACATGCTTGCCCCTGCCCAGCTGCTGGTTTCCATGGTAACTGATAAGCCAACCTGACGTCAATTCCCCCTATAAATGGTAGCCTCCTTCTCCCCCAGTGTCAAAGATTGCAGCCATGTCCTGCTGCAGTACATGGTAGGGTGTTGCTCTAGGACACTTCTGCTTTGGATGTGTAAGATCTCCTGTCCAGTAAACCATTGATGTCTTTGTCACTGTCTCTGGCTCTTTCTTCAGTCTCAAGGCTGGGTATCTACAAGGCTTGCAGGCCTGTGAGGTACAGCCCAACAATGGTGGACAGGTTGCTTTGGTTTTGGTCCCAGGGAACCGTTGGGGGTCTGGCATTGCGGCCTTCTGCTGGGGCATTCACGGACCCACTTCTGCTCTGCTCTGGGTGCTGAGCGCTTTGGTTCTAAACCCATATCTAGGGTAGAAAAAAGGAGACATGGACCTCAGAAGAAGTAAGATTCCAGCTCAGTTTCCCCCCAATCTGTCAGGCAGAGGGCAATGTCTGTTAGGCCTAATCTTGGGGATCCTATTTATATCTTTCACCTGGTCCTTGCAAACTAGGAGCAAATTCAGGGCAACTCTCCACACCTGGCTAGGAGTGGCTCCTACGTTGGTTGGCTAGAATGTCGGGCTCCTCATACACTATTACCTCTCTTGCCCTTTCATTTCTTGAAAGTTGATGTCTTAATATCTCCCACTTAATGAGTCCTAGGGCAAATAGTGATCTTCTTCCCCTTCCCTACCCAGAATACTCAAGTCCTCAGGTATACAAGCATTCCTTAAAACCTTTCCCCCGTCTGCTAAGAGCTGTGATCCAAATGAAAAATCACCTTCTCTGGCTCAGAAGGATGTCCTGGTTCAGGCATGGTTGAAATTCATGCCTTCAGTGAATGTGCCCACTTGATATGACTACAAGCCCATCTCTTACGGACAGACGTTCAGACACAGGCAGCCACCAAGTCCAGATGAAAAACACCTGAGTCTAGAATCAACACTCTTCTTTCAGGGTTGTATCAGGAAAGGAGCTCTCCTGATGAGACTGAATTTCCTCTCCATCCATGGAGAACAGAGGTAAGAACACCGGGGCTTGCAAGCCAGTTGAAGCAGAATCACAGGTTCTTGGATACAAATGAGTCTTTCGAGACTCTGATATACCCAAAACCACTATCTTCATAACTTATGGAGAACAACAGTTCTCAACCAGAGGCAATTGTGTCTCCACCCTCAACCAAGGATAAGGCCAATGACCCTATATGATTAGGTTATTAGGGGTAGGGGAGGATGGATGTGGATTTTGGGCAGAGTCTGTATGGACCCCTAGGCCCCTCAGGCCCAAGATGCTGATAAACAAATGTTACCTCTGCTTCCATAACTTACTTCAGAACTTATCAGAGATGCAGTCTTCAGCACAGGTAGTACCTTGGAGATGGGCATATTGTTTATTTCTTTATTCCTAACCAGCCTAATCCTTCATTAGTTCATGGACTTTCCTTTTGGACCATCCATTCAAATGGGCCTGGAGCCACTCAGCCACCTATGACCACGTGTTCCCAAGGGATGCACATTCACTACTAGGATTTGAGTAAATGCTGTCTCGGACACACAAAAGGGGAGCATGAAGAGAAATACATCATCTTGGGAGTTCCCTGGTGGCCTAGTGGTTAGGATTCCAGGCTTTCATTGCCGTTGCCAGGGTTCAACCCCTGGTCAGGGAACTGAGATCCCACAAGCCACGTGGTGCATCCCCACCTCCCCCCCCCCACAAAAAAAAACAAAAACCAGAAACGTCTTCTCCCCAGCATGCCCTCAGATTGAAGTTCCTGTAACCCGTAGCTTATTGGGAACTATAACATTTGAAAAAACCCTGTCTCTAATAAGTTGCTTTACTTTATTTGTTGGTAGTCTGAATATGGCTTCTCCTAGAATAACTATTTTCTTTCCAGCTGTCTCTTTGATCTCTAGATGCATTGTTTTCTTTCTTTTTTATATTGATTATTCCATTCAAAATTATTCTACTGGTCTGTAAACTGTCCTCTGTCAAAAAAGTAGTACAAAAAAGGAATCCTGGTCTGAAAACTGGGAATATGGGTATTATTTTCATCCAGAGTCCTTATACTATATATTGTTCATTAATCTGTAGTATTGATTGCAGTGATCAATGACAATGTACCATGATCAAGTTGACCCTATTGCTTACATTCTCTACAGTGTCCACATGTGACTTAATTTTCTATTGTGAAGTGAATATCCAGTACAATTCCCTTCCCCCATCAGTGAATGCCCCAAACCAAGTTTTCCTCCATTGGTAGAAGAGATAGACAAATTTATTTTTTGTATTTAATCCTTCATATTGTATGATATAACATGCAAAAATTTCTTAGCAAAATACCTGATATAAGGTATTGAGTCAAAATTGCTAGCCCAGGTTGTCTCTTTATCTTGACCCTGAGAGATAATGAAAGAGAAATTCAATCATGCCTGGATTCTAGTTTCTGGAAAGCCAATTTCTTTTTTTTTAAATTGAAACATACTTAACATACAGCATTGTATAAATTTAAGGTGTACAACATGTTAATTTGATACATTTATATATTGTAATATGATTACCGTTGTGATAATTAGCTCCTTTAACATAAACCATAATTATAATTTCTTTATAGTGGATGGAATATTAGGTTCTAGTCTCTTAGCATGTTTGATTACAATATACTGTTGTCTATATTCACTATACTATGTATTTGATCTCAAGGACGTATTTACTGCTTGTTGCAAGTTTGTACACTTAAAAAAACATGTTCTAACTCCCGCGTCATTATCCCCTAGTAACCATTTACTCTGTTTTTATGAGTTAGGCTTTTTTTAGATTCCATGTATAAGTGATATCATACAGTATTTGTCTTTCTCTGTCTGACTATGTCACTCTGCCTAATGTCCCCAAGATCCATCCATGTTGTTGCAATTGGCAGGATATACTTCTTTCTCACGGCTGAATAGTATTTCATTGCACATATGTGTGTACCTCATCTTCTTTATCCATTCATTTGCTGATGGGCACCTAGGTTGTTTCTATATCTGAGCTATTAAGAATAATGCTATAAAAAACATGGGAGTGCATATATCTCTTAAAAAACCTCTTTTCATTTCCTTATGATATATACCCAGAAATGGAATTGCTATGTCATAGGGTAGATCTGTTTATTTTTTTGAGAAACTTCCATATTGATTTCCATAGTAGCTGAACTGACTTGCATTCCCAGTGTCCACGATGTGTTCCCTTTTCTCTTCATCCTTGCCAACACTTGCCATCCCTTGTCTTCCTGGTGATAGCCATTCTTAAAGGTGTGAGGTGATAGCTTATTGTGCTTTTGATTTATATTTCTCTTTTCATGTACCTATTAACATGTTCCACGTACATCTTTTCATGTACCTATTAACCATTTGCATGTTTTCTTTGGGAAAATGTCTCTTTCATCCCCTTGCCTATTTTAAAATCAGATTGTTATTGAGTTGTATGAGTTCTTTATATGTTTTGGATATTAACCCTTATACATGGTTTGCAAAAATTTTCTCCCATTCTGTAGGTTGCCTTTTCATTTAATTGTTTCCTTTGCTGTGCAGAGGCTTTTAAGTTTGATGTAGTCACATTGGTTGTTTTTTTGC
The DNA here is from genome assembly GCF_028023285.1 of Balaenoptera ricei. NCBI lineage: Eukaryota > Metazoa > Chordata > Mammalia > Artiodactyla > Balaenopteridae > Balaenoptera > Balaenoptera ricei. The sequence continues at coordinate 55,706,315 of NC_082654.1, forward strand.
TTTTATCGTTTGTGCTTTTGGTGTTATATCTAAAAAATCATTGCCAAGACCGATGTTGAGGAACTTCTACCCTATGTTTTCTTCCAGGAGTTTTATGATATCAGGTCTTATGTCTATGATTGATTTCAAGTTAATTTTTGTGAGTGTTGTAAGATAGGGGTCCAATTTCATTGTTCTGCATGTGTTGATCCAGTTTTCTCAACACCACTGATTGAAGAGACCTTCGTTTGCCCATTGAGTGTTCTTGGCTCCCTTGTCAAATATTTTGACCATATTAGGAGGGTTTCATTCTGGGCTCTCTATTCTGCTCTACTGGTCTGTGTGTCTATTTTTAGTCTAGTTCCATACTGTTTTTATGACTATAGCTTTGTGGTGTATTTTGAAATCAGGAGGTGTGATATCTCCAACTTTGTTCTTCTTTCTCAGGATTGCTTTGGCTATTCAGGGTGTTTTGTGGTTCCATACAAATTTTGGGATTTCTTTTTTCTATTTCTGTGAAGAATGCCATTAGAATTTTGATAGGGATAGAATTGAATCTATCGATGGTGACCTATATCTATAAATCTGTTATCTATATCTAAATCTATGACCATTCTAACAATATTAAATCTTTCAGTTCATGAACATCAAACGTCTTTCCATTTGTTTTTGCCTCTGATTTCTTTCAACAAAGTCTTGTACTTTTCATTGTACAGATCTTTCACTTAAGTGCGTAAAATCTTTGCTAGGCATTTTATTGTTTTTAAAGCTATTAAAATGGGCTAGTTTCCTTCATTTCTTTTTTAGATGTTTCATTATTCATATATAGAAATGCTGATTTCTGTATGTTTATTTTTTTTTCTTTTTTTATCTTTCAACTTTACTGATTTTGTTATTTCCAACAGTTTTGGGTTGACTCTTTGGGATTTTCTATATGTAAAATTATATCATCTGCAAATGGTGGCAATTTACTTCTTTTTGATTTGGAAGCCTTTCATTTCTTTGTCTTGCCTAATTGCTCTAGCTAGGACTTCCAGTGCTGTATTGAATAAGAGTGATGAGAGTGGGTATCCTTGTCTTGAAAATGATCTTAGAGAAAAAATTTTCAATTTTTCACCATTGAGTAGATTGTTACCTGTGGGTTTGTCATATTTGGCCTTTATTATGTTGAGGTGTGTTTCTCCTATACACAGTAGGTTAAGGGATTTTATCATGAAAGGATGTTATATTCTGTCAAATGCTTTTCCTGCATCTCTTGAGGTGATCACGTAATTTTTATCTTTCATTCTATTAATGGGATGTATCATATTTATTGATATGCATATATTGAACCATCCTTGCATCCCAGGGATAAATCTCCCTTGCTCATCATGTATAATCCTTTTAATGTGTTCTTGAATTTGGTTTACTAATATTCTTTGCATCTATATTCATCAGGGATATTGGTCTATAGTTTTCTTTCCTTCTACTGTCCTTATCTGGCTTTGGTATCAGGGTAATGCTGGCCTTGTGGAATATGTTTGGAAGTATTCCCTTCTCTTCAATCATTTGGAACAGTTTGAGAAGATTTGGCATTAATTCTTTAAATGTTTGGTAGAATTCATCAGTGAAGCCATCTGGTCCTGGGGTTTTCTGTGTTGGGTTTTTTAAAATTACTGTTTCAATTTCTTATTACTGGTCTGTTTAAATTTTCTATTTCCTCCTGATTCAGTCTTTTTTTTTTTTTAACATCTTTATTGGCGTATAATTGCTTTACAATGGTGTGTTAGTTCTGCTTTATAACAAAGTGAATCAGTTATACATATACATATGTTCCCATATCTCTTCCCTCTTGCGTCTCCCTCCCTCACACCCTCCTTATCCTACCCCTCTAGGTGGTCACAAACCACCGAGCTGATCTCCCTATGCTATGCGGCTGCTTCCCACTAGCTATCTATTTTACGTTTGGTAGTGTATATATGTCCATGCCACTCTCTCACTTTGTCACAGCTTACCCTTCCCCCTCCCCATATCCTTAAGTCCATTCTCTAGTAGGTCTGTGTCTTTATTCCTGTCTTACCCCTGGGATCTTCATGACTTTTTTTTTTCTTAGATTCCATATATATGTGTTAGCATGCGGTATTTGTTTTTCTCTTTCTGACTTCACTCTGCATGACAGAATCTAGTTTCATCCATCTCACTACAAATAACTCAATTTCATTTCTTTTTATGGCTGAGTAATATTCCATTGTAAATATGTGCCACATCTTCTTTATCCATTCATCTGTCAATGGACACTTTGGTTGCTTCCATGTCCTGGCTATTGTAAATAGAGCTGCAATGAACATTTTGGTACATGACTCTTTTTGAATTATGGTTTTCTCAGGGTATATGCCCAGTAGTGGGATTGCCGGGTCGTGTGGTAATTCTATTTTTAGTTTTTTAAGGAACCTTCATACTGTTCTCCATAGTGGCTGTATCAATTTACATTCCCACCAACAGTGCAAGAGGGTTCCCTTTTCTCCACACCCTCTCCAGCATTTATTGTTTCTAGATTTTTTTTTTTTTTTTTTTTTTTTTTTTTTTTTTTTTTTTTTTTTTTTTTTTTTTCGGGAGAGAGAAAGTTTTTTTTTTTTTTTTTTTTTTTTTTTTTTTAACATCTTTATTGAAGTATAATTGCCTTACAATAGTGTGTTAGCTTCTGCTTTATAACAAAGTGAATCAGTTATACATATACAATATGTTCCCATTTCTCTTCCCTCTTGCATCTCCCTCCCTCCCACCCTCCCCCTCCCACCCCTCTAGGTGGTCACAAAGCACCGAGCTGATCTCCCTGTGCTATGCGGCTGCTTCCCACTAGCTATCTATTTTACATTTGGTAGTGTATATATGTTCATGACACTCTCTTACCCTGTCACATCTCACCCCACCCCCTCCCCATATCCTCAAGTCCATTCTCTAGTAGGTCTGTGTCTTTATTCCCGTCTTGCCACTAGGTTCTTCATGGCCTTTTTTGTTTTGTTTTGTTTTTTGTTTCCTTAGATTCCGTATATATGTGTTAGCATACTGTATTTGTTTTTCTCTTTCTGACTTACTTCACTCTGTATGACAGACTCTAACTCCATCCACCTCATTACAAATACCTCCATTTCATTTCTTTTTATGGCTGAGTAATATTCCATTGTATATATGTGCCACATCTTCTTTATCCATTCATCTGTCGATGGACATTTAGGTTGCTTCCAGGTCCTGGCTATTGTAAATAGAGCTGCAATGAACATTGTGGTACATGACACTTTTTGACCTATGGTTTTCTCAGGGTATATGCCCAGTAGTGGGATTGCTGGGTCGTATGGTAGTTCTATTTGTAGTTTTTTAAGGAACCTCCATACTGTTCTCCATAGTGGCTGTATCAATTTACATTCCCACCAACAGTGCAAGAGTGTTCCCTTTCCTCCACACCCTCTCCAGCATTTATTGTTTCTAGATTTTTTGATGATGGCCTTTCTGACTGGTGTGAGATGATATCTCATTGTAGTTTTGATTTGCATTTCTCTAATGATTAGTGATGTTGAGCATTCTTTCATGTGTCTGTTGGCAACCTGTATATCTTCTTTGGAGAAATGTCTATTTAGTTCTTCTGCCCATTTTTGGATTGGGTTGTTTGTTTTTATGTTATTGAGCTGCATGAGCTGCTTGTAAATTTTGGAGATTAATCCTTTGTCAGTTGCTTCATTTGCAAATATTTTCTCCCATTCTGAGGGTTGTCTTTTGGTCTTGTTTATGGTTTCCTTTGCTGTGCAAAAGCTTTTAAGGTTCATTAGGTCCCATTTGTTTATTTTTGTTTTCATTTCCATTTCTCTAGGAGGTGGGTCAAAAAGGATCCTGCTGTGATTTATGTCATAGACTGTTCTGCCTATCTTTTCCTCTAAGAGTTTGATAGTGTCTGGCCTTACACTTAGGTCTTTAATCCATTTTGAGTTTATTTTTGTGTATGGTGTTAGGGAGTGTTCTAATTTCTTTCTTTTACATGTAGCTGTCCAGTTTTCCCAGCACCACTTATTGAAGAGGCTGTCTTTTCTCCACTGTATATTATTGCCTCCTTTATCAAAGATAAGGTGACCATATGTGTGTGGGTTTATCTCTGGACTTTCTATCCTGTTCCATTGATCTATATTTCTGTTTTTGTGCCGGTACCATACTGTCTTGACTACTGTAGGTTTGTAGTATACTCTGAAGTCAGGGAGTCTGATTCCTCCAGCTCCATTTTTCGTTCTCAAGATTGCTTTGGCTATTCGAGGTCTTTTGTGTTTCCATACAAATTGTGAAAATTTTTGTTCTAGTTCTGTGAAAAATGCCATTGGTAGTTTGATAGGGATTGCATTGAATCTGTAGATTGCTTAGGGTAGTAGAATCATCTTCACAATGTTGATTCTTCCAATCCAAGAACATGGTATATCTCTCCATCTATTTGTATCATCTTTAATTTCTTTCATCAGTGTCTTATAATTTTCTGCATACAGGTCTTTTGTCTCCTTAGGTAGGTTTATTCCTAGATATTTTATTCTTTTTGTTGCAATGGTAAACGGGAGTGTTTTCTTAATTTCACTTTCAGATTTTTCATCATTAGTGTATAAGAATGCCAGAGATTTCTGTGCATTAATTTTGTATCCTGCTACTTTACCAAATTCATTGATTAGCTCTAGTAGTTTTCTGGTAGCATCTTTAGGATTCTCTATGTATAGTATCTTGTCATCTGCAAACAGTGACAGCTTTACTACTTCTTTTCTGATTTGGATTCCTTTTATTTCTTTTTCTTCTCTGATTGCTGTGGTTAAAACTTCCAAAACTATGTTGAATAATAGTGGTGAGTGTGGGCCACCTTGTCTTGCTCCTGATCTTAGTGGAAATGGTTTCAGTTTTTCACCATTGAGGATGATGTTGGCTGTGGGTTTGTCATATATGGCCTTTATTATGTCGAGGAAATTCCCATTATGCCTACTTTCTTCAGGGTTTTTATCATAAATGGCTGTTGAATTTTGTCAAAAGCTTTCTCTGCATCTATTGAGATGATCGTATGGTTTTTCTCCTTCAATTTGTTAATATGGTGTATCACATTGATTGATTTGTGTATATTGAAGAATCCTTGCATTCCTGGAATAAACCCCACTTGATCATGGTGTATGATCCTTTTAATGGGCTGTTCGATTCTGTTTGCTAGGATTTTGTTGAGGATTTTTGCATCTATGTTCATCAGTGATATTGGGCTGTAGCTTTCTTTCTTTGTGACATCTTTGTCTGGTTTTGGTATCAGGGTGATGGTGGCCTTGTAGAATGAGTTTGGGAGTGTTCCTCTCTCTGCTATATTTTGGAAGAGTTTGAGAAGGATAGGTGTTAGCTCTTCTCAAAATGTTTGATAGAATTCGCCTGTGAAGCCATCTGGTCCTGGGCTTTTTTGTTGGAAGATTTTTAATCACAGTTTCAATTCAGTGCTTGTGATTGGTCTGTTCATATTTTCTATTTCTTCCTGGTTCAGTCTCGGAAGGTTGAGCATTTCCAAGAATTTGTCCATTTCTTCCAGGTTGTCCATTTTATTGGCATAGAGTTGCTTGTAGTAATCTCTCATGATCATTTGTATTTCTGCAGTGTCAGTTGTTACTTCTCCTTTTTCATTTCTAATTCTATTGATTTGAGTCTTCTCTCTTTTTTTCTTGATGAGTCTGGCTAATGGTTTATCAATTTTGTTTATCTTCTCAAAAAACCAGCTTTTAGTTTTATTGATCTTTGCTATCATTTCCTTCATTTCTTTTTCATTTATTTCTGGTCTGATCTTTATGATTTCTTTCCTTCGGCTAACTTTGGGGTTTTTTTTGTTCTTCTTTCTCTAATTGCTTTAGGTGCAAGGTTAGGTTGTTTCTTTGAGATGTTTCCTGTTTCTTAAGGTAGGATTGTATTGCTATAAACTTCATTCTTAGAACTGCTTTTGCAGTATCCCATAGGTTTTGGGTCATCGTGTTTTCATTGTCATTTGTTTCTAGGTATTTTTTGATTTCCCTTTGATTTCTTCAGTGATCTCTTGGTTATTAAGTAGTGTATTTTTACCCTCCATGTGTTTGTATTTTTTTTTAATCAGTCATCAATTTTATACACATCACTGTATACATGTCAATCCCAATCGCCCAATTCAGCACACCACCATCCCCACCCCAGTGCAGTTTTGCCCCCTTGGTGTCCATACGTTTGTTCTCTACATCTGTGTCTCAACTTCTGCCCCACAACCCGGTACATCTGTACCATTTTTCTAGGTTCCACATACATGCATTAATATACGATATTTGTTTTTCTCTTTCTGACTTACTTCACTCTGTATGACAGCCTCTAGATCCATCCACGTCTCAACAAATGACTCAGTTTCGTTCCTTTTTATGGCTGAGTAATATTCCATTGTATATATGTACCACATCTTCTTTATCCACTCGTCTGTCGATGGGCATTTAGATTGCTTCCATGACCTGGCTATTGTAACTAGTGCTGCAATGAACATTGGGGTGCATGTGTCTTTTTGAATTAGGGTTTTCTCTGGGTATATGCCCAGTAGTGGGATTGCTGGGTCATATGGTAATTCTATTTTTAGTTTTTTAAGGAACCTCCATGTTGTTCTCCATAGTGGCTGTATCAATTTACATTCCCACCAGCAGTCCAAGAGGGTTCCCTTTTCTCCACACTCTCTCCAGCATTTGTTGTTTGTAGATTTTCTGATGATGCCCATTCTAACTGGTGTGAGGTGATACCTCACTGTAGTTTTGATTTGCATTGCTCTAATAATTAGTGATGTTGAGCATCTTTTCATGTGCTTCATGGCCGTCTGTATGTCTTCTTTGGAGAAATGTCTATTTAGGTCTTCTGCCCATTTTTGGATTGGGTTGTTTGTTTCTTTAATATTGAGCTGCATGAGCTGTTTATATATTTTGGAGATTAATCCTTTGTCCGTTGATTCGTTTGCAAATATTTTCTCCCATTCTGAAGGTTGTCTTTTGGTCTTGTTTATGGTTTCCTTTGCTGTGCAAAAGTTTTAAGTTTCATTAGGTCCCATTTGTTTATTTTTGTTTTTATTTCCTTTACTCTAAGAGGTGGATCAAAAAAGATCTTGCTGTGATTTATGTCAAAGAGTGTTCTTCCTATGTTTTCCTCTAAGACTTTTATAGTGTCCGGTCTTACATTTAGGTCTCGAATCCATTTTGAGTTTATTTTTGTGTATGGTGTTAGGGACTATTCTAATTTCATTCTTTTACATGTAGCTGTCCAGTTTTCCCAGCACCACTTATTGAAGAGACTGTCTTTTCTCCATTGTATATCTTTGCCTCCTTTGTCATAGATTAGTTGACCATAGGTGTGTGGGTTTATCTCTGGGCTTTCTATCTTGTTCCATTGATCTATGTTCCTGTTTTTGTGCCAGTACCATATTGTCTTGATTACTGTAGTTTTATTGTATAGTCTGAAGTCAGGGAGTCTGATTCCTCCAGCTCCGTTTTTTTCCCTCAAAACTGCTTTGGCTATTCGGGGTCTTCTGTGTCTCCATACAAATTTTAAGATGATTTGTTCTAGTTCCGTAAAAAATGCCCTTGGTAATTTCATAGGGATTGCATTGAATCTGTAGATTGCTTTGGGTAGTATAGTCATTTTCACAATGTTGATTCTTCCAATCCAAGAACATGGTATATCTCTCCATCTGTTGGTATCATCTTTAATTTCTTTCATCAGTGTCTTATAGGTTTCTGCATACAGGTCTTTTGTCTCCCTAGGTAGGTTTATTCCTAGGTATTTTATTCTTTTTGTTGCAATGGTAAATGGGAATGTTTCCTTAATTTCTCTTTCAGATTTTCATCATTAGTGTATAGGAATGCAAGAGATTTCTGTGCATTAATTTTGTATCCTGCAACTTTACCAAATTCATTAATTAGCTCTAGTAGTTTTCTGGTGGCATCTTTAGGATTCTCTGTGTATAGTAGCATGTCATCTGTAAACAGTGACAGTTTTACTTCTTCTTTTCCAATTTGTATTCTTTTTCTTCTCTGATTGCCATGGCTAGGACTTCCAAAACTGTGTTGAATAATAGTGGTGAGAGTGGACATCCTTGTCTCGTTCCTGATCCTAGAGGAAATGCTTTCAGTTTTTCACCGTTGAGAATGATGTTTGCTGTGGGTTTGTCGTATATGGCCTTTATTATGTTGAGGTAGCTTCCCTCTATGCCCACTTTCTGGAGAATTTTTATCATAAATGGGTGTTGCATTTTGTCAAAGGATTTTTCTGCATCTATTGAGATGATCATATGGTTTTTCTTCTTCAATTTGTTAATATGGTGTATCACATTGATTGATTTGCTTATATTGAAGAATCCTTGCATCCCTGGGATAAATCCCACTTGATCGTGGTGTATGATCCTTTTAATGTGTTGTTGGATTCTGTTTGCTAGTATTTTGTTGAGGATTTTTGCATCTATATTCATCAGTGATATTGGTCTGTAATTTTCTTTTTTTGTAGTATCTTTGTCTGGTTTTGGTATCCGGATGATGGTGGCCTTATAGAATGAGTTTGGGAGTGTTCCTTCCTCTGCAATTTTTGGGAAGAGTTTGAGAAGGATGGGTGTTAGCTCGTCTCTAAATGTTTGATAGAATTCACCTGTGAAGCCATCTGGTCCTGGACTTTTTTTTGTTGGGAGATTTTTAATCACAGTTTCAATTTCATTACTTGTGATTGGTCTGTTCATATTTTCTATTTCTTCCTGGTTCAGTCTTGGAAGGTTATACCTTTCTAAGAATTTGTCCATTTCTTTTAGGTTGTCCATTTTATTGGCATAGAGTTGCTTGTAGTAGTCTCTTAGGATGCTTTGTATTTCTGCGGTGTCTGTTGTAACTTCTCCTTTTTCATTTCTGATTTTATTGATTTGAGTCCTCTCCCTCTTTTTCTGATGAGTCTGGCTAATGGTTTATCAATTTTGTTTATCTTCTCAAAGAACCAGCTTTCAGTGTTATTGATCTTTGCTATTGTTTTCTTTGTTCCTATTTCATTTATTTCTGCTCTGATCTTTATGATTTCTTTCCTTCTGCTAACATTGGGGTTTTGTTTGTTCTTCTTTCTCTAGTTGCTTTAGGTGTAAGGTTAGATTGTTTACTTGAGATTTTTCTTGTTTCTTGAGGTAGGCTTGTATAGCTATAAACTTCCCTCTTAGAACTGCTTTTGCTGCATCCCATAGGTTTTGGATTGTCGTGTTTTCATTGTTATTTGTCTCTAGGTATGTTTTGATTTCCTCTTTGATTTCTTCAGTGATCTCTTGGTTATTTATTAACGTATTGTTTAGCCTCCATGTGTTTCTGTTTTTTACGGTTTTTTCCCTGTAATTCATTTCTAATCTCATAGCATTGTGGTCAGAAAAGATGCTTGATATGATTTCAATTTTCTTAAATTTACCAAGGCTTGATTTGTGACCCAAGATATGATCTATCCTGGAGAATGTTCCATGAGTACTTGAGAAAAATGTGTATTCTGTTGTTTTGGGATGGAATGTCCTATAAATATCAATTAAGTCCATCTTCTTTAATGTATCATTTAAAGCTTGTGTTTCCTTATTTATTTTCATTTTGGATGGTCTGTCCATTGGTGAAAGTGGGGTGTTAAAGTCCCCTACTATGATTGTGTTACTGTCGATTTCCCCTTTTATGGCTGTTAGTATTTGCCTTATGTATTGAGGTGCTCCTATGTTGGGTGCATAAATATTTACAATTGTTATATTTTCTTCTTGGATCGATCCCTTGATCATTATGTAGTGTCCTTCTTTGTCTCTTGTAATAGTCTTTATTTTAAAGTCTATTTTGTATGATATGAGAATTGCTACTCCAGCTTTCTTTTGATTTCCATTTGCATGGAATATCTTTTTCCATCCTCTCACTTTCAGTCTGTATGTGTCCCTAGGTCTGAAGTGGGTCTCTTGTAGACAGCATATATACGGGTCTTGTTTTTGTATCCTTTCAGCCAGTCTGTGTCTTTTGGTGGGAGCACTTAATCCATTTACATTTAAGGTAATTATCAATATGTATGTTCCTATTCCCATTTTCTTAATTGTTTTGGGTTTGTTATTGTCTTTTCCTTCTCTTGTGTTTCTTGCCTAGAGAAGTTCCTTTAGCATTTGTTGTAAAGCTGGTTTGGTGGTGCTGAACTCTCTCAGCTTTTGCTTGTCTGTAAAGGTTTTAATTTCTCCATCAAATCTGAATGGGATCTTTGCTGGGTAGAGTAATCTTGGTTGTAGGTTTTTCTCCTTTGTCACTTTAAATATGCCCTGCCACTCCCTTCTGGCTTGCAGAGTTTCTGCTGAAAGATCAGCTGTTAACCTTGTGGGGATTCCCTTGTGTGTTATTTGTTGTTTTTCCCTTGCTGCTTTTAATATGTTTTCTTTGTATTTAATTTTTGATAGTTTGATTAATATGTGTCTTGGCATGTTTCTCCTTGGATTTATCCGGTATGGGACTCTCTGTGCTTCCTGGACTTCATTAACTATTTCCTTTCCCATATTAGGGAAGTTTTCAACTATAATCTCTTCAACTATTTTCTCAGTCCCTTTCTTTTTCTCTTCTTCCTCTGGGACCCCTATAATTCGAATGTTGGTGCGTTTAATGTTGTCCCAGAGGTCTCTGAGACTGTCCTCAGTTCTTTTCATTCTTTTTTCTTTATCCTGCTCTGCAGTAGTTATTTCCACTATTTTATCTTCCAGGTCACTTATCCGTTCTTCTGTCTCAGTTATTCTGCTATTGATCCCTTCTAGAGTATTTTTAATTTCATTTATTGTGTTGTTCATCATTGCTTGTTTCCTCTTTAGTTCTTCTAGGTCCTTGTTAAATGTTTCTTGCATTTTCTCTATTCTATTTCCAAGATTTTGGATCATCTTTACTATCATTACTCTGAATTCTTTTTCAGGTAGACTGCCTATTTCCTCTTCATTTGTTAGGTCTGGTGGGGTTTTACCTTTCTCCTTCATCTGTTGTGTGTTTTTCTGTCTTCTCATTTTGCTTACCTTACTGTTTTTGGGGTCTCCTTTTCGCAGGCTGCAGGTTCGTAGTTCCCGTTGTTTTTGGTGTCTGTCCCCAGTGGCTAAGGTTGGTTCAGTGGGTTGTGTAGGCTTCCTGGTGGAGGGGACTAGTGCCTGTGTTCTGGTAGATGAGGCTGGATCTTGTCTTTCTGGTGGGCACGTCCACGTCTGGTGGTGTGTTTTTGGGTGTCTGTGGCCTTATTATGATTATAGGCAGCCTCTCGGCTAATGGATGGGGCTGTGTTCCTGTCTTGCTAGTTGTTTGGCATAGGGTGTCCAGCACTGTAGCTTGCTGGTCGTTGAGTGAAGCTGGGTCTTTGTGTTGAGATGGAGATCTCTGGGAGATTTTCACCATTTGATATTATGTGGAGCTGGGAGGTCTTTTGTGCACCAGTGTCCTGAATTTGGCTCTCCCACCTCAGAGGCACAGCACTGACTCCTGGCTGGAGCACCAAGAGCCTTTCATCCACATGGCTCAGAATAAAAGGGAGAAAAAATAGCAAGAAAGAGGATAAAATAAAGTAAGATAAAATAAAATAAAGTTATTAAAATAAAAAATAATTATTATGAAAAAAATTTTAAGTAAAAAAAAAAAAGAAGAAAAAAAGAACGGATGGACAGAATCCTAGGACAAATGGTGAAAGCAAAGCTATACAGACAAAATCTCTCACAGAAGCATACACATACACACTCACAAAAAGAGGAAAAGGGGAAAAAATAATATATCTTGCTCCCAAAGTCCACCTCCTCAATTTGGGATGATTCGTTGTCTATTCAGGTATTCCACAGATGCAGGGTACATCAAGTTGATTGTGGAGATTTAATCCGCTGCTTCTGAGGCTGCTGGGAGAGATTTCCCTTTCTCTTCTTTGTTCGCACAACTCCCGGGGTTCAGCTTTGGATTTGGCCCCGCCTCTGTGTGTAGGTCACCTGAGGGCGTCTGTTCTTCGCTCACACAGGACGGGGTTAAAGGAGCAGCTGATTCAGGGGCTCTGGCTCACTCAGACCTGGGGGAGGGAGGGGTACGGATGCAGGGCAAGCCTGCGGCGGCAGAGGCCAGCATGACGTTGTACCAGCCTGATGCGCACCGTGCGTTCTCCCGGGGAAGTTGTCCCTGGATCTCGGGACCCTGGCAGTGGTGGGCTGCACAGGCTCCCGGCAGGGGCGGTGTGGATAGTGACCTGTGCATGCACACAGGCTTCTTGGTGCTGCAGCAGCAGCCTTAGCGTCTCATGCCCGTCTCTGGGGTCCGTGCTGATAGCTGTGGGTCTCTGGAGCTCCTTTAAGCGGCGCTCTTAATCCCCTCTCCTCGCGCACCAGGAGACAAAGAGGGAAGAAAAAGTCTCTTGCCTCTTTGGCAGGTCCAGACTTTTTCCTGGACTCTCTCCCGTCTAGCCGTGGTGCACTAGCCCCCTTCAGGCTGTGTTCACACAGCCCACCCCAGTCCTCTTCCTGCAATCCGACTGAAGCCCGAGTCTCAGCTCCCAGCCCCCCGCCCACCCCGGTGGGTGAGCAGACAAGCCTCTCAGGCTGGTGAATGCTGGTCGGCACCGATCCTCCGTGCGGGAATCTCTCTGCTTTGCCCTCCGCACCCGTTGCTGCGCTCTACTCCGTGGCACCGAAGCTCCTCGCTCCACCACCCACAGTCTCCGCCTGTGAAGGGGCTTCCTAGTGTGTGGAAACCTTTCCTCCTTCATGGCTCCCTCTCACTGGTGCAGGTCCTGTCCCTATTCTTTTGTCTCTGTTTTTTCTTTTTTCTTTTGCCCCACCCGGGTACGTGGGGAGTTTCTTGCCTTTTGGGAGGTCTGAGATCTTCTGCCAGCGTTCAGTAGGTGTTCTATAGGAGCAGTTCCACATGTAGATGTATTTCTGATGTATCTGTGGGGAGGAAGGTGATCTCCGCATCTTACTCTTCCGCCAGCTTCTCCTCCGCCCCATGATTCAGTCTTGGTAGGTTGTGTGTTTCTAGGGATTTATTCACTTATTCTAGGTTATCTAATTTGTTGGCATATAATTGTTTATAGCCTCTTTTGATCCTAAGTATTTCTATAGTGTCAGTTGTAATGTCTTCTCTTTCATTTATAAGTTTAGTCGTTTTTTCCTTTAACTAAATGTTTATTGATTTTTTAAAATGTTTTTGAAAGACCAGATCTTTGTTTTGTTGACCCTTTCTACTGTTTTTCTGGTCTTTATTTCATTTACTTCTGCTCTGATCTTTATTATTTCCTTCCTTCTACTAACTTTGAACTTAATTTGTTCTTTTCTAGTTCCTTGAGGTGTAAAGTTAGCTTGTTTATTTGAGATCTTTCTAATTTCTTAATATTTGCAGTTATCTCTAAAACTTCCCTTTCAGAACTGATTTTGCCACACCCCCTAGGATTCAATATGTGTGTTTCCATTTTCATTTGTTTGGAGACAATTTTTTATTTCCCTTTTGATTTCTTCTTTGGCCCATTGGTTGTTCAGAAAGGTGGTGTTTAGTTTCCACATATTTGTAGATTTTCCAGCTTTCTTCTTGTTGTTGATTTCTAGTTTCCAACCATTGTGGTCAGAAAATATAATTGGTATAATTTTTTTAACATCTTTATTGGAGTATAATTGCTTTACAATGTTGTTAGTTTCTGCTGTATAACAAAGTGAATCAGCTATATGTATACATATATGCTCATATCCCCTCCCTCGTGCATCTCCCTCCCACCCTCCCTATCCCACCCCTCTAGATGATCACAAAGCACCGAGCTGATCTCCTTGTGCTCTACAGCTGCTTTGCACTATCTATTTTACTTTTGGTAGTGTATATATGTCCATGCCACTCTCTCACTTCGTCCCAGCTTACCCTTACCCTTCCTCCTGTCCTCAAGTCCATTCTCTATGTCTGTGTCTTTATTCCTGTCCTGCCCCTAGGTTCTACAGAACCTTTTATGTTTTTAGATTTTATATATATATATATATAATATATATATATAATATATATATGTTAGCATACAGTATTTGTTCTTCTCTTCCTGACTTACTTCACTCTGTATGACAGACTCTAGGTCCATCCACATCACTACAAATAAATCAATTTCGTTTCTTTTTATGGCTGAGTAGTATTCCATTGTATATATGTGCCACATCTTCTTTATCCATTCATCTGTCAGTGGACACTTAGGCTGCTTCCATGTCCTGGCTATTGTAAATAGAGCTGCAATGAACATTGTGGTACATGACTCTTTTTGAATTATGGTTTTCTCAGGGTATATGCCCAGTAGTGGGATTGCTGGGTCGTATGGTAGTTCTATTTTTAGTTTTTTAAGGAACCTCCATATTGTTCTCCATAGTGGCTGTATCAATTTACATTCCCACCAACAATGCAAGAGGGTTCCCTTTTCTCCCCACCCTCTCCAGCATTTATTGTTTGTAGATTTTTTGATGATGACCATTCTGACTGGTGTGAGGTGATACCTCATTGTAGTTTTGATTTGCATTTCTCTAATGATTAGTGATGTTGAGCATTCTTTCATGTGTTTGTTGGCAATTTGTATATCCTCTTTGGAGATATGTCTATTTAGCTCTTCTGCCCATTTTTGGATTGGGTTGTTTGTTTTTTTGATATTGAGTTGCATGAGCTGCTTGTAAATTTTGGAGATTGATCCTTTGTCAGTTGCTTCATTTGCAAATATTTTCTCCCATTCTCAGGGTTGTCTTTTCATCTTGATTATGTTTTCCTTTGCTGTGCAAATGTTTTAAGGTTCATTAGGTCCCATTTGTTTATTTTTGTTCTTATTTCCATTTCTCTAGGAGGTGGGTCAAAAAGGATCTTGCTGTGATTTATGTCATAGACTGTTCTGCCTGTTTTCCTCTAAGAGTTTTACTCTGTCTGGCCTTACATTTAGGTCTTTAATCCATTTTGAGTTTATTTTTGTGTATGGTGTTAGGGAGTGTTCTAATTTCATTCTTTTACATGTAGCTGTGCAGTTTTCACAGCACCACTTATTGAAGAGGCTGACTTTTCTCCATTGTATATTCTTGCCTCCTTTATCAAAAATAAGGTGACCATATGTGCATGGGTTTATCTCTGGTCTTTCTATCCTGTTCCATTGATCTATATTTCTGTTTTTGTGCCAGTACCATATTGTCTTGATTGCTGTAGCTTTGTAGTATAATCTGAAGTCTGGGAGCCTGATTCCTCCAGCTCTGTTTTTCTTTCTCAAGATTGCTTTGGTTATTCAGGGTCTTTTGTGTTTCCATACAAATTGTGAAAATTTTTGTTCTAGTTCTGTGAAAAATGCCATTGGTAGTTTGATAGGGATTGCATTGAATCTGTAGATTGCTTTGGGTAGTATAGTCATTTTCACAATGTTGATTCTTCCAATCCAAGAACATGCTATATCTCTCCATCTGTTGGTATCATCTGTAATTTCTTTCATCAGTGTCTTATAGTTTTCTGCATACAGGTTTTTTGTCTCCTTAGGTAGGTTTTTTCCTAGGTATCTTATTCTTTTTGTTGCAATGGTAAATGGGAGTGTTTTCTTAATTTCTCTTTCAGATTTTTCATCATTAGTGTATAGGAATGCAAGAGATTTCTGTGCATAAATTTTGTATCCTGCTACTTTACCAAATTCGTTGATTAGGTCTAGTACTTTTCTGGTAACATCTTTAGGATTCTCTATGTATAGTGTCATGTCATCTGCAAACAGTGACAGCTTTACTTCTTCTTTTCCAATTTGGATTCTTTTTATTTCTTTTTCTTCTCTTATTGCTGTGGTTAAAACTTCCAAAACTATGTTTAATAAGAGTGGTGAGAGTGAACAACCTTGTCTTGTTCCTGATCTTAGTGGAAATGGTTTCAGTTTTTCACCATTGAGGACGATGTTGGCTGTGGGTTTGTCATATATGGCCTTTATTATGTTGAGGAAAGTTCCCTCTATGCCTACTTTCTGGAGGGTTTTTATCATAAATGGGTGTTAAATTTTGTCAAAAGTTTTTCTGCATCTATTGAGATGATCATATGGTTTTTAGCCTTTGGTTTGTTAATATGGTGTATCACACTGATTGATTTGCGTATATTGAAGAATTCTTGCATTCCTGGGATAAACCCCACTTGATCGTGGTGTATTATCCTTTTTATGTGCTGTTGGATTCTGTTTGCTAGTATTTTGTTGAGGATTTTTGCATCTATGTTCATCAGTGATACTGGCCTGTAGTTTTCTTTCTTTGTGACATCTTTGTCTGGTTTTGATATCAGGGTTATGGTGGCCTCGTGGAATGAGTTTAGGAGTGTTCCTCCCTCTGCTATATTTTGGAAGAGTTTGAAAGATAGGTGTTAGCTCTTCTCTAAATGTTTGATAGAATTCACCCGTGAAGCCATGTTGTCCTGGGCTTTTGTTTGTTGGAAGATTTTTAATCACAGTTTCAATTTCAGTGCTTGTGATTGGTCTGTTTATATTTTCTATTTCTTACTGGTTCAGTCTTGGAAGTTTGTGCTTTTCTAAGAATTTGTCCATTTCTTCTAGGTTGTCCTTTTTTTTTTTTTTTGAAAATTTTAAGTTTTATTTTCACTTCTTTTTGTCATTAGGCTATATCCCACTGGGGATATACAGCTAAATTACTGCATTTTATTTATTTATTTATTTATTTATTTATTTATGGCTTTGTTGGGTCTTCGTGTCTGTGCGAGGGCTTTCTCTATTTGTGGCAAGTGGGGGCCACTCTTCATTGCGGTTCACGGGCCTGTCACTATCGCGGCCTCTCCCTTTGCGGAGCACAGGCTCCAGGCACGCAGGCTCAGTAATTGTGGCTCACGGGCCTAGTTGCTCTGCAGCATGTGGGATCTTCCCAAACCAGGGCTCGAACCCGTGTCCCCTGCATTGGCAGGCAGATTCTCAACCACTTCGCCACCAGGGAAGCCCAGGTTGTCCATTTTATTGGCATTTAAAGCTTGTGTTTCCTTATTTATTTTCAGTCTGGATGATCTGTCCATTGGTGAAAGTGGGGTGTTAAAGTCCCCTACTATGATTGTGTTACTGTCGATTTCCCCTTTTATGGCTGTTAGCATTTGCCTTATGTATTGAGGTGCTCCTATGTTGGGTGCATAAATATTTACAATTGTTATATCTTCTTCTTGGATTGATCCCTTGATCATTATGTAGTGTCCTTCTTTGTCTCTTGTAATAGTCTTTATTTTAAAGTCTATTTTGATATGAGAATTGCTACTCCAGCTTTCTTTTGATTTCCATTTGCATGGAATATCTTTTTCCATCCCCTTACTTTCAGTCTGTATGTGTCCCTAGGTCTGAAGTGGGTCTCTTTTTTTTTTTTTTTTTTAATTTTATTTATTTATTTATTTATTTTACTTATGGCTGTGTTGGGTCTTCGTTTCTGTGCGAGTGCTTTCTCTAGTTGCGGCAAGTGGGGGCCACTCTTCATCGCCGTGCGCGGGCCTCACAATATCGCGGCCTCTCTTGTTGTGGAGCACAGGCTCCAGACGCGCAGGCTCAGCAATTGTGGCTCACAGGCCTAGTCGCTCCGTGGCATGTGGGATCTTCCCAGACCAGGGCTCGAACCCGTGTCCTCTGCATTAGCAGGCAGATTCTCAACCACTGCACCACCAGGGAAGCCCTGAAGTGGGTCTCTTTTAGACAGCCTATATACGGGTCTTGTTTTTTGTATCTATTCAGCCAGTCTATGTCTTATGGTTGGAGCACTTAATCCATTTACATTTAAGGTAGTTATCAATATGTATGTTCCTGTTGCCATTTTCTTAATTGTTTTGGGTTTGTTATTGTAGGTCTTTTCCTTCTCTTGTGTTTCCTGCCTAGAGAAGTTCCCTTAGTATTTGTTGTAAAGCTGGTTTGGTGGTGCTGAATTCTCTTAGCTTTTGCTTGCCTGATTTTTCCATCAAATCTGAACAAGGGCTTTGCTGGGTAGAGTATTCTTGGTTGTGGGTTTTTCCTTTTCATCATTTTAAATATATCATGCCACTCCCTTCTGGCCTGCAGAATTTCTGCTGAAAGATCAGCTCTTAACCTTATGGAGATTCCCTTGTATGTTATTTGCTGTTTTTCCCTTGCTGCTTTTAATATTTTTTCTTTGTATTTAATTTTTGATAGTTTGATTAATATGTGTCTTGGCGTGTTTCTCCTTGGATTTAGCCTGTATGGGACTCTCTGCATTTCCTGGATTTGATTGACTATTTCCTTTCCCATATTAGGGAAGTTTTCAACTATAATCTCTTCAACTATTTTCTCAGTCCCTTTCTTTTTCTCTTCTTCCTCTGGGACCCCTATAATTCGAATGTTGGTGCGTTTAATGTTGTCCTAGAGGTCTCTGAGACTGTCCTCAGTTCTTTTCATTCTTTTTTCTTTATTCTGCTCTGTGGTAGTTATTTCCACTATTTTATCTTCCAGGTCACTTATCCGTTCTTCTGCCTCAGTTATTCTGCTATTGATTCCTTCTAGAGATTTTAAAATTTCATTTATTGTGTTGTTCATCATTGTTTGTTTGCTCTTTAGTTCTTCTAGGTCCTTGTTAAACGTTTCTTGTATTTTCTCCATTCTATTTCCAAGATTTGGGATCATCTTTACTATCATTACTCTGAATTCTTTTTCTGGTAGACTGCCTATTTCCTCTTTGTTTGGTCTGGTGGGTTTTTACCTTGCTCCTTCATCTGCTGTGTGTTTCTCCATCTTCTCATTTTGCTTAAATTACTGTGTTTGGGGCCTCCTTTTCACAGGCTGAAAGTTCGTAGTTCCCGTTGCTTTTGGTGTCTGCCCTCAGTGGCTAAGTTTGGTTCAGTGGGTTGTGTAGGTTTCCTGGTGGAGGGGACTGGTGCCTGTGTTATGGTGGATGAGGCTGGGTCTTGTCTTTCTGGTGGGCAGGACCGCGTCTGGTGGTGTGTTTTGGGGTGTCTGTGACATTATGATTTTAGGCAGCCTCTCTGCTGATAGGTGGGGTTGTGTCCCTGTCTTGCTAGTTGTTTGGTGTAGGGTGTCCAGCACTGTAGCTTGCTGGTCATTGAGTGGAGCTGAGTCTTAGCGTTGAGATGGAGATCTCTGGGAGAGTTTTCGTTGTTTGATATTACATGGAGCTGGGAGGTCTCTGGTGTACCAGTGTCCTGAACTCAGCTCTCCCACCTCAGAGGCACAGGCCTGACAGCCAGTCAGAGCACCAGGACCCTGTCAGCCACACAGCTCAGAAGAAAAGGGAGAAAAAAAGAAAAAAAATAATAAAGTTATTAAAATAAAAAAATATTAAAAAGAAACAAATTAAAAAGTAATAAAAAAAAAAGAAAACAAAATGGACAGACAGAACCCTGGGACAAATGGTAAAAGCAAAGCTATACAGGCAAAATCACACAAAGAAACATACATATACACACTCACGAAAAGAGAAAAAGGAAAAAATATATCTATATTTAAAAAAAAAAGGAAGAGAGCAACCAAATCAATAAACAAATCTACCAATGATAATAAACTCTAAATACTAAACTAAGATAAACATAAAACCAGAAACAAATTAGATGCAGAAAGCAAACCCCAAGTCTACAGTTGCTCCCAAAGTCCACCACTTCAATTTGGGATGATTCGTTGTCTATTCAGGTATTCCACAGATGCAGGGTACATCAAGTTGATTGTGGAGATTCAATCCACTGCTTGTGAGACTGCTGGGAGAGACTTCCCTTTCTCTTCTTTGTTCACACAGCTCCCAGGGTTCAGCTTTGGATTTGGCCCCACCTCTGCGTGTAGGTCACCTGGGGGCATCTGCTCCCCCCTTGGACAGGATGGGGTTAAAGTAGCAGCTGATTCGGGGGCTCTGGCTCACTCAGGCCAGGGGGAGGGAGGGGTACAGAATGCGGGGCGAGCCTGTGGTGGCAGAGGCCGGCATGACATTGCAACAGCCTGAGGTGTGCCGTGTGTTCTCCTGGGGACGTTGTCCCTAGATCACGGGACCCTGGCAGTGGCGGGCTGCACAGGCTCCTGGGAGGGGAGGTGTGGTTAGTGACCTGTGCTTGCACACAGGCTTCTTGGTGGCTGCAGCAGGAGCCTTAGCGTCTCATGCCCATCTCTGGTGTCCACACTGATTGATAACCATGGCTCGCGCCTGTCTCTGGAGCTCGTTTAGGCGGTGCTCTGAATCCCCTCTCCTTGCGCACCCCAAAACAACAGTCTGTTGCCTCTTAGGCAGCTCCAGACTTTTTCCCGGACACCCTCCCAGCTAGCTGTGGTGCACTAGACTCCTTCAGGCTGTGTTCACACAGCCAACCCCAGTCCTCTCCCTGGCATCTGACCTCCGAAGCCAAAGCCTCAGCTCTCAGCCCCCACCCGCCCCCGTGGGTGAGCAGACAAGTCTCTCAGGCTGGTGAGTGCTCGTTGGCACTGATCCTTTGTACGGGAATCTGTCTGCTTTGCCCTCTGCAGCCCTGTTGCTGCACTCTCCTCCATGGCTCCGAAGCTTCCCCCCCACCACCCTCCGTCTCTGCCAAGGAAGGGGCTTCGTAGCGTGTGGAAACTTTTCCTCCTTCACAGCTCCCTCCCAGAGGTGCAGGTCCTGTCCCTATTCTTTTGTCTCTGTTTTTTCTATTTTCTTTTGCCCTACCCAGGTACGTGGGGAGTTTCTTGCTTTTTGGGAAGTCTGAGGTCTCCTGCCAGCATTCAGTAGGTGTTCTGTAGTTTCTCCACATGTACATGTATTTCTGATGTATTTGTAGGGAGGAAAGTGATCTCCACGGCTCACTCCTCTGCCATCTTGAAGGTCTCTTTATAATTCCAAACTTCTTAAATTTGCTAAGATTTGTTTTGTGTCCTATCATATGCTCTACCCTGGAGAATGTTACATGTACAATTGAGAAGTGAGTGTATTTTGTTACTGTTGGATGGAATGCTCTATATATGTCTGTTACATTCACTTGATCTAAAGTGTGGTTCAACTCCAACATTTTCTTGTTAATTTTCTGTCTGGATGATCTATCCATTGCTGACAGTGCAGTACAGAAGTCCCCTACTATTGTGTTTGTTTGTTTGTTTTGGTTTTTGTGTTTGTTTTTTGCCTGCATCGGACAGCTTGTGGGATCTTATTTCCCTGACCAGGGATGGAACCCATACCACCTGCAGTGGAAGCGTGGAGGCCTAACCATTGGACTGCCAGGGAATTCCCTCCCCTACTATTGTGATATTGTTTTCTATTTCTCCCTTCTTTTTCATTCAGCCAGCCAATCTGTGACTTTTCGTTGATAAATTGAATCCATTTATATTTAGAGTGATTTTGATATGTAAGGACTAACTACTGCCATCTTATTTTCTTATGGTTGGTTCACATCTCTTGTTTCTTTTCCCCTCTGTTTATGCCTACATTTATACATTGGTGGTTTCCCATGGTGGTATGCTCTGCCTCCCTGTTTTTTTGCGTTTCATGAATCTACTCTACATTTTTGCTTTTGGTTACCATGAGGGGTTATATAAAACATCTCCTTGATAAATTGCTATCAGCATAAAATGTAGTTTTATCTTTATTCACCTATAAAGTCTCCATCCTTTTATTCCTCTCCATTTATATAACTGATATCAAAATTTGCCTCTTTATGTTGTATATTTGTTAACAAATTATAATAACTGTAGTTATTAATACTCTTTTTTAACCTTTATACTATATACTTAAGATACCATTCTAATATAGAAAAACAGTTTTCAGATTCTAACTGCCTAATTTTACCTTTATCAGATTGTTGTGTACTTTCATATGTTTTCATGTTATTAATTAGCATCTTTTTATTTCAATTCAAGGAACTCCTTTCGGAATTTCCTGCATGGCAGATCTAATGTTGCTGAACTCCCTTAGCTTTTGTTTAGGAAAACCTTTATTTCTCCATATATCAAGGATAATTTGGCCAGATAAAGTATTCCTGGGTGAAAATGTTCATTTTCAGCACTTTGAATATGTCATTCCACTCTCCCCTGGTACGTAGAATTTCTGCTGAGAGCCTAATAGGGGTTCTTTTGTAGGTTACATTATTTTTCCTGGCTGCCTGGTGAGCTAGGGAAGGGCAGGTTTGACAACTCCTTTGGATCCACAGTCTTTTCTGAGGTCTTATTTATTTTTGGATGCACAGGTAGGCTAGGAACCTCCAGGATCCATTGGTGTAATGTGCAGAGGCACTTTTGTTTTGTTATGGACATTTAATATTTTGCTTAAAAGAGGAGAGGGAAAATGATTTATGCCACATGATGCTGACATTAGTCCTTTGGAATGCCAATTTCTTTGACCAATCATTCTCTGGTAGATAGCCCAGGGTAGGGGTTTTGTGAAATAGTGCTGCAGAGTGCCCTTTGGTTAAGCTTCAAAACAATCTTCCTTCATCAGGATCTTCTCGGGAGTGAGCCTGTTTTAAAGAAAAGGGTAAGAGTATTAGAAAGACTTCAGCTGATATCTATTCAAATTTGTGATGTGAGCCCATGCCTTCTATTTATGCCATGTGGAAACCTTCAAACTCTAATGGAATCTATTTTTACTTTATGGATATACCTAATGTCATGCTGAATTGCACACAGGGTGTGATATATGTATATTAGAAAGGGTAACTATCAGTGAACTAGGTATTGATACCAACCACTAACAGTCCATAATGTAACATGGAAAGAAAAAGGGAAGAAAAAAGAAAAGCCATCAATGAAAGGAAAATGTAACAAGTTTAAATTTTTAAGAAAATATAAAATATGGTTTATGAAATTAAACTTGTATTTTTATAAACTTTAAAATGTTGATAATCATGTCCGGTTCTCTGTACATAGAATACCAACTTTTTAAAAATTAATTAATTTGTTTATTTTTGGCTGCATTGGGTCTTTGTTGTTGGGTCTTCATTGCTGCACGCGGGCTTTCTCTAGTTGCAGCGAGCGGAGGCTACTCTTCGTTGTGGTACGTGGGCTTCTCATTGCAGTGGCTTTTCTTGTTGCAGAGCTCAGGCTCTAGGCACACGAGCTTCAGTAGTTGTGG
The DNA here is from genome assembly GCF_028023285.1 of Balaenoptera ricei. Classification (NCBI taxonomy): domain Eukaryota; kingdom Metazoa; phylum Chordata; class Mammalia; order Artiodactyla; family Balaenopteridae; genus Balaenoptera; species Balaenoptera ricei. Next base: position 55,729,326 of record NC_082654.1, read on the forward strand.
CATGCAGGCTCAGTAGTTGTGGTGCACAGGCTCTGGAAAATTAGAAAAATAACATGGTGTGTATACTTTTGCCCCAGAGAACTGATAAACTCAAGTTACGTGTACTAAGATGAATACAAGGAAACATATCCAGAATCAGTTGGGGATAGGACTAATTACACCAGGGACTAAGTGTATTCCATTAGATTACAGTAATGCCAGGGGTGTGTGTGGGTGTGTTTGTGTGTGTTTAAGTACCAGAATTAGCCCCTGCTTTAACTAAAGGAAACATTATTAGTTTAAATAAAAGTAATGTCCTCTGGGAGGGGGAAGGGTAAGCTGGGACGAAGTCAGAGAGTGGCATTGACATATATATTCTACCAAATGTAAAATAGATAGCTAGTGGGAAGCAGCTGAATAGCACAGGGAGATCAGCTTGGTGCTTTGTGACCACCTAGAGGGGGGGATAGGGAGGGTAGGAGAGGGACGCAAGAAGGAGGGGATATGGGGATATATGTATACGTATAGCTGATTCACTTTGTTATACAGCAGAAACTAACACAACATTGTAAAGCAATTGTACTCCAATAAAGATGTTAAAAAAAATTTTTTTTTTAAAGTAACGTCCTCTGGAACCAGTAGGTCACTCTCCGAACTTAGTTTTCAGCTGGGGCTTGTTTAAATGATGCTTTACAGCACAGCAAGTCCTGTGGGTGGGAGGCCTCTAAGCAGGTTGTAATAAACGTTTTTAATGGAAAATTTGAGGCCCCTCTATTAAGAAAAGAGAGATGTTTGTGTAAGTTGTGTGTTGAGGAGCTGCATGATGGAAAATCTTCTCATTGTTTACTTTTTGCCAACATTTTGGGTTCTTTTAAAGCACTTTATTTAGGTATGCTTGACATGTAATTATATATTCAATGTATTCAATGAAATAAGATTGGAGATAAGTATACATCCATGGAACTATCACCACCATCAAGTATATAAACATCCATCACCTCCCAAAGTTTCCTTCCCCACACTTTTTTTTTTTTTTTTTTAGGGTAAGAACATTTATCATAAGATCTACTTCTTAGCGAGTTTTAAGTATACAATACAGTACTGTTAGCTTAAACACTCTGTTTAATAGATCTCCAGAACTTATATATGTGAAACTTTGTACCTTTTAACCATCACCTCACCTCCTCATTTCTCACTATCCCTATTCCCTGGCAACTACCATTCGACTCTGTTTCTTACGTGTTTGACTATTTTAGATTCCATTTAACTAAGATCATGCAGCATTTGTCTTTCTGTATCTGGCTTATTTTCACCCAGCATCATGCCCTCCAGTTCCATCCAAGTTGTTGCAAATGGCAGGATTCTCCTGTTTTTTTAGGCTTAATAATCCATTTTATGTATATACTACATTTCTTTATCCACTTATCAATGAGAATTTAAGTAGTTTCTGTCTTGGCTATTGTGAATAATTATGCAATGAACATGGGAACAGATATCTCTTCAAGATCCTGACTTCAATTCTTTTAAATACTCAGAAGTGATATTGATAGACCATATAACAGTTTTTTTTTAATGTTTTGAAGAAACTGTTTTTTCCTAAAGGTTTTACTAATTTACATTTCCACTAACAGTATACAAAGTTTCCCTGTCCACCACCATCATTATCTTTGCTTTCTGATAATAGCCATTCTAACAGGTGTGAGTTGATCTCCTGTTTGTGTGTGTGTGTGTTCCTGTTGATTAGTGATGTTGAGTATCTTTTCACATACCTGCTGTCCATTTGCATGTCTCCTCTGAGAAATACCTACTGAGGTCTTTTGCCCATTTTTAAACTGGGTTAAATGTTTTCTTTTGTTTAGCTGTTGAGTTGTATGAGTTCATTACATATTTTGGATATTAACCCCTTATCAGATACATTGTTTGCAAACATTTTCTCCCATTCCATAGATTGCCTTTTCCTTTTCCGATTATTTCTTTTGCTGTGCAGAGTATTTCTAGTTTAATGTAGTCCCACTTTACTTTTGCTTTCTTTGCCTGAGAGTTTAGCAACATAACCAAAAAATCATAGCCAAAACCAACGTCAAGGAAATTTTTCTGTATGTTTTTCCTAGGAGTTTTATGGTTCAGGTCTTATGTTTTAAGCCTTTAATCCATTTCAGATGATTTTGTGAATGGTGTAAGTTAAGTGTCCACTTTCATTCTTTTGTATGTGGATATCCAGTCTTTCCAACACCATTTATTGAAGAGACTATCCTGTCCCCATTGTGTATTCTCGGCACCCTTGTGAAAGATTAGTTGACCATATATGTAAGGGTTTATTTCTAGGCTCTCTATTCTGTTCCAATGGTCTATGTGACTATTTTTATGACAGTAGCACACTTTAAAAAATTTTCTATAGCTTTGTTACACACCGAAAGTAACAAAACATTGTAAATCAATTATACTTCAATTTTTAAAAAAATATGTTAAAAAATTACTATAGCTTTGCAATATAATTTGAAATCAGGAAGTGTGACGCCCTTGACTTCGGTTCTTTCTCAAGTTTGCTTTGGCTGTTTGGAGTGTTTTACAGTTTCATATAAAGATTTAGGATTTTTCTATGGATGTGAAAAATGCCATTGTAATATTGAAAGGGATTGCTTTGATCTGTAAATCACTTTTGGATAGCAGGGACGTTTTAACAATATTCTGTCAATTCAAGAACTCAGGGTAACTTTTCATTTACTTGTATCCTTCTAAAACGTTGTATAGTTTTCAGTTTACAGATCTTTCACCTCCTTGGTTAAATGTATTCCTATGTAGTTTATTCTAGTTAAAGTTATTGTAACTGAGAAAGATTTCTTACATTATTTTTTATAATGTACATTTTAGTGTATGGAAACACAACTTATTTCTGTATGTTGATTTTCTATTCTGCAATTTTACCAAATTCATTCATTAGCTCTGTTTTTGGTGGAGTCTTGGGTTTTTTCTTCATAAAAGATAATGTCATCTGCAAACAGACAGTTTTACTTCTTCTGTTCTGATTTGAATGCCTTTTATTCCTTTTTTCTTGCCTAACTTCTCTAGCTAGGACTTCCAGTACTATATTGAACAGAAGTGGCTAGAGTGAGCATCTTATCTTGTTCATGATCTTAGAGGAAAAGCTTTCAGCTTTTCACTGTCGAGTATAATGTTAGCTGTAGGCTTGTTATACAAAACCTTTATTATGTTGAGGTACACTCCTTATATGCCTAATTTCTTCAGAGTTTGTATCATTAAAGGATCTTGCATTTTTGTCAAATACTTCATCTGTATCTATTGTTATAATATATTCTTCATTCTGTTAATATTTACTTACAAATGTCAATCCATCCTCGCGTTCCAGGCATGAATCCCTCTTGATCATGGTATACAATCCTTTTAATGTGCTGCTGAATTAGGTTTGCTATTATTTGGAAGATTTTTGTGTCTATGTTCATTAGGGCCTATAATTTTCCTTTGTTGTCCTTATATGGCTTTGGTATTAGGGTAATGCAGACCTCTTAACATGATTGTGGAAGAGTTCCTTCTCAATTTTTGAAGACTTTGAAAAGGATTGGTATTAATTCTTCTTTAAATGTTTGGTAGAACTCACCACTCTAGCCATCTGGTCCTGGGATTTTTCTTTGTTGGGAGGTTTTTGACTAATGATTCAACCTCCTTATTCTTTATTGGTCTGTTCAGACTTAGTTTTCATGACTCAGTATTAGCAGGTTTCCAGGAATTTATCCATTCCTTCATTGTCCATTTCAATAAATTATTTCAATTTGTTGGAATATATTTTTTTATTGTAGTCCCTTATGACCCTCTGTATTTCTGTGGTATCAGTTGTAATTTCTCCTTTTGTTTATAATTTTGAGTATTCCCTTTTTTAGTTAGTCCAGCTAAATGTTATTTTTGTCTATCTTTTTAAAAAGCCAACTATAAATTTTGTTGATCTTTTCTATTTTTCTAGTCTTTATTTCATTTATTTCTCCTCTGTTATTTCCTACCTTCTGCTAACTTTGGACTTAGTTTATATTTTTCTAGTTTCTTAAGGTGTAAAGTTTTTTTTTTTTTTAGTAAAAGTATTTGGGTTTTTTCTTAATGTAAGTGTCTATCATTATAAACTTTCCTCTTAGAATTGCTTTTGTTGCATTCTATAAGTTTTGGTATGTTGTGTTTTCATTCTCATTCATTACAAGATACTTTTCAATTTCCCTTTTGATTTTTCTCTAACCCAGTGGTTGTTCAAGAGTATGCTGTTCAATTTTAACCTACTGTGAATTTTCAGTTTTTCCTTGTTATTCATTTCTAGTTTCATACCATTGTAGTTGAAGTTATTCTGTATAATATAAATCTTTTGAAATTTGTTAAGACTTATTTTATGGCTTAACATATGATCTATGCTGGAGAATGTCCTGTGTGTGCTTGAGAATGTGTATTGATATTGTTGCATGGATGTTCTGTATAATTTGTTAGGTCCATTTTGTCTATAGTGTTGCTCAAGTCCATTTTTTTCCTCATTATTCTGTCTGGATGATCTATCCATTGTTGAAACTGATGTATTTAAAGTCCCCTACTATTATTGTATTGCTGCCTATTTCTCCCTTCAGTTCTGTTAATATTTACTTTATATATTTTGGTACTCAGCTATTTGGTGTTTATACCCTCATGATGAATTGGCCCCATTATCATAAATATAATGAACTTCTTTGTCTCTTGTGACAAAGTTTTTGACTTACACTCTATTTTATCCAATATAATTATGACTACCCTGCTCTCTTATTAACATTTGCTTGGAATAACTTTTTATGTTCCTTCACTTTCTCCTGGATGTGTCTTTAAGCTGTGGTTTTTTTTTTTTAAACCCATTCAGTCATTGTTTGTTAAGGTTGGAGAATTTAATCCATTTACATTAAATAATTATTGATAGATATGGACTTATTTCTTTCATTTTGTTCATTATTTTACTTTTTTTCCTCCTGTTTTGTTGTTCCTTTGTTCCTTTCTTGCCAGCAGGTCTAGGGGTGATGAATTCCCTCAGTTTTTATTTGTCTGAGAAAGACATTATCTCTTTCCTTTGAAAAGATTATTTTCTGGGTATAGTCTTCTTGGTTGAAAAATTTTTCTTTCAGTACTTTGAGTATATCATGCCACTTTCTCCTAGACTGCAAGGTTTTGCTGAAAAATTTCTGATAGTATTATGGGGGTTCTCCTATATATGACATGTAGCTTTTCTATTACTACTTTCAAAATTCTCTGTCCTTGACTTTTGACAATTTGATTATAATATGTCTCAGTGTAATCTTCTTTGGGTTGATTCTATTTGGGGTCATTTGAGCTTCATTAGTCTGGTTGTCCATTTTTCTTCCCAAGATTTGGGAAATTTTCAACCATTTTCCCTTTAAATAAACATCTCCTTTTTCTCTCTCTGGGACTCCCATAATGTGCAGCAGTTCTTTGATGGTATTCCATAAATCATGCAAGATTTCTTTTCTTTATTCTCTTTTTCTCCTCTGCTTGGATGATTTCAAATGACTTGTCTTCAAGTTCACAGATTTTTTTCTTCTGCTTGATTGAGTCTGCTATTGAATCTCTCTATTGCATTTTTCATTTTATTTATTATATTCGTCAGCTTCAGAATTTCTGTTTGGTTCATGTTATAACTTCTCTTTGAATTTCTCATTTGGTTCACATTGTTTTCCTGATTCCATCGAGCAGTCTATGTTCTCTTAAAATTTACTGAACTCCTTTAAAACAGTTATTCTGAAGGTTTTGCAAAGCAGTTTATAGATCTCCATTTCTTTGGGGTCAGTTAGTGGAAACTTAATGTGTTTTTCTGGTAGTGTCATATTTCCCTGATTTGTGTGTGTGTGTGTGTGTGTGTGTTTGTGTATATGTGTTACTTGTGTCCATGCATTTGAAGGGAGGGTCCCCTCATACAGACATTATAGTCCAGTTTCAGTGCAGAAAGACCTTCACTTATGATTGGATGTGAGGGAACCAGATGCGTGGGGTGCAGCAGCTCCAGGCCCAAAGAGGGGCACATTGGTGACTCTCACTCCTGGGGAGGTGCAGCAGTTAGACTCTGGGCATCTCCATCAGCTGGCATCAGCACTGGCAAAGACTTCACTGGTCCTGACTGAGGGAGGCTGAGGGTGTCCATGGTGATGACTAGGGCTTTTAAGTCCTTGGTGGCAAAGGACACTGAGAGTCTCCTTTTCTCCTTCTCCCTGCACGGGGAAGTCACTGTGGAAGGGACCTGTCTTTGCACTGAGGTCTGGGCACATGCATGCACTGACCTAGGCAGCACTAGGACTGGAGTGGATGGGTGTGGTGGCCCAGGCCCCAGGTATGCACAGTAGTGACTCCAGCTCTCAGGAGAGTGCCCCAGTGAGGACTACAGGGAATTACATTGGCTCATGTCAGTATCGTGAAGGCTTATGGGAGTCCTCAGTGGCAAAAGCTGTGGGTGTCCGCAGTGATGCCATGGGTTACTGGAGGCCTATGTCATAAAGGCTCTTTCAGTCCTCCTGCTCTCCTTTTCCCTCAAATGAGGAAGTAGTGGCTGAGGGGAATCCCTCATGGCACTGAGCAATACCAGCATGGAAGATGGGTTGATGCTAGTAGAGTGCTTCCTACACTTTTTATATAACTATCCTCAATTTTTGTGCTTCATTGGTCTGTTGCAGCTTTTTAATTGTAATCCAGAGCTCTCCAAGAGATTTTTTTGACATACAAGAGGTATTTTTTGACCTACATAGTTATATTGTTTTCATGGGAGTATGAGGGTTAGGACCTCCTGGTCTGACATCTTCCTGACATCATTCTCTTTAATCATAACTAAGTAAGTTTCATGCCTTATGGTTATAAGATCTGTGTCATAACTGAATCTTGTTGTGTTGCTTGCTTTGTCTCTTCAGCTTGGTTTCTTGCCTTTGGGTATGCCCTGTTACATTTGGTTGAAAGACAAACATGTTCTATCAGATAATAGAAACTGATAAGTTCTCACACCTGATTTATGTTAATTATGTTAAACTGTCTAAGAGTTTGGCTTTGTTCATGTTTCCTGCAGCCTTAGGTTCCACAAACTCCAAATTCACCCAGTGTTTTTTTTTTTTTTCTGTCTCCCCTCTTGACTTTGAGCTTCTTCAAGTACTCCTCTTTAGAAAGTGTCAGTTTTTTGCAGCTCTTTCAGCTGTAATCCACTATTGTTATACTGAAGCCCTGTTGATGTGGTGGTAAGATGAATAGGGGGGAGGCACCCTATTATCTAATTAAATCCTTTCTTTTGTGTCTGTGACCTTCACAAGCATTTCTTCCTGTATAGCCCTCTACCCTTTAGGTGAGATAGGGATGCTAGCATCTAGAGTGAGAAAATAACTTTTTCTCAGTTGGGATAAAGTTCTGGCAAAGTCTTTTACCCTGGAGTATAGCCCTTTGTGTGGAGAAGATTCTGGGTATATATCACTTTCCAGAGCCATGAGAGGATATTTCTCTGGTCTTTACTCTGAAAACCTGATGTGTTTCCCTAAGGTACAGGCCATGACTATGTGGGATCTTGCCTAAGACTATGGCATCTAGGAGTTTCTCACTCTCATTTTAGCTCACACACAGCTCCAGAAATTCCTCAACATTATCATTTAAGTGTTCCTACCAGTTTATAATTCCAGTAATAAATATGCTTCATAGATATGCTCAAAGTAAGCATATCTTGGCTGTAACTCTGGATCTATCTTTCTGTCAAGATTGAGATTCTGGTTTCTCTGAATACTCAGTTCTCTGATGGGTACAACGAAGTTGTTGATTATCAGTTTGACTGCCTTTTTTTTCTTGTGGTTACTTCCAAGTTCTTTACTTGGTGGTTTTGAAATCAGAAGTCTTCTGTTTCTTCAAGTATTTTTTGTCTGTATTAGTATTGTTCATCTCCTTCTGTGACTCCAATGACATGAATATTAGACTTTTGATAATTTACCACATGTCCCTTAGGCTCTGTTCATTTTTTTTTAGTCTTTTTACTGTTTGTTCAGATTGGATAATTCTTGGTAAACCATCTGCAAGTTAATTGACTCTTTCCTCTGCTATTTCCATTCATTCCCTCCAGTGAATATTTTTATTTCTGTTATTGCATATTTCCCCCTGGATTAGAGATGTCAGGTCATGATTTCTATTTATACTCAATTTGACTAAGTAGCGCTAGTTTGCATTTCAGAATGTCTATACCAATCTACATTTCCACCAGAAGTATATGAGGATTCCTATATCCCATATGTCTACCAACATAGGGTACTACAGATTTCTTATTTTTGCAAATCTAATAGGTAAAGTATTATCTTTTTATTTAATAAATATTCTTTCTTTTTGCCCTTTCCAAATTAAGATATAATTTACATACAATAAAATGAATATATTTAACCAAACAGTTTGTTTTGACATACATGTACACTTATGTAAGAAGGTCAGGCTCAATAATTAGAACATTTTTATCACCTCAGAAAGTTTCCCTAACCTTTTCCAGTTAATTCCCCATCCAGGGCAACCACAGTTATGATTTTTTTATTGGAATATAGTTGATATATAATGTTGTGTTAGTTTCAGGTATACAGGTATAAAGTGAATCAGTTCTTCTTTTCCCATATAGGTCATTACAGAGTATTGAGTAGAGTTCCCTGTGCGATACAGTAGGTCTTTATTAGTTATCTATTTTATATATAGTAGAGTATATATGTCAATCCTAGTCTTCCAATTTATCCCTCCTCCCTGCTTTCCTCTTGGTAACCATAGGTTTGTTTTCTACATCTGTGGCTCTATTTCTATTTTGTAAATAAGTTCATTTGTTCCATTTTTCAGATATAAGTGATATCATATGATATTTGTCTTTCTGTGTGATTTACTTCACTCAGTATGACAATCTCTACGTCCATCCATGTTGCTGCAAATGACATTATTTCATTCTTTTTTATGGCTGAGTAATATTCTATTGTATATATGTACCACATCTTCTTTATCCACTCCTCTGTTGATGGACATTTAGGTTGCTTCCACGTCTTGGCTATTGTAAATCATGCTGCAATGAACACTGGGTTGCAGGTATCTTTTCAAATTATGGTTTTCTCCAGATATATGCCCAGGAGTGGGATTGCTGGATTATATAGTAGTTCTATATTTAGTTTTTTAAGGAACCTCCATACTGTCCTCCATAATGGCTGAACCAATTTAGATTTCCACCAATAGTGTAGGAGGGTTCCCTTTTCTCCATACCCTCTCCAGCATTTATTGTTTTGTAGATTTTTTGATGATGGTCATTCTGACCCGTGTGAGGTGATACCTCACTGTAGTTTTGATTTGCATTTCTCTAATAACTAGTGAGGTTGAGCATCTTTTCATGTGCTTTCTGGCAATCTGTATGTCTTCTTTGGAGAAGTGTCTATTTAGCTCTTCCACCCACTGTTATGATTTTTATCACCACAGATTTATTTAGCCTGTACTTCAACTTTATGCAAGTAGAATCTTGCATTGTTCTTTGTGTGCAAGGCTTTTTTGCTTAATATAAGGTTTCTAAGATTCATCTAAATTGATATATTTATCTGTATTCATTGCTTTTGATTTTGGAGTATTCTGCACAGTTTGCTTACCCATTCATCTGTTGATGGACATTTAGGTTTTATCCAGTGTGGGGTATTAAGGATGATGTACAGTCTTTTCACATTTTCATTTTTTATAGGCATCTTCATAGGTTCATAGTGAAAGTGTACATTTAACTTTGGGATAATTTCTTGTAAAGTTTTTCAGAGTGGTTGTAACACTTCATACTCTCAAAAGAAATGTATGAGAGCCCCAGATGCTCTACATCCTCATCAACACTTGGTATTGTCAGTCTTTCTAATTTGGGCTATTCTATAAGCAGGAAGCAGAATTTCATTGTGGTTTTATTTTCACTTTTCCTAATAATGTTGAGAACTTTCCATGTGCATATTAGCAGTTTGTATATCTTATTCATGAAGTATGTGTTCAAATTTTAATGTTTCACTGGTTTTACCTATTTATTACTGATTTGAAGTAGTAATTATATATTCTGAAGACATGCCCTTATTAAGATATATAATCACAAATATTTTCTCCTAGTCAGTGGCTTGCCTTTTCATTTTATTAACATTGTATTTTCATGATCAGAAATTTTAAATCTTGATAAAGTAAATTTATGCAGATTTTCTTTATTGTTAGTACATTAGTGTCCTGTTAAAAAAAATTCTTTGAGTACTCCAAGGTCACAAAAATATTCTTTTATGTTTAATTCTACATTATGTTGTTTTAGCCTTTAATTTTATGATCCATCTCAAATTAATTTGTTTACAGTCTGAAATATGGTCAAAGCTAATTTTTTTTTTTCTCAAATGGATATCTAGTTAACTCAACAGGTAATTGAAAAGAATTTTCTTTTCCTGCTAAATTACATTGGTGACACTGTCAAAAATCAACTGGCCATGTGTCTTTCTGGGCTTTGTATTATGTTACATTAATCCATATGTCTATGCTTACAAGTAAACCAGACTGACTTGATTACAACAAACTTAAAAGACTGGAAATCAGGTGGTGTAAGACCTCTGACTTTTAAAGATTCTTTTGACAATGCTGAGATTTTAAATTTTCTATGTAATTTTTAGAACAGGCTTGCTAATTTTTATTAGAAAGGCTGTTCGGATTTTATTCATTGAATCAATAAACCAGTTTGAAGAGTATTGACATCTTAACAGTATTGAGTCTTCCAATATGTAACCCTGGTATATTTCTCCACTTATTTAGATTGTCTTTAATTTCTCTTAACAATGCCTTGTAAATTTCAGCATCCAGCTTTGTTTTTAGAGTGACACTGGCCTCATAAAGTAAGTTAAAATACTCCTTTCTCATCTATTTCATGAAAGAGTTTTTATAAGACTGTTGTTTATTTCTTAAAACTTTTGACAGATTTCACTGGTAGAAGGATCTTATCCTAGAATTTTACTTGTAGGAAGTTTATAAAAGCAATATTTCTTATTGGTATAGGCCAATTCAGATTTCTTTTTCATCTTCTCTCAGTTTTCATAAGTTGGGTTTTCACAGAATTTATCTATTTCATTTAAGTTGCTGGATTTAATGACATGGAGTTGTTCAGATTACTCTTGTTTTTTTAGTTTCTGTACAATAATTAATGGTTCTTGTTTTATTCCTGATATTAGTAATGTTTTTGTCTTTTTTCTCAATCAATCTTGGTAGTCTTATAAATTTTACTAAACTTTTAAAGAGCCTACTTTTCTTTGATTTTCTGTTCATTTTGTATTTCATTGATCTCTGCTTTATCTCTACTTCCTTTGGTTTTATTTCATACTTGAAGTTCTTTTTCTATTTATCTTCTTTGTTTTTACACCTTTATTTCTCCTTTCTTATTTTGTATTGAATGAGCACAAAATTTTTTCTTAGCACTTTGAACATTATAAACATTCATACAAAGTTGCAAGAATTTATGATTGAGGAGGAGGAAAGATGGCGGAATAGAAGGATGTGAGCTCACCCCTTCCTGTGGAAACACCAAAATCACAACTAACTGCTGAACAACCATTGACAAAAAAAAGGCTGGAACCTACCAAAAAAGATACCCTACGTCCAAAGACAAAGAGGAAGCCACAGCAAGATGGTAGGAGGGGTGCAATCACGATAAAATCAAATTCCATACACGCCAGGTGGGCAACCCACAAACTGGAAGATAATTACACCACAAAAGTTCTCCCACAGGAATGATGTTCTGAGCCCCACGTTGGCTTCCCAGCCTGTGGGTCTGGCAACAGGAGGAGGAGCCACCAGAGTCTGGCTTTGAAGGCCAGCTGGGTTTGACAGCAGGAATTCCACAGGACTGGGGGAAATAGAAACTCCACTCTTGGAGCGTGCACATGAGGTCTTGTGCACAATCAGAACCCAGAGAAAAAAGCAGTGACCTCATAAGAGATTGGGCTGGACTTACCTGTTAGTGTTGGAGGGTCCCCTGTGGAGGTGGGGGGGGGCAGCTATGGCTCACTGTGGGGACAGGGACACTGGAGATTCACATTATAGGGGTCTCAGAAGGAGAAGAGAACGGACCTGAGAAAATATTTGAAGAGATAATAGCTGAAAACTTCCCTAACACGGAATAAGGGAACAGTCATCCAAGTCCAGGAAGCACAGAGAGTCCCAGGCAGGATGAACCCAAGGATGAACGTGCCGAGACACATAGTAATCAAACTGACAAAAATTAAAGACAAAGAAAAAATAGTAAAAGCAACAAGGGAAAAACAACAAATACATAGAAAGGAACTCCCACAAGGTTATCAGCTGATTTCTCAGCAGAAACTCTGCAGGACAGAAGGGAGTGGCACAATATATTTAAAGCAATGAAAGAGAAAAGCCTACAAACAAGAATACTCTACCCAGCAAGGCTCTCATTCATATTTCATGGAGAAATCAAATGCTTTACAAGCAAAAGCTAAGAGAATTCAGCACCACCAGACCAGCTTTGCAACAAATGCTAAAGGAACTTCTCTAGGCAGAAAAGGTAACAACTATAAATTTAAAAATCATGAATGTAAGAGCTCACCAGTAAAGACAAACATACAGTAAAGGTAGGAAATCATCTGCCCATATATATGATATCAAAACCAGGTACTGTGAGAAGAGGAGAGCGCAAATGCATGATATTGGAAATGCATTTGAAACTAAAAGACCAGCAACTTAAAACAACCTTGTTCATGTACAGACTGCCATATCAGAACCTCATGGTAACCACAATCTACAGTAGATACACACAAAAAAGAAAAAGGAATCCAAACACAACACTAAAGTTGGTCATCAAATCACAAGAGAAGAGAACAAAAGAGGCAGGGAAGAAAAAACACTAACAAAAACAAATCCAAAACAATGAACAAAATGGCAATAAAAACATACATATCGATAATTGCCTTAAATGTAAATGGACTAAATGCTCCACCCAAAAGACATAGACTGGCTGAATGGATACAAAAACAAGATCTGTATATATGCTGTCTACAAGAGACCCACTTCAGATCAAGGGACACACACAGACTGAAAGGAAAGTATGGAAAAAGGTAGTCCATGCAAATGGAAATCAAAAGAAAGCTGGAGTAGCAACACTCAGACAAAATAGGCTTTAAAATAACGACTATTATGGGACTGTCCTGGCAGTCCAGTGGTTAAGACCCCATGCTTCCAATGCAGGGGGCAGGGGTTCCATCCTTGGTCAGGGAACTAGGATCCCACATGCCACACAGCACAGCCAAAAAATAAAATGAACGTTTTAAAAAAAATAAAGACTGTTACAAGAGACAAAGAAGGACACTACATAATGATCAAGGGATCAATCCAAGAAGATATAACAACTGTAAATATATATGCATGCAACATAGGAGCACTTCAATTTATAAGGCAAATACTAACAACCATAAAAGGAGAAATCATCAGTAACACGATAATACTGGGGAACTTTAACACCCCACTTTCATCAATGGACAGATCATCCAGACAGAAAATCAGTAAGGAAACACAGGCCTTAAATGACACATTACACCACATGGACTTAATTGATATTTAGAGAGCACTCCATCCCGAAGCAGCAGAATACACTTTCTTCTCTAATGCACATGGAACGTTCTCCCCAATTGATCACATGCTGGACCACAAAGCGAACCTTCCCAAATTTAAGAAAATTGAAATCATATCAAGCATCTTTTCCGACCACAGTGCTATGAGATTAGAAATTAACTACAAGAAAAACACTGCTAAAAACACAAAGGCATGGAGGCTAAACAATATGCTACTAAACAACCAATGGATCACTGAAGAAATCAAAGAGGATATCAAAAAATACCTAGAGACAAAAGAAAATGAAAGCACGATGATCCAAAACCTATGGGATGCAGCAAAAACATTTCTAAGAGGGAAGTTTATAGCAATACAATCTTACATCAGGAAATAAGAAAAATCTAAAATAAACAACCTGACCTTACACCTAAAGGAACTAGAGAAAGAAGAACAAACGAAACCCAAAGTTAGTAGAAGGAAAGAAATCATAAAGACCAGAGCTGAAATAAATGAAATAGAAATGAAAAAAACAAGAGCAAAGATCAATAAAACTAAAAGCTGGTTCTTTGAAAAGAAACAAAATTGATAAACCTTTAGTGAGACACATCAAGAAAAAGAGGGAGAGGGCTCAAATCAATAAAATTAGAAACGAAAAAGGAGAAGTTACAATGGACACCGCAGAAATACACAGGATCTTAAGAGGCTACTACAAGCAACTATATACCAATAAAATGGACAACCTAGAAGAAATGGACAAATTCTTAGAAAGGTACACTCTCCCAAGACTGAACCAGGAAGAAATAGAAAATATGAACAGACCAATCACAAGTACTAAAATTGAAATTGTGATTTAAAAACTTTCAACAAACAAAAGTCCAGGACCAGATGGCTTCACTGGCAAATTCTATCAAACATTTAGAGAAGAGTTAAAACCTATCCATCTGAACCTATTCCAAAAAAATCTGAGGAAGGAACATGCTCAAACTCATTCTGAGGCCACCATCACTCTGATACCAAAACCAAAGATTCACTGATGAACAAAGACAAAAATCCTCAACAAACTCCTAGCACACCAAATCCAACAATACATTAAAAGGATCATACACCATGATCAAGTGGGATTTATCCCAGGAATGCAAGGATTTTTCAATATCCACAAATCAATCAGTGTGATATACCATATCAACAAATTGAAGAATAAAAACCATATGATCATTTCAATAGATGCAGAAAAAGCTTTTGACAAAATTCAATACCCATTTATCATAAAAACTCTCCAGAAAGTAGGCATAGAGGGAAACTACCTCAACCTAATAAAGGCCATATATGACAAACCTAAAGCTAACATCATACTCAATGGTGAAAAGCTGAAAGCATTTCCTCTAAGATCAGGAACAAGACAAGGATGTCCTCTCTTGCCACTTTTATTCAACATAGTTTTGGAAGTCCTAGCCATGGCAATCAGAGAAGAAAAAGAAATAAAGGGAATCCAAATTGGAAAAGAAGTAAAACTGTCACTGTTTGCAGATGAAAATCCTAAAGATGCCACCAGAAAACTTCTAGAGCTCATCAGTGTATTGGGTAAAGTTGCTGGATACAAAATTAATGTATAGAAATCTGCTGCATTTCTATACACTGACACTGAAATGTCAAAAGAGAAATTACGGAAATGATCCCATTTACCATCACATCAAAAAGAATAAAATGCCTAGGAATAAACTTACCTAAGGAGGCAAAAGACCTGTACTCTGAAAACTATAAGATGTTGATGAAAGAAACTGAAGACAACACAGATGGAAAGATATACTGTGTTCTAGCATTGGAAGAATCAATATTGTTAAAATGACTGTACTACCAAAGGCAATCTACAGATTCAACACAATGCGTATCAAATTACCAATGGCATTTTTCACAGAACTGGAACAAAATTTTAAAATCTGTATGGAAACACAAAAGACCCTGAATAGCCAAAACAGTCTTGAGAAAGAAGAAGAGATCTGGAGGAATCAGGGTCCCTGACTTCAGACTATACTACAAAGCTACAGTAATCAAAACACTATGGTACTGACACAAAAACAGACACATAGATCAATGGAACAGGATAGAAACCCCAGAAATAAATCCACACTCTTATGGTCAATTAATCTATGACAAAGAAGGCAAGAATATACAATGGAGAAAAGACAGTCTCTTCAGTGAGTGGTGCTAGAAAAACTGGACAGCTACATGTAAAAGAATGAAATTAGAACATTCTCTAATACCATATACACAAAAACAAAATCAAAATTGATTAAAGACCTAAATGTAAGACCGAATACTATAAAACTCCTAGAGGAAAACATAGGCAGAACACTCTTTGACATAAATAACAGCAATATTTTTTTGGATCCATCTCCTAGAGTAATGGAAATAGAAACAAAAATAAACAAATGGGACCTAATTAAACTTAAAAGCTTTTGCACAGCAAAGGAAACCATAAACAAAATGAAAAGACAACCTACAGAATGGGAGAAAATATTTGCAAATGATTCAACCGACAAGGGATTAATTTCCAAAATATACAAACAGCCCATACAGCTTAATATCAAAAAACCAAACAACCCAATCAAAAAGTGGGCAGAAGATCTAAACAGACATTTCTCCAAAGAAGACATACAGATGACCAAGAGGCACGTGAAAAGATGCTCAACATCGCCAATTATTAGAGAAATGCAAATCAAAACCACAATGAGGTATCACCTCACACGGGTCAGAATGGCCATCATCAAAAAATCTACAAGCAATAAATGCTGAAGAGGGTGTGGAGAAAAGGGAACCCTCTTGCACTCTTGTTGGCAATGTAAATTGGTACAGCCACTATAGAGGACAGTATGGAGGTTCCTTAAAAAAAAAAAACCTAAAAATAGCTACCATATGATCCTGCAATCCCACTCCTGGGCATATATCCAGAGAAAACTATAATTCGAAAAGATACATGCATCCCAATGTTCATTATAGCATTATTTACAATAGTCAAGACATGGAAATAACCTAAATGTCCATTGACAGAGGAGTGGATAAAGAAGATGTGGTACATATATACAATGGAATATTAGCCATAAAAAAGAACAAAATAATGTCACTTGCAGCAACATGGATGGACCTAGAGATTATCATACTAAGTGAAGTAAGCCAGACAGAGAAAGGCCAATATCATATGATATTGCTTATATATGGAATCTTAAAAAACAATACAAATGAACTTATTTACAAAACAGAAACAGACCCACAGACATAGAAAACAAACTTATGGTTACCGGGGGAATAGCAAGGGAGGAGGCAAGGCAGGGGAGGGGGGAATAAATTAGGAGTTTGGGATTAACATATACAGGCTGCTATGTATAAAATAGATAAATGACTACTGTATAGCACAAAGAACCATATTCAGTATCTTGTAATAACCTATAATGGAAAAGAATCTGAAAAAGAATATATATGTATATATGTATGTATGTATAACTGAATCACTTTGCTGTACACCTAAAATTAACACAACATTGTAAACTAACTATACTTCAGTTTTAAAAAAAAGTTAACAGGGAACTAGGTAAAGTGGGAAGATTTATACTTTAAAATTATTTTGAAAAAAGGTGCTAATTACAATGATAAAACTAAACATATATTTAGGTATAAATCCAGAACTGATGTTCTCTTCTATACTGAACACTAGGTAACATCACTTAGTGAGATTAAGGAAGACTTAAATAAGGAAGAGATAGAACGAGGTGTTGAAATTCTCAGTATTGAAGACAGGCTGTTCTGTAGCTTTCATAAACTTCCAGTAATTTTTATTGATATGGCCTGTACCTCTATTTTTCATCATTTTCTGTTAAATTATCATTAGCTGTTAATTAAATCACTTATACTATGTGGTAGGATTAGAAAACATTGCATTTGTAAATTTAACACCAAAACTAACAATTGATTCAATGATTTAAGATAGTCTTTCACTGACATAAAATAAGAACACCTTTAAATGTCTCATTCAGTTGCCTCAAAGAGTCTACCCAGACTATATTGCTTGTACCATTCCAAAACTTTACCTTCAATTCCGTTGGTGAGTGAAAAATCTCCTGAAAACGTCTCTACAGGAATTAGAGACATAAGAGAACAGGTGTGTCTATTAAAATTCTGTGTGCTGAAATTTTCCTTATCATGATCAAGAAGAAGTTTGCTCCTCATGGACCCCTTAGATGCAACTTAAAGATTATGAATATCATTCATCAGTTATGTACTTTTGAGGCTACCTTCTTCTCTTTGGAAGAGCAGAGAGCACTTTGAAAACCCTGCTGTCACTACTGATCAGCACCAAAGTGCAGAGTACTGAGGATGAGAAAAAGACACTGATGCCCTGTTGATTAAAATCTTTGTGATGTGCAAAGGAAATGTGCATAATGAGGAACGAATTAATTAAAAAAAAAAACAAACATGTCACCAGGTAAAGGATTGTTTGAGTGGCTCTCTACTCTGGGGAGATTTTCTGGGTTTTCTTGCTCTTGTGCCAAACCTGAACTTTCTGATGTCTGTGTAGGAGAGTCACCATGTAAATACTGGTCCAGACCATAAGGAACAGAAAGAGAATGTCATTAGAAAGAATAACTCTTATAAATGCAACACAAGGCCCAAATGTTGTACAGTATTTCAGAGGAAATCCATGCCCAGGAAAAGTGACATTTTTTGATGCCATACTACCTCTTATGACCTGGATGTTGAGCAAGATGTTGAAGGTCCAAAAGAAGAGGAAAGAAGATAAAATTAAACTGGATGCTTTGAGTTTGAGCGATAGCAGGATGCAGTGGCTGGGACTGATGGTGATGGCCTGGAAGATGCTCAGGAGACACGTGGAGCAGATAGAAAGTCCACATGCAACTCTATAATAATGAACAGCACTGCCTTACATCCAACATCATCTAGAATATGTTTAATTCCAAAATAAACATCACTTCTGGAATGTCTCTACAAATTATGATAACCATATTACAAAAAGTCAGATGGATGAGAATATTATCTGTGGCCTTCTTCTGACATGTGTCGAAGAAAATGTAAGCATATGCAGTGAGCAACGAGTTCCCTACAACTCCGATGCAGGTTTGGGAGAGGAAAAAAATTCCAAGGATCACATTGCTTGAAAACATTTTTTTGTGTCTTTGTTAGGATGAAAAACAATGCCCAAATACCTAGAAGTAGAATTAGATATAAGTTGATAAAATCAAATGATACACAGAAAATAAAATAGTGGAAAATTGTACCAAGGCCAAAGAAAACACTACCCCAGATCTTGAAACACTATATGCTACATAAGGGAACTTTTTTTTTTTTTTTTTTTGGCATTTGTGAGATCACTAGAGGAACAGATTACAAGATAATCAGAAATAACTAGATCTGTAAATATCACACAATTTTATTTGCTTCCTCAAGAAAGCAGACTACAGACCCCAACCAAGATGGCAGACTAGAAGGACGTGCTCTCACTCCCTCTCGGAAGAACACCAGAATCACAACTAGCTACTGGACAATCATCGACAGGAAGACACTGGAACTCACCAGAAAAGATACCCCACATCCAAAGACAAAGGAGAAGCCACAATGAGATGGTAAGAGGGGTGCAATCACAGTAAAATCAAATCCCATAACTAGTGGGTGGGTGACTCACAGACTGGTGAACACTTATACCACAGAAGTCCACGCACTGGAGTGAAGGTTCTGAGCCCCACGTCAGGCTTCCCAACCTGGGGGTCCGGCAAAGGGAGGAGGAATTCATAGAGAATCAGACTTTGAAGGCTAGTGGGAATTGATTGCAGGACTTCGACAGGACTGGGGGAAACAGAGACTCCACTCTTGGAGGGCACACACAAAGTAGTGTGCGCATCGGGACCCAGGGGAAGGAGCAGTGACCCCGGGGGAGACTGAACCAGACCTACCTGCTAGTGTTGGAAGGTCTCCTGCAGAGGCGGGGGGTGGCTCTGTTTCACCGTGGGGACAAGGACACTGGCAGCAGAAGTTCTGGGAAGTACTCCTTGGCGTGAGCCCTCCCAGAGTCTCTCACTAGCCCCGCCAAAGAACCCAGGGAGGCTCCAATGTTGGGTTGCCTCAGGCCAAACAACCAACAGGGAGGGAACCCAGCCCCACCCATCAACAATCAAGTGGATTAAAGTTTTACTGAGCTCTGCCCACCAGAGCAACAGTCAGCTCTACCCACCACCAGTCCCTCCCATCAAGCCTCTTAGATAGCCTCATCCACCAGAGGGCAGACAGCAGAAGCAAGAAGAACTACAATCCTGCAGCCTGTGGAACAAAAACCACATTCACAGAAAGATAGACAAGATGAAAAGGCAGAGGGCTATATACCGGATGAAGGAACAAGATAAAACCCCAGAAAAACAACTAAATGCAGTGGAGATAGGCAACCTTCCAGAAAAAGAATTCAGAATAATGATAACGAAGATGATCCAGGACCTCAGAAAATGAATGGAGGCAAAGATCGAGAAGATGCAAGAAATGGTTAACAAACACCTAGAAGAATTAAAGAACAAAGAGGGATGAACAATACAATAACTGAAATGAAAACTACACTAGAAGGAATCAATAGCAGAATAACTGAGGCAGAAGAACGGATAAGTGACCTGGAAGACAGAATGGTGGGATTCACTGCTGCGGAACAGACTAAAGGAAAAAGAATGAAAAGAAATGAAGACAGCCTAAGAGACCTCTGGGACAACATTAAACGCAACAACATTCGCATTATAAGGGTCCCAGAAGGAGAAGAGAGAGAGAAAGGACCAGAGAAAATATTTGAAGAGATTATAGTCGAAAACTTCCCTAACATGGGAAAGGAAATAGCCACCCAAGTCCAGGAAATGCAGAGAGTCCCATACAGGATAAACCCAAGGAGAAACACGCCGAGACACATAGTAATCAAATTGACAAAAATTAAAGACAAAGAAAAATTATTGAAAGCAGCAAGGGAAAAACGACAAATAACATACAAGGGAACTCCCATAAGGTTAACAGCTGATTTCTCAGCAGAAACTCTACAAGCCAGAAGGGAGTGGCATGATATACTTAAAGTGATGAAAGGGAAGAACCTACAACCAAGATTACTCTACCTGGCAAGGATCTCAATCAGATTCGATGGAGAAATGAAAAGCTTTACAGACAAGCAAAAGCTAAGGGAATTTAGCACCACCAAACCAGCTCTACAACAAATGCTAAAGGATCTTCTCTAAGTGGGAAACACAAGAGAAGAAAAGGACCTACAAAAACAAACCCAAAACAATTAAGAAAATGGTCATAGGAACATACATGTTGATAATTACCTTAAGTGTGAATGGATTAAATGCTCCAACCAAAAGACACAGGCTTGCTGAATGGATACAAAAACAAGACCCATATATAAGCTGTCTACAAGAGACCCACTTCAGCCCTAGGGACACATACAGACTGAAAGTGAAGGGATGGAAAAAGATAGTCCATGCAAATGGAAATCAAAAGAAAGCTGGAGTAGCTATACTCATATCAGATAAAATGGACTTTAAAGTATGTTACGAGAGACAAGGAAGGACACTACATAATGATCAAGGGATCAATCCAAGAAGAAGATATAACAATTATAAATATATATGCACCCAATATAGGAGCATCTCGATACATAAGGCAACTGCTAACAGCTATAAAAGAGGAAATCGACAGTAACACAATAATAGTGGGGGACTTTAACACCTCACAACCACCAATGAACAGATCGGCCAAAATGAAAATAAGGAAACAGAAGCTTTAAATGACACAATAGACCAGATAGATTTAATTGATATTTATAGGACATTCCTTCCAAAACCAGCAGATTACACATTCTTCTCAAGGGCGCACGGAACATTCTCCAGGATAGATCACATCTTGGGTCACAAATCAAGCCTCAGTAAATTTAAGAAAACTGAAATCATATCAAGCATCTTTTCTGACCACAACACTATGAGATTAGAAATGAATTACAGGGAAAAAAACGTAAAAAATACAAACACATGGAGGCTAAACAATACGTTACTAAATAACCAAGAGATCACTGAAGAAATCAAAGAGGAAATCAAAAAAATACCTAGAGACAAATGACAATGAAAACACGACGATCCAAAACCTATGGGATGCAGCAAAAGCAGTTCTAAGAGGGAAGTTTATAGCTATACAAGCCTACCTCAAGAAACAAGAAAAATCTCAAGTAAACAATCTAACCTTACACCTAAAGGAACTAGAGAAAGAAGAACAAACAAAACCCAAAGTTAGCAGAAGGAAAGAAATCATAAAGATCAGAGCAGAAATAAATGAAATAGGAACAAAGAAAACAATAGCAAAGATCAATAACACTAAAAGCTGGTTCTTTGAGAAGATAAACAAAATTGATAAACCATTAGCCAGACTCATCAAGAAAAAGAGGGAGAGGACTCAAATCAATAAAATCAGAAATGAAAAAGGAGAAGTTACAACAGACACCGCAGAAATACAAAGCATTCTAAGAGACTACTACAAGCAACTCTATGCCAATAAAATGGACAACATGGAAGAAATGGACAAATTCTTAGAAAGGTATAACCTTCCAACACTGAACCAGGAAGAAACAGAAACTATGAACAGACCATTCACAAGTAATGAAATTGAAACTGTGATTAAAAATCTCCCAACAAACTAAAGTCCAGGACCATATGGCTTCACAGGTGAATTCTATCAAACATTTAGAGAAGAGCTAACACCCATCCTTCTCAAACTCTTCCAAAAAATTGCAGAGGAAGGAACACTCCCAAACTCATTCTATGAGGCCACCATCACCCTGATACCAAAACCAGACAAAGATACTACAAAAAATAATTACAGACCAATATCACTGATGAATATAGATGCAAAATTCCTCAACAAAATACTAGCAAACAGAATCCAACAACACATTAAAAGGATCATACACCACGATCAAGTGGGATTTATCCCAGGGATGCAAACATTCTTCAATATACGCAAATCAATCAATGTGATACACCATATTAACAAATTGAAGAAGAAAAACCATATGATCATCTCAATAGATGCAGAAAAAGCTTTTGACAAAATTCAACACCCATTTATGATAAAAACTCTCCAGAAAGTAGGCATAGAGGGAACCTACCTCAACATAAGAAAGGCCATATACGACAAACCCACAGCAAACATCATACTCAATGGTGAAAAACTGAAAGCATTTCCTCTAAGATCAGGAACGAGACAAGGATGTCCACTCTCACCACTATTATTCAACATAGTTTTGGAAGTCCTAGCCATGGCAATCAGAGAAGAAAAAGAAATAAAAGGAATCCAAATTGGAAAAGAAGAAGTAAAACTGTCACTGTTTGCAGATGACACGATACTATACATAGAGGATCCTAAAAATGCCACCAGAAAACTACTAGAGCTAATCAATGAATTTGGTAAAGTTGCAGGATGCAAAATTAATGCACAGAAATCTCTTGCATTCCGATACACTAATGATGAAAAATCTGAAACAGAAATTATGGAAACACTCCTATTTACCATTGCAACAAAAAGAATAAAATACCTAGGAATAAACCTACCTCGGGAGACAAAAGACCTGTATGCAGAAAAATATAAGACACTGATGAAAGAGGTGAAAGATGATACCAACAGATGGAGAGATATACCATGTTCTTGGATTGGAAGAATCAATATTGTGAAAATGACTATACTACCCAAAGCAATCTACAGATTCAATGCAATCCCTATCAAATTACCAATGGCATTTTTTACGGAACTAGAACAAATCATCTTAAAATTTGTATGGAGACACAAAAGACCCCGAATAGCCAAAGCAGCCTTGAGGGAAAAAAATGGAGCTGGAGGAATCAGACTCCCTGACTTCAGACTATACAATAAAGCTACAGTAATCAAGACAATATGGTACTGGCACAAAAACAGAAACATAGATCAATGGAACAAGATAGAAAGCCCAGAGATAAACCCACGCACCTATGCATTGACCTATGGTCAACTAATCTATGACAAAGGAGGCAAAGATAGACAATGGAGAAAAGACAGCCTCTTCAATAAGTGGTGCTGGGAAAACTGGACAGCTACATGTAAAAGAATGAAATTAGAACACTCCCTAACACCATACACAAAAATAAACTCAAAATGAATTCGAGACCTAAATGTAAGACTGGACACTATAAAACTCTTAGAGGAAAACATAGGAAGAACACTCTTTGACATAAATCACAGCAAGATCTTTTTTGATCCACCTCCTAGAGTAATGGAAATAAAAACAAAAATAAACAAATGGGACCTAATGAAACGTAAAAGCTTTTGCACAGCAAAGGAAACCATAAACAAGACGAAAAGACAACCCTCAGAATGGGAGAAAATATTTGCAAACAAATCAATGGACAAAGGATTAATCTCTAAAATATATAAACAGCTCATGCAGCTCAATATTAAAGAAACAAACAACCCAATCCAAAAATGGGCAGAAGACCTAAATAGACATTTCTCCAAAGAAGACATACAGATGGCCAAGAAGCACATGAAAAGCTGCTCAACATCACTAATTATTAGAGCAATGCAAATCAAAACTACAATGAGGTATCACTTCACACCAGTCAGAATGGGCATCATCAGAAAATCTACAAACAACAAATGCTGGAGAGGGTGTGGAGAAAAGGGAACCCTCCTGCACTGTTGGTGGGATGTAAATTGATACAGGCACTATGGAGAACAGTATGGAGGTTCCTTAAAAAACTAAAAATAGAATTACCATATGATCCAGCAATCCCACTGCTGGGCATACACCCAGAGAAAACCATAATTCAAAAAGACACATGTACCCCAATGTTCACTGCAGCACTATTTACAATAGCCAGGTCATGCAAGCAACCTAAATGCCCATCAACAGATGAATGGATAAAGAAGATGTGGTACATATATACAATGGAATATTACTCAGCCATAAAAAGGAACGAAATTGAATCATTTGTTGAGACGTGGATGGATCTAGAGACTGTCATACAGGGTGAAGTAAGTCAGAAAGAGAAAAACAAATATTGTATATTAACGCATGTATGTGGAACCTAGAAAAATGGTACAGATGAGCCAGTTTGCAGGGCAGAAGTTGAGACACAGATGTAGAGAACAGACATATGGACACCAAGGGGGGAAAACTGCAGTGGGGTGGGGATGGTGCTGTGCTGAATTGGGCGATTGGGATTGACATGTATACACTGATGTGTATAAAATTGATGACTGATAAGAACCTGCAGTACAAACAAACAAAAAAACAACTAATACTAAACTTTCTTTGGGTTATTTGTATGGAAATATGTTAATATAAAGGTTTCAGACATTACATGACATTTCTAAGAATCTTATATGTTCTGGTATAATGTTATAAGTCATAATTCTAGTTATTACTTTAAAAAGTATATCTCAAAATAACTAAATTTCCTTGTCAATTGCATTATTATGAACTTTCATCAAATCTTTAACCGTGGTCATTTTTAAGTCTTTTGTCATTTACAGACAGTTCTGGGTGTACTCTGATGCTTTTGCAAATATGTTCCTATAAAAGGGTTTTATCTTCAAGGAATTCATGGAAAAGACTCTGACAAGTACAGGTTTCTGGTAACTGACTATACTGCTGAACTGAATGAATAAGCATTTTCTGAACTCTAATGGAAAACTGATGAATTCATCAAAGTAACAAAAGATCAAGATGAAAAAAAAAATTAATTACATGGGACTGAGTGAACTGATGAGGATGATTATAATTTTTTTGACTTTCTGTTTGAATAAAAAAAAATCCCACAAGGACTCAGAGGCAAAAAATATACAAATCAATTTTCACTGCAAAATAAAGGAGCTGTTACAGTGGAGGATTACTGGACTGAATGTCAATATTATGACATAGTATGAGTGTGCTTCGTGTTTGGTAATTGCAATCATTGTTGCTTTTGTTGTGGTCATCCATTTACAATGCTTGGTGTCAGTTTATTTATCTCTTGTAAAAATAAAATACAGTGTGTGTGTGTGTGAAAAAAAAAAAAAAGAGGGGGCCACCCCAGAACCAGCACAGAGATAACCTCCCTAATTCTCCTGTCTGCAAATGTCACCAAAGTTCTGGTGAAGAAAATTGGTGGTAATTACCAGAACCACACACTCCAGTTATAAACAAATAGCATTTATAGCTTGTGACACATGAGTGTGAATATTTAAGAGGTGTTTAGTGAACTGTAAATAGTGCGGGTTCTGTTCTACCCAGCCAATCCTATATGATGTAATTATAAAGCCTCAAGTAAACATAAGCCCTTCAATTATCAGGAAGAGATATCTGAACCAAATGGAACCAACCAACAGGAGCAGCCAAACTCCTGTTACCCACAAGGGCAAGGGTATTTTCAGACCCTCTTAGTGGCATTATAAACTGGTTAAAAGAAAGCACACTTCTGGGAAGTAATTTTGCAATTATTTCTCAAAGGCTGTAAAAATGTTCATAACATTTATCCTTTGACTCCTCTCTATCCACTCTTGCAATATAACTTCTGGGAATATGGTTTACAGAAATAATACAGGTCCCCGGAGAAACAAAAGTTATTTGCTCACAGGTATTTGTAACCACACTGTTTTGCATAGTAAAAAACGAAAAACAACATAAACATTTAATTATTATGGGTATTAAAAAAAAAAAAGCAGACTACAGAGAAAAGCAAACATTTGTGATCAATGCATGGATTAAAATAGTATTATGTTCTGCCTAAGAGAGTTATTAAAATTAAAATTGCAGAAATTTGGGGAAAAAAGAATTATAATGTGATATTTTAAAATATACATAATCCTACCCATATAGAGGTAAACACATTTAACATTTGATACTTAACTGCAGCTTTTTATAATTTTTTAAAGAAATGATAACATAACATAGAATTTTGTATCATGTTTGTAATTGAGAACAGAAGCATTCTCCATGTAGAGTGCCTTGTAAACACAATTTTAAATATATTTTTAAAATAAATATTTAATATTTCATAATTTCTGACAGCATTTTCATATTTGAAATTTCCTCACTAGAAATACTGCTGTGTTCTTCAGGAACAAAGCTTTATGTATAAATGGCAATAATTGCCAAGTTATTTCCAGAAAAGTTATACCCAAATAAACTCATATTCTACAAAGTATCTAACTAACTAACCAAACTGGCAGAGAGTAACTTTTGATAATCTTTGCCAATTTTTCTTTGGAGAAAAATATGGCTTTGCTGTTGTAACTTGATTAATTTTGTATTAGGTTGAGCTTTTAAAGCAAACTTGATGATTTGCCTTGCATCTTGTTAAATGTCAATTCAAAGTGTTGATTTTAAATGATTTGCACATTTGTATGGCTGATATTATATTTTGCATATTTAATAAACGTTTCAATATATGTTGCCATTAAATTTTGTTCATATATTTTTTCTAAGTTATTGACCCTAATTTACCGTACACAAAATTATTTTGTCCTTTGGCATTTGTTGATTTTAAAATAAGAAAGTTACCTGCTAACTTCTGAGATTTATTTCTAAGATTTCTATCAGTTATTTAGTAACAATTAACCTGATTTTAATCTGGAATTATTAGTGTGTGTATATATTAGTATATATGTACACATATACATACATATAGATATATTTATGTGTATATATGTACATATATGTGTGTATGTATATGTTCATATAAAATATCCCCTACCAAGAGTTATGCAATGGAAAATCGAAAAGTAGGAGACACAGTGAGATATTTGCAATGCATCCTGAACTGAAAACGTATTATTCTTATCTCCTCAATATGCTAATATCTCCTTTAAATCTATAAGAGAAAGACAGGATACCCAAAGACAACTGGACAATCTATGGAACAATATTTCATAGAAGGGGTTGGTTACCCAATGATCAGATAAGCTTTGAAACTATATTTAACTCCAGTAGCAATTACAAAAATGCGTATTAGAAGAACAGGAAGATATTGTACTTCATCATCATGCTGGCAAGAACATCAGTCAGATAATCTCAAGAGCTAGTGAGGATGTGGGAAAATAGAAACTGTCAGATACTATTAGTGGCGCAGTAAACTAGTATGTTAATTCTAGAGTGTAATTTGGAAGTGTTTGTTGAATTTAATATGTACATACCATCTGATACATCAGTTTTATGCTTGAATGTATATTCAGTATAGACAGCTTTACAAGGACATGAAACAACTATTCACCAATTCAGATATAGATGAATATAAATGTGAATGCTGCAAATAAAAAATGTGAAGAAGTTAGAATGATTTAGACTTAAATCATTAACATATAAAGATCTGAAAAAATAGCACTGAATGAAAAGACAAAATCAGACCAAGGAATATCACACAAAATTCGTGCACGTTAAATAGAATTCTGAATTACTATACAAGAGAAAAGGATTTGAGGAATCAATTTACAGGAACTGATTATGTGTTAATATGCAGATGTCTGCACATACTTCTGGACTGATGAAAGCAGTGTGCTTAAAGTGGGGCATATGATGGTGAATCCAATACAAAGGAGACAGAGACACATCACCTCACCTACAATTATCTAGCACTGCACTATTCAATAATAAGATATGTAAGTTATACTGTCATTTTAAGTTTATACTAGATACATTTAAAAAAATAAATAGAAACGGGGGGAAGGATAAATTAGGAGTTTGGGATTAACATATACACACTGCTATGTATAAAATAGATAAATGAGGACCTACTGTATAGCACAAAGAACCATATTCAGTACCTTGTAATACCTATAATGGAAAAGAATCTGAAGAATAGATTTAAATACATATGTATAACTGAACCACTTTGCTGCACACCTGAAACTAACATTGTAAATCAACTATCCTTCAATTAAAAAATAAAGGGAAAAAATAAGTGGAAATAAAATAATTTAACCATGTATTTTATTTGACTCAATATATATATCCAAATATTATTTCAACATATAATATAAAAATAGAGACGTTTTAGATTCTTTTTAAATTCTAAGTCTCCAAAATTCAGTGTGTATTTTATACTGAAAGCACATCTTGGTTTGAATTAGCCACATTTCAGGTACTCACTGGCTAGTGGCTACCATTCTGGACAGCACACATATAGAGACTATTCTTTCCTAATTCTTAATGCTAAATTATTATATACAGGTTGCTTATAATCCCTCTGATCTGCTTTTTAATGAACTACTTCTTTCCATTGAATAATTGAATTGTTAGCTAATCATCATTACACATGTTTACTTATTGTTGCTTAAATGTAGTCAAATATCTGGCAGGGTAAGTTATCAAATTTGAAAATTTCCTTTTAGTTTTTTGAAATAGTAATCCTCACATTTACATTTTACTTTCAAAAGTTTTAAGAACAATACTGTATTATGAATTTCATCTCCTTAAAAATTGTGATAATTTCAATTGTAACAGTAATTCACAAAATCCTCTATGCAGTCTATAGAATATATCTTTAGAATTTAGAATGTTATTAATATAAATTTCTATAGCACTATAGCTATTCTTCTATGGAATAGAAACATTTCCTCATAGGGTAATGGAATATTTAATGGAAAAAAAAAGTATAAAAAAGGAAATTAATTAGGTGAAATAATTTAACACTAAAAGTTAGAAACTGTTCCATGTAAGACTTTTCATATCTTCTTGAGGAATTTTCATCTATCTTTCCCATAGCATTTATCACACTACTAAAAGTATCTGGGGTTTCTGCTGCTTCTACTGGAAACTGAGCTCCATATAGGAAAGATCTGTTTCTGAGTTAACAGAGATATTATCCCATAGAAGATATTTTTTAACCTGTCAACATAATAAGAAAAAAGTATAGGTGATAATTTAAAACATTTAAGAGCAAATATTGAGAGCAAGTGAGAAGTCAAATTATAATGGAGAAAAAAGAGGAGAGAAAAGAATGTGAAAAATATAGGGGGAATATGGGTAAAGAATATAAGGTAAAGGGGGTTTGTGAGATAAGAAAAAAATAGACTCTCTAGAGAAACAAATTTATTGAATTGAAAATAAGATAGGATAAAGTGATCAAGAGAGTTGTTTGGGGAAGAAACACAGCAAACGATAGAAGAAAACTTATATTCAAAGAAATAAAGAGGATAGAAGTACTCATACACAGAAATATCTCAAGATAAATGAAAGAAGAAAAACATCAATAAAAATGCAAAATAATAGAAGATATATAACATTATAAAACTATAAAGGGAATGGGAGATGGGGGAGCAGAAATGAAGTGTAAAACACACAAGGGAATATGTGAAAAAATGTCACCTCTAAGGATAACTAAGCCAGATTACTAAATGATGAATAGATAAACAATAAAAGAAGAGATTTTAAAACAAACAATACAGTAAATGTAAAAACGCCTAGAGAAGGCTGCATTCCTATGATGAATAAAATGGACTTAAGGACATTAAAGAGAGGTAAAGAATTAGAGAAAGAAAGGAAATTATAACTGTAAAGTTTTCTTTGCACAGGAAAAGATAGAAATGAATTAAAAGAGCAAAAAAGAGTGTAATAGAACACAAGTAAAAGCAAAGCAATTTAAAAAATAAACCCATGTTAGGCTATCAACAGAGGAAAAAAAGGTATAGCTGAAGAAAATGACAGAGGTGCTAAAGAGAATTAAAAGGAGCTACAAATAAAGGGTGTAAAGCAATGAGAATATTAATAGTAGATCCTTATGGGCCAAGCACACTTCTAAACAATTTATCTGTAATAATTTATTTAATCTTCACAACAACTTTATGGGGGAATTACTGTTTTTATTCCTGTTTTACAGGTAAGAACATATATCTTGCCCAAGGTCATACATCTAGTAAGTGGTAGAAGTGAGATTTAACCCAGAAAACCTGATGCTAGATACAGCTCTTCTAATATTGTGCTATGACACCTCAAAGAAAAGAGAATGAGATAAAATCAGAAAAAAAATTTAAAATGATGGAGAGATGTGGGTGAGAAAAGGAAGCATGAAAGAGACTAAGAAAAGATATGCAATGTGGTAAAAAAAAAATGAAATAAAAAAAAAACAAGAGAAAAAGAGGAAAGAAAACAGAGGACAGATCCATGATAACTGATGGAAAAGAAGATAACATATATAGAAAAAATAGAAGGAAAAATGAGAAAAGCATGACAATGAGCATCAAAGGAGAAAAAAGAAAAAATTTCAGAAGAGTCTGTCTCTGTCATTCCCTGTAAGAGCTGAGGCAGAAGTGACTCATCTGAATGGGATTCCTCTCCCCCTGTGCAGGTGGGAAGTGAATGACAGGCTAGTTCTGGTGAGGAACCATCAGGCCCATGCTTATAAGGAATAGGTGGTGTTCTCATTTCCCATTTGGGATGCGATTACCATGTTACCTGCACTGGCCATGACAGACTCTAGGGTGAATCTCTGAGATGGTGTTAAAAAAAATAGACAAATTATATTTGCTGCAGCAAATTATTCTACTAATGCTTTACTGTGACAATTAGCTGCCAAGGCAAAATAATCCTCTAGGGACACAAATTTTCTAGAAATAAACATGGCATTAACAGAAAATCAGGGATATGAAAGAGGAATGGAAATCAAGTACTGAGAATTTAAATTCTTCTGGTGAAAAAATAAATTAACTAGTAAGTTTCAGCATATCAACCTGATGGAATACAATGTAATGTTTTAAATTACTATTTAAGAAGACAATATAAATGAAAATAAATGACATATTAGGGACTTCCTTGGTGGTCCAGCATAAAGAATCTGCCTTACAATGCAGGGGACGTGGGTTTGATCCCTGGTCAGGGAGCTAAGATCCCACATGCTGCAGGGCAATTAAGCCCGCATGCCACAATTACTGAGCTCGTGTGCCTCAACTAGAGCCCACGTGTCACAAACTACAGAGCCCACACACTCTGGAACCTGTGTGCCACAACTACAGAGCCCTTGCGTGCTGGAGCCTGCATGCCACAACTAGAGAAGAGAAAACTCGCATGCCAAAACTAGAGAGAAGCCCGCGCACCACAAGGAAGAGCCCCTGAGCTGCAACAAAAGATCCCGCATGCCTCAACAAAGATCCTGCGTGCCACAACTAAGACCCAATGCAGCCAAAAATAAATTAAATAAATCTTTTTATAAAATAAATAAATGACATATTAGTGTTAAAAGCAAAACATAAAATAGGTTCTAAAGTCTAAATGTTGATTACCATTATTTAAGACAATATACATCCAAGTTATTAGAGACCAAAGAAAATGTATAATATTTCTGATTGTAGGTGATCCATGAATTTGTTCATTTAAAACTTTCTTTAGGGGGTGTGGGGAAGGGATGGAGTGGGAGTTTGGGGCTAGCAGATGCAAACTATTATATATAGAATGGATAAACAACAAGGTCCTACTGTAGAGCACAGGGAACTATATTCAATATCCTGTGATAAACCATAATGGAAAATATGAAAAACAGTGTATATATATGTATAACTGAATCACTTGGCTGTACAGCAGAAATTAACACAACATTGTAAATCAACTATACTTCAATTAAAAAGAACTTTCCTTAAATGATATTGTCTCTTAGATAAAAAATAATAGAAAGGAAGAAACGGTATTCTTGCCAAATGCTTCTGCCAAGGAAAATATTATTTTTCTCTGTGATTTAATTGGTGGTACTTTCTAAATTACATGAGTAGGAGTGCCTTAGGTTACATACCACAAAGTCAGTAAGAAAGTTAAAATGGAAAATAAAATGGTATCTTTAAAGAAAGTAAGTAGTAAAAATATCTTCAACCGTGAAACTACTAAGTTTACTGGCATTACATTTCCTTTCAAAACTAAAGCAGAGGAGACGGAGTCAAGATGGCGGTGTGGGAAGACACGGAGTTAGCGTCTCCCCATCACTAGGGCGGCTGCCGGACACTGGTGGGGAACTCTAACGCCCAAGGAGATGGGAGGAACCCCAAAGTGAACCAGTAGAATGTAGGGGGACTGACGGGGGAGGAGAAGTGAAGGCCAGACAGAATCGGCCCCCCTGAGGCTGGGGAGATCAGGAGAGGCAGGCAGGAGAGACTCTCTGGGAAAAGCAGGAGAGGAGTGGAGGGTTATTGCCTGGCCCACTCAGGCCGGGGAGCCTGCTGAGATCCCAAGCCGGTACCCCCACCCCAAAGCCCCATCCAGGCCGCATGGGTCCTTGGGGGCATAGGAAGGAGGCCAAGG
The DNA here is from genome assembly GCF_028023285.1 of Balaenoptera ricei. Classification (NCBI taxonomy): domain Eukaryota; kingdom Metazoa; phylum Chordata; class Mammalia; order Artiodactyla; family Balaenopteridae; genus Balaenoptera; species Balaenoptera ricei. The sequence continues at coordinate 55,762,225 of NC_082654.1, forward strand.
GGGAACAGGAGAGGCAGGAGGGAGGAGCCGTCTGGGAGAAGGGTGAGGGAAATGGAGGGTGACTGCCCTGCCCACTCAGCCCGGGGAGGCTGTTGAGCTCCCAGGCCAATCCCCTGCCCTCCAAAGCCACCTCCAGGTCACATGGGTCCTTGCGGGCATAGGAAGGAGGCCAAGGGGAAAACAGGAGAGGCAGGCAGGAGGGGCCCTCTGGGAGGAGCAGAAGATGAGCAGAGGGGGTTTACCCCACCCACTCAGGCCCAGGGAGCCTGCTGAGCTCCCAGGCCAGCTCCCTGCCCTCCAAGGCCCCCACCACCACCACCCTCCGGCCGAATTGGTCCTAGGGGCATAGACCGGGGAGATCAGGAGAGGCAGGTGGGAGGGGTGCTCCCAGGCCAGAGGAGCAGGAGAGGAGAGGAGGGCATTTACCCTGACCACTCAAGCCCAGGAAGCCTGTTGGGCTCCCAGGTGAGGTCCCCTGTCCTCTGAGACCAGGGGTGGGGGGCACTGAGCCTGGGCCCCTGCCCAGGGGCAGGCCTGGGCCTTTTCCAGCCCTGTGGGTCCTAAGCATAGGCCCCACCCACCACCCAAACCTCACCCTTGCTTAGGCACCGCCCTCCACAGCCAAGGTCTTTCCCCCTCTTTATTTTTCTCCTCCTCTTTTGTTTTTTACTATTGTGGTGCTGATGTACCTTCTGGGTGCTGTTTCATCTATATTTTCATTTTTATATTCTTCCTAACACATCTGTTAGTTTCCTAGTCTAATTTTATTTTTTACTTTGTTATTGTTCTCTCTCTCTCTCTCTTTTTTTTTTGGCCACCCCACGCAGCTTGCGGAATCTTGGTTCACTAGCCAGGGGTCAGGCCGAAGCTCCTGCAGTGGGAGCTCTAAGTCCGAACCACTGGACTAACAGAGAACCTCAGACCCCACGGAATATTTAACAGAGTAAGGTCTCACAGAGTTCCTCATCTCAGCACCAAGACCCAGCTCTACCCAACAGCCTACAAACTCCAGTGTTGGAAGCCTCAGGCCAAACAACCAGTAAGACAGGAACACAATCCCACTCATTTAAAAAAAAAAAAAAAGAGAGAGAAGGCAAAAAAATATGTCACAGGTGAAGGAGCAAGGTAAAAACCAACAAGACCAAATAAATGAAGAGGAAATAGGTGATCTCTACCTGAAAAAGAATGCAAAGTAATGATAGTAAAGATGATCCAGAATCTCGGAAATAGAATGGAGGCAGGGATTGAGAATATACAAGAAATGTTTAACAAAGATCTAGAAGAACTAAAGAACAAACAGAGATGAACAATACAATAACTGAAATAAAAAATACACTAGAAGGAATCAATAACAGAATAACTGAGGCAGAAGAACGAGGAAGTGAGCTGGAAGACAAAATGGTGGAAATAACTGCCAAGGAGCAGAATAAAGAAAAAAGAATGAAAAGAATTGAAGACAATCTCAGAGACCAGTGGGACAACACTAAATGCACCAACATTTGAATTATAGCGGTCCCAGAAGAAGAGAAAAAGAAAGGGTCTGAGAAAATATTTGAAGAGATTATAGTCAAAAACTTCCCTAACATGGGAAAGGAAATGGCCACCCAAGTCCAAGAAGCACAGAGAGTCCCATACAGGATAAACCCCGGGAAAAAAACACAAAGACACATATTAATCAAACTAACAAAAATTAAATTCAAAGAAAAAAGCAGCAAGGGAAAAACAAAAAATAACATACAAAGGAATCCCCATAAGGTCATCAGCTGAATTTTCAGTGGAAACTCTACTGGTCAGAAGGGACTAGCAGGACATACTTAAGCGATGAAAGAGAAAAACCTACAACCAAGATTACTCTACAAGCAAGGATCTCATTCAGATTCGATGGAGAAGTCAAAAGCTTTTCAGACAAGCAAAAGCTAAGAGAATTCAGCACCACCAAACCAGCTTTACAACAAATGCTAATGAAACTTCTCTAGGCGGGAAACACAACAGAAGAAAAAGACCCACAAAAACAAACACAAAACAATTAAGAAAATGGTGATAGGAACATACATATCAATAATAACCTTGAATGTAAATGGATCAAATGCCCCAACCAAAAGACACAGACTGGCTGAATGGATACAAAAACAAGACCCATGTATATGCTGTCTACAAGAGACCCACTTCAGACCTAGGGACACATACAGACTAAAAGTGAAAGGATAGAAAAAGATATTCCATGCAAATGGAAATAAAAAGAAAGCTGGATTAGCAATACTCGTATCAGATAAAATAGACTTTAAAATAAAGACAGTTACAAGATATAAGGAGGAACACTACATAATGATCAAAGGATCAATCCAAGAAGAAGATATAACAATCATAAATGTTTAGGCACCCAACACAGGAGCACCTCAATACATAAGGTAAATGCTAACAACCATGAAAGGAGAAATCGACAGTAACACAATAATAGTAGGGGACTTTAATACCCCACTTACAACAATGGACAGATCATCCAAACAGAAAATAAATAAGGAAATATAAGCTTTAAATGACACAGTAGACCAGATAGATTTAATTGATATTTATAGAATATTCCACCGAAAAGTGGCAGAATACACTGTCTTCTCAAGTGCACATGGAACATTCTCCAGGACAGATCACATCTTGGGTCACAAATCAAGCCTTGGAAAATTTAAGAAAATTGAAATCGTATCAGGCATCTTTTCTGACCACAATGCTATGAGATTGGAAATCAATTACAGGAAAAAAACTGTAAAAAACACAAATACATGGAGGCTAAACAGTGCACTACAAAATAACCAAGACATCACTGAAGAAATCAAAGAAGAAATTTAAAAATACATAGAGAGGAGGAACCAAGATGGCAGAGTAGAAGGACTTGCTCTCACTCCCTCTCAGAAGAACACCAGAATCACAACTAGCTGCTGGACAATCATCGACAGGAAGACACTGGAACTCACCAAAAAAAGATACCCCACATCCAAAGACAAAGGAGAAGCCACAATGAGACGGTAGGAGGGGTGCAATCACAGTAAAATCAAATCCCATAACTGGTGGGTGGGTGACTCACAGACTGGCAAACACTTATACCACAGAAGTCCACCCACTGGAGTGAAGGTTCTGAGCCCCACGTCAGGCTTCCTAACCTGGGGTTCCGGCAACAGGAAGAGGAATTCATAGAGAATCAGACTTTGAAGCCTAGTGGGAATTGATTGCAGGACTTTGACAGGACTGGGGGAAACAGAGACCCCACTCTTGGAGGGCACACACAAAATAGTGTGTGCATAGGGACCCAGGGGAAGGAGCAGTGACCCCAGGGGAGACTGAACCAGACCTACCTGCTAGTGTTGGAAGGTCTCCTGCAGAGGCGGGGGGTGGCTCTGTTTCACCGTGGGGACAAGGACACTGGCAGCAGAAGTTCTGGGAAGTACTCCTTGGCGTGAGCCCTCTCAGAGTCTCTCACTAGCCCCACCAAAGAGCCCAGGGAGGCTCCAATGTTGGGTTGCCTCAGGCCAAACAACCAACAGGGAGGGAACCCAGCCCCACCCATCAACAATCAAGTGGATTAAAGTTTTACTGAGCTCTGCCCACCAGAGCAACAGTCAGCTCTACCCACCACCAGTCCCTCCCATCAAGCCTCTTAGATAGCCTCATCCACCAGAGGGCAGACAGCAGAAGCAAGAAGAACTACAATCCTGCAGCCTGTGGAACAAAAACCACATTCACAGAAAGACAGATAAGATGAAAAGGCAGAGGGCTATGTACCAGATGAAGGAACAAGATAAAACCCCAGAAAAACAACTAAATGAAGTGGAGATAGGCAACCTTCCAGAAAAAGAATTCAGAATAATGATAGTGAAGATGATCCAGGACCTCGGAAAAAGAATGGAGGCAAAGATCGAGAAGATGCAAGAAATGTTTAACAAAGACCTAGAAGAATTAAAGAACAAACAAACAGAGATAAACAATACAATAACTGAAATGAAAACTACACTAGAAGGAATCAATAGCAGAATAACTGAGGCAGAAGAACGGAGAAGTGACCTGGAAGACAGAATGGTGGAATTCACTGCTGTGGAACAGACTAAAGGAAAAAGAATGAAAAGAAATGAAGACAGCCTAAGAGACCTCTGGGACAACATTAAATGCAACAACATTCGCATTATAGGGGTCCCAGAAGGAGAAGAGAGAGAGAAAGGACAGGTGAAAATATTTGAAGAGATTATAGTCGAAAACTTCCCTAACATGGGAAAGGAAATAGCCACCCAAGCCCAGGAAGCACAGGGAGTCCCATACAGGATAAACCCAAGGAGAAACACGCCAAGACACATAGTAATCAAAGTGGCAAAAATTAAAGACAAAGAAAATTTATTGAAAGCAGCAAGGGAAAAACGACAAATAACATACAAGGGAACTCCCATAAGGTTAACAGCTGATTTCTCAGCAGAAACTCTACAAGCCAGAAGGGAGTGGCATGATATACTTAAAGTGATGAAAGGGAAGAACCTACAACCAAGATTACTCTACCCAGCAAGGATCTCATTCAGATTCGGTGGAGAAATCAAAAGCTTTACAGACAAGCAAAAGCTAAGAGAATTCAGCACCACCAAACCAACTCTACAACATATGCTAAAGGAACTTCTCTAAGTGGGAAACACAAGGGAAGAAAAGGACCTACAAAAACAAACCCATAACAATTAAGAAAATAGTTAAAGGAATGTACATATCGATAATTACCTTAAACATGAATGGATTAAATGCTCCAACCAAAAGACACAGGCTTGCTGAATGGATACAAAAACAAGACCCATATATATGCTGTCTACAAGAGACCCACTTCAGACCTAGGGACACATACAGACTAAAAGTGAAAGGATAGAAAAATATATTCCATGCAAATGGAAATCAAAAGAAAGCTGGAGTAGATATACTCATATCAGATAAAATGGACTTTAAAATAAAGAATGTTACAAGAGACAAGGAAGGACACTACATAGTGATCAAGGGATCAATCCAAGAAGAAGATATAACAATTATAAATATATATGCACCCAACATAGGAGCACCTCAATACATAAGGCAACTGCTAACAGCTATAAAAGAGGAAATTGACAGTAACACAATAATAGTGGGGGACTTTAACACCTCACTTACACCAATGGACAGATCATCCAAAATGAAAATATATAAGGAAACAGAAGTGTTAAATGTCACAATAGACCAGATAAATTTAATTGATATTTATAGGACATTCCATCCAAAAACAGCAGATTACACTTTCTTCTCAAGTGCGCACGGAACATTCTCCAGGATAGATCACATCTTGGGTCACAAATCAAGCCTCAGTAAATTTAAGAAAACTGAAATCATATCAAGCATCTTTTCTGACCACAACGCTATGAGATTAGAAATGAATTACAGGGAAAAAAACGTAAAAAACACAAACACATGGAGGCTAAACAATATGTTACTAAATAACCAAGAGATCACTGAAGAAATCAAAGAGGAAATCAAAAAATACCTATAGACAAATGACAATGAAAACACGACAATCCAAAACCTATGGGATGCAGCAAAAGCAGTTCTAAGAGGGAAGTTTATAGCTATACAAGCCTACCTAAAGAAACAAGAAAAATCTCAAGTAAACAATCTAACCTTACACCTAAAGGAACTAGAGAAAGAAGAACAAACAAAACCCAAAGTTAGCAGAAGGAAAGAAATCATAAAGATCAGAGCAGAAATAAATGAAATAGAAACAAAACAATAGCAAAGATCAATAAAACTAAAAGCTGGTTCTTTGAGAAGATAAACAAAATTGATAAACCATTAGCCAGACTCATCAAGAAAAAGAGGGAGAGGACTCAAATCAATAAAATTAGAAATAAAAACGGAGAAGTTACAACAGACACCGCAGAAATACAAAGCATCCTAAGAGACTACTACAAGCAACTCTATGCCAATAAAATGGACAACCTGGAAGAAATGGACAAATTCTTAGAAAGGTATAACCTTCCAAGACTGAACCAGGAAGAAATAGAAAATATGAACAGACCAATCACAAGTAATGGAATTGAAACTGTGATTAAAAATCTTCCAACAAACAAAAGTCCAGGACCAGATTGCTTCACAGGTGAATTCTATCAAACATTTAGAGAAGAGCTAACACCCATCCTTCTCATACTCTTCCAAAAAATTGCAGAGGAAGGAACACTCCCAAACTCATTCTACGAGGCCACCATCACCCTGATACCAAAACCAGACAAAGATACTACAAAAAAAGAAAATTACAGACCAATATCACTGATGAATATAGATGCAAAAATCCTCAACAAAATACTAGCAAACAGAATCCCACAACACATTAAAAGGATCATACACCACGATCAAGTGGGATTTATCCCAGGGATGCAAAGATTCTTCAATATATGCAAATCAATCAATGTGATACACCATATTAACAACTGAAGAATAAAAACCATAACCATCTCAATAGATGAATAAAAACCAAAAACCATCACAATAGATGCAGAAAAAGCTTTTGACAAAATTCAACACCCATTTACGATAAAAACCCTCCAAAAAGTGGGCATAGAGGGAACCTACCTCAACATAATAAAGGCCATATATGACAAGCCCACAGCAAACATCATTCTCAATGGTGAAAAACTAAAAGCATTTCCTCTAAGATCAGGAAAGAGACAAGGATATCCACTCTCACCACTATTATTCAACATAGTTTTGGAAGTCCTAGCCACAGCAATCAGAGAAGAAAAAGAAATTAAAGGAATCCAAATTGGAAAAGAAGAAGTAAAACTGTCACTGTTTGCAGATGACACGATACTATACATAGAGAATCCTAAAAATGCCACCAGAAAACTACTAGAGCTAATCAATGAATTTGGTAAAGTTGCAGGATACAAAATTAATGCACAGAAATCTCTTGCATTCCTATACACTAATGATGGCAAATCTGAAACAGAAATTATGGAAACACTCCCATTTACCATTGCAACAAAAAGAATAAAATACCTAGGAATAAACCTACCTAAGGAGACAAAAGACCTGTATGCAGAAAACTATAAGACACTGATGAAAGTGGTTAAAGATGATACCAACAGATGGAGAGATATACCATGTTCTTGGATTTGAAGAATCAATATTGTGAAAATGACTATACTACACAAAGCAATCTACAGATTCAATGCAATCCCTATGAAATTACCAAGGGCATTTTTTACGGAACTAGAACAAATCATCTTAAAATTTGTATGGAGACACAGAAGACCCCGAATAGCCAAAGCTGTCTTGAGGGAAAAAAACGGAGCTGGAGGAATCAGACTCCCTGACTTCAGACTATACAATAAAGCTACAGTAATCAAGACAATATGGTACTGGCACAAAAACAGAAACATAGATCAATGGAACAAGATAGAAAGCCCAGAGATAAACCCACGCACCTATGGTCAACTAATCTATGACAAAGGAGGCAAAGATATACAATGGAGAAAAGACAGTCTCTTCAATAAGTGGTGCTGGGAAAACTGGACAGCTACATGTAAAAGAATGAAATTAGAACACTCCCTAACACCATACACAAAAATAAACTCAAAATGGATTCGAGACCTAAATATAAGACCGGACACTATAAAACTCTTAGAGGAAAACATAGGAAGAGCACTCTTTGACATAAATCACAGCAAGATCTTTTTTGATCCACCTCCTAGAGTAATGGAAAGAAAAACAAAAATAAACAAATAGGACCTAATGAAACTTCAAAGCTTTTGCACAGCAAAGGAAACCATAAACAAGACGAAAAGACAACCCTCAGAATGGGAGAAAATATTTGCAAACGAATCAATGGACAAAGGATTAATCTCCAAAATATATAAACAGCTCATTCAGTTCAATATTAAAGAAACAAACACCCCAATACAAAAATGGGCAGAAGACCTAAATAGACATTTCTCCAAAGAAGACATACAGATGGCCAAGAAGCACATGAAAAGATGCTCAACATCACTAATTATTAGAGCAATGCAAATCAAAACTACAATGAGGTATCACCTCACACCAGTTAGAATGGGCATCACCAGAAAATCTACAAACAACAAATGCTGGAGAGGGTGTGGAGAAAAGGGAAGCCTCTTGCACTGTTGGTGGGAATGTAAATTGATACAGCCACTATAGAGAACAGTATGGAGGTTCCTTAAAAAACTAAAAATAGATTTACCATATGATCCAGCAATCCCACTACTGGGCGTATACCCAGAGAAAACCATAATTCAAAAAGACACACGCACCCCAATGTTCACTGCAGCACTATTTACAATAGCCAGGTCATGCAAGCAACCTAAATGCCCATCGACAGACGAGTGGATAAAGAAGATGTGGTACATATATACAATGGAATATTACTCAGCTATAAAAAGGAACGAAATTGAGTCATTTGTTGAGACGTGGAGGGATCTAGAGACTGTCATACAGAGTGAAGTAAGTCAGAAAGAGAAAAACAAATATTGTATATTAACACATGTATGTGGAACCTAGAAAAATGGTACAGATGAGCTGGTTTGCAGGGCAGAAGTTGCGATACAGATGTAGAGAACAGACATATGGACACCAAGGGGGGAAAACTGCAGTGGGGTGGGGATGGTGGTGTGCTGAATTGGGCGATTGGGATTGACATGTATACACTGATGTGTATAAAACTGATAATAAGAACCTGCAGTATAAAAAAACAAACAAACAAAACAACTAATACTAAAGTTTCACTGGGTTATTTGTATGGAAATATGTTAACATAAGTGTTTCAGACATTACATGAAATTTGTAAAAATCTTATATGTTCTGGTATAATGTTATAAGTCATAATTCTAGTTATTACTTTAAAATGTATATCTCAAAATAACTAAATGTCCTTGTCAATTGCATTATTATGAACTTTCATCAAATCTTTAACTGTGGTCATTTCTAAGTCTTTTGTCATTTACAGACAGTTCTGGTTGTACTCTGATGCTTTTGCAAATATGTTCCTATAAAAGGGTTTCATCTTCAAGGAATTCATGGAAAAGACTCTGACAAGTACAGTTTTCTGGTAACTGATTGTACTGCTGAACTGAATGAATAAGCATTTTCAGAACTCTAATGAAAAACTGATGAACTCATAAAAGTGCTAACAAAAGATCAAGATAAAAAAAATTAATTACATGGGACTGAGTGACCTGATGAGGATGATTATAATTTTTGTGACTTTCTGTTTGAATTAAAAAAAAAATCCCACAAGGACTCAGAGGCAAAGAATATACAAATCAATTTTCACTGCAAAGTAAAGGAGCTGTTACAGTGGAGGATTACTAGACCGAATGTCAATATTATGACATAGTATGAGTGTGTTTCGTGTTTGGTAATTGCAATCATTGTTGCTTTTGTTGTGGTCATCCATGTACAATGCTTGGTGTCAGTCTATTTATCTCTTGTAAAATTAAATACAGTGTGTGTGTGAAAAAACACTCCGAAATTCATTCTACGAAGCCACCATCACCCTGATACCAAAACCAGAAAAAGATATAACAAAAAAAGAAAATTATAGACCAATATCACTGATGAACATAGATGCAAAAATCCTGAACAAAATACTAGCAAACAGAATCCAACAACACATTAAAAGGATCATACACCATGATCAAGTGGGATTTATCTCAGGGATGCAAGGATTCTTCAATATACGCAAATCAATCAATGTGATACACCATATTAACAAATTGAAGAATAAAAACCATATGATCATCTCAATAGATGCAGAAAAAGCTTTTGACAAAATTCAACACCCATTTATGATAAAAACCCTCCAGAAAATGGGCATAAAGGGAACATACTTCAACATAATAAAGGTCATATATGACAAACCCACAGCAAGCATCATACTCAATGGTGAAAAACTGAAAGCATTTCCACTAAGATCAGGAACAGGACAAGGTTGCCCACTCTCACCACTCTTATTCAACATAGTTTTGGAAGTCCTAGCCACAGCAGTCAGAGAAGAAAAAGAAATAAAAGGAATACAAATTGGAAAAGTAAAACTGTCACTGTTTGCAGATGACATGATACTATACATAGAAAATCCTAAACATGCCACCAGAAAACTACTAGCACTAATCAGTGAATTTGGTAAGATTGCAGGATACAAAATTAATGCACAGAAATCTCTGGCATTCCTATACACCAACAACCAAAAATCAGAAAGAGAAATAAAGGAAACAATCCCATTTACCATCACAACAAAAAGAATAAAATACCTAGGAATAAACCTACCTAAGGAGACAAAAGACCTGTATGCAGAAAACTATAAGACACTGATGAAAGAAATCAAAGATGACATAAACAGATGGAGAAATATACCATATTCTTGGATTGGAAGAATCAATATTGTGAAAATGACTATACTACCCAAAGCAAACTACAGATTCAGTGCAATCCCCTATCAAACTATCAATGGCATTCTTCACAGAATTAGAACAAAAAATTTTACAATTCGTATGGAAACACAAAAGACCCCGAATAGCCAAAGCAATCTTGAGAAAGAAAAACGGAGTTGGAGGAATCAGGCTCCCCGACTTCAAACTATACCACAAAGCTACAGTAATCAACACAGTATGGTACTGGAACAAAAACAGAAATATAGATCAACAGTACAGGATAGAATGCCCAGAGATAAACCCACGCACATATGGGCACCTAATTTATGACAAAGGAGCAAGAACATACAATGGAGAAAAGACAACCTCTTCAATAAGTTGTGTTGGGAAAACTGGACAGCTACATGTAAAAGAAAGAAATTAGAACACTACCTAACACCATACACAAAAATAAACTCAAAGTGGATTAAAGACCTAAATGTAAGACCAGACACTATAAAACTCTTGGAGGAAAACAAAGGAAAAATCACTCTTTGACATAAACCACAGCAAGACCTTTTTTGACCCACCTCCTAGAGTAATGGAAATAAAAACAAAATAAACAAATGGGACTTAATTAAACTTAAAAGCTTTTGCACAGTAAAGGAAACCATGACAAGACAAAAAGACAACCCTCAGAATGGGAGAAAATATTTGCAAATGAAATGACAAAGGATTAATCTCCCAAATATACAAACAGCTCGTGGAGCTCAATATCAAAAACACAAACAATCCAGTTAAAAAATGGGCAGAAGACATAAATAGACAGTTCACCAAGGAAGACATATAGATGGCCAAGAGGCACATGAAAAGATGCTCAACATCACTAATTATTAGAGAAATGCAAATCAAAACTACAATGAGGTATCCACTTCATGCTAGTCAGAATGGCCATTATCAAAAAATCTAGAAACAATAAACTCAGGAAAGGGTGTGGTGAAAAGTGTTCCCCTCCTGCACTGTTGGTAGGAATGTAAATTGATACAACCACTATGGAAAACAGTATGGAGGTTCTTTAAAAAACTAAAAACAGAACTACCATATGACCCAGCAATCCCACTACTGGGCATATACCCTGAGAAAACCATAATTCAAAAAGAGACATGTACCACAATGTTCACTGCAGCACTATTTACAACAGCCAGGACACGGAACCAACCTAAATGTCCACCAACAGACGAATGGATAAAGAAGATGTGGCACATATATACAAGGGAATATTACTCAGCTGTAAAAAGAAACGAAATTGAGTTATTTGTAATGAGGTGGATGGACCTAGAGTCTGTCATACAGAGTGAAGTAAGTAAGTGAAGTAAGAAAGAGAAAAACAAATACCGTATGCTAACGCATATATATGGAATCTAAAAGAAAAAAAAATGATACTGATGAATGTAGTTGCAGGGTGGGAATAAAGATGTAGACATAAGAGAATGGACTTGAGGACACGGGGTGGGAGGGGGAAGCTGGGGCAAAGTGAGAGTAGCATCGACATATATACACTACCGAATGTAAAAGAGATAGCTAGTGGGAAGCAGCAGCATAGCACAGGGTGATCAGCTCGGTGCTTGGCAATGACCTAGTGGGGTGGGACAGGGAGGTTGGGAGGGAGGCTCAAGAGGGAGGGGATATGGGGACATATGTATGCATATGGCTGATTCACTCTGGTGTACAACGGAAACTAAGATGGTATTGTGAAGCAATTATACTCCAATAAAGATCTATTTTTAAAAAATGGCACAGAAACCACGGAAAACAAAAACAAAAAACAGGGACTTGAAATAATATTTGTTCACCCATGATCGTAGCAGCAATACTCACAGTAACCAACAGATCAAAGCAACCCTCGTTTCCACTGAAGGATAAATAAATGACATGTCGCATACACATACAATGGTATATTATTTAGCTTTAAAAATGAAGAAAATTTTTTCTAGGTCCTACTGTATAGCCCAGGGAAATATCTATATTCAATATCCTGTGATACACCATAAAGGAAAAGAATATGAAAAAGTATATATGTATAACTGACTCACTTTGCTGTACAGCAGAAATTAATCACAACATTGTAAATCAACTATACTTCAATATAACTTTTAAAAAAGAAAAATTTTCTATTGTTTTATTTGTATTTCCAGCTTTATTAAGATATAATTGACAAATAAAATTGTATATATTTATAAGTGATAATTTCGTATGGGTATATATTGTGAAATGATTATCACAACTAAAGTAATTAACACATCCATCATCCCACATAGTTACTTTTGTGTGTACTGTAAGAACACTTATGATTTACTCTTAGCAAGTCTCAAAAATACAACACAGTATTATTAGCTATAGTTACCCTTTTGTACATTAGAGCATCAGAAATTATTTATGTATAATAGAAAATCTGTACCCTTTGACCAACATCTCATTTCCTCCATGCTCCCAGCCCCTGGCAACCATCATTCTTCTGTTTCCATAAATTCAATTTTTGTTTTTAGATTCCAGATATAAGTGATATCATACAGTATTTGTCTTCCTCTGTCTGACTTAAGCAGCTGCTTCATCCATGTTGCTGCAAAGGTGAGATTTCCTTAATTGTTAAAGATAAATTATATATATATATATATATATATATATATATATATATATATATATATATATATATATTACACTACACATACACACACACACACAAAATGGAATATCACATTTTCTTTATTGATGGACATTGAGGTTGTTTCCATGTCTTCCCTATTGTAAATAATGTTGTAATGAAGATCAGGGTGCAGATATCTCTTTGAGATAGTGATTTCACGTCCTTTGGATATATACACAGAAGTGGAAATGCTGGATCAAATGACACTTTTTAGTTTTTTGAAGAGCCTCCATACTGTTTTCTATTATGACTGTACCAATTTACATTCCCATCTACCACATACAAGGGTTCCCTTTTCTCCACATCCTTGTCAAGATTTATTATCTCTTGTATTTTTTTTATAATAGCCATCCTGACAGGTGTGAGGTAATAGCTCATTGTGGTTTTGATTTGCATTTCCTTGATGATTCGTAATGTTACACATCTTTTCATGTACTCTTGCTTACTTGCTTGACTTCTTTGGAGAAATGTCTTTTCAGGTCATTTGCTCATTTTTCATTCAAGTTACTCTTTTTCTTAACCATTGAGTTGTATGAGTTCTTTATATATTTAGGTTACTAAGCCCTTATCAGATGGATGGTTTCAAAATTTTTCTCCCATTCTGTAGGTTGCCTTTTAATTTTGTTGTTTCTTTTGGTGTGCAGAAGGACTGTAGTTTACTGTAGTCCACATGCATATTTTTGCTTTTATTGCGATGTGCTTTTGGTGTCATGTGCAAAGATTATTGTCAAGACCAATATCGAGAAGGTTTATTCCTATGTTTTCTTTCAGGGGTTTTCAGGTTTCAGGTCTTACAATAAAGTCTTTAACCCACTGAGTTAATTTTTGTGAGTGGTGTAATTTAGGGGTCCAATTTCATTCTTTTGCATTTGGGTATCCAGTTTTCCCAACACCATTTATTGAAGAATTTATCCTTTCCCCATTGATTATTCTTTGCTCACTTGTTAAATACTAATTTACCTTATATACATGGGTTTATTTCTAGGCTCTCAATTCTGTTCCTTTGTTATATGTGTCTGTTTTTAATGCCAGTACCATACTGTTTTGATTACTATAGCTCTGTAGTATATATTGAAATCAGGCACTGTGGTGCCTCCAGCTTTATTTTTCTTGTGCTAGATTGCTTTGGCTATTTGGAGTCTTCTATGGTTCTATATTTATTTTATTTTAAGATTTTTTTTTCTATTTCTAAGAATAATGTCATTGGAATTTTGAAAGGAATTGCATTGAATCTGTACATGGCTTTGGGTAGTATGGACATTTTTCCAATATTAATTCTTCTGATTCATGAACATGGGATATCTTTGCATTTATTTGTATCTTCAATTTCTTTCACTATTTTCAATAGTTGTCAATGTACAGGTCTTTCACCTCCTTGATTAAATTTATTCTTAAAGTATTTTATTCTTTTTGATGCTATTGTAAATGAGATTGTTTTATTTATTTCTTTTTCAGATAAAATGCATTTCTATAACAATGAACTATGTGATGATTTCGTATCCTGCAACTTCACTGAATTTAGAGGGTTTCTCCCTCCTAGAAAATAAGTCATTTTCTCTCAGTGTGGGCTTTTCTCTGCTTTAAGTGATGAGAAATTTTTCTGAACACTGGAGCATCTGCAGAATCTTGTTTTTTTAATTGAGATATAACTGACATACATACAACATACAGATGTATAACACAATGATTTGATATTTGTATGCACTGCAAAATTATCACAATAAATCTAACATCCACTATAACACAGTTATATTTTTTTTCTTGTGGTGAGAACTTTTGAGATCTACTCTTGAATTTATTATTTTTTATAAATTTATTTATTTTATTTTTATTTATTTTGGCTGCATTGGGTCTTTGTTGCTGCTCGCGGGCTTTCTCTAGTTGTGGTGAGCAGGGGCTACTCTTTGTTGCGCTGAGCGGTGGCTTCTCTTGTTGCGGAGCATGGGCTCTAGGCGCGCGTGCTTCAGTAGTTGTGGCTCACAGGCTCTAGAGCATAGGCTCAGTAGTTGTGGCGCATGGGCTTAGTTGCTCCGCGGCATGTGGGATCTTCCCAGACCAGGGCTCGAACCTGTGTCCCCTGCGTTGGCAGGCGGATTCTTAACCACTGCACCACCAGGGAAGCCCTTGAATTTATTATTGATAATTTTTTTGTTTGAGTCTTCAGGGTTTCCTTTATATAAGATCATGCTATTTGCAAACAGAAAATTTTACTTATTCCCTCCCGTTTTGGATGCCTTTTATTTCTTTTACTTACCTAATTTCTTTGGTTAAAATTTCCGGTACTATGTTGAATAGGATTGGTGAGAGTGGTCATTCTTGTCTTGTTCCTGAACTTAGAGGAAAAACTTTCACCCTTTCACTCTTAGGTATAATTTAAGCTATGGGCTTGTCATATACAGCCTTTATTATGTTGAAGTACATTCCTTGTACACCTAATTTGTTGAGAGTCTCTATCAAGAAATAATGTTGTGTTTCATCAAATGCAAGGTTTGTCAAATTTTTGTCAAATGTATTGAGATGATCATATTATTTTTTTCTTTCTTCTGTTAAGGTAGTATATCACATTTATTGATTTGTGTGTGTTGAATCGTCCCTGCATCCCAAGGATGAATCCTAATTGATCATGGTGTATGATCCTTTTAATATGCTGTTGAATTTGGTTTGCTGGTATTTTGTTGAGGGGCACCACGGTGTTGTGAGATTTACCTCCAGGAGCTCAGCCAGGTTCCCATAATAAATATCATAGAAAAATCTCCTTGTGCTTCTGCCAGGAGGATGGCAAAGGAAACCATTTTGAAATACACCAGAGCATTCTGTTATTCTTAATAAGGCCTGCACTCAGGAGAAACTAGTTAACCAGATCCTAGCCTGCTAAGGTATGATCAAAACCTAAGTGACCTGGGGGGAGACAAATCCCTAACTAAAGCCAACTCTAGCCTTCCATGTGGGAGAAGGGAAATACCAACTGTAGCCCACTCTACCCATCCTGTCCTACCGAAAGGTGAACAGAAGAAACTGAGAAATTGTGAAGCTCACAGTCCAGAGGCATAGGCTTACTAAAAGATTGAGACCTTAGAATGATAGAATGCTTCCCCTAGTTCCATACCTTATTACCACATTACTAAAGGTTTATCTACAGGAGTTCTTTTACTCAGTACATCATTGCCAGCTATTAAGAAAAAAATTACATACTGTATGATTTCACTTGTGGAATCATAAGAAAGCTGAACAAATAGAAACATAGTGTAGATTACTGGTTGCCAGGGGCTGGAGGGCGGGGGCAATGAGGAGATGTTGGTCAAAGGGAACGAGCTTCCAGTTATAAAAAGAGTAACTTCTAGGGATCTAATGTACAGCATGGTGACTATAGTTATTAATACTGTATTATATGCTTGAAATTTGCTAAGAGAGTAAATCTTAAATGTTCTCAGCACAACAAAAAATGGTAATTATATGAGGTGATGGATGTGTTAACTAACCTTATTTTGGTAATCACTTCCCAATATATACATGTATCAAATCATCATTGTATACCATATAATTAACATATAACCCTGTAAATTTATCTCAAAAAAAGCTAGAAAAAAATACAAAGGATGCCAAAAGACCAAAACAAAACAACCCCCCACAATTTGAAAAAACAGAATAAGCATCAGAATCAGACTTGACAGAGATGTTGGAATATCAGGACAGGAATTTAAAACAGAGTAAGCATTTGAAAAAAACAGAGTAAACATCAATTTGAAGAAACAGAGTAAGCATCAGAATCAGAGTTGATTCTACCAATCAGGGGACACAGGTTCGAGCCCTGGTCCGGGAAGATACCACATGCCACGGAGCAACTAAGCCCATGCGCCACAACTACTGAGCCTGCACTCTAGAGCCCACAAGCCACAACTACTGAGCCCACGTGCCACAACTGCTGAAGCCCACGCATCTAGACCCCGTGCTCCACAACAAGAGAAGCCATCGCATGAGAAGCCTGCACACCACAATGAGGAGTAGCTTCCGCTCACCACAACTAGAGAGAGCCAGCACACAGCAACAAAGACCCAACGCAGCCAAAAATAAAAATAAATAAATAAATGTATTTTTTTCAAAAGAAAGAAAAAATAGAATAAAAGTCAAAGAGGATGTCAGCAAGAGAGAGGGCTTGAAGGTTCCAATGCTCATCTCCCACAGAAAAAACAAAAACAATATATAACTACAGGCCAAAGACAATAGTCCAGAGAAAGCAATGAACTACAAAGCAGAAGCATCAAAACCCCTGTGGAGCTCAAAAATTGAGGAAGATCACATAGAAAAGTATAGGAATCATATTACTCTGTGTCATCCCATTATACAGTCAAAAGCAGCATGGCACCACAAGGGTTGCCCTCAGAGAAATTTCACATCAGGGGAAATGGAGAGCAGAAGCCCCCAGAAAGACTCACCACCATGGACATTTGCAGCCTTTGCTATAGAGGTCTCTGACAGTCTTCACCAACACTGAACCCAACTGATGGAGCTGCCTGGTGTTCCTTTCACCGCATCTACTCTTCCTGACTAGAGCCGACTCTGGTGAGATTTGCCCTCAGGGATCCCAGTCGCTGCTATGCCCCATTCTCTGGGATCAGACCACCACAGCATCTCACCATATATGGTCTGGAGCTGTCATGGTTTGGTACCCCATCCCCAGGTCATATCTTTGTCCCATTACAGGGCAGCCTCTGTTCCCTCAGCCCCACTCCCTGCATCCCAAGTAGCAGCTCTGAACCATCATTGCTGGGACTAGCCAGCTGCTGCCCTGAGCCCTACCCCTAGGCCCCAGGTCATGGCTTTGGCCCATCATTGCTGCAACCATGCTTCTGGCTCCCCTGAGCTCCATGAGCCATCCCAGGTTGCAGCTCTGATATGTCACATTGCCCAGAAGCACTCTTGTTGTCCTCTATCAACCACCAATCCATTCTCTGTATCTATGAGTCTGTTTTTGTTTTGTTTATTGTTTGTTTTGTTTTCTAGATTCCACATATATGTGAAATCATGTGGTATTTGTCTTTCTCTGTCTGATTTATTTCACTTAGCATAATACCCTCCAGGTCCATCCATGTTGTCGCCAATGGTAAGATTTCATTCTTCTTTATGGCTGTGTAGTATTCCATTGTAGATAGATAGATCACATCTTCTTTATTCATTCATCCATTGATAGACACTTAGGTTGTGTCCATGTCATGGTTATTGTAAATAACGCTGCAACAAAATGTTAGCAAACCAAGTCCAATAACATATAAAAAGGATCATACATCATGATCAAGTTGGATTCATTCTCAGGATGCAGGAATGTTTCAATATTTGCAAATCAATGGGATACACTATGTTAACAAAAGGAAAGAAAAAAACCACATGATCATCTCAATAGACGCAGAAAAAGCATTTGACAAAATTCAACAACCATTCATGATAAAAACTCTCACCAAAGTGGGCATTGAGGGAAGATATCTCAACACGATAAAGGCCACTGATGACAAGCCCACAGTGACATAATACTCAATGGTGAAGAGCTGAAAGCCTTCCCACTAAATTCAAAAACAAGACAAGGATGCCCATTCTCAGCACTTCTATTCAACATAGTGTTGGAAGTCCTAGCCACAGCGCTCAGACAAGGAATAAAAGGTATCCAAGTTGGAAGGGAAGAGGTAAACCTGTCAGTATTTGAAGATGACAAGATATTCTATAGAGAATCCTAAACTCCACACAAAAACTATTAGAACTAGTAAATGAGTTCAGCAAGCTAGCAGGATGTAAGATTAATATACAGAAATCTGTTGAATTTCTTTACACTAACAATGAAATGTCACAAAGAGAAAGTAAAAAAACCAATCCTGTTTACCACTGGGTCAAAAACAAACAAACAAACAAAAAACCTAGGAATAAACTTAACTGAGGAGGTAAAAGATCTATAACCTGAAAACTATAAAACATTGATTTAAAAAACCTGAAGATGATTCAAAGAAATGGAAAGATAACCCATGCTCTTGGATTGGAAGAATTAATATTGTTAAAATGGCCATACTACCCAAAGCAATCCACAGATTTAATGCAATACCTATCAAAATACCCATGACATTTTTCACAGAACTAGAACAAATAATCCTAAACTTTATATGGACCCACAAAAGACCCAGAATTGCCAAAGAAATGCTGAGGAAAAAACACAGCTGGAGGCATAACCTTCCCAGATGTAAGACAACACTACAAAGCTACAGTAATCAAAACATCATGGTGCTGACACAAAAACAGACATATAGATCAATGGAATCCAACAAAGAACCCAGAAATAAACCCACACACCTATGGTCAATTAATCTTCAACAAGGGAGGAGAGAATATACAATGGAGAAAAGACAGTCTCTTCAGCAAGCGGTGTTGGGAAAGCTGGACAGCCTCATGTAAATCAATGAAATTAGAACAGTCCCTTACACCATATATAACAATAAACTCAAAATGGTTCAAAGACCTAAATATAAGACACCATAAAACTCCTAGAAGAGAACATAGGCAAAACATTCTGACACATATGGCAGCAATATTTTCTTAGATCAGTCTCCTAAGGCAAAAGAATTAAAAGAAAAAATAAACAAGTGGGACAAATCAAACTTAAAGGCTTATGCATAGCAAAGGAAATGATCAACAAAATGAAAAGACAACCTAAGGAAGGGGAAAAAATATTGCAAAGGATGTGACCGACAAGGGGTTAGTATCCAAAATATATAAACAGCTCAATAACTCAATGTCAAAAAAAAAAAACTACCAATCAAAAAATGGGCAGAAGGATACATGCACCCCAATGTTCATAGCAGCACTATTTACAATAGCCAAGACACGGAAGCAACTTCAGCGTCCATCGAGAGAGGAATGGATTAAGAAGATGTGGTGGTGGTGTGTGTGTGTGTGTGTGTGTGTGTATGTATGTATGTGTGTGTGTATATATATATATATATATATATATATATATATATAGTGGAATACTACTCAGCCATAAAAAAGAATGAAATAATGTTATTTGCAGCCACATGAATGGACCTAGAGATTATCATTCTAAGTGAAGTCAGAGAAAGGCAAATACCACATGATATCACTTATATGTAGAATCTAAAAAAATGATACAAATGAATTTATTTACAAAACAGATACAGACTCACAGACATAGAAAACAAATTTATGGTTACTAAAGGGGAAAGGGGGAGGAGGGATAAATTAGGAGTTTGGGACTAACAGATACATACTACTATATGTAAAACAGATAAACAACAAGGACCTGCTGTATAGCACAGGGAACTATATTTTTTAAAAAAAGGGGGCAGAAGACCTAAAAAGACATCTCTCCAGAGAAGACATACAGATGTCCAACAGGCACATGAAAAGATGCACAACATCACTAATTATTAGAGAAGTACAAATCAAAATTACAATGAAGTATCACCTCACACCTGTCAGAATGGCTATCATCAAAAAGTCTACAAATAATAAATACTTGAGAGGGTGTGGAAAAAAGGGAACCCTCCTACACTGTTGGTGGGAATGTAAATTGGTGCAACCACTATGGAGAACAGTATGGAGGTTCCTTTAAAAACTAAAAGTAGAGCTACCATCTGATCCAGAAATCCCACTCCTGGGCATATACCCAGAAAAGATGAAAACTAATTCAAAAAGAAACATGCACCCCAAAGTTCATAGCAACAGTATTTACAATAGCCAAGACATGGAAAACCACCCAAGTGCCCATCAACAGACGATTGGTTTAAGAAGATGTGGTATATACATACACATATACACATACATATATACACACACATATATATAATGGGATATTACTTAGCCATAAAAAAGAATGAAGTATTGCCATTTGCAGCAACATGGATGGACCTAGAGAATATCATACTAAGTGAAGAAAATCAGACAAAGACAAATATTATATGATGTCACTTATGCATGGAATCTAAAAAATAATACAGGGCTTCCCTGGTGGCGCAGTGGTTGAGAATCTGCCTGCCAATGCAGGGGACACGGGTTCGAGCCCTGGTCTGGGAAGATCCCACATGCCGCGGAGCAACTGGACCCGTGAGCCACAATTACTGAGCCTGCGCGTCTGGAGCCTGTGCTCCGCAACAAGAGAGGCCACGATAGTGAGAGGCCCGTGCACCGCGATGAAGAGTGGCCCCCGCTTGCCACAACTAGAGAAAGCCCTCGCACAGAAACGAAGACACAACACAGCCATAAATTAATTAATTAATTAATTATTTAAAAAAATGAGGAAACACTTATCAGTACACATTGAGATTTGTGGCACATTCTAAAAAATAATACAAATGAATCTATATGCAAAACAGAAACAGACTCACAGACATAGAAAACAAACTTATGGTTACCAAAGGGGAAAAGAGGGAGGCAGGGGATGGATAAATTAGGACTATGGGATTAACAGATACAAACTACTATACATAAAATAGATAAACAACAAGGATTTACTGTATAGCACAGGGAACTATATTCAAGTCTTGTAATAACCTATCATGGAAAAGAATCTGGAAAAAATACATATATAGCTGAATCACTTTGCTGTACATCTGAAACTAACACAATATTGTAAATCAAGTATCCTTTAAAAAAAAAATACAAAGCCCAGAAATAAACCCAGGCACCAATTGTCAATTAATCTACCACAAAGGAGGCAAGAATATACAATAGGGAAAAGACAGTCTCTTCAATAAGTGATGCCGGGAAAACTGGACAGCTTCATGTAAATATATGAAAATAGAATATTTTTTCACATCATATACAAAAATAAACTCAAAATGGATTAAAGACCTAAATGTAAGATATGAAACATAAAACTCCTAGAGGAAAGCATATTTAAAAGCTTTTGCACAGCCAAGTAAACCAACAAAAAGGTAACCTACTGAATGGAAGAAGATATTTGCAAACAATATGTCTGATAAGGGGTTAATGTCCAAAATATATAAAGAACACATACAACTTAATATCAGAAAAACACAACCTGATTTTAAAATGGGCAGAAGACCTGAATAGTCATTTTTCCAAAGAAAACATACAGATGGCCAATAGGCACATGAAAAGATGTTCAACATCACGAATCATCAGGGAAATGCAAATCAAAACCACAATGAATGAGGTATCACCTCACACCTGTCAGAATGGCTATTGTCAAAAAGACAAGAAATGACAAGTATTGGCAAGGATGTGGAGAAAAGGAAACCCTTGTGCATTGCTAGTGGGAATGTAAATTGGTGCAGCCATTATGGAAAACAGTATGGAGGTTTCTCAAAAGACTAAAAATAGAGTTGCCATATGATCCAGCAATCCCACTCCTGGGCATATACCCAGACAAAACTATATTTCGAAAAGATACATGCACCCTTATGTTCATAGCAGCACTATTTAGAATAGTCAAGACATGGAAACAACCTAAATGTCCATCAACAGATGAATGGATAAAGAAGATGTGGTGTATATATATACAATGGAATATCACTCAGCCATAAAAAAGAATGAAATAATGCCATTTGCAGCAACATAAATGGACCTAGAGATTATCATACTAAGCAAAGTAAGTCAGAAACAGAAAGACAAATACCATATGATATCACTTACATGTAGAATCTAAAATACGACACAAATGAACATATCTATGAAACAGAAACAGACTCACAGACATAGACACACTTGTGGTTGCCAAGGTGGGTCGGGGGGGAGGATTGTGAGTTTGGGATTAGCAGATGCAAAGTAGTATATATCAGATGGATAAACGACAAGGTCCTATATTCAATAGGGATACTGAACTATATGCAATATCCTGTGATAAGCTATAATGGAAAAGAATATGAAAAAGAATATATAGAGAGCTGTAACTGAGCCACTTTGCTGTACAGCAGAAATTAACACAACACTGTAAATCAACTATACTTCAATAAAAATTTTTAAAGAAAATATACTAATTAGACCAACATAAAAAATAAAATTAAAATGCCATCATTCAATCAGATGCTAGATTTATTCACATTTATATAAGCTGTTTCATAACTTAAAAGGTATATTTTATACTTTTGCTTTTCCTACTTGCCCAAATGCAACTGTCTAGTGAATATAAACCCAGTCTACGTTTTTAAACTTTTTGCTGTGTATGTATACATGTATTTGTATCCAAGAATAATCAGTATTATTTACTATTTTATCCCTTATTTTCATAATTATCACACTATAAAACTATTTAGGCAACTTGATGTTTCACTGAACAGGATTCTGTATCTTAAAGCTCAAAATTATGAAAACCATTTTAAAGTTAGAGGTTCACAGACGCCAGGCTTTTCCTCAAAAACTCAGGTTACCAATGTGGCATTCAGATGCTCAACTGGGTACTCTCAGATCTTGTGACATCTTGTTGCTCCACATCCACAGGTGACTTGGTCACAACACCTGAGTCCCATGCACCAGCTCTCAGCTAAAGGGATGCTGTGGGCTGCAGAGCTGATCCAACATCCTCCTGGGGCTCTTTAGAGTGCAACAGCTGGGCCTGCAGCTCCACTGGAAGTTCCTACCTTAACTGGAGAAAGCTCAGGAGGCCTCAGTGAAGGGGCTGCTTCCAGATGTATGGAGACCAACTGATGTTGTTGATCCTTCACAGTCAGGGCTTCGGTGAAACTGGCTGCAGGAAGACATACAGCTGCTGCCCTAGCTCCACGGAGTAGAGAGCTTTGCAATAGCAGCCTTGTAGGCCTCTCATCCAAAGGCTACTGCAGTTGTGCCCTTCATGTTGCTTGTAATTGCTTTGGATTCAGTAACTTCTGTTGGATGGTTGTCTTGCTGCTATTGTGTTTGTTGGTTTTGTGTTCCATACTCCAGCCCAGCTTTCTACACATTGCTATAAGCTGTTGGTTAGGGGCTATAACACTGCTGGGCACGGCTACCCTACCAGAAAGGATCAACAGCTCTTGGAGCTTTCCCAAAGACAGTATTTGCAGGCTCTGGAGAGGCCTTTGCCTTCAGCTGCTGTGTGGATGACAATGGGATGACCTATGGCTATTATTTCAGAAGCTTAGAATCATTTCCTAGAGCCACATTCTTGGTCCCAGCAGTTGACCTTTGTAGACCCTTCATCCCAAAGCTGCTGCATTTGGGAACTGGGTTGCTCTGCAGCTCCTTGCTGAATATCTTGCCCATGAGGCATTGGCAAGACCTGACCATTATTTGCCGAGGTACATGCTGAAGCTGAGAACAGAGAGGTTCTCCATTAGTTTGGGAACACCCACCCCCCAAGCTGTTATGACTGAAGCACGGGCACCTGCTGCCCTAAATCCCCATGATTCAGGTGCATTAGACGCTGTCCTGGGACTACAGTTTCTCTTGTTGATTCTGAGGCCATTGAGGCAGCTGTAGAGAACATAAGCAAACCATTCTGCTGCTGTCTTTGAAATAGTGAGTAATGACAATGGACCTTCTGCTCCTGTTGCTGCTGCCTCTCCCTGCACAGTACAAACATGGTGCAGAATGAAGGGCCTTGTATGCTGGCTTTCCCCTCTCTCAGGCCTGTCCTTCTCAAAACACTGCACAGAAGATGTAGGAGGATAAAGAAGGAGTGCCGATTTGTAGCTGGCAAATGGATAGGCAGGACCAAGTTTACTTCCCATGTCACCTTGGTACTCCAAAGCACAGCTTGGTTCCTTTTTAATACCTGGGACCAGAGTGTCACATGAGCCATCCTGTTGACTGGGAACTCCCTGTGTCTCCAGAGAAGGATAGTCAGCTCTACCCAGCAGAGCCTCCTGCGCGGAAGAGAAGGTCTGTTCAGTGATGTAGTTGGGAGATTCTACCTGGAGGCTTAAAAGTGAATGATCTTGGACAAGGAACTCACATGGTTTCCTAGCAGCAAACGTTCTGTGTCTCTCTCTAGGTGGTAAGTTGGGCATTTTTGTTCTGGAACCAGTTCTGAAGAGAATAGTGTTTTATCAAATTTACTTATCTGGTTGTATTCCACAATGTATTTCCATAATGTAGGAGAGGATTTTGTAGTTAAGCCTAGGCTCAGCATTATCACTGACTATCCTCCTGACCTTGAGTAAGACAAAAAATAACAGCGATCTTTCCTGCGGCTGCACATGTGATTATGGAAGTCATGCTGTACACAGTTCCAAAATCCCTCCCCCTCCACCATATGTAGTGGTCCTTCTGTACTTGCAAACCTAGGCCTTTCAAAATCTCCCTTCAACCTGTTTGCAATCCTCTGCATTTAGACAAAACTGACTCCCAGCTGTTCCCTAAACCCAACAAAATTTCCCCATAATTTTTAAATTTTACTCAGGCTGCTTCACCAGAATGAATTCATGACTGAGTATATTCTAAATTATGTTCTTAAATCCATTGTTTTCAAAGGCTACATATAAACAAGCAAGAGACTGAGTCATAATTGGACTGTTTATTTTATATGTGACCCTAAGTATTTCATTTAACATCTCTAGTCTCCATTTTTTTTATCCTCCCTAAAATGAGGATGATTATACAGGCCAACCATAATCACTAGGACTTTGTGGGAGGTGGAAATGATAAAATTCTCTTTTGGACAATCCATCCCAATAAGCCATAGTTGCTATAAGGCAGTTAAGAGTCATGCAGCACAGGCCATAGTGTCAGGGGGCCTTCTGTAATTTGCTCACTCCTGGAACTGCACCCCCTCCCACCATCTCCAAGTTCAGAACTGCTTTAGGCCGTGAGTTGCACTGAAGATAGAAGGATTTCTGATACACTCATGATGACTGTTTAAGGCAAAACTCTGACTGGGAACAATGAACCAGACACCTCCAAACATGCTCTCATTTTCTCTTCACAACTCCACAACATAGATAATTTTACAAAAAGTTGAGTTGCAAGAGTCAATTTATCAAATGTTACAGAGCCAATTAGAAGGTTGATTTCACGAGGACCCAAGTGAAAAACACGTGCTCACTTTCTCTGATCTAACAGACTCCCATGATCCTCCCCCCGGTTGTGCTTACTTCCTGAACACATCCTGGGCACTTTCTCTAAACACATGGAACTCAACTCAATTGAACATATTTGGACGGCTGTATCTGTGAACTTCCTGTTATAAGTCTCTCTCTCTAATAAGTATGGAGGATTAAGAAATGATTAAAAAAGCAGTTTGACCTTGCGAAACCCAAATGATCATAAATCCAAAAATGTATAGTATTAACAGTGTTTAAGTACATTACCTTATTCAGATTTTTCTACTTATTTGTATAAATTGTAGAAAATACCTTGAGACAAATGAAAATGAAAAACATAATACCAAAGCTTATTTTCCTTGAAATGTTTCCAGTTCATGAAACTTTTATATGATTACATCATTACATACATAGTATTTGCCTATACTTTTATCCTCCAAAGCTACTCTTTCATGCCCTTTCTTATTTCCACTAAGATAATTTATTCCTATTGTCAAGCAACCAATTCAATGATTTACAAACAATTATAGAAGAAATATGGAAATTCATAATTGTGTATATAATTAAAAAAGTACAACTCTAATGAAATTTCATGCAGCTATTGCCAATCTTTTCCAAAAACAATCGTATCAGAGTTCTCCAAACAAAGAGTCATGAAGCACATACATACTAAAGCTGTGAGGTATTGTGCCAAATGGTGGGACACTATCAAACCTAGTCCCTTCTCTAGCACTTCAGACTTGTGTATCCAACTGTTCACTTTCTATCTCCTCTGGGAGGTCTAATTGGCATACTAAACTTAATATGTTCAAAGTGAAACTCCTAATGCCTCTGGTAAAAAATGACTCCATTCCCAGGCCGCCCTATCCTAAAAGCGACTCCAATCTTTGGTTTGCTTAAGCCAAAATTTTGGAGCCCTCTTTGTTGGATATACAGTGAGAGAATGCAGAGATCTCTCAGCAAACTATCATCTCCACCTTCAAAATAATGAAAATCTTCCCAGTTCTCTATACTTCTACAGCCAGCACCCTAGTCCAAACCATGATTGCCCCTATCCCAGATAGTTACAATAGATTCTTAACTGATTTCTGCTTCCAGACTTGCTTCATAATAGTCTATTCTCCCATAAAACTCATACATAACATATTCTACCCACATTGAGATGAACAAGGAAAGTGATCAGGAAAGTTCACAAAAGTGAACACTTTGTTCTACATGATAAAATGTTATCAAACTTCTATAATTCTTTACATTTTCCATACTGTCTATAAAAAAGACATATCCGGATGCATCAAGAAAAAAGGGAGGGAGCTTCCCTAGTGGCACAGTGGCTGGGAATCCGCCTGCCACTGCAGGGGACACGGGTTTGAACCCTGGTCCAGGAGGATCCCACATGCCGCGGAGCAGCTAGACCCATGCGCCACAACTACTGAGCCTGCACTCTAGAGCCCACGAGCCACAACTACTGAGCCGACGAGCCACAACTACTGAGGCCACGTGCCACAACTACTGAGGCCGCGTGCCACAACTACTGAAGCCCACGCACCTAGAGCCCGTGCTCCTCAACAAGAGAGGCCATTGCAGTGAGAGGCCTGTGCACTGCAACGGGGAGCGGCCCCCGCTTGCCGCAACTGGAGAAGGCCCGTGCACAGTGACAAAGACCCAATGCAACCAAAAATAAATAATAAATAAATAAATTTTTAAAAATAAAGAAAAAAGAAAAAAGAAAACAGAAAAAAAGGGAGAGAACCCAAATCAATAAAATTAGAAATGAAAAAGAAGTTACAACTGACTCCAGAGAAATACAAAGGATCATAAGAGACTACTACAAATAACTATACCAGTAAAATGGACAACCTAGAAGAAATAGACAAATTCTTAGAAAGGTACAAATTCGCAAAACAAATTCTTAGAAAGGTACAATTTCTCAAGACTGAACCAGGAAGAAATAGAAAATATGAACAGACCAATTACTAGTAATGAAACTGAATCAGTAATTTAAAAACTCCTAACAAACAAAAGTCCAGGACCAGATGACTTCACAGATGAATTCTACCAAACATTTAGAGAAAAGTTAACATCTATCCTCTGAAACTATTGCAAAAGATTACAGAGGAAGGAACACTTCTGCACTTATTCTATGAGGCCACCATCACCCGCCCTGATACCAAAACCAGACAAAGATATCACAAAAATAGAAAATTACAGGCCAATATCATTGATGAACATAGATGCAAAAAGCCTCAACAAAATACTAGCAAACTAAATCCAACAATACTTTAAAAGGATCATACACCATGATCAAGTGGGATTTATCCCAGGGTTGCAAGGATTTTTCAATATCCACAAATCAATCAATTTGCTAATATGGTATATCATATTGAAGAATAAAAACCATATGATCATCTCAATAGATGCAGAAAAAGCTTTTGATAAAATTGAACATCGATTTATGATAAAAACTCTCCAGAAAGCAGGAATAGAGGGAACATACCTCAACATAATAAAGATCTTGGGCTTCCCTGGTGGCACAGTGGTTGAGAGTCTGCCTGCCAATGCAGGGGACATGGGTTCGAGCCCTGGTCTGGGGGGATCCCACATGCCGCGGAGCAACTATACCCGTGAGCCACAATTACTGAGCCTGCGCGTCTGGAGCCTGTGCTCCGCAGCAAGAGAGGCCGCGATAGTGAGAGGCCCGCGCACCGCGATGAGGAGTGGCCCCGACTTGCCGCAACTAGAGGAAGCCCTCGCACAGAAACGAAGACCCAACACAGCCAAAAATAAATAAATAAATAAATAAATTTTTAAAAAAATTATAAAAAATAAAAATAAAATAAAGATCATATGTGACAAACATACAGCTAACATCATAGTCAATGGTGAAAAGCTGAAAGCATTTCCTCTAAGATCAGGAACAAGACAAGGAACCCACTCTCACCACTTTTACTCAACATAGTTTTGGAAGTCCTAGCCACAGTTATCAGAGAAAGGAAATAAAAGGAATCCAAATGGGAAAGGAAGAAATTTTCAGATGACATAATACTATACATAGAAAATCCTAAAGATGCTACCAGCAAACTACTAGAGCTCATCAATGAATTCAGTAATGTTGCAGGATCCAAAATTAGTATACAGAAATCTGTTGCATTTGTATACACTAACAATGAAATATCAGAAAGAGAAATTAAGGAAACAATCTCATTTACCACCATATCAAAAAATAATACCTAGGAATAAAACTACCTAAGGAGGCAAAAACTTGTACTCCTAAAACTATTAAGACGCTGATGAAAGAAATTGAAGACCACACAAACAGATGGAAAGATATACTGTATTCTATGATTGAAAGAATCAATTTTGTTGAAATGACCATACTACCCATGGTAATCTACAGATTCAATACAATCCCTATCAAAATACCAATGGCTTTTTTCACACAACTAGAATAATTTTTTAAAACTACTTCTTTTTTCTAAATTATTTTATTGTTCTTATTGTTATTTTATTTATTTTTATTTTTTGGCCATGTTGTGCAGCACATGGGATCTTAGTTCCCCAACTAGGGATTGAACCTGCACCCCCTGCATTGGAAGCGCAGAGTCTTAACCAATGGACCACTGGGGAAGTCCCTAGAATAATTTTTAAATATGTACGGGAACACAAAAGACACCAAATAGTCACAGTGATCTTGAGAAAGAAAAACAAAGCTAGAGGAATCAGGCTCCCTGACTTCAGACTATACTACAAAGCTACAGTAATCAGAACAGTATGGTATTGGTACCAAAACAGACACATAGATCAATGGAACAGGACAGAGAGTCCAGAAATAAACTTGTGCACTTATGGTCAATTAATCTATAACAAAGGAGGCAAAAACATACAATGGAGAAAAAACAGTCTCTTCAATAAGCAGTGCTGGGAAAACTAGACAGCTACATGTAAATGAATGAAATTAGAACATTCTCTAACACCATATACAAAAGTAAACTCAAAATGGATTAAAGCCTAAACGTAGGACCAGATACTCCCAGAGGAAAATAGACAGAACACTCTTTGACATAAATTGCAGCAATATTTTTTTGAATCTGTCTCCTAAAGTAAAGGAAATAAAAGCAAAAATAAACAAATAAGACCTAATTAAACTTAAAAGCTTTTGCACAACAAAGGAAACCATCAACAAAACAGATTGAAAAGACAACTTACTGAATGGGAGTATATATCTGCAAATGATATGACTGATAAGGGATTAATATACCACATTTACAAACAGCTCATACAACTCAACATCAAAAAAAAAAAAGCAAACAACTCAATTAAAAAATGGGCATGGGCTTCCCTGGTGGCGCAGTGGTTGAGAGTCTGCCTGCCAATGCAGGGGACACGGGTTCGAGCCCTGGTCTGGGAAGATCCCACATGCCGCAGAGCAGCTGGGCCCGTGAGCCACAGTTGCTGAGCCTGCGTGTCTGGAGCCTGTGCTCCGCAATGAGAGGCCGCGATAGTGAGAGGCCCGCGCACCACGATGAAGAGTGGCCCCCACTTGCCGCAACTGGAGAAAGCCCTCGTACAGAAACGAAGACCCAACGCAGCCAAAAATAAATAAATAATAAAAAAGTCTTTCTTAAAAAAATGGGCAGAAGAACAGACATTTTTCCAAAGAAGAAATGCAGATGGCCAAAAGACATATGAAAAGATGCTCAACATCACTAATCATCAGGGCAATGCTAATCAAAGACACGAGATATCACCTCACACCTGTCAGAATGGCTATCATCAGAAAGAACACAAATAACAAATGTTGGTGAGGATGTGGAGAAAAGGGAACACTTGTACACTGCTGGTGGGAATGTAAATTGGTGCAGTCAATGTGGAAAACAATATGGGGGTTTCTCAAAAAACTAAAACTAGATCTACCATATGATCTAGCAATTCCACTCCTGGGTACATATCTAAAAACCCAAAAACACTAATTCGAAAAGATACATGCATCCCAATGTTCCTAGGAGCATTATGTACGATTGCCAAGATATGGAAGCAACCTAAGTGTCCATCAACAGATGAATGGATAAAGATGTGGTGTGTGTATATATACATATGCACACACACACACACACACACACACACAATGGAATACTACTCAGCTAAGAAAATTTTGCCACTTGCAGCAACATAGATGGACTTGGAGGGCATTATCTTAAGTGAAAGAAGTCAGAGAAAGACAAATACTCTACAATATCAATTATATGTGGAATCTAAAAAATACAGCAAACTAGTGTATATAACAAAGAATCAGACTCGTAGATATAGAGAACAAACTCGTGGTTATCAGTGTGGGGGAGGAGGGGCAATACAGGAGTAGAGGAGTGGGAGGTACAAGCTATTGGGTGTAATATAGGCTCAAGGATGTACTGTACAACACAGGGAATATAGCCAATATTTTGCAATAACTGTAAATGGAAAGTAACTTTTAAATTGTATAAAAAATTTTAAAAATAGTTGCATATCAACAAAAAACACATATGAATGCATAGCTTTCACTATTTCACTTACATCAATTACATACACTTTGCATTGTAGTTCTGCCAGTTATTTTCAAATGGTAAAACTAGGGTAGGGGGGCTTCCTTGGTGGCGCAGTGGTTGAGAATCTGCCTGCCAATGCAGGGGACACGGGTTCGAGCCCTGGTCTGGGAAGATCCCACGTGCCGTGGAGCAGCTGGGCCCGTGAGCCACAATTACTGAGCCTGCGCGTCTGGAGCCTGTGCTCCACAACAAGAGAGGCCGCAATAGTGAGAGGCCCGCGCACCGCAATGTAGAGTGGCCCCCGCTTGCCACAACTAGAGAAAGCCCTCGCACAGAAATGAAGACCCAACACAGCCATAAATAAATAAATAAATAAATAAACAAATACTTTTAAAAAAATAAAAAATAAATAAAACTAGGGTAGGGATTGTCTTCAAATGTATGATTGGGATGCACAATTCATCATTAGTAAATGTACGTTCTTTTTCTTCTTCTCTTCATTTTGTTCCTTTTATTTCATGATGACCACTTTCTTTAATTGGAGATCATGAAAAATGTATAAATGGAAAGAGAAAAGCATTGGGGAATACTGATAATATATAGAAAAAGATGGTTAACGATTCGTAAAAGATGTTTTTAAAGTACAGCCCTACCTCATACCTATTGATAATAAAACTAACAATGGGTTAAAGGTCTATCTTTAAAATTATGATGAAAAAAATGAGATTTATGATCTTCAAGGTAGGAAAAGATTTCTTTAGTCTAACAAAAAGTCACACATTATAAAGGGAAAAGACTGATGAAAAGATGCTCAGCCTCAACTGTAAC
Source organism: Balaenoptera ricei (assembly GCF_028023285.1). Classification (NCBI taxonomy): domain Eukaryota; kingdom Metazoa; phylum Chordata; class Mammalia; order Artiodactyla; family Balaenopteridae; genus Balaenoptera; species Balaenoptera ricei. Next base: position 55,794,674 of record NC_082654.1, read on the forward strand.
TGAAGTAAACCAGCTCACATCCATCTGATAATTAACAATTTAAATGTGTGGGGGTGAAATGGGGGAAGAATGACAAAGATGAAAGGAAACAGGAAACTAGCATCAGGGTTAGTATCAACTGTTAGAACCATTTTGGAAGTAATTTTATTATACACAATCAAATTCAAAATGTAGCATACCCTTCACAGCAATCAAATAAAGGGCATTTGAAAACAGTAGGAAAGTTCTGTAGTGAGTTTATATATGAATGATAAAAACAATAACAAAAAATAGGATTCAACTATATGCTGTCTACAAGAGACATATTTTAGATCTAAGGACACACATTGGCTCAAAGTGAAAAGATGGAAAAAGATATTCTATGTAAATGGTAACCAAAAGAGAACAAGGGTAGTTATACTAATCAAATAAAATATACTTTAAGTCAAAAACTGTTGTTAGAGACAAAGAAGGACATTATATAATGATAAAAGGGTCAATTCACTGAGGAGATATAACAATTTAAAATATTTATGCCCCAAACTTCAGAGCTCCCAAATATATAAAGCAAATACTGACAGAACTGAAGGGAGAAATAGGCAACAACATAATAGTAGAAAACTTCAATGCCCCACTTTCAATAATGGATTAAAAAAAAACAGAAGATCAATAAGGAAATACTGGACTTGAACAACACTACAGACTAATTGAACATAACGGTCATATACAAAACATGCCACCTAATAGAGTATACATTCTTCTCAAGTACACATGAACACATCACATGTTAGGCCACAAAACAAGGTTTAACAAATTCAAGAACCCTGAAATTATACAAAGTATATTTTCCAATCACAATGGAATGAAACAAGAAATCAAAGAATCTAAAAAGATGAATGGATAAAGAAGATGTGGCACATACATACAATGGAATATTACTCAGTCATAAAAAGGAACGAAATTGAGTTATTTGTAATGAGGTGGATGGACCTAGAGTCTGTCATACAGAGTGAAGTAAGTCAGAAAGAGAAAACCAAATACCGTATGCTAATGCACATATATGGAATCTAAAAAAATGGTACTGATGAACCTAGTGGCAGGGCAGGAATAAAGACGCAGACGTAGAGAAAGGACTTGAGGACACAGAGGGGGAAGGGGAAGCTGGGATGAAGTGAGAGAGTAGCACTGACATATAAACACTACCAAACGTAAAATGGATGGCTAGTGGGAAACTACTGCATAGCACAGGGAAATCAGCTTGATGCTTTGTGATGACCTAGAGGGGTAGGATAGGGAGGGTGGGAGGGAGGCTAAAGAGGGAGGGGATATGGGGATATATGTATAAATATAGCTGATACACTCTGTTGTACAGCAGAAACTAACAACATTGTAAAGCAATTATACTTCAATAAAGATATTTTAAAAAGTAAAAAAAATAATAATAAAAAACAGTGGATATATGTATTCATATAACAGATTCACTTTACTGTACACCTGAAACTAACACAACATTGTTTATCAATTATACCCCGATAAAAATTTTTAAAAGAACTACTGGGTGTAAGATAGGCTAGAAGGATGTGTAGTACAAACAGGGAATATAGCCAATATTTTGTAATAACTCTAAATGGAGTATAACCTTCAAACATTTTATAAAAAATTATGACTTTTTTGAATTTTTAAACTTTTTAAAATAATAAATAATAAATTCCCTTCTATTAAAAAAATCAATAGCAGAAGGAAAACTGGAAGATCCATAAATCTGTGGAAATCAATCAACACACTCTTAAACAACCAATGGGTCAAAGAAGTTGCAAGGGAAATCAGAAAATACCTTGAGACAAATGAAAATGAAAAACATAACACCAAAAATTATGGGATGCAGTGAAAACAGTGCTAAAGGAAGTTTTATAGCTGTGAATGTTTATAGCTGTAAATATTTTAAAATCTTAAATCAACAATCTAACTTTATACCTCAAGAGACTAGAAAAAGAACTAAACCCAGACTTAGAAGATGAAAGGATATAACAAAGCAGAGAGAGATAAACAAAATAGAGAATTTTTTAAAAACTGAAAAGATCAACAAAACTAATACAGTCATCCCTCAGTATCCACAGGGGATTGGTTCCAGGAACCCACACAAATGCCAAAATTCGAGGAAGCTCAAGTACTTTATACAAAATGATGTAGTACAGCATGATGCAAAACCCATGAATATGGAGGGCCAACTGTATATTTACTGAAAAAAATCCGCAGATAATAAGACCCACACAGTTCAAACTCATGTTGTTCAAGGGTTAACTGCAGTTGTTTTTTGAAGGAATAAAATTGACAGGTCCTTGACTAGTTAAAAAAAAAGATTCAAATAAAAATCAGAAATGAGAGCATTACAACTAATGTCATAGAAATGAAAGTGGTTACAAGTGAATGCTATGAATAATTGTACACCAACTAATTGGATAACCTAGAAGAATGGATAAATTTCTGGAAACATATAACCTACCAAGACTGAATCATGAAGAAAATCTGAACAGACCAATAACAAGTAACGAGATTGAATAAGTAATCAATAATCAAAAATCTCCCAACAAAGGAAAAGCCATCTCCAGATGGCTTCACTGGCGAATTCTACCAAACATTTAAAAAATTAATGCCAATCTATTTCAAGCTCTTCCCAAAAAGACCGAAGAGGAGAGAACACTTCCAAACTCATTTTAGAGGCCAGCATTACCCTGAAACCAAAACCAGACCACCCCCCACAAAAAAAAACCACTGGAAGAAAACTACAGAACAATATCCCTAATGAATATTGATGCAAAATCCTTAAAATACTAATGAACCAAATTCAACAGCACATTAAACAGTTTTACACCATGACCAAGTAGGATTTATAAGGACAGTTTAATGTACACCCCCCTCAAGTCAATGTAATATACTACATTAACAGAAAGAAAAAAACACATTATCATCTAAACTGATGCAGAAAAAGCATTTGACAAATTTCAACACCCATTCATCATAAAAACATTCAACAAACTATGAATAGAAGGAAACTCCCTTCACACGAAAGCAAAATGTGAAAAACCCACAACAAACATAATACTCAAAGGTGAAAGACTGAAAGCTTTTCCTCTAAGATCAGGAACAAGGCAAGGATGCCTGCTTTCACTTCTATTCTACATAGTACTGAAAGTTCTAGCCAGAGCAATTAGGATAGAAAAATAAATTAAAAAGGCATCCACATCAGAAAGGAAGAAGTAAAATTATCTCTGTTCACAGATGACATGATCTCATATGTAGAAAAACCTAAAGATCACACACACACACACACACACACACAGAGTGTTAAAACTAATTAACAAATTCAGCAAAATTGCAGGATACAAAAATCAATGCACAAAAATAACTTGTGGGCTTCCCTGGTGGCGCAGTGGTTGAGAATCTGCCTGCTAATGCAGGGAACACGGGTTCGAGCCCTGGTCTGGGAAGATCCCACATGCCGTGGAGCAACTAGGCCCGTGAGCCACAACTACTGAGCCTGCGCGTCTGGAACCTGTGCTCCACAACAAGAGAGGCCGCGGCAGTGAGAGGCCCGCGCACCGCAATGAAGAGTGGCCCCTGCTTGCCACAACTAGAGAAAGCCCTCGCACAGAAACGAAGACCCAACACAGCCAAAAGTAAATAAATAAATAAATAATAAAATGTTTAAAAAATAAAAAATAACTTGCATTTTTATACACTAACAATGAACAACCCAAAAAGAAAATTTTTTTAAAAATCTCATTTACAACAGCATCAAAAGAATAAATTATGAATAAATCTAACCAAGGAGGTATACACTGAAAATTACAAAACATTGCTGAAGGAAATTAAAGAAGACACAAATAAATAGAAAGATATATGTGTTTGTGGATTGGAAGACTAATATTGGTAGGATGTCCATATTACCCAAAGTGATCTACAGAGTCAATGCAATCCCTACTAAAATCCCAAAGGGATATTTTTACAGATATAGAAAAATTCATTTGGAATCTCAAGGGACCCTGAATAGCCAAAACAACCTTGAAAAATAAGAACTTAGAGATCGCACACTTTCTGATTTCAAAACTTATTACAAAGCTACAGTGATCAGAACAGTGTGGTGCTGGCATAAAAACAGACATATAGACCAATGAAACAGAACAGACAGCCCAGAAATAAACCCTCACATGTACGTTCAAATAATTTTTGATAAGGGTGCCAAGACCTTTCAATGGAGAAAGATTAGTCTTTTCAGTAAATGGTGCTGGGAAAATTGGATATCCACATGCAAACGAATGAAGTCAGACACTAACATCATATACAAAATCAACTCAAAAATGGATCAAAGAGGTAAATGTAAGAACTATAAAATTTCTAGAAGAAAAACGGCAAAATCTTCATGTCATCGGATTTGGCAATGATATCTTAGACACCAAAAGCACAGGCAACAAGATAAAAAATAAGTTGGACTACATCAAAATTTAAAACTGTGCATCAAAAGACACAATCCACAGATTGAAAAGGCAACCTAAGGAATGGGAGAAAATATCTCCATATCTGATAAGGAGTTAATATTCAGAATACAGGAAGCTCCTGCAACTCAACAACATTAAAACAAATAACCTGATTTTTTAAATGGGCAAATGACTTGAATATTTCTCAAAAAAAGATATACAAATGGCTATTAAGTACATGAAAAGATGTTTAATATTACTAATTATTAGGAAAATGCAAATCAAAACCATCATGAGATACCACCTTGCACCCTTCAGGATGGCTACTATCAAAAAAAAAAATAGAAAATAACTGCAGTGTTGGCAAGGATATGGATAAATTGGAACCCGTGTGCACCGTCATTGGGACTCTAAAAAGGTGTAACCATTATGAAAAACAGTATGGCAGTTTCTCAAAAATTAAAAATAAAATTACGATATGATCTTGCAATTCCACTTTGGGGCATATACACAAAAGAAGTGAAAGCAGGTCCTTGAACTGAAATTTGTACACCCATGTTCACAGCAGCATTATTCATAATAGCCAATAGATGGAAGCAACCGCAGTGTCCATAAACGGATGAATGGACAAACAAAATGTGGTATATACATAAAATGAAATATTATTCAGCCTGAAAAAGAAAAAAATCTGACACATGCTACAACACGGACGAACCCTGAGGACATTATGCTAAGTGAAATCAGCCGTTCACAAAAAGAAAATACTGTATGATTCAACTTATATGGGGTATCTAGAGTGATCAAATTTATAGAAACCTAAAGCAGAATGTTGGTTGCCAGGAGCTGAGGGAAGAGGACAATGAGGTGTTATTGTTTAATGAGTACAAAGTTTCAGTTTTTCAAGAAGAGTTCTGTAGATGGATGGTGATGGTGGTAACACAACAATGTGAACATACTTAATGCCACTGAACTGAACACTTAACGGTTCTGATGGTAAATTTTGTTAATGTGTTTTACCATAATAAAGTAATCCAAGAAAATATTCCAGAAATAGAAGACCTGAATCTATTGAATGAATCAAGTGTACTAAAGAAAATTAACTCAGGATGACTAACACCAAGACATATCCTAAAAAAACTATTAGACTGTAAAGATAAAAATTCCTCAGTGTTTCCAGGAAAAAAAAAAAATTTTAAAGGGAATTTATATAGAATATTGGATTTATAAAAAACATACAAATTAAGGCAACGTTAGCACAGGATTTTCAAGAAACTTAAGGAAAGAATATGTGAACTAAAGATATTATCTTGAGTAAAATAGCTAGCTAGTGGGAAGCAGCCGCATAGCACAGGGAGATCAGCTCGGTGCTTTGTGATCACCTAGAGGGGTGGGATAGGGAGGGTGGGATAGGGAGGATGGGAGGGAGGGAGATGCAAGAGGGAAGAGATATGGGAACATATGTATAACTGATTCACTTTGTTATAAAGCAGAAACTAACACACCATTGTAAAGTAATTATGCTCCAATAAAGATGTTAAAAAAAAAAAAAAGATATTATATTGAGCCGAGGGGGAATTGGCCTCCTTCCTTAGCTGAGGCTCTTCCTCAGCTGAGGTGCAGAGCAGAACACTGCCCGTCTGGTCTGAAGGTTAGATTTGATCCAGCCTCTGTCTCTTTCCGCTCATGCCCTTGGGCAAGGCACTTACTGTCTTCCAACTTCTGTTACGTCCCAAGGTAAAAGAGGTAAATGATAACTACCACCCTACATAGGAATTATGACACTCAGAGCAAATAATTTACGGCACCGTCTCCAAGGGGTGAAATGACATGCTTATTACCATCACAAAAAGACAGAAAAGGTTTGTCCCAAAGAGATGGATTTTACAAAACTGGGGCTTCTTTCCCTAATTGTCTTCTGACCCTTCCTGTTGATTGTGGGATTGGGCTCAACCCAGATGAGATTAACAACATTCCCTGTCACATCTCTGCACAAACCGGAGGGTTAACCTCCAGTTTGTGCAGAGATCACTCCATACTATTCTCATTTCCTAGTCTTCATTGAGGAAACATTTATGGGGAATGGGAAGGAAATTACCATTATTTGTGTTTGAGACATTCCTTGACCACTGTCTGGATTTCTGTCCCCATACAGTAACTAATCTAATCTTCACACTCCAGCAAGCTGAAGTGCCTGAGTATTACCATAGGTTGTGAGCTGTTCTCACTGGGCAGTCCCCTCACTGCAGACTGAGAGACCCCAAATCCGGATCTCTGCTTGCACAAAGTGAAGAGGAGCTCTTCACGAAAAAGTTTTAATTTGGAAATTCCAGGGTAATTTTTCCCATTCAGCAATCTTTAGTCTTTGTCGACTGCTTTGGGATTATTTCAGACCAAGTTAGGGAGGCCTGGATCTTTTTCTACTTTGCTGAGCTGATGAAAATAATTAACCTGATGACCACATCACTCAACTCTGATATATAGCAACACCTGGCCAATTTCACTTCATCCACCCACCCATTCATCTCCTCAACAACCGCCCGCCCCCATTATTCTGAAATGAATCCCAGACATATCATTTCACTCAAAAATACTTCCACATAGGGCTTCCCTGGTGGCGCAGTGGTTGAGAGTCTGCCTGCCAATGCAGGGGACACGGGTTCGAGCCCTGGTCTGGGAGGATCCCGCATGCCGCGGAGCAGCTGGGCCCGTGAGCCACAACTACTGAGCCTGCGCGTCTGGAGCCTGTGCTCCGCAACAAGAGAGGCCGCGATGGTGAGAGGCCCGCGCACCGCGATGAAGAGTGGCCCCCGCTTGCCGCAACTAGAGAAAGCCCTCGCACAGAAACGAAGACCCAACACAGCCATAAATAAATAAATAAATCTTTAAAAAAAAAAAAAAACTTCCATATATATATCTCTAAAATATAGAAATCTTTTTTAAACCAGCTCCATGTTGTTGAATATTTAGGTTGGTTCTACCTTTTCTTTTTTTCCAGTTTTGAGCTATAGTTGACAAGAAATCCCTTTTAATGTAACAAAAAGTTCATCTTTAAATCCCCGAGCCTCTCAGAAAGTCCTACTGCCAAATTCCACTGTACAGAAACCACAGACAATTACATCAGTGACATGAGCTGTCCCCAGCCTATAAATCTATGTTTTTTTAAAGATGAAAGCTCAGACCCCTGCAAAACACTAGTACACCAGGCAGGCTGCCTCCCACCAAAGAAACTCACCATTGGAACCCATATTGAATCTCTAGTCCAGGGTCTTTTGGAGTGAAAAAGTCATGAGCTCTGGAGCAGCACCAATACACCCCTGAGGTGCGCACGGTAGATAAACCTTAGATGCAGCCCCAGACGTGGCTCCGCCTCAGACACGCCTCTCAATCACTTCACTGGAACCACCTTTTCAAAACCCCACCTAATCCACCTTTTCAAAACCCAGCTTCTGTTCATTGATGACCAACTGAATCTAATTTTCTTATTTAATCCCCATAATACCCTTTTAAACTATGTATTATTTTATCCCCAGTTAGACTTGAGAACACTGGGGGCAGAGAGGTTTAGACCAAAGTGAGCCTCTGACCAAGGCAGTGTGACCTCTGACCTCATACTTGTCACTATCATCCTATTATGTTATAGGCTACAGGCCATGTGAGAACAGAAGCTTTGTCAGGCTCACAGATGACCCATATCGCTTTATTATAGCATTGACTAAGGGATACTCAGATCGGAGAGGCCAGAAACTAATAATGAATAAGGATTATGGACACTACATTATTTGCTAGTTCATCTTATTCTTAAAACAACGCTTTGAGATTACCAAAACCTCCATTTTACAGATGAGGAAACTTCAGGCCTTTGGGGTTTTCTTCCCAAATGTGTGGGAGGTTATTTTATACCCTAGGTATGGAAAAAAAAAAAAAAAAAAAACAACATATGCTTGACAGCTGTTTCAGATTAATTCATCTGACTTCAGAAGTATTCACATGTCCCCCTTTCTATTTAAATAAATCACTACAAATTTATGTGGCAAGCCCAAAGAATAAATCTTTCACACATAACCTTACTTAAATCTTATAGCGGCCCTATATAGATATATAGCATTTATACCCATCGATTCTCAGAAGAGGAAAATTCCTAGAGGACCATAAAGCAGATAAAAGTAAGGTGGTTTTTTTTTTTTTTAAAGTAAGGTTTTTTTTAATTAAGCAAGTTAATAGCTGAGATGCAGGTGGAGGGAGAGCCCGTGTTTCTGATTTGATTCCAAAAGAGATCATGACTCACCAACCAAAATAAGGAAAAAGCACGAGGAACAGACTTGATGGGCAGATGAAATCCTGGGAGGTCACATTAGTGAGTTATGACTATAGTTGGGTCCTATGCCGTGTGTTTGGAGTCAGAGGCATTGATAGCCCAACCAGCCCATTTGGGCAGTACCAGGTGCTTTGAGGTAGTTGAAGAGAATATTTTGGGGGCTGGAAGTATTGAAGAAGTTTGGAGACCAAGAGAGCAGAGCAAACCAAAATAAGGTGGACCTAACCTGATTTCTCTGGCTTTTTTTCCCCCAATAATTCAAAGTTCAGATCAACTTTTTTTTTGGTTTTATTTTTTTCTCTCAGAAGCTTGAATTCACACTCGGTGGCCTCCTCCATGAAGCTCCTTCCAAAAACCATTTTTACCAGACAACTTCACTTCCTTGCTTTACATTTTTTTCTCAATTCCAGTCAATCCTGCCTCCCTTCCCACTCCATTATTTAGAGGTTGCCGGCAAAAGCCAACAAATCAGTGCCTCAAATGCCCAAGCTTACGGTTAATCTTCCCCACTAAGTCATCAAACATTATTGGCCATTGTTTTTTTATTCTTAAACTCTCTTACTTCAGATTCTCTAAATTAACCTTGGCTTCAAGGGATATCCACTGAGACTTTTATACTTTTAAAAAACACCTCATAACAGTAAGAGCCCAACATATACCAGGTCCTGCGTAACAGCTGTGAACAGCACAAATGCAGTCTCTGCTCTCAGAAAACCAACATTCAGGTTGAACTTTTAAAAGTACTTACCTCCCAATGATCACTTGCAAGGAAATGTCAGAACTTTCTAGAATGCCTAAAAAGGAGTTTCATGACCTGGCCACAACTTCCATTTCAGCCTCACCTCTGAGACTCTGTGGCATCCTGCAAACTCTTAGCTCCAACCAGGCTAGGCCATTTCCAGGCACTGAGATACCCTCTGCCCTCCTGGTCTATACATCTGCTTCAAGTGCTATGAAGAGCTCCAGGTGACTTTAGAAGAAAATAACCAGAAGCAAACTGATCAACATGGCAATGTGACTAAAATGATCATCTGGTGAAAAAGGCAACGTTAACAACAGATGAGTTTAAGAATGTGGTGTTCTGGGGACGTCCCTGGTGGCACAGTGGTTAAGAATCCACCTGCCAATGCAGGGGACACGTGTTCGAGCCCTGGTCCAGGAAGATCCCACATGCCGCGGAGCAACTAAGCCCATGCGCCACAACTACTGAGCCTACGCTCTAGAGCCCGCGAGCCACAACTACTGAAGCCCACGTGCCACAACTATTGAAGCCCACGTGCCACAACTACTGAAGCCCATGTGCCTAGGGCCCATGCTCCACAACAAGAGAAGCCACCGCGATGAGAAGGCTGCGCACCGCAACAAAGAGTAGCCCCCGCTCGCCGCAACTAGAGAAAGCCCACACGCAGCAATGAAACCCAACACAGACACAAATTAATTAATTAATTTTTTAAAAAGAAGTATATATATTAAAAAAAAGAATGTGGTACTCTTTAGTTTTGTATTTCTTAAGTGTTCTTCCCTGGGGTTTCCACCCCCCACCCCTCCAAATTTGGGGATTTCCGCTATTTTTTGGAGCCAATGAATTTTTTTTACTCATTTTCCCCATTTTTTTAAAAATTAATTAATTTATTTATTTATTTTTGGCTGCGTTGGGTCTTTGTTGCTGCACGCGGGCTTTCTCTAGTTGCGGGGAGCGGGGGTTACTCTTCGTTGCGGTGCGTGGGCTTCTCATTGTGGCGGCTTCTCTTGCGGAGCACGGGCTCTAGGGCACGCAGGCTTCAGTAGTTGTGCCATACGGGCTCAGTAGTTGTGGCTCACGGGCTCTAGAGCGCAGGCTCAGTAGTTGTGGCGCATGGACTTAGTTGCTCCGCAGCATGTAGGATCTTCCCAGACCAGGGCTCGAACCCGTGTCCCCTGCATTGGCAGGCGGATTCTTAACCACTGCACCACCAGGGAAGTCCCTCCCCATTGTTTTTGAGATGTTATAAGTTAAAATTAAATGCCCCAAAATATGGTTAGTCCCCAGTTTGCCTACTTCAAAAATGTATCATTTTCCTTCTACATGGAGTTCTGAAACAGAATATTGCATTCATTAATTTATTCAATAAATATTTCTGAGATCTTACTATTGTGTTTGTTATATCGAAATTTGGGTCATTTTTTTCTGTTTTTATTTTTACAAGGATGTTGTGTTTGCCTCTAGATGATACTTTTTTTCTTTCTCAATGTATGTGATCAAAGGGAAATTTTCAGACAATTTCAATCTCTCTCACCCCTTACCCTATTCTGAAATATTGGTTATTCATGATGAGAGTTGATCTCTGTCAAACTGTATGCCATGTGCAGCAATATTGCACAAAAAGGAGTAAAATTATTCACACAGACGTGAGGCTGTCTGGGAAGGTTAATCACCAAGGCCACAAGCCTAGTGGGGTCAACTGAGAACAGGCCAAAGGGCCCCATGGGAGCCCCTAAACCAGCCCTGGAAGTCCACACCTCAATTTGTGAGAGCCATATCTAATCGTAACAAATACAATGTATTATCTGAGAAATTGGTTTTAAAATCCCTTAAAAATTCTAAAAGTCAACAAAACAGGAAATGACATGTTAAAAGATTCACAGAATATTAGTATAAACAAAAAAGTTCATCTGTGACCAAGAATAAACATGTCTGACAGAGCTATCTAATGGCCCTATTGAAGTATTAAAGCCACATTCCATAAATTTGGTGAATTTGGCAAACTGATGATCAGCAAACTGGCTCTGAGCACACTGGGTTTTGTTGAGATGATTTTATGTAAATTGCCCATTGAATGAATTGGATTTTCTCAGACTGAATTCTAGCCATTTGCTTGCTTCTTCTTCTCATATAGAAGAACCATATAGATGGTTCACTGAACAATCAAAAGAAGAACAATAGTTAACATTTATTTTTTACTTTACGCTACCTCTAAACTAACCACTTCCCAAGCACATAAAAAAATCAGTGTCCTATAGCCCAAAATCCTGCAAAAAAATCTAATCATCATAACCACCACCATCATCATCATCAATCATCACCATTATTTGAATTTGAAGATTTTTTAGGTGAGGACAAACACACCCTGGCTCCCCCAGTGTTTCACCACACCCTACTAGGTTACTTCTACCTCCTTCATTCATTTAATTTAATGTCATGAGGACATTTCTGTTTGCAACCCTTGAATGCATGATCTCATAAGGTCAAAATGGTTGTACTAAAACATTAAATTATGCTGCTCATGGTACATCCCTATTGATTTGCCTGTCATCAGAACTACACTGTGCCCAACCTGAAGCCTGGACTGCACTTGTCTTGTTCACAGGTGTATCTCCAGGGCCTACCAAATGTTTATTGAATATTCGAATGAGCGATGCAACCTTTTCTCTATTCACTTTGTATTGCTCCATCAATCTTTCATCTTCTCTGCTTTCCCTGCTTCAAATTTTACCTCCCATGTACACCAGACATTTTTGCTCCACTGATTTAAAAAAAAATAATCACTGACTCACCTGGGCTAAGGGATCAAGTCAAAACTCCTCAGTTTGACACCTAATGCCATTCATGATCAGACCCTACCTGCCCTTCCAGCCTCACCTTCCTTCATTCAATTTCACATTGTTCCTTCTTGCAACAACAAACTGCTCCTAATTCTCTGGATACACAATGCTCTATTCATATTTCCATAGGTTTGTTTATATTGCTCTCCTCTGTTCCCCATGATCCTGGGAAAGTGTGAGGGGTTTCCTGTATCAACACATGTTCATTCTACCCTACAGCCATGTCATTAGAACTTGCCTAGGGGTACTATTATCTCTGTACCTTGTGACACTGCATTATTTGTGTATTTGTATTGGGGGGGGGGTAGAGTTTAAAATATTTTTTCCCAAGTAGATAACCAATCAATAGTTTATTTGTTCCTCCTTAATTTGAAATGTTGCTGAAGGGGAGCAGAATTTGTCACCCCAAAATATGCCACCTTGGCACAAGGATTATTTTCTGCTAAGGGCAATCAAATTTCCGAAGATTCAGGAAAAGTTCTTTTCCTCTCCCTCAACTGCCTAAATTTACACTGGCAAGGCGGCCTGTACCAGAAACAGAGCTATTACCAGAGATATCTTTTTACCAGGAAATTTATTTGTGTAACAGGGCAACCTTGGTTTTCCAAACATCTCCTCTGCCTTCTTGTGAATGGCCTTCCTCACCACTGTATCCCCAAACCCCTGCCCCTTTCCTCATGTCAGGATGTTATATGAGTTTCAATGACCTGACTACCCTTTGAGTTTTCAAATCTGTATGGGGACTCGTATAATTCTGTTTGCTTTTTTATCCTGTTAATCTTGTTACCAATCCCCAACAGGTCAGTGACCCCTCAGTGGGTTCTTTCTTTGCCCAGAGTCACAAAGGCCAATCAAACAAAACCAGTTTCTGTATAGCAGAGGAGAAATTTTATTCACTGATCAAGGAATGGAGAAGAGAGAGCTCGTGCTCTCAAAACACCTTCTCTCTGAAGGGAGGGAGGGAATTTTAAGGGGTAGGAGGCAGGCATATCATCAGGGCTCTAGGAAAGGGGCAGAGATTTCCAGGGCCAGCCAGGGGCAGCTGGAGCATGTGCAGTCTTCCATGCTTCTTTGCACAATGCATGAATTGTGCCTAGCAGAGTACAGATCTCCCGCTTGGGGCAGAGATCTTAGCATGGTAATGAAGCAAAGGTAACTTTCCAGGCACCTCCAGGTCTCATCTATGCAGGTATGTGCCTGTGGTCAAGTCAGAGCCAGTTCAGGGTGGTTGACCACTACATCTCTCTAAGCACAGCTGCAAAACATCTCTCTCAAATACCAGGTGCTTTTGAAACAAACACAGAGATAAATCAAGGCAAGGATCCTTTAGCCCTCAGGGGCTGATATGGGTGACAATCTTTTTTAAATCAGTTTAATTATTAGATCAGCCAAAAAGCCTAGAAGGGAAGAAGAGAATATTTTTCTGCCTGCACATTATCTTTATCATAAAATAAATGCTTGGGTATATATCAGATCTATTTCTGGAGTATCATTTTCCATTGGTTTATTTGATTCGCATGTCGAATACCAAATGCTTTTAATTATTATAGTTCATCATCATGTGTCTTCATACCTAGTAGGCCAATCTAATGGGGGGAAAAAAAGTATCTTATTTTTGCTTTATTTTACACATCCCAAATTGCCATTAAGGTTGAACACCTTTTCATGTTCCTTGGCTATTCAAGTTTCCTTTTTAAGGATTTCCAATTCATGTCTTTTACTTGTCTATTATATATATTGAAGAATTCCTTCTTCCAGGTCTTTCAACTTTATTTATTGTGCCTTTCAAAAGAATGACGTTTCATTTTAGTTTACCTGAAACAACATTGTAACTCAACTATATTTCAATAAAAATTTCAAAAATAAAAAAATCATAAATTCAGCAAGGTAACTTGATTTTAGGGGGACTTGGCTTCAGTTTAATCCAGAAGGATGAGATATCATGTTACTTAATCAACAGAACTCTTGACAGATGACTAGATATGAGGGCAGCCAAAGGGAAGAGTCTGGGTGCCTGGAAGAATGAAGATGATATTAATGTAAATAGGGGAGTCTTGGCGAGGACTGACTCTGTGGATAATAGTGAACTTCTTGTCTTTAAGGTGTGGTGCCGTACCTAGTAAAGGTGACCGGCAGGCAACCGGAGAGAGGCTGAGACTGGAGAGAATGTTTTAGTGTCAACCGGAGGTGAAAATTAAAGTTCAAAAAGACTGTAAACACAGAGAAGATAATAGGAAACACCTTTATGTAGGGGACAAGCAGTAAAAGAAAAGCTGAGAAAATAGAGGTATTCAGAGAGGGAGGAGAAACAAGAGGGTGATGTGATGAAGAAAGATTAGAAGCAAAGCTGTTGAGCCCTGGTAAACCTGATATTGACAGGCACTGTGGTTTATCTGGGAAATGGACTGTGTCACACATTCTGGAAACCATTCTTTAAAACATAGCCAAATACAGTCATGAAAAAAACGAGGAAACAACTTTGGCTGTTGCCATGTCAACTGAAAGAGTTCTGGAAATATCCCATACGTTATATATAGCATGGTCCTTAAGAGTGCTGGAACACTCGGCTACCACTTGACTTCCAGTATACCTACCCATTTACATGACTTCGGGTACTTCTCTGTGCTATTTCCTGTCTTTCAAATGAAGGACAATAGTCTACAGCATAGAGCTGTTTTGAGAATTAAGTGAGCTAATACTTCTAAAACAATGCCTGGAACATAGTAAGTGCTCAATAAATATCAGCTATTGCTTTCACAATAGCTTTTAAAGCCCCAAGTGAAACCACCTTTTTCTCCTGAAGTCTCATCAGAACGCTTTGGCTTGATGTGCCTCCCACCTCGCATTGATGATACAGCACTTAGCACAGGGGCCTGGCAAATACGCCGAAGGCTCAGTAATATTAATCACCAAAACTTATAAAGCACTATGGGCCGGACACTTTTGTGAATGCTATTGACTGAAAGAAAAATGCACAATGTAAGAGCTACGAGTTGAGTTTATGCAGTGCCTTACTGGGGACTACAGACCAAGAGACAGCCTCTCAGATAGCTCTGAGGAGGTAAGGGGAGAGGCCAGCATATATGACTTTGGGTAATGAGCACATGCAATCAAGCACACATCTCAGTAGAAGGTCACTGCTAGTCAAGAGGAACAGATATCTCAGTTAATGATTGTAGTGCTTTTCTAAGTATGGGAAAATGCAAGAATCTGAGTTCATAAAATTTTTTTCCTGAAATATATCTAACCATCTAAGGGCCTGTTTTGCCTGTTTTCCCAAAGCACTGAGTGCGTCATGCTATTCTTCATCCTGAATTCCTTTCAGGGTGTCCTGTAGGTCAGCAACTGCAGTGGCTAATGACTTGCTCCTTGTACAACTGGATGGTGGGCAACATTCTTTGCTTTACAGCGGTTTTATTACAAGTACTAACTCATTTAATCCACTCAAAAGCTCTGAGGTGGGAGCCAATGCATCCCCACTTCACAGATAAGAGAAATTAAGGCACAGATGGGTAATGTAACTAGTGTGAGCTTACACAAAAAGTTACTGGCAGAGCCAGGATGTAAAAGTAAACCCAGGTATCTGTTCCACAGCCCCTTCTCGTAAGTGCTGTGCCATATAGGTCCATACATCTTTACTAATGAAGAGGAAGAGCATTATTTCTATTGACCTGAAACAAATAGACTGCCAAATACTTCTCCAGGAAAGATGGGTTTATTCTGCGATAAGCAAAGAATTACACTTTAGGGTCTGCAACCACAGTGAGCCACAGCACAAGTCGTGTGTCCCCCCCCAGGGACATTGTTGTTCTTCTTACAACACTGGTAAGAAGAAAAGGAAGTTGGGAGGGCTATAAAAAACAAAGAGTCCATGGGTTTTCTTTGGCTGAGTCGTTGCCAGGAAAGAAGACAGGTCTTCTCTCTATCAGCCTCTGCTAACGTCACAGAGTGTGAGAGTTCCCCCTTCCAGTATCCCAAGTCTATTTAATTGCAGTTTCTACTTATTAATTTTTTTTACATTTCCCACAGAGCACAGCAGAGCTGAAGTTCAAAAATTAGATCCATAGTCATTAAGAGCATAAAGCACCATCTATTCCAACACCATTATCTTAAGCCCCAGAAAGTGACACTCAGAGAGGAGCCTCCCCTTCAAGGTGATAACCAGCCCACCAGGCCAGAGCCGATGGAGACTCGTTTTCAGCGTTTCAGGCCCACAGACTCTTCTCCCTCTGGGGAGGTAAGCGAGAGGAGGGAGGAGTGTTTGCCACGGCCCCGCCCCCATCCTTGCCTTCCTCCAGAGCAGAGGTGGCCTGCTCGGCATTCCCTGGGACGTGCTGCAGCGATGGGGAAGGCAGGAGGAGATGAGACGTACTTCCAGAGGAGCAGTCTGTTCTGGGTCACCGTCATCATCCTCTCCTTTGGCTATTACACAGTAAGGGCAGCGGGCCCCGGGCAAGGGCAGGCGAGGGGATAGAGTGCTGCCTTGAGCCACAAGATCCGCACCTACGAACACGGAGAGGTCGCGCAGGCGCAATCGCGGCTCTTGAGCGCTCTAAGCCAGGGGACTAGACCCGGGAAGAAGACGCAGGCGCACCCGTCTGCCCGCGCCTTTCGCCTGTGTTGAGGTCTTGAGAAACCGGCTGCCCACGCTTTCCCTATATGAAGGCAGGGAATACTCCCCACCCCATGACTCGGTGTGTAGATCTTTCAAGATGGTGGTGGCGAAGTCGAATGCCGGTGGGGCTGCTACCTCCTATTTCCGTACAGCCAAACCCCTGCCCTCGCTGGTCACGGTCCTGGGGCTGGGATATTTCGGGGTAAGGTGTAGCGCGGGGTGCATGTGTTTTGGCCCGCCAGGCTCCCGTAGGGCGAGGGGGCTGTTGGGGGGGCGGGGTCTTGCGCTTGCGCGCCTGGCGCTTGCCTAGGTTATTGGCGTAAGCGGAAGGTCGGTGCGCTTGTAAGCTTTCTCCTTGAAAATGTACCTGTCTTTGCGTCCCCATGGTTACTAGGGCTTAGCCAGGTTTGAGTAGAACTCAAGAAGAAGGAGGTCAAGTTGAGGGACAGTTCTAAGCCTGCCAAGTCAGGATAGGGCTTCCAAAGCAGAATGTTTGAGGCAGTTGGAATTGCTTGGAAAATGGGGTAAACCTAAAGGATGAGTAGAATTTAATGGGTAAGAAGGATTAGAGAGGATATACATGTTATGACATAGATGTGGAATCATGAAGACAGAGAATCTCTACTGAGAAGAGCAGCGACTTTTGTTTGGCAGACAGAATTCATTTAAAGGATACAGGAAAATACCCAGAAAAATAGGTTGGGGACTAAATTGTGTAATGCATTAATAACAGAAGTCAGCCAACCTGGGCACTAAGTCTGATAACCAAAGAGTTTCCTCAGCATAAATCTCCCACTAGAATCGCTTTTAGAAAATAGAAGTAAAGAATGGAAGCCCAGATGACTTAGTTCAGAGTTTCTTTGGTCTGTTACTTGTTCTTATAGAATCAGGATTATTTAATAGCCTCGGTTAAAAATAGATTTAAGTGACCTAATAAGCATTCTGTGCTTCTGGTTCTCTTTCAGTGGATGATCTTCTGGCCTGAGACTATTCCTTATCAGAGCCTAGGGCCGCTGGGCCCCTTCACTCAGTACTTGCTGGACCATCATCACACCCTCGTGCACAGTTGGTAAGGAGAGCTGCAGAAATGGGGTGTAGACCTGGAAGGCCCCTGGTTGCCTTCTAAGAGTGGTGCTAGTTCACATTAAAGCACCTTTCTCTTGGGGGTTTCTGTGTTAGATTTCATCAGCAGAGAACCATCACCTTAAACTAGGCTGACTTTTGTTTCAGGTATTGGCTGGCCTGGCTGATTCACGTGGGAGAGTCCTTGTATGCCATTGTATTGTGCAAGTAAGTGTTTTTAATAGGTCTTTGTCGCTTTTCTCTTGGTATCTAATATAAGTTGAGAGTAGCCACATTTAAATAATTCATGCGCTTGTAGGCCGAGAACACTCTCAGGGTAGAGTTGAATCCCCACACCTAATACTGAGCCTCTCTCAATACTCAGAGGGAGTACTCAGTAAATAGTTAATGAATTCATTTGTGTTAATGAGTCAATTATTTAGTCATTTAATTTAGATGATTTTTCTTCTTTTTTTCAAAAGTCTCTGTATAGCCCCAACTAGAAGAAAAGATTAGGAGGCTGCCTTCTAGTTTTAAAAAGAGCTACATTGACCTAGCCCAATGATTCTCAGCCTAGTTTCACAACTGAATCACCTGAGGAGGTTTCTCAGCATTCACTTGTCTGGTTTCCAGGCCCAGAGATCCTAATGCAGTAGCCTTGCTTCAGAGGTAGGAACATGTTATTTTTTTCAAGGACTGTAGGTGATTCTGGGATGCATTGCAAGCTAAAAGTCCTGCGACTAGACCCTACTCTACAGTTGCCGGTGTAGGATAATACAATGTGAGAGAACTGAAAAAGCTTTTCTTTACGTTTAGACTTTATGTAAGCATACAGAAAGTATGGTGTAATGAAAGAGATGGTTATAGTAATGCCAGATTGCTTTGCAATTGATTTTTTTTCTTCTGGTCAAGATTAATTACCACCTCTGTTTTTGTGGTATTACTTCTAAAAGTGGAAAATAAGATACCTTATTGTTTTAATAATAAAAGTAATTAATATTTCTTGGGTGCACACTATGCCAGACAAGTGCTAACTGATTTTAATAGATTATGTTCCTCCACCTTCTGGTTTATTAAACAAGCTGGACTTTCTAGGAGAGGAGGAGAAAGCAGCTTTATTTTTTCGCCCATCTCCACTCCCCCAAGGATTACTGTCTGTCTCCCATCCTAGCCCTGGATGAAATCTGAAGCAGGTCCATAGATTTTCCAGTCACTATTTCATATTATCTGGTCAAGTCCAGTCTATTTATTAAAACTATGAACTTTTATCTAATTCAGAACATCTGTTCTCCTCCAGCTGGGGCGCAGCAGCCTGCTGTGGGGAAGAGGGTATAGTTGATGTCTTCCCTCTCATTCCAGCTTTGTTCCCTGTTCACTAGCGACAGCTGCCTGTGGCCCCTTGGGGTGCTGGGAGTAGTTAGGGGAAGCAGAGCACAGTCTGCCTTGTGATCAGGCAGCTGGGTGCTGTGGTCGTTGCATACCCATTGTTGACTCTTTCTCTCCAAAGGAGCCTTGGTGGATTTTTGAGAAACCGCCCATCACTAGGGATCTCCCTTCTGCAGTTCCCTTGATGGTTCCTTCAGACCTCAGTCAGTATGTCACTTGCAGTTTTCCCTTAGGATCTGTAATGGGGGTCGTGGCGGGGGGCAGTTTCCCTTTCATTGAGATCTCTTCTACCCTTTAGTTAGGCCTCTGGGGCGGGGTTGCTTTTAAGCTCACTCATGCCAGTGCCCTTCCACAAGACCTGTAAGGCTCACGATGACAGCTTCCTTATCCGTCCAGCAGGATAAATCTGCACGTGCGTGCAGTTCCCTGGGCAGCCGTGTACCAGTAGTTAAACATCTGAGTTAGATATTAAGCCTCCCCCAAATTACTGGGGACTCCTGTCAGGCTGAGTGGTTCCACTGAAGCTGTTCTTTGGGCTGACTTGGGATAGGAAGTGCCACAGCACTGATACCTCTTTCTAACGGCCTCTTCAGGCCCTCAGAGCTTAGCTCGGAGGTGTGGTCCAGCCCTCCACATTATAGTGTTGGAATACTTTACACCTATTTTGTTATCGTCATTTGGAGCCTCTAATGAAAACGAAAAGACTCAAATTGAACATCCTGCTCTGAAGTTCTTTGATAGGCAGTGGGAGAAAAGGCATAGAGAGGTTAGGGCACTATTCTCACATTCCTGAAATCATTTCTTTATGGTCTAACGCGTTGCAGTGTATCATTGGTGACTGTAAACCAGGATGAATATTCCTTTTGACTTATGAATGAATACATTTAAGTGAAAGAATCACGAAGACATGTAGAACAATTGGAAGCCCTACCCCACATCCCACTATCCAGCAATAAAAAGAAATTGATGAATTCCATTTAACCAGACATAAGACTGGACTGAACATTTCGACTTTATAGCCACCATATCTATATACATATAGATATAAACTCTTGTATAACTTTTTTCTATTGTCATATATGCCTGTTTTCCCGTGTCTATACCTATAAACTTACCTCATTTCATTAGTACATAGTATTCTATTATATAGATGTGCCTTAATGTATTTAACAAATCCTCCTTCTGACAGACTTTTAAGCCTCTAGTTTTTTGGGGTGTTTTTTTTATTTTTTTGGGTTTTTTTGACTATTATAAGTAATGCGTAAACGTGAATTTCTTGTACATCCTGGCCCACTTTGATGTATATTTCATTTTTTATTGTTTGGTGGTAGAATGTATGAATATAGTTGATTCTACTGACCTCACACCCAGTGACCTTGATACATTCATTTTTTAGTTCTAATAGTTCATCTGTTCATCTAATAGTTCATCATTAATAATTTAAAAGATTCCTTTTCATTTTCTAGGTACACAATTGTCTCTAGAAATAAAGACAGTTTTATTTCTTCCTTTCAATTCCGTATACCTTTTATTTATGTTTTTTCCCTCGTTGCACTGGCTAGTACGTCCAGTCCAGTGTCAGCCAGAAGTGGTGATAGTAGGCATCCTGGCCTTGTTCCTAATTAAAGGGAAAGCTTTCAACATTCTGCCTCGGGTTTTTTCTAGAGTTGTATAGATCTTCTCTGTCAGAATAAAGAGGTTCCATTCTCTTTCTAAGTTTTCTGAGAACTTGTATTGAGAATGGATGTTGAAATTTATCAAATGCTTTTTCTGCATTTATTAAGATGATCATATAATTTTTCTCCTTTAATCTGTTAGTGTAGAAAATTATATTTTTTTTACATATATTTTTTAAAATTTTGTTTTAAATTAAAAGTCATCCACATGAGACTTACTTATATACAGATGAGACTGTAGCAAACCATTCACTTCATCTGGGCCATTTTCTTTTGAGCTTGGGGTTAAGCAGTTTAGTTTGAATGGCTGTATAAACAGGTATTTATTATTACCATGTGCCAGGCCCTTTACTAATCACTTTGGATAACTTATCTCAAAAATCATCTCAAAACTTGGTGAGATAAATACTATTATTGCTATTTTTCAGACGAAAAAACTGATTCTGAGAGTGAGTGACTTGCCCAAGGTCAAGCTGGTAGTTGGCCAAGCTAGATTTACATCTGGTCTAAAACACTTGCTTTGAAGCCATCCCAGTGCTTTCTAACCCTATATGCTCATCAAAATCACGTGAGAAACAGTTTCATAATACCATGTCCTAGGCAGTAACCAGATTGCTTCCCAGGGAAGAGTGTACCATTCTAAATGCACAAGAAAAACAAAAATAAATGAACTAAGCATTCAAGTTAATAAGCTGGAGGAAAGCGCAAAATAAGCCCCATGAAAATAGATAGAAGGAATAAGTTTTTAAAAAACTGGAAGACAATAACTCCAGTGAAACCATAACATTAAAATTCTGGTGGATAAATTTTTCTCTTTTTTTAGGTCTAAAGGCATCACGAATAGTTGGACTCAACTACTCTGGTTCCTGCAGACGTTCCTGTTTGGGATGGCATCTCTCTATTACTTGATTGATTACAGACCAAGACACCAAAAACAAACTTAAAAAAGATACCCAAAAAAAACTGAATCACCATTTTGTACACCTGAAACTAATATAATATTGTAAACCAACTATACTTCAATTTAAAAAAAAGAGAGAAAATATAGCATATAAAGTTCCTAGGAGAAAAAAAGATGTTCAAAAGCTTTCTCTACACTGACATTCAGCCTCACCTTTTTTGAGGGGGTGCTGTGTTTACTTGATCTTTCTAGAAAGTTACGACCCTCTAGTTATTCATTGTTTCTTCATCTGCTCTGGTTAAACTTGAGTAGATAGTAGGAAAAGATTTTTAGCTTCCCAGTTCTGCAGACTAACCTATTTGGCAGAGGGCTTCCAGCTACCTTCTTGTGGTCCTTGGCTGTGTTGGCATTCTACCTATCACGTGGTTTAAGCCACATACTAAGTTTGCTTGTTGGGATATCTTTGCTTCTACCTTCTGATTAAAACACCTTACCCTTACCACCACCATCTTATCAGCTCTCCTTTCCCCAAATTTTTTTTCCACCCACCTGGACCAAAATAGAGTGACACTTCCATAACACATCAATTCCACCCACATTTGTTAGACACCTGTGAGGCGGGATCTTCTCCTTTCAGGCTTACATTTCACATTATGGAGAAAGATAAGACAAGTGCCTGGAATGGGGCGGGCCAAGAGGTGACACAGAGGCACAGAGTACCTTCTGGGAACCAAGAAGGAATGACGGGAATGCTTTCTCTGCTGCTGCCAGCCAGAAGTGATGCTTCCCTCCACTTGGACCCTCCGACATAGTGCTCTGTATGTGCAGGGTCTGATGGCCACCTTCAAGTCAGGACCACATCCTAAGACAGCTTCGTTTTTTCCTCTAGCACCTGTCCCAATGCCTCACACACAGGTGTTCTCTCAGTGTTTACCGAACAAAGGAGGGAAACTCTGATTTCACTTTGCACTTGTTCAGCATCATTCCAATTTTTATCTGAAAACTGCAGAACCCATTCAGTGTACCCTTGCATCAGAGAAAAGTGCAGGACTGCCCTTGACTGGTACCACCATCTTTCTGTGGGTCCCCTGGTGGGAAACCCGTATCTTTTTCACACTTCCCTATTCTTGGTCACTTTTTCCAGACACTGTAGATATCTCCCTCCAGTTCTGACTCACTCAGCCATTCCTGTTCTAGAGAGTCTACACCATGGGTTCTCCAACTAGTTACTACCTCTCTCGTTCACCTGGTTATAACTTAACTACTGACTGGTTGGCGCAGGAGGGTTACTGACTCACCTCAAGGAGCCTTTAGGGCTCCTTTCCTGGAGGACCCCCTGCTTGTTCACTAGGGACTAGACCTTATTTTCCTTCCATGACACAGTAGGTCATGTTACTTGTTTTAAGCAAACACGAGAAACAGCCTCCCTCCCCCCAAAAAAGAGGCCTCAAGTGAAAGCACAACCATTAAAGATGATGGACTATGAATTGGTTTTGGTGGAAATCAACTTCTACACATAAATCCTAGTATTTCCCTCTGTTTCTCTTGTGATTAAGGGGTTATTATTAATGGTGCCAAGGATAATATGGCAGATTACTGAATGAAATGTATTAACTTGAATAAAATGTTGTGAATTGTGTCTCCAATCAAATGCTTTTTTTGGTCAGTTTTGATAATATTGTCACACATTTGATTCTGCTCTTTCTCAAAAAGACTCTGTTCTGGAACTTTGTATCAGGGATTTTTTTTTTCACTGATAAAGAAATGCAGAATGCCCTAGTTGTAGGACATATGGTCTTCCTTACGTTTCTAGAGCTGTCTATAGTCCACTTAACTCCTCCACATACACCAAGTTGTGGGTGGACATGAGCATCTTCTTTCATTGTAGGATTGGCCTCCTTTTGTTCCCACTACATTTCATTCAGTGTTTGATGTAGTTTGCAGCAAGTGAAAGGAGTACTCTGATTTTTTTTAAATGCCAAAAGTATAAAATGCTGTAATCTTATTTGGGGTATTATCATGGCTTAGAGCAAAAAAGGATCTTAGTGAGCAAACGGTGCGGGCCATTCATTTTATAGACCCATAAGCTGCATCCTATGGAGGTGAAGTAACACACAGAGGCCAGACTAACTGGATCTCACATTCTGCCTCTTCCTCCCCCACAGTCCAGGAGCCTAGAAGTAAGTCTGAAGCAAAAAATAAAAAGAGACATCTTAGGCTTGTGTTGCAGTCACAGGGGTGATACAGGGGAAACATCTATGTTGAGTTTGGATGAGAAAAGGCCAGAGGCATCTTGTTGGAAACAACCATGGAGGGCAAACAGACTAAAACCCCAAATATACCAAGGGCAAGTTGGGAAGAACAAAAAGAGCAAGGACCAATGGCGGGAACAAAAACAAAAAACTAATGACCTCACAACCTAAAAACAGGCCAGATTTATAAACTAACACTATTTCCTACATTCAACATGTTTATGAGTCCATGCAATCCAACTCCAAACGTTTTATAAGCCATGGTTTTAAAACAAGTCTTGAGTTTAAGAGGAGATACTCTAGATGTGTAAAGAGGTTCTTTAGCAAAACAGCTTGCCATCTGGGAACCTGTATGTATTTACATGGAGGCCTGGAAACACCAAAGAAACGTTGGAGAACCTGCCTTTAAGGTGAGAGCACAGAATGCAATCACGTTGTTGTTGCTCAGGGCCCTTGCTGGAACCTTGTTAACTAAATCTCTTAGTTGAGCAGCGTGGGTTGTAAATATCATTTTTCCTTTCCTTCTTATCAGCACACACAAAAAAGAATCTAGGGCACCTGAGTAATATGCTTGTAAGTCTATGAGACCCTTCTCTCTGCAAGCCTCCTTGTCCACATCGAATTGGAAATTATGGTTCCTTTTTTGTCAACGTTGAACAATGAGAGCGTGTACTTATCATTTCACATTTCTCTTTATGAAGATCTATACAGTCTGATTCCACTTGAAAATCCTATCCAAAATACTGTATTTGCAATTCTATCAACAAACATTTTAAGATGGCTCTTAAGGGACTTCCCTGGTGGCACAGTGTTTAAGAATCCTCCTGCCAATGCAGGGGACACGGGTTCAAGCCCTGGTCTGGGAAGATCCCACATGCCATGGAGCAACTAAGCCCATGCGCCAAAACTACTGAGCCTGTGCTCTAGAGCTGGTGAACCACAACTGCTGAAGCCCACGTGCCAGAACTACTGAAGCCCATGCACCTAGAGCCCGTGCTCCGCAACAAGAGGAGCCACTGCAATGAGAAGCCCGTGCACCGCAACAAAGAGTAGCCCCCGCTCGCCACAACTAGAGAAAGGCCATGCACAGCAAGAAAGACCCAACGTGGCCAAAAATAAATAAATAAAAAATAAAATAAATTTATAAAAAAAAAAAAGATGGCTCTTAAGCTTTCTGAATAGGATTGAGTATACTAATTGCTCCATTTCTGTTTATAGTAAGGCAATAAGTTGGATTATGGAAAATACCTTTGGTGTACTAATACTGTTCAGGGAAATATTCATGAAAGAACTTTTACTTTTTCCTGTACCAACACATTGCACTGGATGTTTGTAGTAAATAAAAAATTACTCAATATAAATTGTCACTAAAATTGAATCTTGACCTTGCTGTAAATAAAAGAGAGGAATGACATCTATAATATAAAGTAGAGAAATGTTCCCTGAACCTCGGACATGGAAGGACCACCCTCACAACACAAATCTTCTCAAGCAATAATAACTATGACATGCCACACCTGGTTAGTTTGTTCATCATATTTTTCTCTAATACATATGAGAATAAAGCATACTTTATATCAATACCTAAAATCACCATGCATACTAATGCTACATTCAGCACACTATTAATAATCAAAAAGTGTTCTACTATCCACTGAGACTGAAGTTGGGATTTACCTGGCTCCAGACAGGATTTTAGGCAAGTTTGTCACCTTCCTGGACCTCAATTTCATCATTAAAAAGAATAAGAATAATTTTACATTGTGCTGGGATGAACATAAAATAGTAAATTTAAATGAAATCATCTATGTGAACCAACTTCGTAAACTGTAACATTAATCAAGAGTATAGTTTTTACTGGAAGGTTGGTCATGATGATGATGTATCCTGCATTTCTCACACTTGACCGTGCAGATGGATTCTGTGAGATCTTGTGAAAATTCAGGCTCTGATTCAGTGAGTGTGGAGTGGGTCCAAGATTCTGCATGTCCAGCAAGCTCCCTGGTGATCTTCAGACCACTTTGAGTAGTAAGATTTTTAGAGAAAATTTAGAATAAGAACCCAAATGGTTTGACCCTGATTTCATGAGGCTTGGGGTTGATTTCTATACATGACAACATGTTTATATCAATAAGAAGCACATCTAAACACCCTCACTGGGAGCTCAGCACTCAGTGTAAACAATACTTGGAGTCCTGACAATCGGCGAAAAGCACTGCCGCGGGGCTAAAAATGCTATGAATATAACAAAACAGAAACAGACTCACAGATATAGAGAACAAACTAGTGATCACAAGTGGGGAGAGGGAAAGGGGGAGGGACAAGATGGGATGGGGAATTAAAAGGTATAAACTACTATATAAAATAGATAAGCTACAAGGATATATTGTACAGCACAAGAAATATAGCCAGTACCTTATAATAACTTTAAATGGAGTATAATCTATAAAA
The DNA here is from genome assembly GCF_028023285.1 of Balaenoptera ricei. Lineage (NCBI taxonomy): Eukaryota > Metazoa > Chordata > Mammalia > Artiodactyla > Balaenopteridae > Balaenoptera > Balaenoptera ricei. Next base: position 55,821,368 of record NC_082654.1, read on the forward strand.
ATTTTGAATCATTATGTTGTACACCTGAAACTAATATATATTGTAAATCAAGTATACTTCGATTTTTAAAAATGAATTTTTAAAAAGCTGATGAAATTAGCCAATTGGCATATCTGCATACTCCTCCCTCCTTGAGAATAAAAGTTTGGGATTGAGGTCTTTTGAAAGTAAAAAAAACTCAATACTTTTCAAATATTTATTTTTATTCTAGACACCGATATGAAATACCTAACACCCACAACTCTTTGAGGTAACTATTTAAAGTTGAGGACACTGAGGGGAGATCCCTGCCCAAACGGCTGACTAGCTCAGGCCACTGACTCCTTCTCCCAAGATCAAACTTGAAGAAACAGTAAACACATGAGAGAAGTATGAATTCCTAAAACCAAAGGGAAAATGTAGGGAATGTTCCCCCCCACCATCCCGGAGAGAAGACTAGAGTTGGTGTAGGGGTGGAGAAAGGGGAGCCTTGGGCAGCAGGGAGAACTAGGTTGGTGGAGAGCTTTTCATCTTCTGTTCTTGTCTCTCCCTCAAGTTGAGCAGACAGTTATGGGCCTGACACAGAAGTGGGCTAGCAGGGCCCATAGCAGCTTCTCCTGATATTAGCAACACAAAGCCCCACTGAGTGATGGGGGAGAGTTCATGAAAACAGGCTGACAGCCCTCAGGCAATCACTCCCCTATACTCCCAACCAAATCACAAGGATTGTGGACTACATTGTTATTTCTTCCTAAAGGTTCAAAAGTGAAAACCTCAGGCAAAAGAGTGACCAATGGAATGGTATCAAACAGGGACTCTTTAAGGGTTCTGTGGTTCCTGAATTCTCATCTTTAAATCATTGATTTCAGTGTAGACTAGGGCCTGGCCTTAGCCCTCCCCCAGTGTGTTATCAGACCTGCTGGTTGATGCCCCAAGGGAAAACAAGATCACAAGCCCAAAGCACTGGACAGCAGAGAATGACAAGCATAAGCTGAGACACACCTGTCATCTGAAACGGAAGTGTTGGAACATAAGGACCCGGAATCTAAAAATCCTCTTTAAGTAGGAGATAAGGAGTTAATAAGAGAAGATGTTAGCAATATGATATACAAATAAGAAATCACACACAAAAAAGAACTAGATGAAAATATTAGGCATGAAAAATAAAATAGTTGAAATAAAGAACCTATTAAATGAAAATAGAACAAGTAAAATAGAATGGATGTAGTTGAAGAAAGAATTTGTAGACTCAAGCTTGTGGATGTCTCACAGTAGGAAAATACAAAACATAAAAGAAAAGCTTGGAAATGTGGATGATAAACATAGAAATGCCAACACCTACGGGTATTAGTTCCAGTTGGAGAGAAAAATAAAATGGAGTGGAAGAAATATTTGAAGAAATAATGGAGAGAAATTTCCCCCAAATGACCTTATTTGAAATGACTTATAAAGGGCCAAACAAAAGAGAAAAGGCATACCAATACCTAGGCATAACAATAAAATTTGAGAATAATCAAGACAAAGAGAAAATTCTAAGTTTCCAGAGAGAAAGAACAGATCACCTCCAAAGGAATGACAATGAACAGACATCAAACAGCTACACGGGATGCTAGAAGACAGTGAAAAATAGTTTAAAAGTACTGGGGAAAAATTACTTTGAATGTAGAATTTTATATTCAGCCAAATTATCATTCAAATGGGAGAAAGTGATGGAAAAAAGACTCCCTGCCTTCAAGGGCTCGGAATGTTTGCTATACAAAAAGACCCACATTGAAAACACTTTTGGAAAAAGTCCTTAAATAATAAAAGGGAAAAAAAGTCAGGCAATGCTGCCAGAGATATAGGGGAGGGAGGGAGGAGAGGTATCAAAGAAAAATAAAAGGATATAAACAAGCCCAAATTTAAATTATATACATTCTAGCCAATTTCCATGATGGTTATATGTGTATGTGTGTATGGGGGGGAGGGCAGTAGGATAAGTGAACTGGGCATGAGAGTAAGTTGAAATATAGAGCTTCTTCAGTTATGTCGCAATAAACCCACTGTACATTGAACTGTAAATCGAAAATGCATTTAGGGGCTTCCCTGGTGGCACAGTGGTTAAGAATCCATCTGCCAATGCAGGCGACACAGGTTCAAGCCCTGTTCTGGGAAGATCCCACATGCCACGGAGCAACTAAGCCCATGCGCCACAACTACTGAGGCTGTGCTCTAGAGCCCGCATGCCACAGTTACTGAAGCCCGTGCGCCTAGAGCCCGTGCTCCACAACAAGAGAAGCCACCACAATGAGAAGCCCACGCACTGCAACGAAGAGTAGACCCCACTCACCACAACTAGAGAAAGCCCGCACGCAGCAACGAAGACCCAATGCAGCCAAAAATAAATTAATTAAATAAATAAATTTTAAAAAAAAAGAAAATGCATTTAATACAACTAACCTACCAAGCATCATGTCTTAGCCTAGCGTACCTTAAACATGCTCAGAACACTTACATTAGCCTACAGTTGGGCAAAATCATCTAGTATGAAGCCTATTTTATAATAAAGTGTTAAGTATGTCATGTAATTTGATGAATACTGTACTGAATGATTGTGTGGATATGGAATGGTTGTAAGTGTATTAGTTGTTTACCCTTGTGATCTCCTGGCTGACTGGGAGCTGCAGCTGCCGCCATTGCTCAGCATAACCAGCAAACTAGGGGTTACCAAAGGGAGAGGGTTGCGAGGAGGGGCAAAATAGATGAAAAGGATTAAGAGGTACAAACTTCTAGGTATAAAATAAATGTTAACAAGGTTGTAATGTATAACACAGGGAATCAGTCAATATTTCATAATAACTTTGTATGGAGTGTACCCTATAAAAATATTGAATGATTATGTTATACACCTGAAACTAATATAATATTGTAAGTCAACCATACATAAATTTTTAAAAAAAGAACCAAAGTTTGAGGAAATTTCCACTTTCTAACCTCCTAGAGTCCTCTAAAATCTCAATGAACTAGAATTTTTCACCTTGATACAACCTCAGAAAACCCGAGATGAATTAACCTTATCTTTCCTGCTACTAGGAAATGAAATCACCCCAAAAAGATAAGATCTGATAAAGAGAAAGCTCCCTAAGAGGAAATCTTGCAGGTATTCTACTTTCTAAGGGAAAAGTAACAACATAGCAACCCTCTGAGAGAATTGATAAATAACAAGTCACATTTCAATCTTTTATTGTAATGGGTGTTTCCACTTAAGAGCAAAAGGCAGCAGGGTGTAATGGAAGAGCACCCTTGGCTCTTTTATCATCTTTTTTTTTTTTAACATCTTTATTGGAGTATACTTGCTTTACAGTGTTGTGTTAGTTTCTGCTGTGTAACAAAGTGAATCCGCTATATGTATACATATATCCCCATATCCCCTCCCTCTTGAGCCTCCCTCCCACCCTCCCTATCCTACCCCTCTAGGTGATCACAAAGCACTGAGCTGATCTCCCTGTGCTATGCGTCTGCTTCCCACTAGCTATCTATTTTACATTTGGTAGTGTATATATGTCCATGCCACTCTCTCACTTTGTCCCAGCTTACCCTCCCCCTTCCCCATGTCCTCAAGTCCATTCTCTATGTCTGCATCTTTATTCCTGTCTTGCCCCTAGGTTCATCAGAACCATATTTTTTTAGATTCCATATATATGTGTTGCACCCTTGGCTTTTGAGTGACAACTATGTTCAACTTGTTACACATTACTTACTAGCTATATTACCCTAGATAAATCACATGTCTTTGAGTCCCAGTGTCTACTCCCTTCTTGTTTTGTTTATTTCCTTTTATCTCCATCTCCCTGCTGCCCCCACTTCCAGGCAACAATTCCAAGGTGTTTGCTGTGCCTGTTCTTGGAAAATGTACACTGTTGTTTGGTGAGCAAGTATTTCTGATTTAAATGAATAGTAATATATATGTTGCCATATGTCAATTGCTACTAAACTTTGGCATCTTGAGAAGGACTCCCAGGACAGTGTGAGTTTGGTAACTTAATCTGATTTCCAGTTAATTTTTGACAATTTGCCAAAAAAGAGCTGAGTTGCCCACACTCCCTGTTGCTCCCTTGGAGGGGAAAAAAATCATCTCGAAGACAGTGTGAGAGCCAACTGGAATTTACAAGGCTTTTGCACAAGACAGGAAACAATAGAAAAAGAAAGTCCAGGCTGGCCAACTAGTATAGCTCATCTTGGATGCCTTCAAAAATCTGTCTTAACTTTGTTCAACTTAGCCAGAATTGCATTTAACTACACAGGATATGAGACCAAATGATGTCTGTGGTCAACTCGTAATCAGAATGCTGGAATGGACTGCAGAAATCTTCAGATAGACACCCCCCACCATCATTTTACACTGGGAGAAACTGAGCGCCTACAAAGAAAGGTAACCACCAACGTCACACAATCAGTTTGCTGTCAGACCTGGGTCTCTGACTCCTTGCTATTTCACCAAGTTGCCTGTCAGCAGTATTGGATGAAACATCCAAAGTAATGTTCTCAACAGCATGGCTCACCTCCCAAATATTTTACAAATATTATCCAAGAAAGATGCATTAAGAGTGAGAGTAGTTTCCATCACTGTTGTTAGCGGCCCTAAACCCCTACATCCTGTTCATGTTACTGGCGCCTGCCTTTGATACTGTATCCATAGCAATGTACAAATATTGTAAACATTCTGCAGACCTAGGGATGTTCTCGCCATTGGTTAAAGGTGCAGCAGTAATACGTTGCACATGTACACAGAAAAGGTTATTTATAGCATTTATGAAGCTTTAATGTCTGCATAGCAAAAGAATTTGCTGGGCTTATGTTCTGGGTATTACAGAATATTTCCTAGGAAACTGAAAATAAATATATTATGAAATTTCAATTTTGAAACATATTTAGTATTGTCCTGGCATCCTGTAATGGCTGTTGCAAAACACACTGTAGGCCAGAGACAGGCATTCCTTGTGTAAACCCATTATATCCTTTGAATCTGCAGGAATCCCACAGAATGTTGCTTCTATGTTAATAATAATAAGAGTAACATTAATTGAACAGTCAGTGGGTGGCCAGGCATTATGCTTAGAGCCTTGTTTGCATTCTTTCATTTAATCCTCACTTTAACCCCTAGGAGGTATGCCCCGGCATCCCATTTTCCCAATTAGAAAACTGAGGCCTAATGAAATTAAGTAGCTCGTTAACAATCAGAGCTAGTGAGGGGTAGAACCAAGAGTCAAGAGATAGCTATGACTCCCAAACCTATGTTTGTTACATGTGTGTTTGTTGCCTATTGGTTGTAAATTACAGACACAACCATAGCATAAAATCACTCTCTGGCATCCATATATTCACAGTGAAATATTTTGCTCTGTGAAATACATATTTAAAGTGGACTCCACCATCTAAATCCTTGTGTAGAAATCATTTGAATTCTACTTCAAGTAAGCAATCCATTCAAATATCCCTTTGAAATGGCATCTGGAAGGAAAAGATGTTTCCATCTGAACATGAGTCTAACCAGGGACTGGTTAGAGAGGCCTCCTCTGAAACCACTGGAGCTTGGCCTTATAAAGATCACAGTGATGCTTCCTGATTAATTCAAGAGGGGGAGGGGAAGGAGCACGGAGCTAGTGAGCTGGGTAGGAGGGCTGATGTTGTTGATGATCTATGAGGCATCATCCAAGGTCAAGTCAGTGGCACTGAGGGCTGCTGGGGGTGGGGGTGGCCAGGCCCCTCTCCTGATCAGGTACACATGCTATTTTTCTGGAATCACTGTGGGGAAGATAGCTCCATTCAGGACAGCTATAACTGTCCCCAGGGGTACCACTTCTGGTGTGACGATACATCCAGACTAGGTGGAGCAGGTAGGGAAATGGGCATTGGCCTTTAGGGCCTGTGAGACCAGGCATATTCAAACAGCATCAGGATGGAGATTAAGAGGCCAGTGGGACTAGTGAGGGCTGGGCAACCAAAGGGCTGTGCCTAGGAATGGGGCGGAGCTGAATCATCCCAGTGACATTGGGGTAGGGGGAGGGGATTATCTTATAAAATGCAGCAAGGAGAACTCAGCCTTCATCATATGGAAGTTCTAAAACAGAGGTTTTTATCCCAGCATCCATGGATGAGTCAATGAACCTTTAACATTATCTGGGATCCAAAGAGACCCAGCAACAGACAGCCTGGGGCCTCCAGGAATTGTTCTTTGGGCAGAGTGGGGGGCATTGGTGGATGCAGTATCAAAGCTCTCAGATGCACTAAGGAAAATGGACTTAGTGAATGAGATTGGAAGGCAGGGGACTTGCCTGGTGGTCCAGTGGGTAAGACTCCGCGCTCCCAGTGCAGGGCGGGGTGGGGGAGGGGGGCCTGGGTACGATCCCTGGTCGGGGAACTAGATCCCACATGCATGCTGCAACTAAGAGTTCACGTGCCACAATTAAGTATTCCACATGCCGCAATGGGGATCCCGCGTGCCGCAGCTAGGACCTGGCACAGCCAAAATAAATAAAAATATAAATAAATCTATTTAAAAGATTGGAAGGCAGAAGAAGGGAGCAGCTGCCACCTAATTAGCCATGCAGCCTTGAGCAAATCTTTTATTGATACCTCTTGAACTTGGGTTTCCTCATGAGGCAGTTAAACCTGAGATTTATATAAGGTACCAGCTTTAAAATTCCATAAAATTCCAAAAGCACTATCCACTCGTGAAACAATTTACTGGGAGAAGTAGTGAGCTTCCTGTCACTGGAAGTATTCAAGAAGAGTGAGAATAGCCACTTGTCTCGTATGCCATAGAAAGAATTCCTATATTAGGTAGGAAGTTAAGATTTGATTCTGAGTAATAAAAACAACAAAAATAATAATAGTTAACATTGATTGAATACATAATATGTGCCCAGCACTGTTCTAGGTACTTATATACATCTCATCTGATTCTCTCAACAAGCCCAAGAGGCATGGGTACTATTAACATCCCCATTTTACAGAGGACACTCAGATCAGAGACAGCAAGTTACCAGAGATCTCATGTCTAGAAAGAGGTAGAGCTGAGACTGGAGACCAGGTTTCTCTGACTCCCCCAAGTCTTAACCACTGCCCAGTTCTGCCTTCAGCCCCTGCTGCAGCCAGGATAGGTATGCCTTCTGCTGGCCTGGGCTCTGAGTACAAGGCAACGTGACTGCCTCCGACTTCCTCCAATGTGGGCAATTGAGTATGGAATGCAGACAGCCAGCTTGCCGACAAGGCTGCTTTCCTAAGGCTTGTGACGCGAGCAGAAAGGAGCTGCCATCACTGCTGAGAACCTCAGCTCCTCTGGGCTCCTTACACCCACCACTTCATTTTGCAGAAGAGGAAACGAATGCCCAAAAAGTGTGAGCTAACTACCCAAGCACACACAGCAAATAAGCAGCAGAGCTGGGAAACAGCTACCTTGAGCCTTAACTTCCAGGTCAGTTCTCAATGTCATTCTGTTTTTTAGCTTGTTAACTGAAACACACACACACACACACACACACACACAACATAAGAGCTGTGAGCTGAGTTTATTTACTGTCTTACTGAGGACTATAGCCCAGGAGGCAGCCCCTCAAATTGCTCTGAGGAACTGCTCTGAAGAGGTATGTGATTTTGGAGAAGGGATATGTACAATCAAGCACACATCTCTGTAGAAAGTTGCTACCAGTCACAAGGATCAGATATTTCAGTTAATGATTTTAGTACTTTTCTAAGCATGGGACAGTGCAAGAATTTGGGTTCATAAAAATTTCTCCTGAAAATATGTAACTATCTGAGGGCCTGTTCTCCCAGTTTTCCCAGAGCACAGAGTGCCTCATTCCTGAGCTTCACCCTGAATTCTTTCCAGAGTGTGCTATACGTCAGTAACTGCAGTGGCTAGTAACTTGATTCCTGTAGAATTGGATGGCAAGCAACATTCCTTAGTTGGCAAGTTAATCCCTATGACCGTGGTTGCTCTCATATGTCCCTCAGTTTTGAGATCTGATATATACACATTTTTTTCTGATGAAGGCCTACAGATCAGGCACAACAAATTAGAGATTCACAAGAGTAGCAATTATTTAAAATTAAATTCAAAAAGATACATGCACCCCAGTGTTCACTGCAGCAGTATTTACAATAGCCAGGACATGGAAGCAACCTAAATGTCCATCAACAGAGGAATGGATAAAGAAGATGTGGCACATATATACAATGGAATATTACTCAGCCACAGAAGGGAACGAAATTGTGTCATTTACAGAGACATGGATGGACCTAGAGACTGTCATCCAGAGTAAAGCAAGTCAGAAAGAGAAAACCAATATCGTATATTAATGCATAAGTGTGGAATCTAGAAAAATGGTATAGATGATCTTATTTGCAAAGCAGAAATAGAGATACAGACGTAGAGAACAAATGTATGGATACCAAGGGGGAAGCGGTGGGTGGGATGAATTGTGAGATTGGGATTGACATATATACACGACTATGTATAAAATAGATAACTAATGAAAACCTACTGTATAGCACAGGGAACTCTACTCAGTGCTCTGTGGTGACCTAAGTGGGAAAGAAATCCAAAAAAGAGGGGATATATCTATATGTACAGCTGATTCACTTTGCTGTACAGCAGAAACTAACACAACATTGTAAAGCAACTATATTCCAATAAAAATTAATTTACAAAAACAAAAAAAAGTTAAATTCTCTGCCTCTTCTAAAAATTCTAATCTAACCTTGCCCCACACAACCAAATTTACCTCTTATTGATCCTGAATAGGTATTTCTGCCCCTTTTAGGCAAATTTATTCACTAACGTTGACCCAAAAGTACATATCCCAACTACTAACCTTTTTCCAAGCCATCACTCCAGCAGAGTTCCCTCCCAAATCCTCTCTTCTTTATCTGGGCAGATTGGAAATTCAGGCTCAAGTGGCAACCCTGAGGAGACAGCAATCATTTGAACATTTAGTTTACAAACTAAATTTATACCTCAGTCAGAAATGTGCAACCCCACTCCCCCATTTAAGCTTTACAACAACATACAAAATTTTCATTATATTTTAGATTTACAAAGGAATAAAATCTGCAGACTGGTTGGAACAGTTTAGAATTCTGCACTCATCTATATCCCTTAGTCCTAGGAAACTGAGTTAAAGCAGAATTGTTCCAGAGCTAAGATACTTGCATATACCTTCTTTTCTCTTTTCCTTCCTTCCTTTTTCTTTTTTCTTTTCTGTTCTATTTTGTTTTTGTTCCTTCTTAGTCAAGTTCAGTGGTGTGCAAATTTTGGTTGCAAAATTCTCAATTTAAGTGTGGTTTTTTTTTTTTAAAGGATGTTCAAGGCCTTGGTAAGTGTAGGTCACATGCTAGCTTGGGGATCGACCCTTAGCAAGATGCACTTCCATAGCCTGAGGCACGTCCGCAGTGAAGAGAAGCCTTCGGAGTCTAGTGTGACCTTGGGCAGGTTTCTTATCTGTTCTCAATCCCATTTGTAAAATGGGGGCGATGAAGGTGGAAATAGTGGGTCCCGGGCTGTTCCACCCTGATCTCTGGCACCCACTCCCTATCTCACTCAGAGGCAGTTAGATTGTCCTCGGCATCATTTCCTCAATCTGCATCATGGTCACCTCCACCAGGTCCTTCACACTCAGGGACTGTGTCCTATGCTGGGGCTCAAAACTCCATTCTCCACTTTCTCAGGGATGAGGGAGCTCTCAGAGTTTGGGGAGGCAGGGCCCAGCCCCTCTTCTCCCTTAACACTCAGCACGTTTGCTACACAGTCTCCCCAGCTGGGCCTTGTTTGCTCACCTCTGGTCCCTCCCGGTCTTGCTCTCTCATCTGCTTCCCGCCGCCCCGCTAAACTCCTGGCTCCTAACCTCCTGGCTGGACTTGGGCAAGGCCCTTTCTCTGGACGTCAGTTTCCTCTTCTGGACAAAGATGAATGTGGCTGCAACAGGAGTTGTTACTGCTATTACAAATGTATCCTGTGCTTGTTGTGAAACATCAAATCATTCAACAATGAGAATGTCTAACATAAAGTTCCCAGTTACACTAGTACCCTCACTCTCGTCCTAATCCCTGTGCATAACAGTGATTACACCATTAGCAGCTGAATGTGCATTTGTCTAGATTTCAGCTCTCTCTCTCTATATATAAATAAAATAGTGTATAATATACATGCACACAGACTCACAGACATTCTTTTGTTCATGATGAGATTGTATTATGCACATTTCTCTGCAACTTGCTTTCTTTATTCAACAGTAAATCTTGGAGGTAATTCCATGCTGGTGTACATAGATAGAGTTCATTCATTGAATTAATTAATTTACTTACAGTAAATATTTATTTACTTACAGTTTTATTGACATACAGCACTGTATAAGTTTAAGGTGTACAGCATAATGATTTGACTAACATACATCATGAAATGATTATTGCAATACGTTTAGAGAACATCCACCATCTCATATAGATTCCAAATTAAAGGGATAGAGAAAAAATTTTTTTCCTTAATGAGAACTCATAGGATTTACTCTCCAAACAACTTTCACACAATATATAACATACAGCAGTGTTAATTATATTTATCATGTTGTACATTACATCCTTAGTATTTATTTGTCTTATAATTGGGATTTGTACATTTTGGCTGCCTTCATCCAATTCCCCCTCCAACCACCCCCCATGTCTGGTAACCACACATCTGATCTCTTTTTCGATGAGTTTCTGTGATTGGGTTTTTTGAACTATAATTGACCTACAACACTGTATTAGTTCCTGTTACTCAACATAGTGACTTGATATTTCTATACATTTCAAAATGATCACCATGATAAGTCTAGTTGTCATCTGTCACCATGCAAAGATATTACATAATTATTGACTATATTCCCCACACTGTACATTTCATATTGTTGCAGTAAAAACAGAAATGAGACATTTCTTTTCTGACAAACAAGTAAAATAAGGAAACAATGAACAGGCTGGGGAAATAGCATAAACAGGCCTAAAAGAGTTAAGCAATTCTGGTTATTCTTTAGCTGTTACTACTAACAAACACTTGTAGCTAGACTTGTTCTTCACAAAGCTGATTACTCTCTGACTCTATATGAATCACCCTTTGCACCTGGCATTTCTTCTCCCCCTACACTCCCTTGTAGCACTCTTCATTTCAGAAAGAAGGTCACTGGCCGATAACTTCAGGGACACCAGACCCCAGTGATGAGCCACCTGACACCAGCTTTGGCCACGAATTTGCTGAAGACAAAAAAATGCAAGTCCTTCATTGCTTTAAGCCTTATCACCTACCTGCAGACCATAAGCCCCGGGATAGAAACCTCTCTCTATTCCCAGAAAAGGAGGGGCGCAGTTCTTGTGGCGCTAGCCTGCTGTTACTCCCTTTGCCAGGCAAAGATTAAAGCCATTTTCCTCATCCCTCCAAAACTCGGTCTCCGCATTTCTTTTTGGCATCAGTGCACAGAGAGCCAAGACTTTTGGCATCAACATCTGCTACTCATTTATTCTGCAACTGGAAGTTTGTACCTTTTAATCTCTCTCACCTATTTCTTTCCTCCCCAAACCCCCATCCCCTCTGGCAACCACCTTTTTGTTCTCTGTATCTATAATTCTGCTTCTTTTTTGCTATATTTGTTCATTTGTTTTGTTTTTTAGATTCCACATATATGTGAAATCATACACTATTTGTCTTTCTCTGTCTGACTTCTTTCACTAAGCATAATACCCTCTAGGTGGATCCATGTTGTCACAAATGGCAAGATTTCATTATTTTTATGGCTGAGTAATATTCCACTGTGTGTGTGTGTGTGTGTGTGTGTGTGTACACACGCACACATATATATCATATCTTCTTTAACCATTCATCTATTAATGGACACTTAGGTTGCTTCTGTATCTTGGCTACTGTAAATAATGCTGTAATAAACACAGGGGTGCATGTATCCTTTCTAATTAATGTTTTTGTTTTCTTCAGATAACTACCCAGGAGTGGAATTGCTGGATCATATGGCAATTCTATTTTTAATCTTTTGAGGAATCTCTATATGGTTTTCCATAGTGGTTACAGATTCAATGCAACCCTTATTAAAATATCAAGAGCATTTTTCACAGAACTAGAACAAATAATTCTAAAACTTGTATGGAAACACAAAGACCCCGAATAGCCAAAACAACCTTGAGAAAGGAGAACAAAGCTGGAGGTATTATGCTCCCTGATTTCAAACTATACTACAAAGCTACAGTAATCAAGACAGTGTGGTACTGGCACAAAAACAAACACATAGATCAAGGGGACTGAATAGAGAGCCCAGAAATGAACCTACACAATCTATGTCGAAGGAGGCAAGAATATACCATGGAGAAAAGACAGCCTCTTTAAAAAACGGTGTTGGGAAAACTGGACAGCTACATTCAAAAGAATCAAACTAGACTACTCTCTCATACCATGCACAAAAGTAAATTCAATATGGATCACAGACTTAAATGTAAGACTCGATTCTAGAAGAAAACATAGGCAATAAGCTCTGTGACATCAGTATTAGTAATTTTTTTTGGATATGTCTCAGGCAAAAGAAACAAAAATAAACAAATGGGACTATATCAAACTAAAAAGCTTTTGCACAGCGAAGGAAACTATGAACAAAATGAAAAAGCCACCTATGAATTGGGAGTAGATATTTGTAAATGTTAATATACAAAATATATGAAGAACTCATACAACTCAATAGCAAAAAACCAAACAAGCTGATTTTAAAATGTGCAGATCTGGATAGACATTTTTCCAAAGAAGACATAGAAATGGTCAACAGACACATGAAAAGATGCTTAACATCATTAATCATCAGGGAAATGCAAATAAAACCACAATGAGATATCATTTCCCACTGTCAGAATGGCTATTATCAAAAAGGGAACAAATAACAAGCATTGGCAAGGATATGGAGAAAAGGGAAATTCATTTACTATAACATTTCCTTAGTACACCATATGTCATCTGTGTGTTTCATTGTCTAAGTGAAACTGTAAAGTCAAAGGGTATACACAGATAAAATTGTTGTAGACATTAGCAAATGGCCCTCCACAAAGGCTGTACAAATTTATATTCCCAACAACAGTCAATGAGGCTTACATCATGGAAAGGTAGAGCCATCAGAATAAACAAATTTGAGGAGATAGGTCATTTTAGGCCCACTGGAGCCTGAAAAGATGATCCTCAGCCCAGAGGACTGGGAGAAGGGCTACCTCCACCAGGCTGAGGATGGGTATAATAGTGACCTCCCCACAAGATACTCATTAGTTACAAAAGGGAAAGCAGTAATTTTGCAATGGAAAAACCTGGCAGACATCACCTTTACCACATCGTCTTTTCAAAGTTAACATCACCAATAATGAGAGAGAGCAATTCATACGTGTCTTCTGATGTGGTGCACTGGAAGAACACAGCATCACTCATACGAGATTCTCAAAACAAAAATGCATAAACTCAAACTCTTCATGAAAAAAGTTCAAGTTGAGGGACATTCTACAAAATAATTGGACAATATTCTTCAGAAGTGTCAAGGTTATGAAAGACAAAACTCACTAGCCTGGACTCTTAAAACTGTCTAATTATGAGAGACAAAAAAAAGACAGGAGCTGTCCTAGATTAAAGGAGCCTAAAGAGACATGACAACTGAATCAATGTGGGATCCTGGATTGCATCCTGGGCCAGAAAAAGAACAGTAGTGAGACAATCGGCAACATATGAATAAAGTCTGTAGCTTCTTTAATAGCATTGTATTAATGTTAATTTCCTGACTTTGATAATTCTACTGCAGTTCATAAGATGTTAATATGTGGGGAAGCTGGTGAAAAATATTCAATAACTCGCTGTATTATTTTTGTAAGTCTAAACTTATTTCAAAACAAAAAGTTTTTTTAAAAAGAGAAGAGGGTTGGCATGATTGAGTCATCCTTCAGCCAAAAACCCTGCCAGCACCTCTGCCTACAGCACAAAGGCTGACTCCTGAGAGTGGCATTCGAGGCTCTCAATAATCTGGCCAAACATCCCCCCAGATTTATGGCTCCCCACTCTCCTGCAACCCACTCACACCCCACTAATCTCCATGGCACACAGTACATCTTGCTTAGAAAAACCCTACTCATGTTCAAAGGCCCCCTTCATGGGGCCTTAACTCTGCACTTACTTCAGGAAGCAGAGTCAGCAGCTGGCTCTTACTTGGTCAGCAGTTGACTTTCCTGACTCCCTGTGTAATAGGGAACAACAAATCTGACTCCATATTGGATCTGTTTCTTTTTCTTTAACCTTCGTATTCTACCACTTTTGCTACAAGTTATCACTAAAGGGACGTGGTCTATACCTTAAAGTATACATAATAGCCCATCTCTGAAAACCCTGCCTCCCATGCCTGAGGGTTAAGCTAAAATACCTTTGTTCAAACTCACAGGAAACATCCTGACCAGGCCCCCCTGTGAATGGCTTCAGGAATGAAGAAATTAACACATCCCCTCCGAAGTCTGGCCAGAACCAGGAAATATATCTCCTTTTTTTTACTTTACATCCTCACCTCCCCCTCTTTGTTCCATAAAAGAAACTAGCATCCAAACCTGGGCAAGATGTTTCTTTGGGAAACTAGTCCATGCGGTCTGCTGGCTTTCTGAATAAAGTCACTATTCCTTGCCCCCAACAACTCCCCTCTCGAATTTATTGGCCTGTTCTGTTGCGAGCAGTGTGAGCTTGTACTTGGTAACACCTGGAAACCCTTAACTCCATCGGAGGGCCTCTGCAGGCCTGCGCATTGCTCACACCCTTTCTACCCTCAGGGTACTCCCAACCTGTAGATAAATAAGGTGATGAAACAACAGTGACCAGCTCAGGAAAGCTCCTCAGAGGCAGGCAGGGAAATTCACATTTTCTGCCATGAGGTAGGAGTTATTGTTACCCCATCTTTCCAACAATGACCTGGCTGGGGAAACAACATAAACAGGCCTGAAAGAGTTAAGCAATCTTGGTTATTCTTTAGCTGTTACTACTAACAAACAGCTTGTAGCTAGACTCATCCTTCACAAAGCTGACTGCTCTCTGACTTCATGTGAATCAGCCTTTGTACCTGGCATTTCTTCTCCCCCTACCCTCCCTTGTAGCACTCTTCATTTCAGAAAGAAGGTCTTGGTGATAACTTCAGGGACACCAGACCCGGTTGCTGAGCCACCTGACGCCAACTTTGGCCATGAATTTGCAGAAGAGAAGAAATGCAAGACCTTAATTACTTTGAGCCTTACACCTACCCCAGACCAGAAGCCCCGGGCTATATAACCTTTCCCTATTCCCCAGGGAAGGGGGCACAGTTCTTGAGGCACTAACCTACTGTGTTTCCCTTTTGCCTGGCAAAAGAATAAAGCTACTCTTTTCTGCTGCCTCCAAACTGTCTCAGTATTTCTATTCGGCATTGGTGGACAGGGAGCCAAGATTTTGGCATCAACCACATTTAAAGGACCAGCTCGCCCTCCCTCAGGGAGTGAGCAAGGACACCCGTTACTTGTTCTCATTCCCTCATGCTGCAGCACAAGTCCCAGTAAAGCCTTGCCTGAATTTCTTGTCTGGACTCTTATCAATTTCTATTGATTAAAGAGTCCAAGAACCCAGGCCAGTACACAGGGAGTGTTCTTGGTTTATATTTTACCCCAACTCTGGTCTCAAGGAGCAAAATGAGATCATCTCCCTAGAGAACATTGCAGACAAGGTTCTCACAGAACTAGGGGAAATGCCAACTGACTACCTACCTTCCCAAGCCCACAAGCATCCCAGAGTCATAAATGAACACATTCTTGGGAAATGGCTATGGCTTTAACAATGAACTGAATTGACACTGAGCAATGTGAATCTGTGCAAAAATATCTCAAAACTGAGCAGGTGGACCCCGTTAGGCTGTTTTCCTCCACCTTTAATGTGGATTCATCACACTTCAAAAAACACTGGGTGGGAAACCGCTCTTGCCAACCTCTGGGTTAACCACAGAGCCCTGCTCATACAGTACCAGCCGAGATTAACTGAGAAACAAGCACGTGGTGCTTGGAACAGTGCTTGACGCCAAGTCAGAATCAATGAATGTCAGCATCAATGAATGTCAGCATCAATGAGTGTTGGCCTTTCCGACTATAATTATTGATATTATAGTTGTTAACATTAGGCCTCTACCCCCATCCTCACTTCACTCCTCCCTGTACCCAGCAGATTTACTATCTTCCTGCATCTTCCCCTAACTGGGAGAATTTGGGACTGCTTGCCAGAAAGGGGGTAGATTTTTTTAAAAAAACAAAAACCTTCTTCAATCTCACCTTGTTAGGTCCCCCACACCTTCCATCCCCTACAGAGGCATCTATACCCACACTCCACTGGTTCACTCTCTCTGCCTGTAACTTGTGTGGCCCTGGGCTGGCAGCCCTGCTCCATCTGTGCCGAGAGGGGGTGGCCTGGCCCACGCGGGGCTGAAGCCTGCCTGGAACTGGTCTTATCTGAACCAAGACAAGAAGACAAGGAGGCTTTGTGTGGCTCCAACCCTCCCAGCCACTGAGGCCCTTTCAGCGGGTGGTTCCTCTCTCCCGCCTCCAGCCCCAGAGGGATGGCCAGCCCCTACTTCCTGCTTGCCTTGGCCCCTTGCCTTTGGGTTCGGACTAGGAGAACAAACCCTGCCAGATGCCCTCTGCCCCCATTTTCCCCACAACATGGCCAGGCTGGGAGGCCGTGCACATCCTGCAGCATTGCCTATGGGGGCACTGGCACCCTGGGAGCAAATCCCCACATTTCTATGTGACCTTAGGCCACCACCTAACTTCTCCAAGCCTCAAACTGTGTGTGTTCACCGTGGATCTTGGTGCTACCTGCCAGGGTGACAGAAGCATTAGAGGAAAGGAAAGCTTGCACATTATGGCACTTCAACTATTCAGGCAGTTAGGGGTTGTCTCCCCCTAACTGCTTAAGGACTTGCCACTCTGAGCCCCCAAATACCCGATTTGTCCTCTTCCACCTCCACCTCCACCTCCACTTCCCTCCAGATTTCCTCACTACCTAGTTATTCACCTGGGGCCTGATAATGCTTAAGAGAGTGAGTTTTACAATCAGATCCACCTGCCTTCCAACCTGGGCTCTGCAGCCCTCTGACTTAAATATATCTTATCTGAAAAGGAGATAAAGACACCTTCCTTTTATGTTTCTTGGGGCGAGGATTAAATGAAATAACATATGGACAGCCTGAGCACAACCTGTTTCAAAGAAGTTTAGCAAATATCAGAGTACTAATAAATAATGATACTTATTGTCATCAGTCCCAACTGGCCACCAACTTGCTTTGAGGTCCAGCATATGGTTGGCATATTTCCCTAGTTTCCCCTATTTTCAACTTCACTGGCTATTTCTAGAGAACATTGGAAGGAGGACATTAGCAAACTGGGTCCTTATCATCCTGCCCAGAAGTTTTCCTTCATATGTTTGGGTTGGCTTCTGTTGGTATCAGGAAATAAATTGATTGCCAAACACTTATCTTAAATCCATCCAATTTACTGAGTAATCCAAGTAGTTCTTTTAGCTCTACTGGATTTTTTGAGAAAGCAATTGAATCTTCTACTGATATCAGTATTTTGTCTTCTTTATGATAACTCTTCTTTTCACTTGTACTTTATTGCATCAATCAGACCACAGATAATTAATAGTGGTGATGGATGGTGTCTTTACCTCATTCCTGGCTTCATAAAGGATGCCACTCTCCTTTCTCCTGCAGGTATGTGCAAACCAGTTGTGTAAGGTAAAAGTAGTTATCTTATGAAGAAAATGTACTTTTATTTTCTTTATTTCTACCTCTTAGAGTTTGTTGTTTTTAAGTATGGGATGGCTATTTAATTTCATCAAATAATAGTTTCAGTATTTATTGAAATGATAAGCTTATTTTAGTTTTGTTTCTCTGACCTTATAACAGACATGATGGAGAGAGATTTTTTTTTGGACCTCTACTTGGGTATGAATAGCTAAACCAGCAATTTGTTTTATGTTCAAATTAGTGGCTAAAGGATGGACTATGCAATAAAGAGCAGGTTATTTAGATGTCCATGTGGGAAAATAATTTAAGCTTGAATCGTTCCTCGGAACCACATAAAAATTCTAGAAGTATTAGAGGTTACACCTTTAAAAAAACTTTAAGCTATTTGAAGAAAATGTTGGAAAATGCTTTTATAGTCCTGATGTGAGGAATCATAAGCAAGTTGTAAAATCTAGAAGCCATAAAAGACAATACTGAGAAATTTGGCTACCTAAATATCTAAAACTTCTGTATGATGAAAGATATCACAAAGAAAGTTAAAGACAATAGAAGAATGGAAGAAAACATTGCCAACACATATATCAGGCATTGTTGGATTAATAATCAGAATATGTAAAGAAAAGAGGGAAAAATAGAAAAAAGTATTTGACTAGGCAAATAAAACTCAACTTCTGGCTTCCCTGGTGGCGCAGTGGTTGAGAGTCTGCCTGCCAACGCAGGGGACGTGAGTTCGAACCCTGGTCTGGTAGGATCCTATATGTCGCGGAGCAGCTGTGCCTGTGAGCCACAATTGCTGAGCCTGCGCGTTTGGAGCCTGTGCTCCGCAACAAGAGGGGCCGCGATAGTGAGAGGCCCGCGCACTGCGATGAAGAGTGGCCCCAGCTTGCCGCGACTGGAGAAAGCCCTCGCACAGAAACGAAGACCCAACACAGCCATAAAAATAAATTAATTAATTCATTATTTTTTTAAAAAAAAAGCTCAACTTCACTCACTAAATAGCATGTAAATAGAAGCAAAAAGGTAACTTTTTTTCATCATCAAACTGTCAAAATATCAAAAGATAAATATTCAGTGCTGGAGAATGTACAGGGCTGCCAGATCTACAACTTCAGCTCTTCCCACTCCAGAAGTATTTTATGTAAATGGCGCCCCCTGCAGTACAACTCCAACATAGACTACAATGTTACTGGGTGCACCTCGGAGCCTTGCTCTCAGTGCCCCGCCCCTCCTCTGGGCTTTGTAAGAGCCTTTAGCATATCTAGCAAAATGTAAAAGGCCCTCTGAATCACTGATTCCTCTTCCAGGAATAAGGCCTTTCAGAAATACAGAATTATGTAATATATACATAAAGATATATGCAAAAGGATGTTCACTTAAGCATGCTTTATATTGGAAAAAAACACAAGGAAACAAACTCCATGTCCATCAACAGGGGATTATCTGGACAAAAATAGTGCCTTCAATCATGAGATATTTTGCCTGTCTCAGATTTAGGTGTACTAACATAGAATGATCTTTAAGATTTGGTGTTATGACTGAGATGAACATGAATGTGAAAGCAAATCCCAAAAATATATTATTCAATCCTATGTTTATATATTTGTGTCTGAATTTATATTAAATCGATAGGGAATGCACAGACAAGGAACTGGAAGAGCCCACCAAGCTGAGGGAACTTGACTGGAATTGATACAGGCTGGGACCTGGGACCGGGAACCCTTTGCTGCAGTGCTTGCACCTGGACGAATGTCTCCTCCAGCAACATAATACAAAGAAACTATACGGGACTAAAAATAACTGCGTGCATGGGCAGTTGGGACAAATTAGGAACAACAAGATACAAAAAGACCAAAAACCCAACTGCCACTTCTGAGGAACCGCGAGCAAAAGCAAAGTACTGTGCATGAGCCCTGCACACAGCACCACCAAGGGGGTGGGCAGACCACCTGACCACCCCTCCAGCAAGACCCCTGGACCCACCCCTACCCTCACCCCACATAAGGAACCAGCTCAGCCTCCCCTCCCCCGCAGAGAGCAAGCAAGGGAAACTGTTACTTGTTTTCACTCCCTTGTGCTGCAGCACCAGTCCCAATAAAGCCTTGCCTGAATTTCTTGTCTGGCTTCTTATCAATTTCTGTTGATTAAGAAGGCCAAGAAGCCTGGTCTGTAACAGAATCACTGGTTAGGGGCAGTTTCTGCGACAGGGAGGGGTTTTACCCTGCATGCTTTATTACTTTGTGCCTCTACCACAAAAAGAAAGTATTGTATATATGTTGTTTTTATTGCAAATTCAAAATATTAGGCAGCTCACTCATTCTGAGCTGCAAACCTGTGGGTTTGACTGTTCTTTGACAACTTCCCACCGAGGTAAACTACCAAGAAAGTCCTATTACCAAGTGTGAAAACTTCTTGGCATTTCTGAAGTAAATCCTTCTTTTGAGCCAGTTCATGTGGGCATCCCAATTCCCAAGAGAGCTTTTTAAAAATTTAGATCCAAGTCTTTGTCCAAGATCTGCTGACTCAAAACCTGAATTTCTGTTCCTGAGGCTATTATCTGGAGGAAGAAGTGAGAAGGAAGGATTATTGGTTAGTGTGGTGACTATATTTGTAAAATTGCACAGCCACAGTCAGGAATAGAGAAGGCAGAGGTGCAGCCTTGATCTGCAAGGGCTCCAGTTAACCCTAAAGGGGGCCCCTTGATGGATAAAAACATACTCCTGGGCTTGGTGATGAAGGCGCTCCACTGGCAGCCAGGACATGCACTCAAGGCTCTGCGGTGCAGATGTCAGGGCTATGGCTTTTGCTTTTCGTTTTCCCAAATCTTAACTTTTTTTTTTCTTTTTTTCATTTGTTGAGTGGGTGTGTCCCATAGGTGAAGGTTCAACTATTGTGTTTTAAACTGGAGGGAGGTGGAGATGATTTGAAGTTAACTGAAAAACCCACCCAGCTCTTACTCTGGGTTTGCTTAGAATGGAGAAAGAACCCGGCTCTCACCAATACATTGTATCAATATATTATTATCTACCGGGAACAGAACTGGATTCAAATCCTGACTCCACATTACACCAGGTGTGTGACTATTGGCAAGGCTCTTAACATCTCTGAGCCTCAATTTCTTGGTCTGCAGAATGGACGTAATGATGCACTCCTGATGGGGGTGCAGTGAAGATCTGAGAGATGGCGTATGTAGAATAAATCAAGCAAAGCTTAGCTACTGTTCATTAATAGTAGGGTGGTCACTAGACCACGAACTCCTCAAGTGCAGACATGTGAATATGAGAATTATTTCGTTTTCTCCCCCCTCCAAAGTTTACCTAACACTAACTAGTACAGACCTTAAGTATGTGCTGAACATTCTGTCCGATGTCATGAGAGTTGATTACTTGTTCCTGGTGGGCAGAGAAAAGCTTCCACACTCCGTGCAGTCAGGAATTCAGATCCCGTGCCACAGGTGTGGGTGGCACTTCTCTCGAAACTGCAGTCCGCCGGTCTATGAAATGGGCTCATAACGGATCACTGGACCCCCGGCTCCATCGCCCACTCTTCTGCGCTCGGGCTCGGGGGAGGCGCGGGGGCTCAGAGCGCGGCCCCTTCCAGGGGAGGCGCCCAGCCTGGCGCGTCGCCCCTCCGCCCGCGGGGTCTCTGGAGGGGGCGGGCTCGCTCGAGCTAGAAAGCCCGGAGCCGCCCAGGAATCTTGGCGGGGACTGCGAGCATTTCCTCCCGGGCCGGGCGGCGCGATCCCGGGGAGGGCGGGGAGGGCGGGGAGGGCGGCAGCGGGCAGACGCGGCGCTGCGCTCCGCCAGCCGGCAGCATGCGGCCCCTGCTCTGCGCGCTGGCCGGGCTTGCCCTGCTCCGCGCCTCGGGTGCCTTCACCGGTGAGTGGGGCCCGGGCGCGGGGCGAGGGTCGGGGAGACCGCGGACCGCGAGAAAGGAGCTGGAGAGAGGGAGGGAAGAGGGAGGGAGATGGGAACGAAGCCAGATGGAGAGAGAGGGATGGAGAAAGAGGGAGATGCAGAGAGGGAGAGAGATAGAAAGATGGTGAGAGAAATTGGAGAGAAAGACGGAGACAAAAAAGGCAGAGAGAATAAAGGCAGAGGAACAGAGAGAATTACAAAGGAGAGAGGGAAGAATACAGAGGGCAAGGGAGAGGCTGGGACAGATAAGAAACTTTGGAGGTAGACAGATGGGTCTGAACTATGAATGAGGACAGAGAGAAAAAGGAGTTTGAGAGGCTAACGGAACAAGAGGGAAGGAAATAGAGGAACTAAAATGGCAAGAGAAAGGGGGTTGGGGAGAGAGAACGGGGGTGGGGGAGAGAGAAAGAGAGGATATTGAGGAAGAGAGGCAGATTTGAGAGAGACAAAAAAGGAGAGAGGGAGTGGAGAGACCCATTGCCCCAGGTCAAGAGGAAAGAGAGGAGGAGACCAGGATCACAAGGTGGATGGTCAAGTCTGCAGGGTGGGGCAGCCCCAGCTCCCCACCCTCCAGACCAGCCCTGCCCAGAGGGCCTGCAGAGGCGCCCAGGCCTGGTTTTCTTGGGGAATTTCCTGGGAAGCCAAGCTCCAACAGGGAGAGGACCCAGGCCTGGCCCAGCACAGCCGGTCAGGGCCCAGGCAGGCGGCCCCTGGAGGCCACGGCTTTACCTGCCAGGTGGTCTGAGGGGCTTCTGCAGTCTGTGGAGGAGGCCAGTTGTCAGCCTTTTGGAGAGCTTCCCTGAGGGCCTGAGCTGCCTTGGGTGGGTGGGGAGGAGGCAGCGGGAGGGAGAGGCCCTCTGGGTGCTCCACTGGCTGGGTTCCTTGCCGTGCCCTGTCCCTTCTACCCTTCCCTGACAGCAGTCTTAGTGCTGCCCCTTCACAGGTGAGGCTCGGACAGGGTGGCTGCAGATGGACTTACTGTATGCACAGGTGTTCCTTCCACCACCCCAAGACCGCACTTTATACAGCACTTTACAAGCCACGTTCCCATTTACCCAGGGTCTCTTGCTGGCCTCAGCCAGAGGCAGCTGATGCCCATCCCAGTTGTACGGGCGAGGGGAAGGCGCAGTCTCTCCAGACATCCAGGGAGCCTGCCCCCTCAGCCAGGCCCTTGTCCACACTTAAGGCTGCTCCCCCATCAACCTGGAGCTGGTGGCTGTGAGTCACCCTGCCCTGTGTTAGGATGGAAGCTCCCCTGACCCCTGGCCCAGCCCCTTTCAGGCACAGGGAACTGTGGGAGTGGGCATCCAGGGAAAGGGTTGAGGCTGGTCTTGATCCTGGGCAGCCCCTGGCTGAGTGACCTTGGGTGAGTCATGTCACCTCTCTGAAGCCATTTCCTCTTCTGTAACTTGGGGAGAATGGTACCCACCAGCAGAGCTGGATGAAAGGGAAGTACCCAGCACAGAACATCTGTCAGCACACATTGGCTCCTTCCCTCGTCCCCTCAGACAGCTCCACTGAGCTCTCTGAGGCCCAGTTCTCCACTGAGGTTGGCTAAGGAGGACCAACAACCCTTTCCTCACAGGCTGCGTGAGGAGTGGCTGGGACCACACAGCACAGAGCCCAGCCCAGGTGCTGTCCTTTTTCCCTGCCTCCCTGCCCTGCCCCATCTTGCTGGAGTCCCCACCTCCAGGAGCTGAGGGGACAAAGCCGAGTCTGTGCTCCCCCAGAGGGAGAAGGTGGCCGCCCACAGTGGCAGACTTTTTGTGGCCCCTTTAGCTATGACTGGTATATACATTTTAGCTTAAAGCCATTTTTAAACATTATTTTCCTCCTGATCATCCTCATTGCTCCAGATTAAGAAAAAAAAAAAAGAGGAGAGTATAAACATATTAATGTAATTTCACACTGAGTTCACACATTTTTGTGTATAACCTTTCAGACTTCAGACAGTATACCATGGTTTTTCTTAACGGTTGATTATCAAATCTGTTGGATATAAACACAGAACAGAGACCTAGAGATTGTCATACTGAGTGAAGTAAGTCAGACAGAGAAAGACAAATACGATATTGCTTATATGCGGAATCTAAAAAAATGATAGAAATGAACTTATTTACAAAACAGAAACAGACTCACAGACTTAGAGAACGAACTTATGGTTGGGAGGTGGGGGAGGGATACTTAGGGAGTTTGGGACTGACATGTACATACTGCTGTATTTAAAATGGATACCCAACAAGGACCCATTGTACAGCACAGGGAACACTGCTCAATATTATGTAACAACCTAAATGGGAAAAGGATTTGAAAAAGAATAATAAAAAAAAAAAGAATAGTATAGTGAACCCCCATGTGCCCCTCACTCTGTTTCAACAAGAATGGATTCCTGACAGATTTGGATTCATCTATCATCCCCACCTTCTCTCCCCTCCCTCAGATTATTTTAAAGGAAATTCCAGGCATTATATATTTTTATCTGTAAGTATAGCCTTATGTATTTCTAAAAGATAAATCATCTTTTAATAACAATACCATTATCACTCCCTAAAAATGGACAATAATTCCATAATGTCATCAAATATCCAATCAGCGTTCAACTGTCCCTGATTGTGTGATGCTTTTATATTTGGTTTGATCCAAATAAGGTACACACATTGCTTTTGGTTGATATATCTGTTAAGTTTCTTTTAGTAAGTTTTAAGTTTCTTTAGTAAGTTCTTTTTCGCCCCTTTTTTCTTAAAATTTATTTGTTGAAGAAACTGGGTTGTTAGTCTTGTAAGGGTTTTCCCATTTAAATTTTAGCTGATTGCATCCCCCAGGTGTCATTTAAATGTTCTCTCCCCTGTATTGTCTATAAACTGGTAGTTAGATCTAGAAGCTTCATCTAATTCCAGTTAGATATATATTTTTTTCTTGCAAGAATACTTTAAGATGGTTTATTGCTTTAATTTTCATTTCTTTGATTACTACCAAGGTTGGATTTTTCTTCAAAGGCATACTGGTCATTTCTGCTAATTCTTGTGAATTGTCTTAGACTTTTCCATCGTGGTAATGGGATTTTTTCATATTGATCTATAGAAGTTCTTTATGTGTTGAGTGAAGCAGACTGTTTTGTGCTACTTGTAGAGGATTTTTTTTTTTTTTAAGTTAAGGCTTCAGTTGAGTTCCTTTCCTATTTTGCTATCAGAGGGATATCAAGTCCTAGAGCGTAGTCCTATTAGCCATTCTCACCCATGCCTTGGGGCCCACGGGGGGAAGCTCTCACTGTCCACCACCATTCCAGGTCCCTGTGGACGTCTGTCTTCCATTGGGATTCTGCTTTTTGCTTTGGGTGGAAGAGGAAGATGCTGAAGGGCTATGGTGAGGATCACTGCATTTCTTCTTACAAAAATGGATGTTGTGGGGAGTGAAGCTCTCAAAGACAATTTGATCCAACGTACACAGCTGGGCTCTTGTTGGGCCTCAAGACAGGTGCAAAGATGTCATGTGTATAGGTCCCCTTTGCCCCATTCCTGTCCAGCCCCCCATTTTACAAAGGAGGCAGCTGAGACCCCCAAGATAGGAGGCCCTTAACTCATCACAGAACTGCCAGAACATAGTATAGACAGTGTCTTGCAGGTAGGATTCAAATCCTGTCCCCACTACCTACTAGCAGTGTAGTCTTGGGCATGTTACTCAACCTCTTTGATCTTTGGTTTTCTAACCTATAAAAAACTGATAAGGGTATTGAGCTCACAGATAGAATTAAATGAGTTAACGCATGTAAGCACTCAACAAAGAGCTTGGCCCATAATAACCGATCACAAATTGACAGTAGCTTCAAATATAGAGAATGGTTGTGCCCATTCTAAAGGTGAAGAAACTAAGGATCCCGCAAGTGGGATTGGCTTGTAACAGAGCCCAGAGAGCCCGGTCAGCCCTGAGCCTTCTGTGTGCTTGTTGGAGAAGCCCCTCCCAAGCATCCCTTGGACCCCTGCACAGGTGCAGTCCTAGAGCAGACGCCTCCCCATCTTGAGGAGACCTGGTCAGAGTGATCTAGCGAAGAGCACTGGCCCCAGGTGGAGAGGCGGGGCTGCAGGGGCTTTCACTGACCTGCTTAGTCTCCAGTCCACCTGGTGAGTGACCTACATGGCATTTGCACATCATCTGGCAGTTCCAAGGCAACTTCAAATGCAGGAGCCCCTTGGATCAACACAGCAGTCCCACCAAGTAGACAGAGCAGGGCAGATCCCTCACAGACGAAGCTGAGTCAGAGGCAAAGAACACAGTTCAGTGGAGGTGGGACCGTGCCTCTGACTCCCAAACCTGTGTTCTGTGCACAGTGTGTGGAGAGAGGTTTATCCTGGATGGCTTCCTAGACCTCAGCATGGTGGGGGTTTAGGAATGTTCTAGTACTTTATAACCCAGTGGATTATAAAACACCATATTCCAAGGTAGAAGGAATCTGGTTTCCTGGATGGCCTTCGAGAGCGGAGCTCCCTGCCAGCCCTGACCATCAGCCAGCTCACCTCTGAACTGATATGTGAGAAAGAAACACATGTGTGATTGAGGGGGGCTCTTTGTTGCAGCAGCTCAGCTTGTATCCTCACTTAACCAGATGCCGACTGTATTGGAATGACAGGGGTAAGCTCTCAGAGTGATCGGCAAGGCTCAAATCCACAACTGGAAAATGACCAGAGGACAAGGGAGACAGAACATATCACTCCCAAAACAAAACAAAACAAAAATGTTCCTCAGCATCTGAGCTCCCTCTTAGGGCGCTCAAGGGTCCCTCTCCTGTTTCAGCCAGAGCACATCCATAGACTAGAGTTCTTCACATAGTTGTTTGAAAATAGTGTTCTTCTGACTAAAAAATTAAAAAAAAAAACCCACTGATGGTTTGGAATGAAGCACAAATTTTAATACAAATATCAAATGTGGTCAAATTTATTATACTATTATATTGACTGTGGTCAAATGGAATTAACCCCCAAGTGACAAGTGTGGCTGGTCAAAGCAGCACCTTTCAGGGTCAGAAATCATTTGAGTTGTGTGTGCCTTCTTAGTGTTCGGATCCAGAAACAAAAGGTCTCCTATGCCTGTCAGTGGGGCGGGGCGGGGCGGGGGGGAGGCCCAGTGGCCATGTCCCTTTAACTGGAGAGGTTAGCTTGGTGCCTGCACTGGGCCTCCTGTCTCCACTGGCAGCCTGCTCTCACCATGTTCCACCCACGCCCGCCGTCCAGGTTGCACACAGGCCCTGAGCGGAAGCCAGGCCAGAGAAAACAACCCTGCATCCAAGAAGGTCCATTTCCCAACTGGCCAGGTCAGGGAGGGCGGGATCGAAGGAGGGAAGGGAGCACCGGGAACCACAGCCTTGGCCGCCCGTGGTCAGTCGTGATAATCCTTCAGCTTCCCCCACTCTTCCTCTGGTCTGAGCTTCCCCAAAGCCCCGTGAACCTGGCGTTATTGTGAGCCCCTTTCTACTGGTGAGGAAGCACGAAGCAAAGGGAGTCCTTGCCCAGTTCTTGCCTTGCTGGAGCTTCTGGGCCAAGAAGCAACTTGTCCTTGACTCATCCTGGTTCGGTCTTTGTAGCTAATTTTTGAGGCCTGAAAGACAGAGGCAAACCTTGGATGAGCTGCATCTGGCGGTGCCTCCGCCCCCGCCCCCAAACCCTGTTTACAGAGGAGGCAGCAGAGGCTCAGGGAGAAGAAAGTTCCCACGGGCCCGCACCAATTCATGGCTGGGAACGGAGGTCTGCAGTGTTTTCTGCCATCATGCGCTGAGGTCAATGCCATGAGCACCCACGTGGGGGAGAGAGCAGCAGGGCAGGGTGGCCTTGCTCTGCCCCAGCTCAGTCTCAGCAGAGCTCCTCGGGAGGCCTGGATGAGCTCACAGACAGTTGTGCGGTGCAGCCCAGCGCGCAGTTGTGTCCAGATGTGATGGATTAGCGCTGTGTGATGTGGAGAGCAACCTCAGGCCAGCCCCTTCCCTGGAGGGGTTTGGGAGCCAAGTTAGACCTCATCGCTGACACGTAGAGAACAGGATGTTTTAGGCTGAGGGAGGGAGGGAGCAGATTCATGTTGTTCGTGACTTAGAGAGCTGGCAGAGCCCCACTTGGCCGGCAGGGTCTTGTTGCTTCCTCTTGGCCTAAGCTGGGAGGAGGGGGAGGAGTAATTTAGGTCTGGGAGAGGGCGGGTAGGACTCAGGGGAAAGGCTCGGCCTAAGGCCCCTGGGCGGAGCTTGCAGAGGGTGTGTGTGGGCCTGGACCTAGACCAGGACAGAACCCCTCTTCCCAGACAGCCCTCTATTTGGGTGAAGAAAGCTCTGCCTGCCCCCTTGAAGTCTTTTCTCTCTAGCTGAGCACCCCAGTTTTTTCAGCTGACACAAAGGAGTCAAAATCAGGAGTCCCTTCACGGTGGCCCCCTTTAGCCCTGCCTCTGCCTGTCAAAAGCCTTCTCACGATGAATGGCCCAGAATGGAGCCCAACCCTCCAGGTGGGGTCTCTCAGACCACCCCCTCCCCCGCCCGACACCCATCCTGAACATTCTGTATCAATGCACGAAGCCCATGGCTTCTGCTTTTTGCTAACAACCCCGTCAGAGAACTGGCTTTTATTACGGAAAATTTCAAACCATATATACAAAAGTAGAGAGAATAGCAGAATTAACCCCACATCCGCATAACCCAATTTCAACAGTTACCAATCTCGGCCCATCTTGTTTGCTCAATACTCCCACCCATGCCTCCTCCCACTCCCAGGCCTGGATTATTTTGAAGTAAAGCCAAGACATCATAGCATTTTACCTATATATATTTTCAGTATAGATCTCTGAAAGGCTCCCTTTAAAAAAAATAACCAAAGTTATAACATCCCCTCCCTCCCTAAAGTCAACAAGAAGACCATTGTTGTCGTTTATTTATTTATTTATTTTCTTTATTTTTTTTTTTTTGGCTGCATCAGGTCTTAGCTGCGGCACGCAGGATCTTTGTTGCGGTGCACAGGCTCTGTAGTTGTGGTGCGTGGGCTGTAGTTTTGCGGCACGCAGGCTCTCTAGTTGAGGCACACGAGCTCGGTAGTTGTGGCGTGCAGGCTTAGTTGCCCCACGGCACGTGGGATCTTAGTTCCCCGACCAGGGATCGAACTCGCATCCCCTGCATTGGAAGGTGGGTTCTTTACCACTGGACCACCAGGGAAGTCCCAAGACCATTGTTTTTTGAAGAGATTTTTCTAAGTTCAGTGGATGGACATAATGAAGGGGAGAATGTAAAAACCCAAACTGTTCTCCGCAAAAGCTGTGCAGAGTGGAAGGAAGTTTTGCCCCTGCGCTTGGTTCTCGCCCCTGAGCGGAAGAGCTGAGATCCAGAGAGAGTTGAGACCAGAGACTCTCAGGGCATGGGGACTCTGGCAGAGCTCCAGAAGGCCAGCTGGCTGAGGTGGGGCCAGGGGAAGGCCAGGGTGCCTGGGGTCCAGTCGTTTGCTGACTGTGATCTTAGACAAGTCACTCAGCCTTCAGAGTTATACATTCATCACCAGCAAAATGGCTCACTATCCTTACCTCAAGACCTGCCAACCTCCTGGGCAACTTTATATGTCCCCTCGGGCAACCCAGCCAACATCGAGGTCTTACAAGAGTTTTGCATCTACAAAGATCAAGTCCAATAATTCTTACCCCTGCTCTGCTTCAGATGCCCACAGCCTTGGTATTGTCACTGTGAAGCTGCTCTACCTCTAAAAGCTAAAATTGCAATATCCCTTATCACTTGTTCCTTCTGTTACTCCCATCATCTCATTGAGATCTCCAGTGCCTTCAGCCCCTCCATTTCTCCCAATTATTGGCCCTCTTATTGCCTTCTCCTTCGTTATTCAAGCTAGATGCCAGAGCTTGTCCCCTTAAGCCCTTGCTGGTCGAATCCTCAGTTCCTTTGCACTCTTGTTCTTCACCGTGCTCATGCCACAGACTCCCAGGTTTCAGCTCATCAGCCATCTGTCTTTGCTGCTTACACCCACCTGCTGAGCTGCTGCGGGAGGGCTTCCTTGTGATGTCAGGTTGTTCTGCATCCTCCTCCTAACTGCCTTCCTCATTCTCCTCATCCCTTTTTATCCCTCTCTTTATTCAAGCTTCTTACCCAGGGGCGTGCTGATACACTGGCTCTCGGAAAACAAAGAAAGCATTTGTCAGTTTCCATGGTGGAAATACTTTTCACCATGGCTCCCATTTTAGTGGTTGTGTCTAACAACCCACTCACAGAATTCCTGATAACTACTTCACAACTCGATCTCCTCTTTCCTAACCCTACATGAATTTTCAGCAGATGATTCCCCTCTTACTTTACCGAGTGAATAGAGGCCATCAGGTGGGACTCACTCAACTTCTTGGCCCTTTAAGTAGAACTTTTTTACCCATTTTTGCTGCGTTTCCTCTCTCTTCCTTCCACATGTGACCCCCTACCCCCACCACCATTTCTGGCTTCCGTGGCCCCACATCTCTTCAGGAAATGCATTATTTCAGTTCTCCTGGCTTCCTCCTGTCCTCAGGCTATAAGCATGGTTGCGTTTCCTCAGTGCTTAAAAACCTGGAAACAACAACAATAAACACTTCTTTACACCTTGTGATCTGATGTCCCTTCCTTCACAGCCAAGCTTCATGGAAATGTTTTCCAGGATCTTAGTTTCCTCCTCCTGACTTTTCCTTCCCTTCTCATCCCACTGCGACTAGACTTGGCTTTGTCGGCACCTCTCCACTAAAAGCGCTGGGATGGCATTCAGCATCGACTTTTCTGTTGCTCTGAGTCCTTATCTTGCTAGACCTCCATGCTGCTTTAGGCCATGCTGACTGCTTCATCCTTTCGAAAGCTCTTGGCTTCTCCTTGTTTCTGGGGCAGCATCCTCCTTTCTGTGTGTCCGTGTTCTCCAAGGACTCAGCCAACTCATACGCCCTGCAAGTATCTCAGAGCCACCAACACTGCAACTTGAGCTCAAAATCCGGGCTCTAAGACTCCTGTTGTGAAGGTTGGTGGTGTTAGGAACCAAGGAGGAGCCAACGTTGGGGAGGAAAATGATGTTGAACAAGTTGAACCTCAGATCTTCCGCTTACTAGCTGTGTGACGTTAGACGTATCATTTCACCTCTCTGTGCGTCCATTTCCTTATGTGTAAATTGGGGGTAATAATTGGTTGTAGAGGTTGACTGAGTTAACACATTTGTTTAGCACTCACTCGTGTCAGATGTTACTAACTGGTCACCAATGTCAATGCTATTACTACAACATCTCCATGCATTTTCTTCCTCTCTTCCTGCGGTTACTGCCTCCCTTCATCACTTCTTACGCTGATTACTGCAGTAACTTCCTGCCTTCAAAGACGAATCTCTCCAATCCATTCTCTGTATTTTAAAAGTTCACATATGACTGCATGACTCTCCTGTTAAAATAAACCCCAAAACAAGCATCGTGATTGGTTTATTAGGGCCTGGGCTTGTTTCCACGATCCACCTCTCCAGTCTCATCTCCCACCCACCCTGTACTTTCCAGCCACTTCAGGCTTCCTGAGGGTTTGTGCACTGAGCCATGCTATTTCATTCCTATCTTTGCACATGCCGTTCCTTCTGGCTGAAACCTTTCCTCCCTTCCTTTTCTTACCCAGTTCAGGCAGTACCTCCTTGAGGAAGCCTACTTGGGTCTGTAGGAGACCATGGCCAAGTGAGTCATTGGGGCAACCCTACACTCACACCCTGATCCACACTGAGCCTTCCTCTGCTTCTCTTTGGACTGTTTTTAGGACCCACCTCCCTTGAGCCCTGTGTTTGCAAGAGTCTCTAATGTTACAAGGAAACCGAGGGCCCCACAGTGACAAGACTTGTTTTCCTACAGCTGCTGAACCCTTCATCGCCTCCCGAGGAGACCCAGCTCGGACTGCAGGGTGTGACAGACACATGGCTGTCCATGGCCGGTTAGACGTCATAGAGGAGGTAATGACCTGAGAGGGCATGCAGCTTCAGGACCACCTGCCAGGCTGGTGGCTTTGGAGGGTTCAGGCCAATCTTGCTTTGGAAAATTGGGGAAATCTGGGCCAATCCTGTTCCCTGGCCACTATGTTAAACATCTCCCTGCCCTACCTGGGCTGTTAGGCTGCCCAGCCCCCAACAGACCCTGCCTCCCCGGGACCTTGCTTCCCACCAGCCAGAGATCTCCCCATAATCACCGGATGAGAAGGTGGAAATTCAATTGCAGTGTTTTGTTACACAGCCACGGTTTGTAACCTGGGGTCCATAAACTTGTGTGGGGAAAAAGAATTGCACTTCATTTTCACAAACCTTTAGCTGAGATTTAGCATTCTCATTCACTATAAATACAGACAACAAACTGCAGGAGTATTAACAGTACTGTGACTTTGTCAGCAATAGAAATCACAGATAATTTCATCCCATTATAGTCAGTCATTGTGAATATCTCAATATATTGTTTACTCTAATCAGTATGTCAAATTTTCAGTAGTTGTTAGACCTGGTGTTACTTAAATAAGTTAATAAATACATAAATGTTTATATCAAAATTTAATTTTTAATACTTTAATAATATTTTAAAGCAGTTTATACCCTTGGAAATCCTGTATGTTTTATTTTTTTCAATGAAAGCATTTTTCTGATGGCGGTCTGTAGGTTTCACCAGACTGCTAATGGGGTTCATTTGCGAAAAAAGTTAAGAACCCTGAATAAAGAAAATTTCAAAATCCCAATACTGTCATTTGGCAGAATTGCCACCAGGGGGCGGGGCAACAAAAGGAATGTGAGCTCCCAGTGGTGACATCCTGAAAGGGAAAAAGGAATCCCAGAGTCCCTCCAAGCCCCAAACCAATGACTGGGTAAAACCCCTGAGTGCCAGAGCCAGAAGCAGCCTTAGAGAGTGAGCTCCTAGGATTTTGTTATCTGGGGAACTGAGAGGCAGGCAAGGGCAGGGCCTGAACCAAGAGGACCCAGGTCCCCTGGCACCCAGTTCTCTCCCCACTGCACCCTACTGGACTTCCAGGTGCTCCTTAGGATGTGGCTGATTAAGTGGGACTTGGCACCACTCTTGTCCTCTACTCCTCCCCCTCCTCCCCCAACTTCTCTCCTTGCTCTAGACGGTGGAGAAGACGGTGGAGCACCTGGAGGCAGAAGTGAAAGGCTTGCTGGCTCAGCTGGAGGAGCTGGCCTGGAATCTGCCCCCGGGCCCCTTCAGCCTGATCCCCGACCTCCTCGGAGAGGAGACGGTGAGCAGCTCAGGTAGCAGAGATGACAGCCTCCAGGGCTGGGCAGCAGGGTGGGGACGGCTGCTCCACCCCCATGGTGTAGCCTGGACAAGCCAGGGAGGCTCCAGCTCCTCCTTGGGACAGAGGTGGGAAGCATCCCCCGGGCTCACCCCAAGTGTTCTCTGCCCCCACCCCCGGGGTTGCTGCAGCCCAGCATCGGGTAAGGGCACCTGGAAGAGTTCCACTCTCAGCACCACCCTGACTCAGAGCAGCTGCCTCCTTCCCTGGCCATTTACACATGTCACAGCTCCTACCATCTCCCTTCTACTCCTCTGCCGCCACCAAACCCTATCAGGGAAGCCTGGCATCCCTCTGATTGGCAGTGGAGGGATTGCCACCTGCTCCCTCGAGCCCTGCGTCCTGGCACAGGAGTCCCCAGGGGACTGGGAGGGGAGGGCAGGCAGCCTTCAGCACCCTGTTTGCTCACTCCGAGGCCGCCCCCTTTCTTTCAGATCGCCTTTGAGCACCAGAGCAGGAGCGACCCAACAGCTGGCAGTGATACAACAGCCCTCCTCTGAGAACAGAGCCGTGCGTTCTGGCCTGCCTTCCTCAGCTTTGTGCAAAATAAAAGCTACTCCTCTGGTCCCCTCTGTGTCTGCTGACAGTGACCCCTGCAGCCACAGCCCCTTCTCCATCTGCTCCCATGCGCTGAGGCTCACACCCCCTGCAGGCTCAGACCTGTACTTCCGCCCTCCTTATTTATAGGGGTGGACAGGGCAGGAGTTAGTTCAAGAGGTGAGGCACCTGAGGCACAGAATCGTAAGGCGACACAGTGGAAGGGCCCTTTGAGTAAACTTGTTACTCAAAATGTGGCCGTAGGTGAACAACAGGGTTGTCACCTGGGAGCTTATCAAAAATGCAGAATTTGGAGCCCTGCCCAGACCTCCTGAATCAGAATCTACATTTTAATGAGACCCCCAGGGAATCTGTGTGCACATTAAAGTTTTAAAAAATGTTTCTGTTGAGATAAAATTCAAAATTTTAACCATTTAAAGCAGTACAAATTCAGTGGGTTCATAATGTTGTGTAGTCATCACCACCTTCTAATTCCAGAAATTTTCATCACCCCAAAAAGAAACCCTGTACCATTAAGCAGTCACTTCCCATTCCCCCTCCCATCCTCCCTTGGAAACCACTAATATTTCTGTCTCTGTGGACTTGCCTATGCTGGACATTTCATATAAATGGAATCATACAAAAGTCAGACACAAAGCCTTTTGTGTTTAACTTTTTTTCACGTAGCATAATGTTTTCAAGGTTTGTCCATGTTGTAGCATGTATCAGTACTTCGTTCCTGTTTATGGCTGAATAATATTCCATTTTATGGATATATCACATTTTATTCATCCATCAAATCGGTGGATATTGGGGTTGTTTGCACTTTTTGGCTATTATGAATAATGCTATGAACATTCATGTATAGGTTTGTGTGGATATATGTTTTCATTTCTCTTGGCTCTATAATTAAGAATGAAATTGCTGAGTCAAATAGTAACTATGTTAAGTTTTTGAAGAACAACCAAACTCTTTTTGCATAGCAACTGTACCAGTTTACATTCCTACCAGCAATGTATATATAAGGTTTTCAATTTTTCCTTATCCTCCCCTACACATCTTATTGATTATAGGCATCACACTAGGTGTGAAGTGGTTATCTCGTGGTTTTAAGTTGCATTTACCTAATGACTAGTGATGCTGAGCATCTTTTCATGTGTTTGTCGGCCACTTGTATGTCTTTTTTGGAGGAAGGTCTATTCAAATCCTTTGCCCATTTTAAAAACTAGGTTGTCTTTTTGCTGTTGACTTGTAAGAGTTCTTTATGTATTGTGGATACTAGGTTTTTATCAGATATATGATTTACAAATGTTTTCTCTCATTTTCTGGGTTGTCTTTTTATTTTCTTTATAGTGTCCTTTGAAACAACAGTTTTGATGAAATCCAATTTATCTATTTTTGTTGTTTTTGTTGCCTGTTGTTTTGGTGTCATATCTAAGAATCCACTGCCACATCCAAGGTTATGAATCATTTAATCCTGTCTCCTAAGATTTTTATAGCTTTAGCTCTTATATTTAGTTTTTTAAATCTATTTTAGGTTAAAGTTTGTATGTGGTGTGAGACGGGGATTCAACTTCATTACTCGCACTTAGATGAAGAGAATATTCTTTCCCCACTGAACGGTCCTGGCACCCTGTCAAAAATCATTTGAGCGTAAGGTTTAGGTTTACTTCTCAATTCTATCTCATGGTTCTCTATGTCTGTCTTTATGCCGGTATCACAGTTTGAATTACTATAGCTTCGTGGTAAGTTTTAAAATTAAGAAGTATGAGTTCCCTAACTTTTTTGTTCTTTTCCAAGACTGTTTTGACTATTTGAGGAACAGTTCCTTACAATTCCATATGGATTTTAGGATCAGCCTGTCCACATCAGCAAAAGGCAGTTGGAATTTTGATATGGATTAGATTGAATCTGTAGATCAATTTTTAGAGTACTGCCATCTCCACAATACTAAGTCTTCCAATCCATGAGCACAGGATGTTTTGTATTTTTTGTATTTTTCAGTGTATAAATCTTACACCACCTTGGTTAAATTTATCCTTAAGTATTTTATTCCTTTTGCAATGATTGTAAATGGAATTGTTTTCTTAATTTTACTTTCAGATTGTTCATTGCTAGTGCATGGATATGTAAACGACTTTTTTGGTTGATCACATATCCTATCCTGCAACTTTGCTGAATTCGCTTACTAGCTCTAATGGGTTTTGTGTGGATATTTTAGGATTTTCTATATATAAGATGATGTAATCTGTGAATAGAGTTTTACTTCTTACTGTCCAATTTGGATGCCTTTTATTTCTTTTTCTTGCCTAATTACCCTGGCTAGAACTTTCAATACAATGTTGAGTAGTAGTGGCAATAGCAGACATCTTTGTCTTGTTCTTGATCTTAAGGAAAAGCTTTTATTTTTTCACCATTGGGTATGCTTTTCGTAGATGCCCTTTATTTCAGGTTGATAGATTTTCCTTCTGTTTTTAGTTTCTTAGGTTTATTATTATATGTGAAAAGATGTTGGGTTTTCTCAAATGCTTTTTCTGCATCAATTGAGATCATCATGTAGTTTTTATCCCCCTTCATTCTGTCAATATGTATTGCATTTATTTTTTTTTTTACATATTGAATGCTCCTTGTATTCCTTTGATAAATCCCACTTGGTCATGCTGGATAATCCTTGTAATATACTGCTAGATTCAGTCTGATAGTACTTCACTGAGGTTTTTTGCACATTTCTTGTGGCTTTGGTATCAGGGTAATACTGGTCTCACAGAATGAGTTAGGAAGTGTTTCCTGTTCTATTTGGGGGGAAGAGTTTGAGAAGGATTGTTGTTACTTTTTCTTTAAATGTTTGATAGAATTCACCAGTGAAGGCTCCTGGTTCTGGATTTTTCCTTGTTGGGAGTTTTTGATTACTGATCTCTTCTTATAGGTCTATTCAGACTTTCTATTTCTTCTTGAGTCAAATTTCAGACTTTGTGTGTTTCTAGGAATTTCCCCATTTCATCTAGGTTATCTAATATGTTGGCATACAGTTGTTAACAGTATTTTCTTATAATCCTTTTACTTCTATGAAGCTGTTAGTAATGTCCTCACTTTCATTTCTGATTTTAGTAATTGAGTCTCCTCTCTCCTTCTTTCTCTGTCAGTCTAAAGGTTTAATTTTGTTGATCTTTTTGAAGAAGGCTTTTTGTTTCACTGATTCTATTGTTTTTCTAGTCTCTATTTTGCTTATCTGCACTCTAATCTTTATTATTTCCTTCTTTCTGGTTGCTTTGGGTTTAGTTTACTCTTCTTTTTCTAATTCCTTAAAGTGGGAGGTTAGCCTACTGATTTGAGATTTTTTTTTCTTTTTTAATGTAGGCATTTACAGCTATAGATTTCCCTCTGAGCAATGCTTTCACTGCATCCCATAAGTTTTGGGCTTTCATTTTAATTAATCTCAAAGTATTTCTTAATTTCTCATTTCTTTAACTCATTGTTTTAAAAGTATGTTTAGTTTTCACCTACTTGTAAAATTTCCAGATTTCCTCCTAATATTTATTTTAAATTTCATTCCATTGTGGTCATAGAAGATACTCTGTACGGTTTGAATCTTCTAAAATTTATTTAGATTCTTTTGTGGTTTATCTGGAGAATTTTCCATGTGCACTTAAGAAGAATGCATATTCTCTTGTTGGGTGGACAGTTCTATATATGTCTGTTAGGTCTAGCTGATTTATAGTGCTGTTCAAGTTTTCTGTTTCCTTGTTTATCTTTTGTCTAATTGTTCTATCCAATAGGGAAAGTGAAGTGTTGAAGTCTCCAACTACTATTGTTGGACAATTTCTCCCTTCAATTGTCAGTCTGTTTCAAACTTTCTGGGGATCTATTGTTAGATGCATATATGTTTATAATGGTTATATCTTAATGGGTTAACCATTTTATTAGGATATAATGTCCTTTGCCAATCTCTGCCTCTTAATTGGAGCATTTACTCCATTTATATTTAAAGTAATTACTAATAAATAAAGATGTGTACCATTTTGTTATTTGTTTTCTATGTCATAATTTTTTGGCTCCTTAATTCCTCCATTATTGCCACATTTTATGTCAGATGGTTTCAAGTGTACCACTTGATTCCTTCTCCTTTCTTTTACTATTTTTGTTATTTTCTGGGATTACATTTACATCTTAATTTATAAGTCCAGTTTGAATTAATACCAAGTTTCAATAGTATACAAAAGCTTTGTCTCTCTATATACGTCCTATATAGCTCCATCACCTGCCTTTAATGTTGTTATTGTCACAAATCACGTCCTTATACATTTTGTGCCCATCAACATAGTGTTTTAATCCTTGTTTGGTGCAATTATCTTTTAAATCATATAGGAAAAAAAGAAGTGCTACAAACCAAAAAATATATATTAATACTGATGTTTATATTTACCTATGTTTATCTTTACCAACATTTCATTTCTTCAGGTGGATTTGAATTACTGTCCAGTATCCTTTCATTTCAGTTTGAAGGACTTTCTTTAGCATTTCTCATATGAAAGGTCTACTAGCAAGAACCTGTCTCAATTTTTGTTCACCCAGGAATGTGTTAACTTCACTTTTGAAGACTGTTTTGCCAGATATAGGATTCCTGTTAACATTTCTTTTTGCAGCACACTGAATATGTCATCCTACTGCCTTCTAGCCTTTATGGTTTCTGACAAGAAATCAGATGTTAATCTTATTGAAGATCCCTTGTATGTGACAAGTCAGTTCTCTATTGCTGACTTCAGGATTCCTTGTTTTTCAACAATTTGGTTATAATGTGTCTCAAAGTGGATCTTCTTAAAAATACTACTTATGGCTCACTGAGCTCCTGAGATGTGTGGATTAATGTCTTTCATCAAATTTCTAAGCTTTCAGCCACTGTTTCTTCAAGTATTTCTGCTTTCTCTCTTCTCTTCTATGACCCCCATTATGTGTACGTTGGTATACTTCATGATGATGTCCCACAGGTCTTAGGCTCTGTTAATTTTTCTTCATTTTTTTTTCTTTTTACTCCTCAGATTGGGAAATCTCAATTGACCTATCTTGAAGTTTGCCAACTCTTTCTTCTACCTTCTCAAATCTCCTCTTGAGCCCCTCTAAGTGATATTTAAAAATTTATAATTGTACTTTTCAACTACAGAATTTCTATTTGGTTCCTTTTTATAACTTCCTTTTATTGACATTCTCTATTTGGTGAGACATCATTCTCTTAGTTTCCTTTGGTTCTTTACACATGGTTTCCTTTAGCTCTTTGAGCTTTTTAAAGGCAGTTGATTTAAAGTCTTTTCTTGGTAAGTCCAATATCTCGGTTTTCCTCAATTTCTATGAACAGATTTCTTGTTTTCCTGAGTATGGGTCATACTTTCTTGTTTCTTGGCATGCCTCAATAATTTTTGTTGAAAACTGGGCATTTTGAACATTATGTAAAAACTCTGGAAATCAGATTCTTCCCCCGCCCCAGAGTTTGTTATTGTTGCTTGTTGAATTTGTTGTAGTTTGTTTAGTGACTTTCTGAACTAGTTTTTTAAAGTTTGTATTTGGTGTGGTCATTGAAGTCTCTGTTCAGTTAACTCAGTGGTCACTAGTGATTCAACACAACTCCTTAAACTCCTGGAACAACCACAAAACCCCAAATTTCCCAGTCTTTACAAATGTGTCTGTGTGTGTTGGGACAAATCTTTTGATACTCTGCCAAGCAGTCTATGACTCTGCCTGCTTCACTTCCTGAATGTGTACAGCCTGAAGGTCAGCCAGAGGTGAGAGCTTACGGTCCTCTCAAGTCTTTTTTTTAATAAATTTATTTATTTATTTATTTTTGGCTGCGTTGGGTCTTCGTTGCTGCGTGCGGGCTTTCTCTAGTTGCGTTGAGCGGGGGCTACTCTTTGTTGCAGTGCACGGGCTTCTCATTGCGGTGGTCTCTCTTGTTGCGGAGCACGGGCTCTAGGCGCGCAGGCTTCAGTAGTTGTGGCTCGCGGGCTCTAGAGCGCAGGCTCAGTAGTTGTGGCGCACGGGCTTAGTTGCTCCGCGGCATGTGGGATCTTCCCAGACCAGGGCTCGAACCCATGTCTCCCGCGTTGGCAGGCGGATTCTTAACCACTGCGCCACCAGGGAAGCCCTCTCAAGTCTTTTCTAAGCATGTGCCCAGCCCTGGGCATGTGTGTGGCCTTCTAGATTCCCAGGAATTAATGGGAGCACTCCAAAACCATTATTCCCCAAAGCATCACATCATCAGCCTTTGCTCCCCAAACTCTTCAATTTGTCTCCTGTTTGCCCCAACTGTTATCCCTCTCTCCAGGCATCAGTGCTAATGAATTTGCCTTCCAATGTCCCTGAGGGTTACCACCTCCTCCTTGGGAGAGTTCCAAATTAGGTAAAATAAGAGCAAGTCATTTGAGCCAGTCTTTCAGGGAGCAACAAGAAAGATCAAAACAACCAACCATAATTCTTGAGAACAAGGTCCATTCTGCTCCATTCATTGCTAAGAACCTATAACAGACTGTGGATATTGTTTTTGAGGCTGATGCCAAGCTGGGGTGAGGAGGATAAGGCTGGAGTTAAGTGAAAATGAAGCAAGATCCTCTTACCAAGACTCAGCTTTTTTTTTTTTAAGCTTTTGTTTGGTTGCAAACTTTCATTTTCAGAGCTCTCATAAAGTTGATTCTGACAGTTTTTGCCATCTTATTTGTCGCTTTCACGGAGGAACAGGCTTTTGGAGTTCCCTACTCTACCATTTTTGCTGACTACAATGAAGTTTAAGAAGCTCTGATCTAGTCTTCCCCCTTCATTTTAGGCCCAAAGAGGGGAAGTGGCTTATCCAGGGTCACACAGCAAACCAGTAGCTGAGCTGAGACCAGAATAGGGATGCCTGACTCCTGGACCAGTGCTCTTTCTGCTTCAGGGCTCCTTCACCTCTTATTACTGGGAAGGAACCAGGTTCAGAGTGGACACCAGTATTAGGCCAAAGCAAGCTTTCCAAGGAGTGGGGGTTGAGGGTAAGAGCCCCTTATAGAGTTGAGGCCCTGACTGACCAAACCCTTTGCTGAGAGGGAACCCTGTATAGGGCCAGTTGGAGGACTGAGTAATGATGTCCCTGTCCTTACAGGAACATGAGCAGAGAAGCTTTCAGGTTTGATGGGGTAAAATATTTAAGCTAGTCTAGTATCTGCCTGGGGAAATGATTAGCTTGATTTCTGTTTTCATGTCTGACTCCACTCCATATCAGCCAGGGTAGGAAGGAGCTGAGGGCAGAAATAAGGGGCCAAGTCCTAGGCTAGGACTATAACTCCCTGCCAAAGCACAAGGATGGACATGGCATGGCCATCCAGTTGTTGCTTTGACCATGGGCATCTGCAAAGACTCATCTTTCAGATCCCTCTTGCCAAAGCTAGGAGTGGACCAGTCCCACCTCCCACCACCTGACTGAAACACTCTGCCACCTGC
Organism: Balaenoptera ricei; assembly: GCF_028023285.1. Taxonomy (NCBI): domain Eukaryota; kingdom Metazoa; phylum Chordata; class Mammalia; order Artiodactyla; family Balaenopteridae; genus Balaenoptera; species Balaenoptera ricei. Next base: position 55,862,383 of record NC_082654.1, read on the forward strand.
TCACCTGCCCTCTGTGTGAACACTTCTAATTTCAGAAGTTCTCTGTCTCAGTGCAGGAGTATTTAGATCAGCATCAGAACATAAGGCAAGCAGGTTACAGATGCAGTTTCTTGGCCCCCATGGCTGCTCACAATCTGTGAGGGTGGGGCCCAGGGACCTGCACCTTTAACAAGCTCCTCAGAAGATCCCGATGCACACTAGGGTTTGAGAACCACCACTTCAGGACCGTTTCCCCGTCTACAAAGTGAGCACTCCAAGGTTCCTTTCTTAAATTTTGCACCTGAGGCAAGTGACTCATTGCCTCACCCTAGTCCTGGCCCTGTCCCTAACACACAGTGTTCATTCCAATGTCCCCACAGCTGTTGAAAACGGACTCAGGGCTGAATTCACCCGATGCCTCATCCTCTGGTTGCTATTCTGGAAGTGACATTAGATGTGCGGCATGGACTGGCCTTGACTAACACCTCCAGGAAGCAGGAAAAGACCCAGTGTAGTTTCCTCCCAGAAAAATGACCTGTAAGGTCAGTGTCTCCCTCATCTTTTTTTATCCTGAGCATCACTGTCAGTGTTAACAACCTTTTACTGATCTTAGAAGGCGGTAGGTGCCTTTCTTTGTCTCTGGAGAGATCTGTGAGGCATTCACATAGTCCTCCAGCCCATCCTTACTATGAGTTGGGTCCCATGGGCATGACCAAGAGGGAAGTCAGAGGGACAGAAAGGTAGAAAATAAGGACCAGGATGAACACAGGTGGCTCCCAAGTGTGTAGGCCAAGGGTCTCAAACTCAAAGACGTGTAGGGGCCCAACAGGTAACATACACATGGTATAACAATAGGGAGTAGTGGGGCCTGTGGCAAAATGGAGAGTACATACCTAAACAGGGCACCTGCGAGTTGGCTCCAGCAGCAACTGGTGTGCAGGAATTCTGGGCAAGTGTTACTAGAATATTTGGTTTTTCAAGAGAATCCATTATTCCAGATTTTTAAAAATATGAAATCGCTCAATGCTTAAATGCTGGCAACAAATTCAAATGTCTAAAAGGACTTTTTGGGGACCAAAGTGAATGCATGTACAGGTTAAATACTGCCTGCTGGGCACCAGGTTGGAACCTCCGGTGCAGACAATGGGACAAAGTAATGTCACAGAACATTTACAGTCACGTTATGGGAGGTTGAAGCTAGGCCCTGGCACAGTGCAGGAGGCCACCAAAGTCAGCCTGGACTCACGGCAAGTTGTGCAGTGCTACACAGTTCATGCCACCAGGCAGGTCCCACCTGGCACCCAAGGGCAAGGGGCCTGCCCTTGGGGAAGAGCAGCCAAGCATGCTGGGTCTTGGTCAAGAGGCTCCAGGCATGGAAACTGAAGCAGAGCTGACGTGACAAGCAGGGCCTGCCGTCCATTCCAGGGCCCACATCAGCCCTTCTGGCTGGGCAAGGCAGGTCTAGGTAGACCAGGCTAGTGTCCAGCTCACAGCTGCTCCACGCCCCTTGGGCCATCCCCTCTTCTATGTCCACAAGGCAGGGAGGAGTCAGGGTGGTGTCCCCAAGCAGATGTCTACTCTGTGGACAAGCCACTCCCTGGGGCCCCTGCTAGGGCCCAGCAAGCTTGGGCTCCCACCATAATCTCTGATTCTCTCCTTTCTAAACTTTCAACATAAGAAACCAGAAAGGGAGTGAAGATCCCTGACCAGAAAACAAGCTTTGGGCTTCTAGAAGTGACGACGACTTCTAGAAACTCTGTCCCTTCTGGACTTGCCTTCTCCTAACACCACCAACCAAGGGGCAAAGGGCCTGCCGGGGACCACAGCCAGGAGCCCCCTTTCAGACTGAAGGGTCCCTGAGGGGAGGAGCTGGTCTCACGCCTCTCTGATCCTCCTCTGTAAGGCCTCCCCCAGGAGTCATGCACACCCCCTCCTTCCTGTGCCCCTCCTTCCGGACCTGGGGGGAAGGACCACGCTCCTCCTACTCGCCCTAGTGGACCTCACCGTGCCCGCATATGATGCCTTTTCAGCGTCTGGGCCCTGAGCACGAATTTCAGGAACTTCCATTTCTCATGTCCTTACAACCCAGTCCCTGCAAATTACTTATGCTCAGGGTTTCCTAAGCACAAGTTTCTATTTAAAGTCATAAAAATTTCCACCGGCTAGTAAGGCTGGACCCCTGAGCTACAGGGAAGAATCATGAAGCACAGGAAAACAAGCTGGCACCAGGTAAACACTTCCAGAACGTTCCAGAGCTGGCTGACTTTAATTTGGAAACAGCTTTTGGCCATCGACATTCAGGTTTAAGGCACATTCTCAATTACAAGTAACTCTGTCACTGGCAGGCAGCTGGCTTTGTTCTCGTGGTTTTGCGTGGAACAGATGACTTTCTGGCTTTTTTCTAAAAAGCAGTGAGTTTGGCAATAACAAAGCTCATGACACATTCTCACCAGATGCAAAGAGTACCCTTAAAGGTTTTCCCTTTTACTCCTCAGTGAGGACATGGCGCCCCCAGTCCCCACCTGTCTCACCCAAACTGTGTATGCAGCAAAGACGTGTGCGCATCTGTCTGCAACGACTATATATTAAAAAAAACACCTCCAAATAAACATACAACATTATATGACTAAAACGAAGCCAGGAGTTTCAGTCACAAGCAAAGGGGAATGACTGCATGAGTCAGGAAACAAAACGTCTACTTTAGCTGCAAGAGGCTGTGAGGAGTGGGGGTGGGGAGGAGGCATCCTGAGAGAGTTCACGACCAACCCAGGTCCCTCAGCACGAGCACAAGACACAGATCAGGAGGGCAGGCGGGGGACGGGGCCAAGGTTCTATGGATGGTCCACGCTGGGACACCAAGGGGTTTTTTGTGGATTTGTTAGAAACAGACAAACATTCTTTTGGCCTTTTCCTGGCATTGCTGTTGCCAGCAGGTGGACAGAAGTGACCCACCAGTCACCGCTCAGTCGTTGCCACCACAGATCTTCAGCAGAATCTTCCGGTAGTCCCCAGAAGTGTCTCCCTGGTCACAGAAACAAGTAAGACATCAGTTAAGTGAGGCTCGGCCAATTCTAGCTTTCTGGCTCCTGATTTTCTTCTGCCCCAGGTGCCCTTACAGAGAGGCAGCCCCATCCTAGGAAATTCCCCACCGTGCTGGTGCCAGAGCAGGTGAGAGGCTCACACGCTGGCCTTGAAGGTGGCACAGACCTTTGACAACGCAGTTCAGCCTCCTGAGCCCTCCCATTAAAAAACAGAAAGCTGTACTCACCCCAATGATCAAAGTCAGAATTTGAAAAACAAATACAAAAAAATTTTAAACAGCCAAAAACCCCCCTACCCAGGGCTAACTACTGGTGGCCTTGGCCCAGTGCATTTTTGTTGCACTAAGTTGGGATTATACCATAATGCACTATTGTGTCCTGTACAGGAAGTATAATCTACTATGATACAACCATCCAGTGAAGGGGACTATTATTATTTGGGCATCCCAGTTCACACTGATCTCTCCTCTATCTGAGTCCACTGCACTTACATTAGAAGTAAGGCCACACTTAGCTAATTTCTCATCATTTCCTGCCATCGTTTCCTTCCTTGAGGGCAAGGCCTGTGGCTTCTTTCAGATGCCCACAACCTATTGGCACACACAAGATACTTTGTGAATAATTACTAATTCTCTGCTATCAACAGCATTGCTTTTATATCTAAGAAAAGAGGGAGAAGCTTCTCTCAGTGACATGCCCAACATCAAACGTTAATGAGTCTGAAATCAGGACCTGGGCGTGGTGACTTCAATATCAAGGTTCATGTGAGTTCAGAAATTTAAGTGTCAGACCCCCCCAACCCCTGCCACGACAGGAATCAATTTTGTCAGACTGGCTCTGGCACAGTGATAAAACAGGAGCCAGTGCCTATCAGACACGTACATGTGTCACACAACATGCTTCATGTGGACCACCTCCTTCAAGACACAACAGTCCTGGGCGGGGGGTACTATTATTATCCTCCTCTTAACGATGATGGAACTGGGGTTCAGGGAGGTTTAAGCAAGCTGCTCGAGATCACACAGTGAGCAAGTAGAAAAGCCAGAGCTGGACCCCAAGCAGTGTGACCCCCGAGCCCTCCCTCTGAACTGCCTTTCTGTGCTGCCTCCACCACAGAGCTGAGGGAGGGGACTCATCAGGGAGCCAGAGCCGCCCACCCTCCAGGGGGCTCGGGGCTTGATTTCTCACTGACGGATCACAGACCCACAGGGTGGCTGGACTCTGAAGGCCAGGCACCAGGTGGGGGAGGTCCTGTGTTCTCTGATGCCGATTTTGGACCCTCCCCCCACAACCGTTTACTGAACAGCAGATGTGCTGGATGCTGGGACACAGAGAGGGGCGACAGCAGGGTCAAGAGCCACCCTGCCACCAGGAGCTGACAACCTGCTGTTGTACAACCAGATGACCAAGTGAAAACTGAAGAGGGCAAGCACGAGGACCACAGACAAGATGCCCATGCTTGGCTGAAGCCGAGCCCGCGGGAGCTCTGAGGAGGGGGAGTAAAGGGGACGGTGGGAGTGGCCAGGGAGGTCCGTGGGTGAGCAGGACGCCAAGAGGCAGCCCAGACAGCCCCCAGAGGCCCGTACCGTGATGTCGTGGTACAGGGACTTGCCGTACAGCCGCTTATACTCTGCTCTGATGTCCAGGAGGTCGATCTCGCTGCGAGACACCATGATGCGGATCAGGGTCCGGTCCTTGGTTCCTGCTCCCTAAAGAGAGTTGGCCCAGGGGCATGAGCAACGGGCCTCCTCACCGTCCACTTCCCCACCTTCCCTGGGCCCTGGTCCCCTCCTCGCCCCTGGGCCCTCTGTCCTCTTGGCTGAAGGGTGGCCCTCCTCATGCCTCCTCCCCTGAGCGAGGTCCCAGTCATGAGTGCGCTGAGACACCCCCCACCCAGACCCTGCACCTGGGGGTTACTTACCCTCATGGCCTTGTTGAGCCTTTCAGCAAAGAAGGCTGGGGTATTCTTAAGACATTTCACTAGAAGAGAGAAACACGGCATAACTCGATCTGCAGAAAACTCAGTCCAGGGGGGCATGACGCACACAGCACCCTCTTAGGAGGCCGGATGCCAATCAAACACACCACTGCACCCATCTTCCTCTCCCCTCATCTCCTCCAGGCTCAATTATCCCACAATCCTGGCTCCAGCCCTTTGGAACAGAAACATGCAGAGCCTGGACACCAACCCAACCCGTTTCCTGACGACCAATGTGATGCAGGAAGCTGTGTAGGGAAGGAGCGCGAATGGTGTGAGGAACCATGTTGCTGCTCAGGCAGGAGGGGACAGACTGGAGATGCCGTGACCCTCATGGAAAAGGACGGCCGAGCGGAACGGACGTCTAACTAGGGTTCTCAGGCCACGATGCCTACCATGGGGTACACAGGGAAATCTGTCCCATCCAGAAAGCTCCAAGAAAAGCAAAACAGAAGATGGGCAAACCATGACGTTCCCAAGTGGGTATAAAGAGGGGCCAACCCCTCAGGGTTGGGGGAAGGGGGGAGGATGGACCTGGAGCCCATCAGGCCCTGCTCTGGAGGACATGACACAGGCACTGCAGGAGTGCACCAGTGTCCTGGGAGCTACGCCAGCTTTCCTTGGCCACGGCCTGTTTTGCTGCTGCAAGTAAAAAAATCTTTCCACGTGTTTCCATCACAAACATCTGACAACTGCCTGCAGGGATGTATTTTTAGAGGAAACTTGGCAGGATATGCGTCATCTTCCTCCGGGAGAACAGTTGGTCACGCTCCCACTAGCGCCGGCACTGCAGCTCCCTCCCCCAGGGCTGGGCTTGAAATATAAACAAGACACCTCCAGGACTGCTGGGGGTACAACTATGTGGCGATCCTGGAAGCAGCCTGATTTCCAACCACGTAGGCAACTGGATTTAGCAATCTTGGACCTTTTCACTATGATCTTCCTCAACTGGAGGGTGGGTGAGCACCCTGAAAACTCACAACACACGCCAGCCCCCCAGCGGGCAGGCCAAGATACCTACCCACGGCCAGCATGCCCTGCTCCAGGTCCCCAGACATCTCCCGGCAGATGCTCTTCTCAATGTCACGGCCTGTCATTCGCTGATACTCATTGAAAACTAGTGGCAAGACAGAGGGACATGTTATGGACTGAATTCTGTGCCCCCCCAAATTCCTTTGTTGAAGTCCTAGCTCCTAGGACTTCAGAATTTAACTGTACTTGGCGATAGTCTTTAAAGAGGTAGTGAAGTTAAAATGAGGCCCTTAGCGTGGGTCCAAATCCAATCTGATTGGTATCTTCATAAGAAAAGGAGATTTAGACACACAAGGAAACACCAGGGCTGCAAACACAGAGGAAAGATCACACGCGGACACAGCAAGGAGGGGGTCATCTGCAAGCCAAGAGGAGCGGCCTCAGGAGAAACCATCACTGCCAGCACCTTCATCTTGGACTTCCAGCCTCCAGAACTATGAGAAAATAGATTTCTGTTGTTTAAGCCGCCCAGTCTGTGGTATTTTATTACGGCAGCCCGACCTGACTTGTCCAGGACACGTGGTGAGGAGGCCTCTCTGCCCCTTCCCAGAGCCCACCTCTCCCACTCTGCTCCCGGCGCCCTGGACGGCCCCAGTGACCACACCTGCCCAGCTCTCAAGTGGGCCAGTTCTTTGCCCCAGGGAGAGTGCACTCCCCCCGCCCCCCAGGCCTGCTCACACCGTCCCCTTACCAGCACTGCCCTCGCCACTGCTCACCCATCACACCTCGATCCCCGGTCCAGGAGCCCTGACACCGGTACTCTCGTCCCAGATCCCGCACCTCCAGTCCCAGCCCTCCTCCATCATTCTATGCGCCAATCTTTCCCAGTCTGACTGTGAGCAAACGCCCATCCAGCGCCCCAGCTTACCCTGGGATGGGCCGAGCACCCACAGGAAGTGCGCTGTGGGTTCCAAGAGAGGCAGGTGGTGCCATGGAGACCTGGGTCCTAACTTGAGCTCTGCCCCAGGATATAACCCTCCTCTTCCCCAGCCAGGGTCTCAGTTTCTATCTGTGTTCTCCAAACTGCTGTCATTTGCATATCAGTATCATGATTTCCGCTACATCTGTATCCAACTTCATTACTTACTATTTTCTTCCGATCAGCTCCTCTTTTCCCCTGACTAATAACATCTGTGGAATCGGGGGTTTGATGTGCTACAGATATATTCCATACTCATTAAAATAAGCAACGATTAAGATGAGCGTATGCTCGCTCATGCTCCAGTACAGAATAGGGCAGAGGTTAAAAAGTGTGCTCTGGAGGCAGGCGGCCTGAGTCCAAACCCCAGCTCTGCCATGTTACCACCTGGGTAGCTGACTTCCCCAACTGCCCTTTGCCAGCGTCCTCATCTGTAGAACAGGAGAATGGCCCCTATTTGCGTGTATTAAAGACTCAGTGCATGCACCGAGTGGGTGCTGGTGATTTCACCCACCCACGCTGCTAAGTGTGGTCATCGTTCTCTGTCCTCACCTGCCCTCTCATATTCGCCACCGACACTGCTGGTCTCCAGGATGCCCCTTTCTTTGGGTGCCCCTTCTAAGTCTCCTGCAACGGCGAGGGCCCTGTCCTCAGACTGCTGGTCTCCCTCCCGTCTCCCTCGGAAGGGACCTCTTGCAGTCCCAGAGCCTCAAACTCCTTCGACCCACTCATAGTTCCCAAACTGCCATCTCTAGCCCAGGCCTCTCCTGACCTCTGGCCTCGCAAACCCACTGCCTACATGGTATCTGCGGCTCAAGGCTCCTGACTTCCTTCCCTCCTAAAGCCCACTCCATGCACAGCTTCCCAGTCTCGCTCGAGGGCCCCTCCCCTCTTCCACTGACTCAGCGGGAACAAACCCTGGGTCATCCCTGACTCCTTTCTCTCTCTCACACTCCACGTCCAGTTCACTGGCAAACAGGGCCAGAATCTGAGCGCTTCTCGCCACCTGCCCCTGCCAGCTGGTCCCGGCCACCGTCACTTCTCCCCTGGATTTACTGCGGCAGCCTCCTAACTGGTTTCCTGCTCTGCCATTGATCCCTTCTATCTTCTCAACACAACAGCCAGGACACTCACAGAACCTAAGTCAAATCACGTCTCTCCTTCACTCAGAGCCCTCCAATGGCCCCCTGTTTTATTCAGGGTAAACACCTAAGTCCATGCAGTTGTCATCAGGGCTTCCTACTGTCTCTGACCTCACCTCCTCCTATGCTCACTCACTCCACCTGCTGCACCTCACCAGCCCCCTTCACTGTTTCTCGGTTGCGCTGGGAACCCCATGCTCAGGGCCTTTGCACCTGTAACTCCTTCATGTTTTTAACTCAAATGTCATTACCTCAGTGAGGAATGCCCCCAGCACCCTCCGACACCTTTATCACTTCCTATCCCAGTTTCCAACTTTATAATTCTTCTCTAAAGATTTACCAACTGGTACAGATTGTATTTGATTTTTGTTTACTGCCGGGCTCCCCAAACAAGGTGAACCCCCTGAGAACAGAGATTCTGCAGTGCCGTTCCCTACACCTACTCCATGACCTGGCACGTGGCAGGAGCTCAGTTTATATTTGTTGAAGGAATGAGTAAATAAGTGTTACTTAGTATTATTAATTGTGATGTTTATTTTTTTATGCCACACTTTGGAAATCACTGGGTCAGGTGCTCTTGAAGGCTCTCTCAACTCTAATATTCCACATTCTAGCAGGTAAAGATACCAGCCAACAGGAGGCTCCCATTTCTCTAACCTCCTCCCTTGCTTTCCTCCAGAACCAGATGCTTGCAGACTCAGGAAACCCACTGATAACTATCTTTTAAATCTCCACCAGGGGGCTCTTTCAAGGAAGTGAAAGGCCCATGCAGAGCGGAACTGCTAAGTGTTCCTGCAAGCTGTTTCCTGCCATACCTCATCTGACCTCATTACCTGGCTGCAGGGAAGCCGGGACTGCCTTACCTGCCACCAGGTGGGCCCGGCTCCGGGAGCACAGAACTGCATTGAACTTGGACTCATCTGTTCCGAGGCGGTTCTCTCCAGCTGCATAGAGCTCCTGGACAGAAGAGGGACAGACAGACATGCAACGCAGACCTCACCCCAGACTCCAGGCCCAGGTCACCGAGGAGAGCTGGGTAGAGTCTCTGGGCCCTACAAGCCCAGAGGGGAGGGAAAGGGGGGCAGGGCCCCAGCTGAGCTCCATTCATTGTGCTGAAGTAGACACCATCCACACATCCTCTCACTAAGCCAGGAGAGCCAAGGCCGCTGGGGCCCAGGAGAGGCAAGGAACAGCTTTAACCCAACCAAGGAAGCAGCAGCACAGAGGAAAACATGGGCTTGAGTCCTAGCTCTGCTACCCACTTGCCACGGGACTCCAGGCAGGCCAGTGGCCCTCTCTGAACTTCGGTTTCCTCATCTCTAAAACGCCAAGTTTGGATTAGATTCGGGGTCACAAACCTGAAAGCCCAAAGGGGCCAGCTGGGTAACTTAAATGCAGGAATCAGGCCAGCTGTAAGGCCAGAGAGTGGTGGGGACCACGGGGACCACGCAGAGAGGCAGTTACTTCTCAGCCGAGTACATGACAGAGGAACAAGGCTCACAGCTGCCTGATCCATTTTTCATGAGGAACCAGAAACCCAGATATCTACGTGAAATTTCTCAATCTTTAAAAGCAGTTTCCCTATCTATAAGCGGGAACACATGAGACAATAATTATTAGCAACAATTGATAGATCGCAGTTATGGATGTGGGATTTTATGTGATAGGTGCTTGCCTGCCGTTTCATTGCATACACTGTTATGTTTGCAAATGGGGAGAATGTGCACTTTCCTGTTAAGTTTTTGAAGGTTTGAGCCCAATCTATTTGCCAATTTGCAACCCTTGTACCAGATGGCTCAAAAGTGCCTTCCAGGCCTCAGATAGCAGCTCTTGGACCTAAAAGCACTGATACTTGAGGGCAGAAGGTGGCCATCAGGGGCTCAGAGACCCCACAGGTCGAGGTGAAGCCGAGCAGGTCCAGAACTAGGAAGGCAGAGCAGTAGCCACGAGACCCTGCAACCAAGGCAACTTCTGCCTCAGCTGGGAAAAGGCCTGGACAGGAAAACAGAAACAGGAAAATCCCCCCTGGGGCAAGAGCTGGGGCCCAGGGCTTTGCGGATACCCAGCCCTGAGTCCAGTTATAGGAATGGGTGTCCCAGGCCAGGGAGACGTTAAGTGAGCAGTCTGGGACCAGGGCAGAGGCAGGCACCGTCTGGGCACAGAGAGTGAGCCAGGAGTCTGGGCTCTTGCCCAGACTCTGCCTCCAGGTTTCTCTGGACACAATGCTCAACCTCTCTGAGCCTCAATGTCCTTACCTGGAAAGCAAATGGGCCAGACCAGAAGAGTGGTTCCTTCCAGCCCTTACAAGAGGGCACTACAGAAGTCCTCTGACATATGACAGAGACAAGGAGCCTACTGGCAGCTCCTGGTGAATGCAGTGCCCTGGGGGGCAGGAGCAGTGAGGTGGGGAGAGGCACGGCCAGCTCCATCCCACCAGGAAGCCGGGGCTCTCTCCAGCCAGAACTGCTATGGTCTGAATTCATTAGTGGGAAATCCAAGCTCCTCTGGAGAGGCACTCGGACTCCTGAACCAAGAGAGGAAACAGCCAGAGACTGTTCCCCCTTTTGTCCGCAATTCATATCAGGCTGGGGACAAGGGCAGCATTCTAAGGCTGCACAACTAATGTGACAGCTGATTTCTAGGCTCAAATCTTCCAAAACTTAACAGGCAAGTGTGAATTCTGCTCCATTTGCAAACATAATGGTCTATGCAACCAGACACAAGAAAAGTACCAAGTCACATGAAATCCCACATCCATAACTGATCTACCAACTGTTGTAATATTTATTATCCCACATGTTCCCTCCTACAGGTGGGGAAACTGAAGCCTAGGGAGGTGGGGTGACCTGCTCAAGGTCACACAGTCGATAAGCAGCAGAGCCCTGCGAAACTCACAGCATCTGGAATCCACTCCTATCTGCTGCTCTTTCAATCCCAGAACGCCTCCCTTGTGACACAAGAAAGTGGAAGACACCCCCCTGCTCAGGAAGCCAGGTGAGCGGCCATCACACTCACCTGCACATCTCTCTGGACAAGCGTCATGTCCACGTTTGTGCTTTCATCCCGGTTTCCCTGAAAGGAAGCAGGCTGTGAGGTCAAGGTCACTCCTTGGAGTCGCACCCCTCCCTCCCTGTTCCTCCTCCCCATGGCCCAGAGATCCACCTCTCCCTGCTGTGGGCCCGATCTCTGCCCTGGGAAAGGTACCTGAGAGAGAGAGATGAGGAGCCGCTGGAAGTGCCCTGACGTGTCGTTCCGAATGGCCTCCTCCAGGGTCTTTTTGAATTCTAAAAGGGAGACACAGGAAAGGGCCACCCTGTAGCCCAGTGGACCAAGCTGCGCACTGCACACAGTTAACAGTGGGCGCTGGCATGAGGAGACAGGTGGCCCACATGGCCCCCAGGAACAAACAACCGGAGATCAGGAGGGGCTGTGACTTCCAGGCTGATCTGGCCCCAACCACGCCCAGGAGGCTTTCCCCAGCCCTCCCTTACCTCAGTCACCTGCTCCTGTGTAAACAGCAGGCAGGGCTGGGTCTGGGAGGGAATCCCAGTGTGTCGGGGGTGGCGGGAGATAAGGAGGCCAGGAAGGAAGAGAGGCCCTGGGAGAGGGTGTGGCCAAGGCCCTAAAAGCACAGGGATCTGCAAGGGGCAGAGGGCCCCGGGGCCAGCCTAACCTGTCTTGTAGACTCTGTTCAATTCCCGGATGTGCTCATTGCTGCGGGAGGCGAGGATCTCGATCAGGCAGGCTTCATCAGTGCCTGCCCCCTGGGAGGCAGAGAGCACAACAAAGCACAGGCTGGTTACAGCCTCCTCCCTGGCACTCAGGATCCCCCAGGGCACAAACCCCAGAGACAGAGGCCACAGACACAGACCCGCCCATCGTGCTGCTGCTGCTGCCCGGGCCTGAAGCAGCCAGCCTCCCCTCTGCAGTCCCAGGAAAGTACCAGTAATAACAGCAACTCGGTGATAAGTAGAGATCATGGGAAGGATCATCCCCATTCCACCCGCCAGGACACTGAGAATCAGAGAAGTGTAGAAACCTGTCCAAGGCCACACAGTAAATGGTGGGGTTGAGAGGTGGACCTGGATCTGTTTTATTCCAAGTTCAGCCCATGAATGAGATGAGAAGCAATTGAGAACATGGGTTTAAAGCGAGAGCATGACATGTGGGAAAACGTGAGTCCTAGAGTGGACCGTGGAGCATCTGGAGACACCTAGGAGAAGGCAACAACATCGAGGATGGAAGAGATGACCGAGTCAGGGACAGTCAGGAGGCAGAGGACAGGGTCAGTAGCCTGGTTTCTATGTCAGGTTGAATCTTGGCTCTGCTGGTCACTAGCTGTGTGACCTTGGGCATGTCACTTCACCTCTCTGTGCCTCAGGTTCCTTGACCATAAAATGGAAGTGATACTGCCGGCAGACAGAGTAGGGTGTCCCCGGAGCAAGAGAACCAGGAATGGCTTTCTTGACATAAGAGAAACCATTTTTAGCCTGAGCTATCTTGTGATCTAAGCCTGGCCACAGTACTCACCCTTAAAGGAACAAAAGAACAACAGAAAAGACAACAAATCAGATGTAAAGACTCCCAGCTCTGTTTCAATGGTAAAGACTAGCCTGAAGCACTTTCTTGAGCTGTTGGCAGAATTTAAACCCCCTTGGGCACTCAACCACCAAATCAACTGGAACCTAAGGGATGATGATGTTGACCTTTTCAAGTTTGGACTCTGTGGACCACCCAAGCCCCTTCATGAATATGCATGTGCCTTTAGCTTAAAACTTCCCCAATTTTGCAGTTGCGGGAGATACGGCTTTGGGAAAGATCCCCAATGTTCTTACTTGCTGCAAGTTAATAAATCCTTCCTTGTCTCGCTCTTTGGCTTGGCTGGGTCTCTTGACACCCACGAAAAGGCGAACCCAGTTTCAGGTAACATCTTCGTGGGGGCAAGAAGAGTCACTGTGCCTATCAGGCCCCTGAGGAATGTTAGATTCCTTCTGCGGCACCTGCTCAGTTCACAAGGACTCCCCTGCCTGTGGGTGCGGCCCCTCCCCATCCACAGGACACCTGCTGGGGGTCTTGGGAGCCACAGGACTGTACAAAACGTGCAGGACCCTCCGCTTGGTCATAACTGACTGAACTAGGGGGATACTAAACCCAAACGAAGCCCGTCAGAACCCGCCCCCATTTGGAATTTGAACCAAGGGACAGCTGGCCTCTTCTGTAGCTGGATCTCTGACAGGTACATGGAGAGGGGTCGACAGGGATGCTGTGCCAAGGAAGGAGAGGCACAGAAGCAGATGGAAGAATGAAGCAGACACTCAAGAAGCAGCAGAGACGAGAGAGAAAGTCTGCCCGGCCCCCTCCCTCTCCAAGCCAGGCTGCTGTTCTGCTTAAGCTCCTCAAGTGTGTTTCTGTTATCTGCTAACAACAGAGTCCTAATGAATGAGGATACCATCCACACCTCCCACTCTTATCACTGTATCACTAGCTCCCTCTGCAACCCCAGCTCCCACCGTGTTTTTAAGGTGGAGAGACTTAGATGCTCCCTGATGACGAATGACACCTCATTTGCCTCTTGGGGGAGCCACCAGAAGTTCCCCTTTCTACAGCATTTGGACTCCAACCGGGAGGGTCCAGGAGCCGTGCTGACAACAGTAGCTAATAAGCGAGCGAAGACACACCACGTGGTCCAGGCCTTTCCCGGGGCTGTATGTCCACATAGATACGTACACACACACACACACACACACACACACACACACACACACACACACACACACACGCCCACGTACACACCTTGATGGCTTCCTTTATCTCATAAGCATCAAAGAGGACCGGGGTCTTCATCAGGGCCAAGACTGTCTTCTCAAAGTTTCCTGACAGTTCAGATTTCAGATCTTTGATCAAATCCTGATTGGACATTCAGACAAACAAACAAAACCTATTTTGAGAATCCACAGGAGGTGACCAATAGGGACAATATCCCAGATCCAGGGACCAGCAGCATCTGCAGAAGAGCCAAACCTCAGGCCCCAGCCAGACCTGCAGAATCAGAGCTTGCATTCAAACCAGATTCCCAGAGGACTCATGGCCATTAAAGTAGGAGAGGCACCGGGCCAGAACACTAGCCTATATGTACTCAGTGGTTACCTTTCTAAAGATCCGAAAGCCCCCAAAATCAAAATACGGCCCCCTTGCATTTCTTCAGTACTTAAAGCCTCTTCCTTCAGAGGGAAATAACTTGCCCATGGTCTTGGTGAGTCGTGGCACAGCCAGGCTGGAACCCAGATTCCTGGGCGCCTCTCATCAAACCTCCGTACCCTGTGGACTCTGGGATTTCTCCTTCAGAGCATCCTTTGCTTCTAGAAGATGCCATCAGCTGAGAGCCAGCAGGAAATGCCCTAATGTGCCTTATGGTTTGTCCAGGAGATCTAGGCCCACTAGGCCCCAAGGAAAAGCAGGAGTAGGGCTGTGCTAGAGGATATGCCTTAATTCAGGAGGGACAACCACCCCCACCCCCATCTCGCCAACACTCACCTTCCCATAAGCTGTCTTGAAGGACAGGAGGATCTGCTGCCGCTGCTTGTTGGAGCGACTCCCCAGGCAGTCAGTGATGGCCTGCTCATCAGTCCCTGGAGGAAGGAGAGGCGGGAGTGGGCAGGGCTGGGGGTCGTGGGGATGCTCTGCGGCTACAGACTTTCCTGGCCTGGGTCTTCCAATTCTCCTGGGCATCCCAACTGCACCCCCGTATCCACCTTCTCTTCCTCCACCACTGGGGCCAGGCTGCCTCCACCCAGCGACCCCAGCCCACAGAGCCACTGTGTAACTGCCTAGGGAGTCGGGGGGTGATTAGGACTTGCGCCACCTGGGGTCTCTCACCAAAGCCCTTCATGGCCTTCCGCAGGACCTCGGCGTCTCGCAGGGGGTCAAACCCAGGAGCATCTGTGATGGTGCCTCGGTTTCCAAACTGCTCAGACAGACAGACAGACAGTAAGAATGCTATATCCCCCAGATGTGAGACTGCCTGCCCCAGACTCTCGAAATAACCTTTCCTCTACAACTTGGGGTACCTGAAGGAGCCTGCAATCAACAGCACAGGGGACTCGACATTGAGTCGGCCTAACGTGACCATTACCTGTCCTGGCACTGAAACGTCTGCCTGGCCCCCGTGGCTAGGAGCCCACCTAGAGCTGAGTCCTGATGCTGAAAATCTACCCTATGCCTGGGTCCTCCAGGCCTGGGCCCGGGCTCCTGATGAAGGGGAGGCCTCGGGAACAGGGGTGCGGACTCTCCTCAAGGCCTCAGCACCACAGCACACATCAGGGCTTCCCTAACGGGCCTGCTTAGTCCACCTTTGTGCACACTAGAAACAGGTGTTCCCTTGGGATGCAGGTGTCCAGCCTTCACAATGGTACATGCAGCCCAGCTACCTCTCGGACTAGCTCTCGTTTCCCGGCACTGTTTTCTGGACTCTACGACCTGCTTGCCTGCTGGACTCCTTCCTGACATGACAGCTACACTCCAAACAAACTTGATTTTTCCTGCCGAAACTCTCCCTTGGTGGATTATCTAGTACAAACTGGTTTTAACAGAGTTAAGGAGATAAGCTGAGAGACAAGATAAGGGGGAAGGCAGAGAGGGAGGGTGCAGAGCAGGGCAGGGGTAGGGGGATGTGTGGGTGTGAGGGAGGGAGAGGAATGGACCCTCTGACTAAAAATAGTAGTCAACCACATACCACTAGCCCTGTGCTGGGCTGGTTTGGCTATGTAACCATGACAATGAATTCTAGGCTCTGCAAACATGAACTGCTCTCCAAAATGAGCCAAGAGCAGCCCTGAAAGAACTGCCAACAATCTTCCCTACCCAAAGGAGCTGGTTTTAAGAATCCTCTGAAGCTAGTCTGGGAGGGCACATCCGGGGGATTGAAAACTAAGACCCATTGGGCAAAGGCCTTGAGACCAGTTCTTACAAAACCCAGGCAGTAAATACCACCAGAGGAATGAAGAGTGCCCGGAGGCATTCAGACCCAACTCCCACAGGGACCATCTAACAAGCTGCGACAAAGAGGGCGGCTCCCTAGGTCCTCAGGCATACAAACAGGGGATGGGGAGTCTGTGAGAAAGTGACACTGAGAACTACAAGTTAGAGCTGGAGGACCTAGTCCCCCCCACCCCGTCCCCTGCACGGTCCCCAGCCCTGCTGGCAGAGGACACTGGGCCACATGTCTCGGGCCCTTGGAGCCAGGACTGGACAGAGAGTAGCACAAAGTTGGCACTCACCTGGGCTGGGGGCACAGCAGGGGTGACGGTCCCGGACCCAGAGTACCCTGGGTAGCTTGGCACCGGCTGCTGTCCCGGAGGTGGCATTGGCGACTGCCCAGGGTAGGTCATGGGCGGCTGTCCAGGGTAGGACCCCGGGGGCTGCTGCCCAGGGGGCGGCATGGGCTGGCCTGACACAGGGGCCCCTGGGTATGGTGGATACGAGGGCATCCCAGAGGGTGGGTTTCCTCCAGGGGGCGGGTACATTCCATATGGAGGAACAGGCTGCTGGGCGGAAGGGGAATGCCCGAAACCCCCCGGGGGGACGGGAGGGTAACCGCCCCCAGGGGCCCCGGGGTACAGGTTTGGCACGTTGGCTCCTCCGAATGTCCCGGACATGTTGGCAGCCTGAAAGTCCACGAAGCAAGAGCCTTAGACTAACAGCCCCTGAGGGGGTACAGCCATACTCCGTCCATCTGCCCTTCCCCGCCCTGAGCCCTGCAGCGGGCACCCAGGAGCCACACTCAGCTCAAGCCAAGTCCGAGCACCACCGGCTTCTCAGCAAGGCCCACCTTGCCCACCCACCTTGTCCCACACGCCCTCTACCTTCACTGGTGACCCCCTTTACCTGCCCTGTGCCCGAAGAACCCACACTCGCTCTAACACCACACCGTTTCCTTATGCTACTGTCTGTCTCTTCCCAGTGGATGGTAAGTACTCTCAGGCCGGGATTTTTCTATCTCCAGTGCCTAGAATGGGCCTGGCACAAATTTAGACTGTGGAGTGGTTACACCGTTTACTTTGAGCATACATTCGTTTTTAGATGATAAAATACGCTATTTTACAAGCAAATCAACAAAAGTAGCATGTGTGCCCGTGCTCCCGGGCACCTGCTGCCAGGCCCAACCAGGAGAGTCATCCACGTGCACCAACAGCCCCCGCACGCGTGTGGCCACCTGCATATGGCACACGCACGCACACACAGGTGCACACCCCCACCCCTCCATCCCTACGCTGAGCTCATACAGAAGGTGCTCGATGCATACTCCACGAAGGCCCCACCCCTACCCAATCCCCCAGAGCTGAAAGGGACCTGGAAGACCATGTGGCCCAATGCATTCCCCCACCGCTCATTTTACAGACGGGAAAATCAAGATGCAGAGAGGGACAGTGAGCCGGTGAGAGCCCTGATGGAAACCATCATGTCCTAAGATATAGCTCGACACCCTCGGCGCCCACAGAGAGACACACACACACACACACACACACACACACACACACACACACCCCTGACGCCACGGAAGCCAGCAGCCTTTCTCCCTCTGGCCACGCCGGTGTGGCCCCCGGGGCAGCCCAGCAGGAGGGCTGGACTCACCATTCCCGAGAGGTAGTCCTGGTTGAACTGCCCTGCGTAGCTGGCCACGTTATCCAGCCCGATGGGGGGCATGTTGGGTGGTGGGTAGCCAGCACCTCCCCAGGCACCGCCACCTGAAAGCAACACCAAGCTTGTCGGCGCCCCCGCGGTTCCCCAGCAGGACAAGGCAGAGACATCAAGCTCCCAGGTGGTCGGAGGGGAAGCCAAGCAGAGCCGCGGACAGTCCTATATAGACCACACGGAAAACACCTGGGCAACAAAGTCTAGCCAGATCCCGCTGCCAGAGGAAGGGAGGAGGGAACCTTCAATTCGGTGTTCAGCAAACACTCCCAAGACCCTCTGTGGGGTATTAAGGTAGGAGGGCCAAGGAAAGACCTGCCCTCCTGGGCTCACCCCCATGGAGTGGGAGTACAGACATAAAGACAGATCACTCGGGGACACTGTGCCAAGCCCAGGGCAGCGGCAAGCTCAGGGATCACTGAGAGTCCACAGTGATGGAGAACCACGGCAGGGGGTGGGTGGGCGTCGGGGTGGGGTGTCCTGCCGATCTGGCTGTGTGCTGTCATCACAAGTCTGTAAGGGGCAGGGAGAGGCAGGGTGACAGGACGGAGGGAGGCAGGGTGACAGGACGGAGGGAGACAGGGCTCGGTTATGGAATACAGACACCTGTCCTTGTCAGGAGGACAACAGGGGAACAGCAGTAAAGACCCCCAGCTCTGAAACCATCGGGACCGGGGTATGTGCCCCGGGGCAAGGCACTCAACCACCCTGGCTCAGTTTCCTCAGGTGAAGTGGGGATAATTAGTGTTTGCCTCAAATTGCTGTGAGGAGGATTAAGAGAGTTAATGCCGGGCGGGGCTTAGCTGGGAGCCCGGTGAGCATTCATGTGTTACAGCTGTCACCATGACAGGCAGCTAGCATCATCCTGCGGGCTGCTGGCCTGTTAGATGCAGCCCTGTCCACGACAGCGAAAAGGCCCTGAGGGCCTCGTGTTTGGCTTTCCAGCCCCGGGGCTCCGGGATACTCAGGACGGTCCCGGAATCGCCCGCCTGCTCCCTCTCTTGCTGCTCAGGTGATGGCAGAGGTGGCAGTGGTAGGACACGGGTGCCTGACCAGCTGGCGCAGCCTCCCTGCTATCGGGCCACAGGAGCAGCTGCAGCAGTAACGTCTGACCCTTAGCAACTGCCTCCACTTCCTCCCTCTGCAGGGGCCCTGCTGCTGGGAAACCACACACCTTGAGCACAGGGCAAGAGAAGTGACAAGGGGCAATCGTCACCTAGCAGTGCTCCAGAGGACACTGTGCCAGAGGCTCCACCTGGCTATCGTGTTCCTGTCTGGGCCAGCCCAGTGATGGAGATGCTTGAAGCCATTTGCAAAGGAGAAAATTGAGTCTCAGAGAACGGTACACATTTGTCTGCTGCTATCAGCTAATAAGGCAAGAGATCAGGGCCTGGCCTGGTCCTGGCTTTCCAGAAGTGGCTTCAAACCCTGACCTCGCCTGGCCCCAAGGTCCAAGCTCTTCTCCAGCCCCTCCCCCGCCTGGCTGCACTGTGGGGGTCCGAAGGGAGCAAGGAAATAACTGGAGAGCACCATCACTCCTCCCCTCTCCACTCCTGGGCCCTGAGCAGAGAGGGCGTTCCCTCCCCCGCCTGCCCCAGACCCTCTTACCTGGTGCAGCTGGCGGGTAGCCGCCTGCGGGCGGTGGGTAGCCTGGGTAGCTCATGGTTAGATCTGAAAGGAAAAAGGAAAGTGTGTTCAGGCTCTGCCGGGGGCTCTCACCAGTCTCACCGGAGAACAGTGTCAGCCGCAAGCCGGCCCTTGCAGGAGGAGCTGCATCAGGCTTGACCCGTGGCGGGCAGCCCAGCTCACCCTGTACCTGCTGGGCCCCCGCCAGAAACAGCAACCGGGGGCATTATGGGATTCACCACCCATGAACCAGTGAGTTTCCCTGAAAACCCCTCTCACCCAAGCTCCATTCCCACTTCTGCTGACAAGGGATGCTGCATGTGTGAAGCTCTTCTCCCACCTCATTCTCAGGGGGGTCCAGGTCTATTTGCCTGTATCTTCTTTCTCACCATCCATCCAGCAACAGGGAAAGCCAGAGCCCCTACCTCCCTGTGCCCAACCTACAGACCCCAAGCTATACACAGCGGCCTCCAAATTGGCTCTGCCCCAAACGACACTTTTTGTTCTCCAACCTCTGGTTCACCAGGCAAGGGAACCGGGTATGGTATCATCATTCCTAGAAACAAGGAGAGACCTCAGGAAGGCTCATCTGATCCAGGATCCGGAATCAGGGCAAGTGAGGAGTACAATCCTGTCCCTACAGATGGGGCAGATGGAGCTCAGAAAGGGTAAGTGACTTGCAGATCAGTAGTAAGGGAAGGAGAAAGGCCAGAACCTAGAGCTCTTACCTCTTGGTGATGGTGGGATATCTGTTCTCACAAAGCCCCTCTCTGTACACATCCCTCTGCCGTGTCTCATGTTAGCTGAACTGCCCAGGAGGGACACAGATCTGCTGTAACACCACACACTGTCAGGCAACCTGCCTACTCTTGCTAATCAGTGGCTGCTGCCGTTTGAGAGGCACCCAACAACCAGTGAGAGTGAGGAAACCTGTGGGCCCCCTTAACAATCACACCTGCTGACCTAGGTTAGCTGCTCCTCCTCCCACGCTGGGTCCCAAGCTAGTTCTCAAACTGCAGTGTGCATCAGAACCACCTGGAGGGCTTGTTAAACACATTGCTGGGCTCCACCCACAGGGTTTGAGTCAGTAGAACCAGAATTTGCATTTCTAATTAGTTCCCAGGTGATGCTAACGGTCCAAGGACCCCCCCCCCCCCCCAGCTTTGAGAAACACTGCTCTAGAGCTGTTATCCACCTACAAGATTCTGGTTGCCTTTCACAGCTACACTGGCGAACTAGGCATGCTGCTTTCAAGGAAGCTGAAGGGCTTCCTTAAGGTGCCACTGGTCCCCATGGGGTGGGTCTGGGTTCTCAGCTCTGTGGGCATGGTAATTTGTTTGGGTCAGTGGGTCCACAGGTGACTGCAATGGGAAGCCAGATGATGGCCTAGTGACCTTGGAGAGAGCTAGAATTGGCGACCTGTGGTGTGGGCCAAAGGCCCTTTCCCAAGCACGCTGTCATGTGCTGACTGAGGTCCCTAGTGGTGCTGCTTTCAGTCTGACCCATCTACCAGAACCCTCAGACGTCATTGGTGAGGAGATACCCTGGGGAGGCGAATGATGGATGGGCCAGGAACTTTCTGATGGAAGAAAGAGAAACCAGCCCTCAGAAAAACAGGGGGAGCTGCAGTTGTGTTCCTGACACCTTTGTCTCTGGATATCACCTCCCTGGGGAATGAGTCCAAAGGCCCATCCACAGTCGGATGGAAAAACAAAACAAAAAAGCTGGATACTACACTGTTCCATATGCCAAAATAAAACTTCAGCCAGACCAAAGTTTAAGCATAAGAAGTAGCCCTTATTCCCAAAGATAAAATTAAATTTCTGCATAAGAAACAAGTAACGAAAACAACATAAAGACAAGAGAAGTGACAAATTTAGGAAAAATGTTTTATGATAAGAAAAAGACCAATAACCTTTATAGAAACTCAAATGATGCAAACAATTACAGAAAAGGAACTACAGATATTCACCCTCACTAATATGCTGACTTGCCAGTTAAAAATACAGAGATGTAGAAATTAAACATGACACACGCTTTGACTCAGAAGCTCTACTTCTGGAAGTCTGTTTCCCAGACACACTAAACGGCGGCATCTGCCACAACAGCAAGAAGGAACCCCCAACTATGCACCTGCAAGAGGCTGGTTAAGTAAATCAAACAGATCCACACAAGGGATACTCTGTAGCTTTTTTAGAAATAGCCAGCTCTGTAAGTGGGGATTTGAAATGATCACCATTATTAATCAAGGTGTAGTGCTGTGTGTATCCTAAGCTAACTTCGTTTTAAAAAAAGAAAATGTACAAATTTAGCACTGTACACACACACACACACACACACACCCACACACACACCCATCCCTGGAATGTTAAACAAGAATGTTAAACAAGAAACTGGGTAACGCTGGTTGCCTCTGGAGGGGAAAACTGGAATAGAAATGAAGCTCACTGTTTATATTTGCATTTCTTGCCACATGCATGTATGCCGATTAAAAAAAACAACTTTAAAAAAGGCCCAATTCAGGTGGGGATTTCTGAGCTCACTTGAGGCCGTGCTGTTCTTCCAAGATTTGAATAACTCACACAGGGTCCATTCAGTGCAAGGCGGCCCGGCTCTGAGCCTGGGGTTGGCATTATTATATAAATATACCATGGGACTCAGACCTGAAGGGACTGCTAAGGTTTCCAGCCTGGGGCAGGACCGCAGGCCAGCCTCAGCCCGCTCACAGGGTGATGGTGCTCATTCCCAGAGTTCCCTGACGATGCCCCCGGGCCCCCCATCTTCGCCTCTCCCCAAGAGGCCACCTCCAGTCTTCCCCTCTTCTGAAAGAACAGTCTCATTTTTCTCCCACTGTTTCCTGCCTGAAATGGTTTCGCGTCTGCAACCCACTCCGTTCTCCTTCTGCGCTCTCTTGGGAACCAAAGGCCCCCGGGGTGGTTGGAGAGCACAGGGCAGTAGCTCCGCCCCGCCCCCTCCCCGGATGGGTAACACTTGGGTGTTCTGGACAATGGAGACGGGATGCTGATTCCTGTTAAATTTCTCTCTTCCATTCTGCCCATCGTCTCTCTAGTCTACTGAGATCTCCTGCCATCCTGACCAACATCAAGCATCTTAGCACTCTCTCTCAGCTTTCTTTTATATCCACCGATTGGGAAAGCATGTCATTTGCGTTCTTCCAGGCGAGTGATACAGAAAGAGCACTCCTGAACTGTCGCTGCCGACCACTTCCCAGCCCGACATCAGCCCACCCAGGACCACACGGGTTCAGGCGTTCAACCAGCTACCAGACCACCTAACTCTACCATAGCCCGACACCTGTTTCCTCGTCTTGTTCACAATGGTACAAAGAGGGCCTCCATCAAACGAGAATGCTAACACGTCCCCCGCGTGCCTAGAGCCCTCCAGCTTAATCGTCTAATAATCCCCAGGAGAAAAGCAAAGGCAGCGGGAGAGCCTGGTTCGACCTTCGGATGCCCTAGTGCCCACCTCGCCCCTTCCCAACGACCACATGTCCTAGATCAGCATGAAACTCTGACTCCCAACATCTACAGTCTTCCCCGCTTTTTTGAAAATTAAGAAATCTGCTCATGGCCCAGTCTTTGGGTAACTCCAGCCTCCACTGTTTCTCAAAAGAGGCCACCAGCAGGGTCCGTTGTCCTTGGCGAAGTCAGCCTGGCACGCTGGGGTGCCATATCCTGATTCAGAGGGGAGCTCGGGCAGGGCTTGGGGGGGGACCTCATTTTCCTCTCCCAACTCTGATAAACCCTCACTCTTCACGACAGAAGGGAACCCCCTGGGTTATAATCCTGCAGATCTGCTTTCTCTGTGGCATCTACGAATATCACACCTTCTGTGCTGACCAATGCCTTCCTTCTACTTCTGCCCTTTAAGAAAGAAAAAAGGTGCCTGGGTGGGATGCTTCACACAGTGGACAGGCCGGGATTCTGACAGGCTGGGCACATCCCCGTTCCATGTTGGCTCTGGTTAGAGCACTCTGTCTCGGGACTCACTGGAGAGGGCCTCCAAGTGCCGCAGGCAGCTGGCCTCTTTGGGGACTGCTCCAGTTCCTAGAAACCAGCCTGCAGGGGACTTCCGGCCTCTGGTCCTGCTTCTCTTGGGGCACGATGCAGCACAAATACCACCCTTCCTTCCTCACTGGGACCATCTACCTGCACCTATACGCCTGATTTCATCCAGCTGTGGCCCTCTCTGGCTAAACTGGTGCTTCTCAAACTTCAGTCTGCAAAACAATCACCTGTTGGACTTGTTTTAACCCAGATTGTTGGGTCCTGCCCCCATAGTCTCTGCAAGGGTAGGTTTGAGACTGGCCCAAACATGCTGATGGCTCCTTGACTCTGGACCACACTTTCTGTAGCACTGCTTCATCACGCGTGCGAATCACCTGGACAGCTTGCTAAAAATGCCGAGGCTTTGGCCCCAGTCATCCTGGGCCCTTCAATCTGGAAAGGGTCCAGGAATCTGAAATATAAACAAGCATCCTGTTCCCATCTCCAGGGATTCTTTTTTTTTGGCTCTGTTGGGTCTTCATTGCTGCGCGCAGGCTTTCTCTAGTTGCGGCGAGCGGGGGCTACTCTTTGTTGAAGTGCGTGGGCTTCTCATTGTGGTGGCTTCTCTAGTTGTGGAGCACAGGCTCTAGGCAGGCGGGCTTCAGTAGTTGTGGCACGTGGGCTCAGTAGTTGTGGCTCGCCGGCTCTGGAGCACAGGCTCAGTAGTTGTGGCACACAGGCTCGGCTGCTCCGCAGCGTGTGGGATCTTCCTGGACCAGGGCTCAAACCCATGTCCCCTGCATTGACAGGCGGATTCTTAACCACTGCACCACCAGGGAAGTCCTGCAGAAGTTCTGATGTAACTGATTCTGTGCTCCACACTCTAGGAAACACACTTTCCTTTAAGGTACTTTGACACTTTCTAGTTTATTCTATCTAGACTTTATTCCCAGCAGTAAGCTCTGAGGATAAACACCAAACCTGGGCATCCCAGGATTCCATGAGACCAAGCCTCAGTTTACTAGGTGAATGTTGAAAGCATACAGCAGGTACATAGGGGGCTTCTCAGGGACTGTAAAATGCCCTGTTCCCTAAAACTGTGTACACAAGAATACCATTCAATTTCAAGGGCTCCGCAAAGGCTCTAGCCAGAGTCCCAAACACAGGAATCTAGAAATTGTTGTGTTGGGAGAAGAGGCAAAATCACCCAGAACAAGAGGCACCTCACTACCCTGACCTAGCCACACCCCCCATAATGGGGAGTCTTCTTGTTCCCCCACCCCAACAGTGGGAGATGGCAATAAGGGCTGGGTGATGGACTATGCACATCTTCTGGTGTCCTGCCTGACTTCCAGGGACATGGAGGAAAAAGGATGGTGGCAGGGCCATGCCTCATACAAGGATATAGCACTGTCCTCCCCAGAGGGCCAGGTGGGGACACAGCTTACAGCGGGCTAACACTGAGAGGAGGCAGAGACCTGGACGCATCTCCCAGCGCCAGAAGTTGCACGGCCGTGAGACCTCCCGCCCCAGTGCTCAGCAGCAAACCAAGAGGGCCTGGACTAGGGTGGACGCTTTCGTGGGATGACCTCTCCACTGGCCTTCCCAGTCTGGGGACTAGAGTATTTATTTGTGCTAGTTTTTTAACATTAAATCCTCAATCTGTTTTTATGTGAAAATTTAAATGTAGAGTTTAAACCATGCAGCTCAGATGATCCTTGCTGATTTCTTTTTAAAAATAAAAGGAAGAGAAGACAAGCTACAGAATGGAAGAAAATGTTTAAAAAGACACATCTGATAAAGGACTGTTATCCAAAATACAGAAAGAACTCTTAAAAACTCAACAATAAAGTACACCTGAAACTAACACCACATTGTAAATCAACTATACTTCAATTAAAAAAAAAACTCAATTAAAAAATGTCAAAAGACCTGAACAGATATTTTGCCAAAGAATACATACAGATGGCAAAAAAGCATATGAAAAGATGCTCAACATTATACATCCTTAGGGAATTGCAAATTAAAATAACAATGAAATACTACTACACACCTATTAGAACGGCCAAAATCCAAAACACTGACGACACCAAATGCTGATGAGGATGTGAAGAAACAGGAACTCATTCATTGCTGGTGGAAATGCAAAATGGTACAGCCACTTTGGAAGGCAGTTTGGCAGTTTCTTACAAACTAAACATACTTACTCTTAGCATATGATCCAGCAACAGCACTCCTTGGTATTTACCCAAAGGAGCTGAAGACACACATGGACACAAAAACCTGTACATGGATATTTATAGTCGCTTTCTTCATAATTGCCAAAACTTGGAAGCAACCAAAATGCCTTCAAAAGGTGAATGGATATATAAACTGTGGTACATCCAAACCATGGAATATTATTCAGCAGTAAAAGAAATGAGCTATCAAGCCACGAAAAGACAGGGAGGAACCTTAAAAGTGTATTATTAAGTGAAAGAAGCCAGTCTGAAAAGGCTATGTACTGCACGATTCCAGCTATATGTCATTCTAGAAGAGGTAAAACTGTGGAGAAGTTAAAAAATCAGTGATTACCAGGAGTTAGGGGGAGGAAGGGATGAATAGGCAGAGCACAAAGGATTTTTAAGACAGTGAAGCTATTCTGTACGACACTAAAATGGTGGATACATTAGTCAAAACCCATAGAATGTACCACACTAAGAGTGAACCCTAATGTAAACTACGGACTTTGGGTGATAATGCTGTGTCAATATAGGTTCATCAATTGTAACTCTGATGTGGCGTGATGATAGTGGCGGAGGTGGTGCTGTGAACCTAAACCTGCTCTAAAAAATAAATCACATTTAAAAATAAAAAATAAAAGGAATACAAACACATTGTAGGGAAATTCAAATGGAACAGAAAGGCACAAAGAAGCAAAATTCATTCTCCTCTCTAATCCCCTACTCAAAGGTCACCACTGAGCAGTTTCCAAAGTATAATTCAAGACAAAACACACACACACATACACACAAATGTAAATGCATATATGTATGTATATATATACAGTTTATGTATGTTCGTGTATACATATATGTATAATTTTTTAAAAAAACAAGAAAGAAATTTGCTTATCTGCAAACTCTCCTTGCTCCAGTGCAAAGCTAGGTTTGGGCAGGCTAAGGTGTAACCGGTCAGCCACATGCCTTCCTGGCCCACCTCCAGTACCTGGCTGCTGGGAGATGAAGGGTTAGCCAGCCCTGGGCCGGTCTGAGCAGCTCCTGACCGCCATACACTGCCCATTTCTCCGGGGTCACTGCTGGGAGGCAACAACCCAGAGCAGGGCGCGAATGGGGCCCAAAGCAAGACTATTTAAGGTAGTCAGTTCCAAGAATGTTAATACGGAAAAGGGCCCCGACCAGTGACCTGGAGCCAGACCCTCACCTCCCCAGACCTCGGGTGTGACAGGGGGCTTCACCTCTTGGGGCTCTTCCTAGTTGGACTCCTGAAGGGGACACCTCTTCAGGTTTTCACCCCAATCCTAGATTTACAGACTTCCTAAATGCCTATGCTGGAAGGAAACTTGAAGATTATTTAGTTTCTAACCACCTTGGTTTTGGAGCCAAAATATGCCAGGGACACCGTTTACTCAAGTCACAAACACATGGGGAGAGGGTCCAAGGTAGAACACTCAGCCTGCTGGGAGCAAAGCCTGCCTGCCTTTCCCTAAGAGGGTCATACTGCAAAACCTGTGACCATTTCAACCTGGGCTGGGCTGGCTTGTTTGGTGGTCCCAACCGGTCCTGCCATTGGTGACCTACTTTAAGACCCCTCCTCCAAGGACAGTGCAATGACTGCTTTGAACTGCGGTCGGCCAAGGACATTCTTCATGGCCAGGAGGTTCCAGAAACCCTCAGGTACCTCGGCTCCCACCACCTCCCTCTCCCCATACCTACAGGGACAGGAGGAGAGAAGCCTGGCACAGCCCAAGCTCTGCCACACACAGTCCTTCAAAGTCTTGCTCAGGTCTAGTCTGGACTCCCATCTCCAGCTCAGCCTTGCCAAGCAAAAACAGGCAGCATGATGTAGAGCTCAGTGCTTCCTGAACTGTGTTCCCCGACACCAACTTACATCTTACGAGTTGAGAATTTACCAGGTGCCCAGTTAAAAAAGAGAAAGAGATTAGTTGTCCAAAAACTTTGGAAAATGCTGCCTATTACATCCCCTTCTGGAAAAGTGCCAATACTTAATAGCATAATAAAGGCTCTGAGAAGTCCTGTAACAAAGGTGCCTGCTTAACTTTTTCCCTCAATTTCCCAAACTTACTAGGCAACAATAATAATAGTTGACATTTATCGAATACTTACTATGCACTAGGCACTGTGTTAAGTGCTATACATGGAACAGAACTTTACAACAACTCTATAAGACAAATACTAAGATTATGATCTCTGTATTAGAGATAAGGAAACTGAGGTATGGAGAGATTATACAAGTTGCCCTAGGTTACAGCTAGTAAATGATAAGCCAGGATTCAAACCCAAGCAGTCAGGCTCCAAAGCTCAGGGCTTTTACCCCTACGCTGTACTTCCTCACAGAGCCCACCGGCCCCAGACACTAGTATTTCAAAGACCAAAACTTTAAAAACACTGGTTGATGGAATACAATAGAATTAGGAAGCAGGACACCAGGTTTCACCGTGATCCCGCGTATTTCACTAAAGGCAGTCTAGGGTGGTGGGAGGAACATGAACTCTGAGGCCAGATGGCCCAGGTTCAAATCCCAGTTCTGCTCCCTAAGAGGTGTGTGGTCTTGGGCAGGTTATTTAACCTTTCTGGGCTTCAGTTTTCCACATCTGTTAAACGTAGATAGTAATAGTTTAACATCAAATATGTTCTCATGATATCATTTAACCTCTCACTGTATCAGTTTCCCCAACATAAAATAGCAAACAGGATTAGAGGGTCCCAGAGGACCCTGGGCCATTTGATAATACACAGGATGAGAAATGTGGGAGCAGGGAGGGGACAGGGTGGAAAGCTGGGGGTCAGGACGGTGTGAAGAAGGGCAGAGGACAGGAGCAGTAAAGTCAGCTGGTTCCTTCTCCCACACCAAGCCCAGTGCAGCAGCAGATCCTGGATGGGAAGGGCTGTGGTGGATTTTCCAATCTCCCCGAGGAGAAACCACCAACAGGAAACTGGCAATGTTTTCTTTCCATCCCTGCTGCAGGCCTGGGTGCCCTGGAGGCTTGGTCCAAGCTCCAGGAAAAAAAGGGGGTGGGAGGGATGGAGGAGGAAGCACCTTTGAAAAGGCCTTTGGAAAAGAAACCTGCCCGGGAGCAGGGCCTCAGCCTGCACAAAGCTCCAGCCCTACTGTCAGCATGTCCACTCTGGGCCCGGCCCTGATAGAAACCATTTTCTCTGCTCTCAGTTGCCTTTCCAGACCAGGTCGTGGGAACTGAGAAGGAGTGAGGAGGGAGCGAGGCAGGAGGGAACACTTTCATGGAAAAGTACCTGCAGGTAGACACAGAGATTCACAGGAGGTCTCTCTACTAACTCCTCCACGGCACAGCCCTGGCAAACCTGGGTCACTCCAGCTCATCGGGAGAGTCCCCTGTGACAGGTGCCCATACCAAACAGGCTTCTGGAAGAGCCAACACTTAGTCAAATGCCAACCCCGATTCAGGATTTCTGAGGAGTGGAAAGCGGCCACAGAGGAAGCAGGTGAACCCAGGTATGGTGTCAGTATCTGGCTGACAACCAGGCCCAGGACATGACGGGGGCTCAGGCTGCGGTCCTTGTAGTCGCCAAGGTTCTTGTGACAGGCACAGTGGCAGTGAAAGAAAAATCCCCCCACCTAAGTCCAAGGTGTGGCCAGGACCTAAGGAAATACCCCCTTCCCCAAATACGGAAACCGTGGTTTGTTTCTAAGTGCAGCTCAGGCTGGGGGAGGCAGGTCTGTGTCTGTCAGTTTCACCACGTCCGCATGGGGAAGCTGCTGGCAATCACACCACCCGATCAGAAGGGGCTCCTCAGGACTAGCAGATGTAAATCAAGCACAAGTCCCAGAGTACTGGAGGCCTCCTGGCTGTCCCAGACTTAGCGCTCAAGTCCCTCCATTTCCTGCAAACTCCAACCCAAGCGCTGGAGATGGAATAGCGACACTAAAAAGTGTCAACGATCAAGGCACCATCAGGTTCCTTGTAGGTCTGTCAAAAATATTCCCAACAGACAGTCTGCACCCTGATCCCCCAGAACTGGTGACTATGTTGCCCTACATGACAAAGGGGCTTTGCAGATGTGATCAAGGTTACCAACCTTGAGATGGGGAGTGTATCCTAGATTATCCAGGTGGACCCATGAGTCCTTTCCTTGCTATGTTAAGGATGAAAGGAAAGGATGAGGAGAAATAAGGATGAAAAGAAAGAGATAAGAAGTTTGAGAGGGATTCCATCCATGCACGAAGGGCGCCAGGAGCCAAACAATGCAGACGGCCTCTAGAAGCTAGAAAAGACAAGGAAATGGATTCTCCTCTAGAGCTTCCGGAAAAGATATAACCCTGACAACAAACACCAGAAGACCCGTGAGACAAAACCGTACGACAGTGAAGTCATGTGCTAAAATGGGGCAGCCGCAAACAGTAGGGCAGTTCCTCAAAAAATTAAACGTACGACCTAGCAATTCCACTTCTGCATATGTACCCAAAAGAAGTGAAAGCAGGACTCGAACATATTTGTGCGGCAGTGTTCACAGAAGTTATTATTCACAGCAGCCAAAATGTGGAAACAACCCAAATGTCCATCAACAGGTGAATGGATAAGCAAAATGCGGTATATACATAACAGAAGAGTATTTGGCCTTAAAAAGGAAGGAAATTCTGACACATGCTAGAATATGGATGAATCTTGAGGTCATTCTGCTGAGTGAAATAAGCCAGTCAAAAGATAAATACTCTATGAGTCCACTTCTATGAGGCACCTGGAGTAGTCCGATTCAGAGACAGAAAGTAGAATGGTGGTGCCGGGGTGGGGAGGGGGTGCGGAGAGTGGAGTGGGGGGTTAGTGTTTAATGGGGACAGAGTTTCAGTTTGGGAAGATGAAAAGTTCTGGAGATGGATGGTGGTGACGGTTGCACAATAATATGAATGTACTCAATGCCACCAAACAGCAGACCGAAAAATGGTTAAAATGGTATTTAAAAAAAAAAAAAAGCTGTGTGTTTTTAAGCCACTAAATATGGATAATTTGCTACAGCAGCAATAGAAAGCAAGTATATACAGTGACCACCGCTTCTCTCCTTCCCTCCAGATCTTTCCATGGTGTCCTCTTTGAAAAGCCTTTCTTTGTATAAGAGATCAGTGCACAAGTCTACCTCAGTCAGCAAGAGAAGCAATAAACCAAGACCACAGAAAAAACCATTCCACCGAGAAGGGAGGGACCAGGTGCTCACGTCTCCTACCTGTCTGGGAATAAGAGCTCACTCAGTAAAGCTCTGCTTGCTTGTATTATTATCAGTCAACAAAGTCACCACGGTGAGACCCGGGGCTTGTGAGTGGGTTCCCGATGGCCGGCCAGGCACACCCAGCCAGCAATGCAAATGCTCTTGGGAGGGAAAAGGTGGGCAGTGTGATGTTCGGGTTGGTGGGGCAATCACACCCAGCCAGCCAACACCAAGCAACTGGGACACCAGAGATCATTCTGCCCTAGAGATGACTCAGTTCATTCCCGCCCACCCCACCTCGGCTCCGATTTCACAAGCGGAGAAACTGACAACCAGAGAGTGGAAGTGACAGGCCAAGGTGACACAGCAAGATCCTCCCACGGCTGGCTCAGGACCCGCCCACTTCCTGCTCCCAAGCCAAGGGCCCACTGTCCAAAAGGTAGGACCCCCGCCAACTGCTGAGTTTTCACAGCATCTTTAGAGGGAGGTTCAGGTTTTGTTGAGCCTGAAGCCTATATAATTTTAGGGGCCCTTTTAAGACCCTAGATGCAGAACACTTTCTTGCAAATTCTACAAAACTATGACTTTGTGAATTCACTGCCAGGGCCTCTCCCACAGCCTTGCAAAGGCCACATGCAAGTGACTGGAGGGTGGGGGGGCTTGAACCTGAAGGTTAAGTTTCATTAGCTTCACACTAGTTCCACCCCTGGGCTCAGAGAGGCACCCAGTGCTGGGCTAGACTTCCCTGAGCACAGGAGGAAAAAACAAAGTTCTGACCTGCACCAGGCTTTCTCCCTCTAGCTGGGGAGATAAACACAAAAGAGCAATCACAGGAAAATACCCACAAAATGTTTAAGAGCCACTCCCAGGCAGAATGGAGATTAAGGCTGAGAATCAGGAAAGGGCTCTGAGAGCAGAGAGGAGGAGGGAGGAGAGGTGGGAGGCGTGGTGTCTAGGAAGGCGGCTTCTCTCTGATGGATGGGCCTCGGCAAACCCAAGGCTCCCCTGGGCATCTCTCCCTCATCTGTTAAACGAGTGAGCCTGCGAGGGATCCGTGGTTGTCAATCTGTGCTGCCCAGGACCTGGGGCTCCCTGGAGGTTTTGTAGTTCACAAACATTTATTTTGTTGTGGGGAGGGGAGGGGTGAGGCCACAAAAGAGACTCTCCAACTTAAATTTTGTTTTAAATGGAAAAACAGGAAACCTGGCAACAAGGGTCCAACATTCCCACGTGGTGGCACACAGCTAGGGCTGCAGCAGCTGCCCCTTCATCCAGGATGCCTGTTTGGGCTGCCCACTGTACCCACCAGGGCTGTCCCTACAAGGTACCCGTATTTGTAATGAAAGGAACAGATGTTCATCCAAGGCCCTGCCAGGTAAGAGGTGGGGAGAGGGGTGGCACACAAGACTAAAGACCTAAAGGCAGCAGGGAGTCCCTGGGTCTCTACATTCCTGGGGCCTGTTCAAATGCCTTTGGAAAGACCCAGTCCCTTCAAACCTAGAAGACCTGCGAGAGTATATACTCCAGCTCCTAGAAGCCCCAGGAAACCTCTCCTTCAAATAGCACTTATCAAGGGCTGCTCTTCTAATGGTGACCAGGTCCCCAGCCAGTCTTGTTCAGCTGGAAGCTGAAAAGAAATCCCCATCAGAATCTGCAGATCACACTGGAGGAGAAGATGCTCTTTCAGATCTCAGGTGGGGCTGATCACTGTGGGATGCTAAAGCCTGCCAACCCGCCCTGGGCTGTGCCATGGCAAGAAAATGGAAGGTCCCTGGAGGTCTCCGTGTGATGGAAAGAATGCAGGAAATGCATGTCTGGAGTTCAGTCAGGCCAATACCTCAGCACTTTCCATCTTCAGAACTTCTGCTCAGACGGTCCCTCTACCCGGTCTGTCCTCCTGTCTCCTTTGTGCCTTCCTTAGCCTAAGTTAATTCTGGCTTTCCTTTAAGCCAGATGGAGCCCCGCTTCTTTCAGGAAGCCCACCCTGATCTCTCCACCCACAACGATAATCTCCCTTTCTGGAACTTACCAGCACTTGGCCTAAAATGTTTTCTATGTCTTCTTAGTGCTCTAATAATACTCTCCCTTTTCCAGTACCTATGACAGGTACTAATATATATATTACCTCATTATATATCACCTCATTAACCTTTGCAATGATCCTGCAAGAGAGGTATTATCACCTGAAGGGAACTAAGGCTCAGGGACAATTCTTGACAAGCAAGGATCACACACCAGACTAGTGCCCGAGCCAGAACTACTTTTTCTAGGCCTCCCAGTGAGAAAGTCAGTACCCGGGATATAGGACAGGCCTCTCCTCTCCTCCTCCACTGGCCAGTATGGGGCAGGGCACAGCGAGGTCCCTGACATACACCAACAGGACACCAGTGTACCCTGATTCATCTCTTTCACACCCTGGTGGCACCTGTCCCAGTGACCTCTTCGATCAGAGCTTCTGGTACAGAGGCTCCAGGAATTCTGGGGGCAGAAAGGACTGATCTAAGACATTCCCTCTCTCCCTCCCACGACAAGGTAGAACCTCAAGTTATGTGAGAGGGCGTATGAACATCCCTGACTCTGCTGGGGCACTGCCTCACCTCTGAGGTGTGGGTCACTGATGCCATCAGGCCCCAGGAGCAAGCCAGGGAGCCCCAGGGCAGCATTCCACCAACCCTGACCGCCCTTTCCCAGGCACTGAACAAAAAGCCCACAGAAAGTGCTGTTAAACATTCAACTCCTCACCCACACCCATGAATGAGGAATAGCTGGAGCCCAGGTCAATCATTAGCCAGACAGTGCCTCAGACTCTGCCTTCCGAGGGCTGGCACCTGGGGCGGCCCAGCCTGGAGAAGCTCTGGGCAAAGCGGGCTGGAGAGTGGCCACGGACCAGTGTCCAGGCCTGACCAAGGGGTTGAACTTGAGCAAGCAGGCTCAGAAAGACACCTCTTAGAAATAAAGCCAGGTCTTCCCTGGTGGTGCAGTGGTTAAGAATCCGCCTGCCGGGCTTCCCTGGTGGCGCAGCGGTTGAGAATCTGCCTGCCAATGCAGGGGACATGGGCTCGAGCCCTGGTCTGGGAGGATCCCACATGCCACGGAGCAATTGGGCCTGTGAGCCACAACTACTGAGCCTGCGCGTCTGGAGCCCGTGCTCCGCAACAAGAGAGGCCGCGATAAAGAGAGGCCTGCGCACCACGATGAAGAGTGGTCCCCGCTCGCCACAACTAGAGAAAGCCCTCGCACAGAAACGAAGGCCCAACACAGCCAAAAATAAATAAATAATAAATAAATAAGTTAATTAATTAATTAATTAATTAAAAAAGAATCCGCCTGCCAATGCAGGGGACACGGGTTTGAGCCCTGGGCCGGGAAGATCCCACATGCCGTGGAGCAACTAAGCCCATGCGCCACAACTACTGAGCCTGAGCTCTAGAGCCCGCAAGCCACAACTACTGAGCCCGCATGCCACAACTACTGAAGCCTGCGTGCTTACAGCCCATGCTCTGCAACAAGAGAAGCCACCGCAGTGGGAAGCCCGCACACCGCAACGAGGAGTAGCCCCCGCTCACCTCAACTAGAGAAAGCCCACGTGCAAAAATGAAGATCCAATGTAGCCAAAAATAATAAATAAATTAATTAAATAAATAAAACTTATTTAAAAAAATAAAAAAAAGAAATAAAGCCAATTCCCAGTGCGCTGGCATTTGGATTACACAGGAATCCTACAATATCAGGGCTGGAAGGGGCCTTCAGGAGATTCTTTGACTCAACCAGCTTATTTTACTGAGGTGGGAGCCGAGGCCTAGAGAGCAAGGCCTGCCTGGGCTCTCAGGATCGGCTGGGACAGGACAAAGACTCAAATCATGTTTCTCGACCTCCCGGCCGATGCATCGCGGCCCAGGCTGGCTCCCCTCCACTCACGCTTCTGGGCGCCATTCCACCTTCCTGGGCTGGAGAATGGACTTGGAAATGCAAAGGCTACCCCGGGAAAGACAGAATGAGAAAATGAGTCTGCTGCCTCCTAATAAAGCCCCATATCATCAAGCCACAGAGAAAGCATCCTCTGCCCAGGGAAGCCTCTGCCACATTGCTTCTCCCCAGGTTTACCCCCATGAGTTAACAAGAGCAGAGAGCAGGGGTTGGCAGCCACTTGTTTTGATCTCTCCAGGGTATCAGGAGCTGCACTGACCAACAGCCCAACTCAGTTCAGGGTTCAAATGGCTTCTGTCCCCAAGCTCTCCCGGAAATAGACACTGATGTGTCACACCTGGAGTTGATGAAGGTAAGTCGGGAGAAGGAAGCACAGTAAGACTCTCTCCATCCCAAAGCTGGGTCTTGGAGGGACACCCGCCCCCGCACCCCGAGGGGCCTCTAAGATCAGGAGGTGACTCCAAGTGGCAGAACGAATGGCTACCAGACCTGACTATTGGGAAGGGCCTGGAAGCAGCGAGACCCTCAGAGCCATGAGCAAAGTAGCAGCAGCAATTTGCCCGTTTAGTCACCAGCCCTCAGGATTGGAGGCTGCCACCCCCTGCACTGCCTGCTGGCTTGCGCCTGTCACAAGATACCATTCCTACTTCCTAACCTAAGGAAGGCTGGCTTAGCCAATGGCGAAACCGACAAGCACAGGAGTAGCTTCAGACTGAGGACACCAGTGGGTGGTGTTCCAGAAACTTCGGTCGCCTCCCCCCTCAACCATCTGCCCCCTCTTGCTTCCATAACAGAACACTACCTGCAGCCTGGCACATGGCAGCCCCAAATAAGGACTATGTTTCCAAGCCTCCCTGGCAGCGAGACAGGGCCCTGTCAGGGAGTCAGCTGTCCTGGGCCTCGCAGGTAAGGGAAGCACCCAGAGCAGTACTGCCCAAGTGTGGTCCCCAGACTGACCGCATCAGCACAACCTGGGTACCTGTCAGAAAGGAAATTTCTTGGGCCTCACCACAGACCCCCTAAATCAGAACCTTTAGGGGTGGGGCCCAGGAATCTGTGTTTTAACAAACCTTCCCAGTTATTCTTAAACATGCTCAAGGTTGAAAACCAAAGCCATGGAGAATGCTGGGAGCAACTTTTCATAAGGAGCCTCGTGCCTGGACAACCTCATGGAACAGACACTTATCAACTCTGGACTCCAATTTCTGGAGATAGAGAAACTCCTCTCTTAAATCATGGCCAAACCTGAATCCTAATGCAAGTGGGTGGGGAAGAGGAAGGAAGAGGAATGATGAGAAACTTAACCCAGACAGCAGAAATCAGGAAAGAAACAACACCCAAGTATAGTAAATAATAAACAGAAAACAAGACACAAGAAATAAAATCAAGACTATCTGGTATGTAAACAGTCTGAATTCTCTACCAAAGACAGAAATGACCAAATTCGGTTTGTTGCTATTATCACTGCTTTCTGCCATGTCCCCCAACCCCAGTCACGTGCTGATTACAAGAGAAACACTTTTTTTTTTTAAAGGAGAAAGAAAAGTTAAAAATTAAGGCAAAGACATACTAGCTAAACACAAAGAAAAACCAGAAGTGGAAATATTAATATTAAAAACATGTTGAGGACTTTCCAATAATCCTGCCTCTGCAAACTGAGGGTTTTTTCCAACCATTTCTCAGCCATCTGGAAACACAAGACTTGGAAAACTACTCCCTAGGAATCCATGGTACAACAGGGCTTAGGCCATTCTAGTCCCTTGAAATAGTTTATGTGACTTAAAACACAAGCATAGAAATGAGTGTAAAACTTGTGGCCCAAGTCTTTATACCTGACATTTGGCCCTGGGACATTTTTGTGTACTGTTTTGTCACATCCCTTGGGGAACAGAGAAAGTCCGTCTTGCCGCTTCAGATGAAGAAGGAAATGTAATTGCGAGTCACAGCCGTCCACCTCCTTGGACCTACGGGATGGGGGGGAACCAAACACAAAGGCAGAGGAGTGGTACCCAGGCCCATCTCTGGGCGTTGCAGACAGATCTCCTTTTATCCATCCCTCCTAAAACCTGGCTATCATGGGGGCCACTGGGACAGGCAAGGAGGGGGAGCTCACAGTAATCCTCACTCAGAAGCAAGCAGGGGCAGCCTGATTACTACCTACTCTGCATGAGTCTAAGTGGAAACTAATGGATGCGGCTTACTCCCTCCCTGACTGACGCCTGCCTCCAAATTTCTGAGCCTTTCACTTACTGTCCTATAAAATGCACTTAGTTACTAATTTTAGGACTGTAAAGAAGAAGGGAGTCTCCCAGATTCTTGGAGATATATGCTCCTAAAAGAGTTAAAATTTAAGGCCAAAGGTCAAAAGCATTGAATAAGCAACAAATGACAAAAGGTACAATCCACAAAGGTAAGCTTGATAAACCTGTATACACCAAACATGCATGCCAAATTCATAAATCCAGGACAAATATAAGTTGAGCTTGACTCAAAAAAAAGATTCAATAAGCAGGGATGCACAGGGCAACCTCAAGATCACAGATTTATCTGAAGTCTGTATCCCACAGAGAGTACACGGCCATGAAACCTTTTCACAGTGATTGTGTAGCTGGCCACAAAGAAAATCGTAATACAGTCCAACAAGAGATTTTGCTGAGCACATTCACTCAATAAAACTAGCAGTCAACATTAAAATATGACCATATCCCCCACAAAACTTACTCAAAAATTCAGGACATGGGCTTCCCTGGTGGTGCAGTGGTTGAGAATCTGCCTGCTAATGCAGGGGACACGGGTTCGAGCCCTGGTCTGGGAAGATCCCACATGCCGCGGAGCAACTAGGCCCGTGAGCCACAACTACTGAGCCTGCACGTCTGGAGCTTGTGCTCCGCAACAAGAGAGGCCGCGATAGAGGCCCGCGCACCGCGATGAAGAGTGGCCCCCGCTTGCCGCAACTAGAGAAAGCCCTCGCACAGAAACGAAGACCCAACATAGCAATCAATCAATCAATCAATCAATCAATAAATCTTTAAAAAAAAAAAAAAGAGCTACTTCTGTTAGCTCTGATCTCAAAACTAATGAAAGTCAATAGTGATTAAAAAAAAAAAAAAAAATTCAGGACGCTGCCTTCTAAAAAAATCCTTGGATCAAAACTGATCTACAGAGTACTAGAAAGCAATGGAAAGGTGAGCATTTCATACAAAGGCCCACTGGCTAGAGTTGTACTCAGAGGAAAACGTTGAGATTTATATACTTTTTTAATTAAAAGACTAAAAATAAATGAATCAATTTAGATGTTAAAAGTAGAGCAACAAAATAAGCCAGAAGTAAAAAGAAATGAGTAACAATAAAGGTTGAAATGAATGACCAAAAAACAGAAAAAAAAAGTAGGAAAAAAAAATTATTTACAAATAATTTCCAAATTATATGACATATATTTTATGAGATATATATATATCTCCAGCATATCCAATTGGAATCCTATTCTTAATAGCTAATGAAGACATTCTACATCACAAGGCCTGTAATCTGTCCCTGATTTGGAAAACTTAATATCATAAAAATGTGAACTCTTCCTTATAAATAAAACATTCAATGACATTCCAATCAGGATTTTATAGATTGTTTACTCCAACACCATTTCAAACTATAAAAAGTCAACAGTCTCCATACCCAGCAATGGGGGAAAGGTTGAATAAATTATTTTACATCTGTACTACAGAACAGGCAGGGGACAACCTAGGGTGGGTAGGGGTGGCCTCTGCTTTTGTGCTCCCAGCACAGGGCTGGGCAAACAGTGGATACTCACTAACACTGAGTTCAACAGAAATATCCCTTGTCACCTGCTTCCTAAAATAGCCGTGACCTTTTAGGTGGACACAGCAAGCTGATGTCTGCTATCACCAGCCCCCACATACACACCCTTTTCCCCCAGGGATGCCACTCCCCAGGCTTAATCTGCCATATACTCCCTCTGGCTCCCTGTTATCAGCCTCTGAGTTTCTCCTTGTCCCTCACACTGTCCTCTAAGCCAGTCTCTCCCCACGCTACAGGTGTAAGAGGCTGGGGGCTCCTGACTTCCCTCTCAATTTCAGGAGTGATTCCTCCCCCTTTTTTCTGCTAAGGTAGTGGGACCTTCAGGAGCACAAGCCCCTGGAAGACTAGACACTCAGAGATCACAGAACCAGAAGTCATCTACCTGCCATCTGCACACTCCACCCCCAGCTTCAAGATTCCTCGCAGGAACACAACCAAGATATCAACACTGCCATTACCACCCCCTAACTGATCTCAAACCCCTTTTGCAAACATCTTCTCACCAGATTGTGCAAACAACCATGTGAGGTAGGCATTTTACCACCCAGAACACTGGGACTCTATGGGGCTATGTGGCTTGTCCCAGGATACCAAGCATGGATGGGAACTCTGTCTCCTCACCCCTCCATTGGTCTCACCTGTTACTTTCTCACATCAGGAGCAAAGTCAGCTGTGGTTCAAGTCACTGTTCATGCAGCACCGTCAGGATTCTCCCAAATACAAACCACCACGTGACATCAGACCTTTATTTCACGGGGTACCGGGCTCAGGGTCAGTAAGCCTAATATGGTATGGTTTCAGGGTTATTAGAAAGCACCACTGCATTTCACAACTCCTTTTAAAAATGCAAATTCCCAACAAGGAAACTTTGGTTTCTTCACTTCCCCTAAGAGCTTTTCTATTTAGGTAGCCCTCAGATTCCTGATGTTCTGCAGGCAATGGGCTCACAGGGTGCTGTGGACAAAAACTCAGAGAAACCTGAGTCTGTTTGCTTGGCTGTGATTGTAAAATACACCTACACACAGAATCTTCCTCCAGTGGCCCCCATGGGACAAGTATCAGGGACTGCTTCAGGCTTAGCGGGGGGGAAAAGACGGCAGCTGAGAAGAGGAAGGAGCAGGAAGGAAGGGGAGCTCCACAAAGACCCTGGGTCCTCTGAACATACAGCACTCGGCACAGATTTCATTTCTACATTCACCTCCTGCCCACACAGGCTTCCCCCGCACCACCCCCACCAGTGAATTCCCAAGAAAAACCCACACTCACCTATTCTGGCTCAATTCTCACTCCTACCACCTCAAACTACCCATCCTCCCAAAATCACGTGGCCAAGGCATCACTAATGGATCTTAGGTGCAGCAATCCAGGATGAGCCCTGACTACCATCCTTGCCCTGGAGACATAAAGGAGTCCAAGGGGACTCCCACTTGGCCTCTCAGCCAGTTCCTAGGCCCACCTCTCAGTCTGGACTCACTTCCATCTCACTCTCCCAAGTTGTTGTTTTTTTGGCCTATCCAGATGCAGCTTCCAAAGTCAAATATTTTAAGAACAGGGAAACCTTACTTCCCTGGCCTGCCTCTTTCACTTAGCTAATATCTACTGAGTACCGACATTCGGCAAGGTCCCCTCTGGATGCTGTGAGACCAAGAGATGAGTGAGAAATACCCCCCATCCTCCAGACACAGGGGACGGGGCAGAGAGAAGACTTGTGGCCATATAATTATTGCTCCAAGGGGAGTATTGAGAAGTGATGCCAAAGGAGTGGAGGAGGGCTGCATGGGCTCACAGCATGTCTTGTCCCTTCCTGCTCCAGGCACCTGGATGGCTCCCAGGAGGGTGGTGAATAACGGGCAGAATTGGGGGAAGGAGGGCAGAACAGCGGGAGCTAAGACAGAGGACCAGGTCAGAAGGAGAGTAATTCAACTCGGACCTTCAGGGCACAAAGGGAGTGATAGCTATTGTTGTTATTACTGTTGACTCTTACAGAAGATTACTCATGCGCCAGGCCCTGCTGTAAGCTTTATGTCTATCCTGGGACACAGGGGTATGGTGCACCAGTCACCACCTGATCAGATCAGTGCCTGAGCTGTATGGTTGTTAAGTATATTAACTCATTTAATCCTCACAATAACCCTGTGAGGTAGGTATTATTATTACCACCCACTTTAAAGATGAGGAAATGAAGGCATAGAGACTAGTAAGAGGCGAGATTCGGGAGGGATGCAGGAGCCCGAGGGAGTGAGCACCCCATGCCAGGGTAACAAATAGCCCTGGCACCTCACCTGGCCTCTCCTGTCAGGGAACACCTGGTAGCATGGAGAGTGCCTTGAGGGAAGGGGCCCTGTTAATCCTCCTGGAATCCCCAACAACTGACTGAAACAAGGAAGGAATGGAGGAGCGTAATGAGAGCCCGCAGGGGTGAGCAAGATAGCACGCCCTAACTGTCCAGCTCCTGGACTCAGCCTGGCACTGCCCTGTAAACTTTTGTTCCTGCCGTGGGGCAGGGCAGAGGCTCACCCCTCACAGGGCCACTCCATACCCAGGTCAAAGCAGCAGGGAGCAAAGTGAAGGCAGGGAGGGAAGGCAGAGCGACGGGCTACCACAGATACCCCAGGTCTGTCCTATAACACCCAATCTCCGAAGAAAGGTCACTGATTAGAGGGGCAGGGACAGAAATGTACCAGGCAAACTGTTCCCAGCTTGGGCTAGAACTGTCTAGCTTAGCTTCTCCTCCCCAAAGTCTCAAGCTGATGAACTGCACAACTCTCCTTTAAGCCAACAGATGCGTTTCTACCTTTTTAAATCTTCAGGGTACTGGGTAGAGCCCAGCGGGAGGTAAAAGTCAAGAATCTCTCCCTGAAACTGTAGCTCAAGGTTGAAATGGGGGAAAGGCAGAGAAGGTAAACACACAGGTGAACACAGCACCTGGGATGGATCCCGCATTCTCTCAAATAGAGTGCCTTACAAATCAACTCCAACTAGCAGCTCCCAGGAATTTCCGTCTTTCCAGTTCCGGAGGAAAGTTCCTGAAGGCAGCCTCCTCTGCTAGCTCTCCTCAACATAAGCCCTTCCCAGAAGGGTACACACACTCCCAAGAACTCAGCGGGGTCAGAGGGGCCGTGGCCACCGGCCATCCCCACACCAGCCAGTCGCCTTCTTGTCGCAGGTTCACCCAGTCCCAATCCGGCCCAGGCCCTGAGCCTCAGACTCCGGCGGAGCAGCACAATCACGTGGCCCTGGCCACTGGGGGCCCCGCCTGTGCACCCCCCCCCACCCCACAGGGAGGGCTCCCCGCCGTTGACCGAGCTGGGCAGCCAGGCCGACTCAGCCCGTCCGGGACCAGCCCGACACCCGCCCCCTTACCCCCACGCCATGTAACCAGGAAGCCCCAGGGCCGGAACGGGAGGGGGCGAGGAACAGTCCGGGGCCTTCCGGCGGGGGCGGCGTAACCCTGCCACCGCCCCGTCCCTTGCCCCCAGCAGGCCGGGGAACCCTCACTCACCTAGCCACTGGCCACCGGGGTGGGGGACCGCGAGGGGCAAACGGGGACGCGGGCAGCAGCGGCTCTCTCTGCGGGCGTCCCAGGCGCGACACCTCGGACCGGCCTCGAGTTATGTCCCACTCCCGCTCTCGGGGCTCGCTGAGCACTCGGGACCCGCGAGCTGCTCAGCAGTCAGGGAGGGTCGGGAGGAGGAGCCGCAGGGCGGAAAACCCCCCTCTCCCGCCGCCCCAACGCGCCCCGGGGCGGAGCCGCGTGCGCCCGGGCAGGGCGGGCCCTAGGGGCGTGGTCTGCGCGCGGCCCCGCCCCCAGGTGAGGGCTGTCCTGGGCCCGCAGGCTGCGAGCAACCTCCCCGAGGAGGGGAAGGAAGCTACAGGGCCTTCCGTCGCGGGAGGAGGATACAGCAGGCCGGTCCTGCCCTGCGCCGCACTCGTGGGGAGGGGATTTACCCAAGCCCCCTCCAGCCCAGTGTACCTTACTTAGTGACTGTGTACATTAAAAAGGTGACCCTCTCTACGTTAAAAAGGTGACACAACACTATGGAAATGGAGATGGGGGTGGGAGAGTAGCTTTATAGTGCAGAAACTGCGACCAACTACCTTAGCCAGATGATCAAGGTAAACATCAAGAATGTTAAATCAACAGTGATAGCATGGGGGCTTCCCTGGTGGCGCAGTAGTTGAGAATCTGCCTTTTAATGCAGGGGACACGGGTTCGAGCCCTGGTCTGGGAAGATCCCACATGCCGCGGAGCAACTGGGCCCGTGAGCCACAACTACTGAGCCTGCGCGTCTGGAGCCTGTGCTCCGCAACAAGAGAGGCCGCGATACTGAGAGGCCCGCGCACCGCGATGAAGAGTGGCCCCCGCTTGCCGCAACTAGAGGAAGCCCTCGCACAGAAACGAAGACCCAACACAGCCAAATAAATAAATAATAATTAAAGGTGCTAAAAATAAAAAATAAATGAAAAGGTCATTTCCCATTAAAAAAAAAAACAAACAGTGATAGTGTGTACCGATGGTGGTCTTCCTCACAAGTATACATATTCACAGTTTAATCGTGAGAAAAACATGAGACAAATCCCAGTTCAGGGATATTTTACGGAAAACTTGGCCGGTACTCCTCAAAAATTGTCAAGGGCATCAAAACCAAGGAAAGTCTGAGACACACACTGTCACAGCCAAGAGAAGCCTGAGGAGATGCGAAAACTAAATGTAACGTGGTATCCTGGATGGGATCCTGGAAAAAGGGCATTAGCTAAAAACTAAGAACATCTGAATAAAGTATGGAGTTTAATTAATAATAACGCATAAATATTGGCTCATTCATTGTAGCAAAACACCATGCTAATAAAAGATAGTAATAGCAGAAACTGGAGTTTATGAGAACTCTATTTGAACTTTTCTGTAAATCTAAAACTATTCTGAAAAATAAAGTTTTTTTTTTGAAAAAAGGTCACCTACGCAATATATGAACATATTTATTTATATTGATATTATATATTAAATATTTTAAAAAACAGATTCACTCTTCATTCCCCCAGCCCACTTTTGGGCTTGCCTTTCATACATTACGTAGATGTACTGTCTACAAAACGGTGTTGCTGTATTTTTCTGCAACGCGCTTTTTTACTCACTAGATCTTGGAGGGTCTTTGCACGCAAGCGCACCTGGATCAACTTGGTTCTTCCTAAACACTGCACGATACTAGCGGTCTTGTGCGTCACCATTCTTAATTACTTAGCTCTTTACGAAAGGACTTTTAGATTGTTGCCCGTTTGAGGCTGTTCAAAAAAAAAACCTGCTGGTCCAGCTTGCGTTTTAATAGTGCAAGGAGCGGGACTGGGGCGGGTGCGGTGGGCCGCAGAGGAGGCCGGCGTGCTGGGGCTGGACGCAAGCCGTGCCCTGCGGCAGCCTTGGCCCCAGCCCAGCTACGAACCTTGGGGATCCAGTCATCTTCCGCAGCCTCTCCAACAACCCTACCTCCCCCAAGGCGCGGCTCTTTCTCGGGACTGGACTGCATTTTTTGGAGATGATTGGGCGGGGGAGGATGAAACTCAGGCCAAAGGCTCGGGAGCTGCTCGGAGGAAATGCGCGCCGGAGCTGAACAAGAGTGGAGGGTCAGAGGCACAAGGCGTCTCTCCCGGGGTTGTTGTTACTCGGGTGGGGACGCCTGCGGCGGCACAGGAGCAGACGCCAGTGTGAAGCCCCCGACCGAATTGGTGGCGTTCCGGGGGTCTTCTGTTACCGGGCGCTCTCTCTGGGCTGGGGGTTTTGTCCGGGAAGGTCACCTGGCACCCACCCAGCCCTTTCTTTTGCCTGGACACCCTGCACCCCCTCCCTGCGGCGTTCCCTGCTCCCCGGCTGCAGCAAAAGCGAGCTTCTTTGAATGGCTCATTTTTCTCGTGGCTGAGCGAATGCTTCTTGAAATACCACTTTAAAAGATAATAAACAAATCATTTAGGGTGGAATTCCTTCTATTTGTAGCACAAACTTTTCTGCCTTAGAACAGAGACCCTCGAGGCCAGAATGGTGAATAGCTACCACTGTGCTTTTCATGACTCGGTAGGAACACCACGTGGGGGAAAAGACTATAGATTTGGTGTTTGGGTTCTGGTTCCCGTTCTGACACTCGCAAGCGATGCGTTCTCCAAACCTTGGTTTTCTCGCCTATAAAAATTTCAAAACAATCTATAAAGATCTGGAAAGTAACCTCTGCTTCATTGTTGCTCAGGGTTGATGCAAACATCAAAAGAAGCAAGGGAAAGTAAGTGCC
Source organism: Balaenoptera ricei (assembly GCF_028023285.1). NCBI lineage: Eukaryota > Metazoa > Chordata > Mammalia > Artiodactyla > Balaenopteridae > Balaenoptera > Balaenoptera ricei. The sequence continues at coordinate 55,907,230 of NC_082654.1, forward strand.
TTGTAAGAAGGTCAAGTGCTGTAGAGCACTTGAGAGTAGTACAGTACTGTCATCTTTCTTACATCGATTCATTCAACTGACAGTGGTTGAATACAGCCAGCGTGACCCAGCCAACGTGACCAGCCCTATGCTAGGTGCCACAGGAAGAGGTGCAAAAGAAAATTCCTTTGCTCTAAACACAGCTCTTTAATGGAGAAAAAATTAAATAGTAAATACCCCACACAATAGAGGCTTGCAAAAAGGATACCTGGGGTAAGTGAGATGCAGGTGAGAGACTGGAGTACAGAAAGTCTTCTGATCAGTCTTGCCAGACTTTGCAATGAATATCCTTCTAATTTTTAAAATCATGGTAATTCTTTTAAAAAAATTACCTATTCCTTTAATTTCTACTTTTATCTTTGTATCAATAGTTTTGTTCCTTCTATTTTCTTTGTGTTTGCTCTGCTGTTCTTTTTCTGGTTTCTAGAGTTGAATATTAGAGTTATTTATTTTCAGAATCTTTTGTTGTTTTCTAATATTTATGTGAGAGCAGAAATGTCCCTTTAAATCCTGCTTTAACTACATATCACAAGTTTTAATATGCCATGCTTTTGTTATGCCTTAGTTATAAATATTTTGGGTTTTTTTCCACTAGAATTTTATCCTTAATTCATGGACTATTTAGAAGTGTGTTTTCCAATTTTGTTTTCAAAGTTATGGCTTTTTAAAAAATATTCTGTCACAGATTTCTAACTCTAATTCTTGGAGATGAGAGATGTGCTCTTTTTAGAATTTGTTAAGACTTTTTGTTGTCTAGTAAACAGACTTTGAATGTCCCAGTTTTTGTAAATGTATATTAACTCTTTACATGTGCAAGATTCTCTCTATATAGCTCTCCATCCAGTTTGCTAATCTGTTTACTTAGATTGCTTTTATCCTGAGGTTCTTTTCTGTTCAATCCATTGATTTGTGAGACAGTTTAACATTTTCCACTTTTTTGTAGTTTGTCAACTTCTGCCTATAATTTGGTCTGATTTTGCCTTATAATTTTGAGGACACATTATTAGGTTCATACAAGTTCATAATTGTTTTATCTTTTGGTGACTATCTCCTTTTATTACTTTTCTCCTTAAAAAATTATTATGCCTGCTCTTAGTGTTGCTATCTAAGATAGTGCTTGTCTAATATATGTTTTCTCTCTCTCTTTTTCACTCTTACTATATTGTTCTTTAGGTTTTTCTCTTGGAAATGACATAAATTTTTTTTTCCACAAATGAAAAAATAGATCTAAGTATCTGCTTTTAATTGGTGAGTTTAACCAGTTTATATTGATAATGACTACAGAAATACTGGGACTTATTTCTGCCCCTTTTTTGTTATTGTTATATGTGTGTGTGTGTATATATGTGTGTGTGTGTGTGTGTGTGTGTGTGTGTGTGTGTGTGTGTGTATATATATGCCCTCAGGACTGATATACTAATATGCAACTAGAACAAGTTGATATAACAAATTGAAATTCTTCTGTCCTGTTTGGTAAATAGCTGTTGCCTTGAGACCTTACATTACCCCCACCCCTGACCTTCCCCTGATCTAGCAACAAAAGAGGCAGTGCTTGTCACAGGGAGGCCTTCCAGGACCTCTTCCAAGTCTCTAATTGGTCAGCAGACAGGCCATAGAGGTGGCTTAATATTTGAATATCATGTGACATATGCTTTCTCTTGGTTTCTTTTTTCTCTTTTCCTACCTACCTTTGGATTGTTTGAATTTTCTTTGTTTAAACAGGGGAGTGATACTAGAATTACAAATGTATGAATAAATAACCGCTTACTGGATACATTTACCAGAATATCCCTCAAAAATCACCAACTTATAATGTCAAAAAATGAACTAACCATCTTTCCCTCTCAACCTGCTTTTCCTCTGGGTCCTATATCTCGGGTGAGATACCACCTTCTGCCAAGGCATCCAGGCTAGAGCTCTGGTAGCCACTTGATTTCCCTTTGCCAGAATCCCCTTCCAAGTCCTGTACATTAGGAAGATTCACCACGAAGCTGCAGGGCCCCTTGTTTCCATGGACTCCTCATGGGAGAGGTTTAGCAGTGTTTTACGCGGTCGTATGTTTTTGTGGAATTTGCAAAAGTAAGCTATTTTAGGTACAAACAGTTAAGATGGCAGCCTCTTTCTACTCTGATTTCTCCTCCATCTCAGTTCTTTTCAAGCCCCTCCCGTGAGTTGGAGTGCCCATGGGCACTTGGGGGTCTGGCTAGGGAAAGGTGAGCTGGAGATACATTTAGTTTGGGTTTAGTAGGATATGTTTATGTTGTTAGCAGTCACTTCTATGTGTAATTACATTACTGCTAGTCTTCCCAGTGTAGGAATAGCTTTTAGGAACACTGTTCTGATTCAGCCAGTAGAGCCAGAGATCGTATCTTAATAATAAATGTGTCCAAATAGCATCTGTTCTCAGAAATATGTAGGTAGTAGAGGAGAAACAAGATTCTACATTTATAGAGCCAGAAATTGGTCTATGGAAAACTCTTTCAACGACTGTATGTATAAAGTTTTAAGCATGTAAGTCTATTCTCGTCCATGCCTATTTAAAATAAAAGTTCTCCCACTGTACATAAAATAACTAACAAGGACCATCTGTATAGTACAGGGAACTATACTCAATATCTTGTAATAACCTATAATGGAAAAGAATCTGTAAAAGAATATATATATAGTTATATATATCTGAATCACTTTTCTGTACACCTGAAACTCATGCAACATTGTAAGTCAATTATGCTTCAATAAAAAGAAAAAAAAAGAAAAGTTCTTTCCTATAGGGAATGTTCTTGATAAGGTAACCTATACAATGATAACATACACACATATATACATACATCTCTTTTGAACAATTTCAGGGAATATATTTTATTAAACTCTTGTGTAATAAGGCACAAACTGTGGGAGTACTGCAAATCGAAGCATGCCTGCATGTGAAATTAAATGTTTCATGCGTCTCACTGTATCAGATTGCATCTTAGCTTCTCTGATGTATTTCATCCTAATGAAGTCTGTAAATTCCAGAGGCATACACTAAGAAAATATTAAATTTCATGATAACTTTATATGAAATACTTACATCTACAAGGATAACACAAAACTCAATTCACCACCACAATCAGAACATTCATGTTAAACTGGATTGTATCGATTCAAGAAGTATTTAAGATTAGACACTGCGTAAGAAAACTTAAAATGCCCTGAAATCTCATAGCTCATACATGAAACTTGGTAGAAGTATTTCCAACTTTGACAATAGTTGTAAAAATTTACATGATACTACCAGCAGTATTAACTATTTGCAGCGAAAATAGCTTACTTTTGCATATTTTACAAAAACATATGACCATACTGGAAGAAGACTGAAGTCTCTTTCTAGTCTACCTAAAGAAAACCAATACTATTAGAAAATCCTGCCTGTCTGTAGATTTTTCTTCCTAAATATTTATTGCACTGACCCCTACTCTCCATCCCATAAGTACCACTGCCCTAGTTTCTAGGGTCTTATGATTTCTAACCTGGACTTCTGCAGGAGCTTTCTAGCTTGTCTTCCTGGCTCCAGTGTCATTCCACTCAAACCTACCCTCCAGAGTGGCACAAGACGCACATCTGACTATGCCATTCCTTTAGAACCATCTGGAACTCTCCAGGATAAGGTTAAACCTCTTAACCTGGCACAGAAGACCATGCCCTGCCTCTCCCTTTGCAGCTCGTACAGGTCCTATTTCTCTCAAAATGTCAAGTGCCTGTAATCCCTCCTCCCTGGCTACTGTACTGTGTCGTGTGTTTCCCCATACTTTTGCTCTTGCCGTCTTCCAGCCTGCAGTGGCCTTCTCTCCCTTTTCACTAGGCTGCTCCTACTCATTCTCCAAGATTCTGCTTAATTTTCATCTTTTCTAGAAATCCTCTGACTTCCTTCTTCATCATAGTGGACTGAGTACCTGACCCAAACTCCAGAAATGACAGGAAAGGAAAAAGTTAGTGTCCTCAAAAAAAGATGACAGATGTTCAGAGAATCAGAAGTGCTGAGGAATTTCTAAGAAACTGAAAGCAGACACAACGAGATTTAACATTACAGCCCAGCTCATGAGCGTACACTACATAAATTCTTTTTTTTTGATTTTAACAATTTTTACTTTTTTAATTAATTTTTACTGGAGTGTAGTTGCTTTACAACTACATATATTCTTGAATGTCTGCACTACAATATATACTACAAAAGCGAGAACAGCAACAAGGGCACTCCATGCCTGGAGATAGGCGAGGTGTGGAGCGAGAGGGGGCCAATGGAGTACTGCTGGGAAGGTTAGACAAGCATCCCCATGGGAGCAGCTAGATGAGCTGACTCCTGGACAGCTCCCTAAATCCCACCCTTGCAAACAAGGTGGCCAAGACAGGAGGGTCTGTCTCCAGGTGCAAGCTGTATTAAGGGAGTGAGAGACAGCGCAGGGCCCAGATGGATGGCAAAGCCAGGGAGGAAAGGTAGCAGCTAAGCCCCAAAGACCACCCAAAAGAGCATCCACTCGTGGGGCATCCAGCCCACTCTGCACCCTCCCTGGAAGCAATGTGGAACACACATTTGCAAAATGGTTTTCACCCCTCCTCAGAGTGGGTTATGCAAGCAGATTTCTTGCAGGAAATCTCACAGGAAAACACAAATTCATTGTCAAAAAATTAAAGGTCACTGGAGAAGCACCAACACTAGGAAAGAGTTACTGAGTATTTATATGTCGGGCACTATTCTAAATGTACTGCATGCACTTAAAAAAAAACAAACAAGAAAACTTTAACCCTACCAGAATCTTTTAAGGTAGAACTATTTTTATCCCCATTTTACAAATGAGGAAACTAAACTAAGGTATAAGTGATTAAGTAACTTCCTGCAAAGTCATACAGCTTAGTGTGTGAAGCACGATTCTGCCCCCCAGGCTGTCTGCTGCAGATTCCAAGATTAAACAGAACAAATAGGACAACCAGTACTGAGCTTTGAAGTAAGCATAATTAATATTCTCAAATAAGAGAGGATAAAAAGAATCATTTAGAGATGTTGGAAATAAAAAATACATCATTTATAATTATAGTGAAAAAAACTGCCTCAGTGGATGAGCTAAGTAGTAGAATGTGTGCAGCTGAAGAACTCATGGGCTAAAAGATTGGACCAAGCAATTTTCCCTGAAAATAACAGGAAGGGAAATAAATAGAAACTAGAAAAGATAATGGACATGGAAGATCGTTGCAGAAATGCCAACATCCATCCATCACATGATACAAAGAGAGAGACTGGAGTAATGGATGTCCAGTTAAGTGTGGTTGATTGGCAGCACAAGTTTATTTCCTCTTCCTCCCCAAATCCTGGTAAAAGGACAAGAGAGGAATAGCAAAGGTAAAATCCTACGAGAGCAAAGGAACAAGAGAGAAGAAAATAGTGGACGAGAATTTTTAACACATTTTTAGATGATAGAAAACATGGAGAAGTGGTAACTAACTTGGTAGAATAGAGGATGCTTCAACATGGGGGCCCCCAGAGGGAGAAAACAAGGAGAAGCCAGCTATTTCTCCCCACCCCACCCAGAGGGCAACAGGGGCACCGGTGGAAACCCTAGGTCACCTTTCCTATCTCCTTCAGGGAGATATGGGAGAAAGGAGACTTATTTGTCATATAAGTTGAACTGTGGGGACTGCAAAATGGTAGATGTAAGACAATGAATTTGGGAGGAGGAGCTAAGGAGCTGGGCTAAGCAAGGAATAAGCAAAATCTGCATATTGAATAATGGGACCCCAGTCCCCAGCAAGTGAGCAACCTGATTTACCATCCACAAGCAGGCAACTGGAGGATTCATCTGTGCAGAAAATGAGCATTGCAGACAAACGTCCTCCAATGACTGATAGTTACTGGTTCTCTCAATGCCAACGCTGATGGATGCTTAAACACCCTGCAGTGAACTCCATCAGTCAACAAGCCCAATTCCCACCCAGAGATTCCAGGCGGTGTTTTGTGCCTCACCTCCAAACGCAGATGTCCAGCCCAAGATCACCAGCTCGTAAGGAAGGCCTCCAGGTAGGGTGACCCACCATCCTGGTTTACCAGGGACTCAAGGGTTTCTCAGGACACTGGGCATTCAGACTCAAACGGGAGAAGTCCCTGGCAAACCAGGACAAGTTGGTCACTCTACTCCGGCAAGTACAAGCAAGATCCAACAGCTTGGCTTTTGCTTAACAATTTGCAAGCCTGACTTTCTCTGTGCACAGCTTGCAAGCTGTGTGCACAGTTATCTGCTATAATTTATAGGGTCTTGAGGCAAAACCTGCCAAAAATTGTATTAAATGGCTTGTGACTTTTGCTGATCCTTTCCCAGCCTTTGACACAATATGTAGGGAAAATTATGGTCTACACTATTCATAATGTCCAGTCGGGTCAAACAAAGATGTGTCCTGGCTTCTTCTATTATTAACTTGATCTTTTTTTTTTTTTTTTTTTTTGAAGCTCTAACTAGCTTTATTCAACAATTATGAATCGGGCAGTAAATAATCTAGTAAATAGAAGGTCCCATTTAGTAAATAGAAGGTCATTCTTAACTTGATCTTTATCACTTGAAACCACTTTTGGATGAGCTGCAGGTTTGCTTCTTGCTGGACTCAGTGCAGCCCGCCAGCCAGTGTCAGTTCTGAAGGGTCAGAGTCTGTGCCAGGCACGCAGTTAAATGTGGTCTCACCGTGCCATCCTGCCCTGCACTGGAAAACAGAAAGCCAAGCAGTCTTTGGGATGCAAATTACCTCATTTTCATGTCATGGACCAGGAATGGTCTTGATAGACAATTGATACTACTATCTAATTACCTCCAGAAACATTCTGGATCTGAGATAATAATTTTAATAGCTAGCCTCCAACTTTAGGGAGATGTATAGAAAATAATTATAAATAGTAAGTTACCTTATTTAGTTACTTTGGGAGGACATTTCACAACCGGTTTAACTAGCAGATCTGTTGCTCAAAATGAGACGTGCTGCAGGTTTTTGCGTGTGTGGCCAAGTAGGGAAGATGGTTAGCAACCTGCTTTACCGTGTCTCTAGGCTAATTTTTATTGCTGTCATACTTTAGGATGTGGAACTGTGGGGCCTCAATTACCCATCTGTTGCATTGCTAGAGAACTCTCAAAGTTCCTCCCAAAGCAAATCTTGGCTCTGCCGGCAAGGACTCCCTTGACGCACTTTGGAGGGGATGTGGGTTGGCCTTCTCTTTAGGAACGTGTTCTTGTCGGTGACTGAGTTTTCATAAGAGGATCGAATAAAAGTTCCAGCCCAGTTTATTATTAAGGCATGTGGCTCATTTCTTATTTGGCAATGGAAAGCACCACCACTGCAAGTAGAAGCTAAAACCCATAGACACAAAGTACTTTTCAAAAGCTTGGCTAAGAGAAATGCCGTTTGTGGACAAGTGCCTATAAAGTATGTATTCTGTTCAATCTCTAGACATGTATTCTTAAGTATATTACCAATTCAGCCAGAGCAGCAGACTTCTGTGCTGTGACTACCTCCCATGGCTTCCTGGAGAATTACTTTTCATGCTTTCTGCTTTGGTTTGTGGCCTTCGACCTACACTGAGGGACATTATACAAAATACAGTTTTGAACGTTGAGCCCCTATCTGTTGTAGGGATGTTGTTGAGGGCATCGCTTATTACATTCACAGTGGCCTCTTCATGAGAACCACTCATCGAAGTGAATATACTCTTTGGCCTCACTATCTAGAATAGTTGCTTTTTCTTAGCAACCTGCAAATACTCTGAATCTTATAATGTGTCATATTTCCCTCTCTCCATCAGCTGCTAGGGTCTTAGAGCTAAATTAATGAACAATCATGAGACCATACAAAGGGGACTAATCACGAGGATTGACACCACTGATGAGTATAGAATCAGAGCATGGGGTGCTGACAATATGCTCTAGGGGGCTGTGCCTGCCCCATTGGGTGTCAGGGAATCCCCTCCCTAGAGGAGGGTTGGAGATGATCGTAAGTCCCTCCAAACCAGTCCTACAGAGGTGCCTGCAGATCATCCCTCTTCCTTAGAGTGAGGGTTAAGGTCAGGTGCAGTAGGGCAATGACAAGGGGAGAGAGGCAGATCTGCTGGTATGGGTCTCCCATACTAGCTTCCTATCTTGTGACACATATGACATGACTGACAACTGATGGACATTGAATATGAAGTCAGGCACCATGTGCTTTCCATTGTTTCACCCATCATGGCCCCCAGGTCAGGGTACATTCTCACCCCCAAAATCACTTCCAGTATGTGAGCTGGGAAATAGTACACTATTGACGTTTAAAATGTGGGCTCTGAAGTTCACACTGCACGTATTTAAAAAATTTTTTTTTCCAGGCTGTTGTTGGTTTTTGAAATTTATTTTTGGTGTCTTTTGCCATTAGAGATTATTATTATGTTATTTATTTAGGATAAGGTTTTCTGTGTACTCATGTATATGGGTATGTAATTCAGTATGTGTGTGTAATCAAGTCTTTCAACAATATTCTTTGTACCTGTGCTCTTGTTTAATAAAGACAGCCCTTACTAATTCCAAAATTATGAAAAAAATAAAATAAAAGCGTGGGCTCTGGAGTTGAGGGCCAGTATCAAACCCTGTCTCCACACTCATTAGCTGAGTGGCCTTGGGTAAGAAATTTAGTCTCTTCATCTATAAAATGTACAGAACTGCTTATCACACACAGCTGTTATAGGAGACACATTATATAGCTACTGTGAATCGTCTAGCACAGAGCTTGACACAGCAATAGATGTTTGCTATGAAGAAGTATATCACGGTCATTAAGAGTTTGGGCTTTGGAATTGGATATAGTGGGGTTCAAAATCCAGCTCTTCCTGGGCTAGCTGTGAAACTTTGGGCAAGTTCCTAACTTCTTTAGTCCTTTGCTTTTTTTTTCTTTTTTCATCTGTAAAATGGAGCTAATAGTACATATAAAACCTTTGGCACACCACTTGAAATGAAGTGTGGGCTCTATAAATGATAGCTCTAATTGCTTGTTATTTTACTGCTACACCAGGAGAGAATGCAGCTCAAGCTAAACAAGCAAGAGGGACCACTTAAGGGAGATTGCCAGAGCTGCCAACCCTTTGTGGCAACAGGGGAAGTGATCTCCATCCCCAGCATACGGTAGTAACACAAAGACTTAGATTTATTGTTCTCTGTGTGCTCAGCAATGAGCTGAGAATTTTATATTTTTGTTTTATCTGGATCTAGGTATGGTGGATCTTAATATTTTGGATTTTTAAAAAAAACTTTTTTGGTCGCGCCATGCGGCATGTGTGATCTCAGTTCCATGACCAAGGATCGAACCCGTGCCCCCTGCATTGGAAGCACGGAGTCTTAACCACTGGACCAGGGAAGTCCCAGGATCTTAATATTTTGGGGGCCACAAGCACACAAGTCCCAATCTGGGTCCAATGAGGAGACAGAAACCACATAGGGGTTTAAGAAATGGAACTTTAATTAAAGAATATTGTGCTATGATAAAAGAATAACTATAGGATATAAACAGAACCCTATACAGCTACTCTCCCTTCAGCTGAGGAAGATGACCCATGGAAGGGGGCCCCCTTCCCAGGCTGGGGATCAGACCCCGTTGGAGAAGGTGTCATGGCCCCCACTGGAGGCTGAGAGATTAGCTGGTGCCTGGGCCAGAGCTGGTCTGCAGCTGACGGACAAGGAGGAAGCAAACCTCCAGGGCACAGTTGAGCCACAACCTGCTGGGTAGGCATGTGGGCATGTAGAGGGGGTCAAGTGGCAGTGTAGGCGGGTGCCGTGGCACGCACAGTGTCTGGGTTGGGAGGGTCATGGGAAAACGATCACCAGGCCAGGCAGGACTGCAAGGTCTCTGGAGGACCTTCTGGGCACGTGGGTGGGGCAGAGCACCACAGGATGTCTTATACCTGGCAAAGCCAGCAAGAGAGGCCCCTTCCTCCTGCAGTGTTCTCCCATCACCCTCTACTGAGAAAGCTTACATTATAGCATTATGCTCACTGTACAGGAGAGATGCTTATGGGAATTCTGCCCATCAGCACAGAGCTGGTATTGGTGGGTGAATTTGGAGTTGAGGAATAATACATGAATAACTAGCACAGTTATTGGTGGGGGCATGTGAAGAAACTGGGAAAACATAAGTGTGGATCTATACACTCATGCATGTGCTCATATATATATATACATAATCTCCCCTGCTCATGGGGGATACTACTCCTAGGGTGTTCACAGACCCCAAGTGAAGAGTGCCTGGAGGGGAAGTTATTCAAAGGCAGGCTTGTCTGTGGTTGTGGGGCAGCCACAGGAAAGCCTGGACAAGGCATTGAACCCTCTGGGGAGGTGGGGCATTTTGCATTATTTTTTAACTCTCAGATCTCCTATCTGCATATGTAAGCTGAAAGTGCCTTCAGGGTAGATTTTGCCTTTGAGAAACTAATGGTAAAACTAACTTGGTGCACTGAATTAGGAGTCAGAAAAATCTGACCTTGCCGTGTGTCCTGGAGCACATGGCCTTGCCTCTCTGAGCCTCAGTTTCCCCAAGTGAAAACTGGAACCTTAAGTAAGCCGCCTTCCCTGCCACTGTACCACAGGCTTGCCATGGCAATCGGCATGTTAAGTCTCTGTAGAGAGTAAAAGGGTTCACGTCCTTGTTGCATGTCTCTGTGCTCTCCTCCCGCCACTGTGTCCCAAACTTCAGCTTCCGCAGATGCTCAGTACATTTTTTTCATCAAAGGAGTAGGAGGACGGGTGCTTCAAATGGGAGCAGCGGGCATTCCGGAGGCACTGACAGCAGAGTTTGGAAGATGGAAAAGAAAAACCAACTTTTCTCCCCTACACCTGCAAGTGTGACGTTAGGAGCCAGGAGAGCTCAATGCTGCCATCTGCTGGTCAGTTTCTGTGTAGCAGCATCAAAATATTAATAGTTTTACAACACTATTGTTTAAACTTACCTAAGGACCTGGAGGGAGGATGTGGCATTTGTTGAGCACCTACTGTTTACAAAGGACCATCTTCAACGGTGGTATGAATGCAGATGTGAATTAGTCTTGGATGCTGCCTGTAAAGAGGACACAGATTCTAGAGAGCCAGGGCTGCTTCTCAATGGCTGTGTTCTCCAAGCACATTCTTCGGCTGCTTTCAACTTCAGTTTTCTCAGCAGGTGGATGGACAGAGGATTTGGAGGGAGGGCCTTAAAAGATGGAGAGGTTGTTACAGGTGGGTACTGAGAAGGAAAGGAGGGCATCCTAGGCAGACTAAGACTAAGGGTTTGTCTAAGACGAAGGGTTTCAAAACATGCCCTTTGGAAAGCCTGACACGTGCCCTCTTCTTGTCCCCTTGTTTGTGAAGCCAGTTAGGCTTCAGATCTCTAAGCATCTCTCCTCCCCTGACAGCTGCTCAGGGGCAGGGACAGAGGAATTGGAAGGACTTCTTGAAGGAAGAATGAAACCAACTCCTGTGTAGTCTCTGCCAACTTTAAGAAGTAGGAACCATATCATTTCCTTTGAAATATTCCATTATATGAATATATTATCATTTATTTACACATTCTACTGTGGATGGACATTTGAATTGCTTCCCATTGTTTCCAGTTTTTTGCTGCCTTGGACATTCATACACATACATTTCTGTCAAGTATATACTCAGGGGGTGGAATTATTGGGTTGTAGACCATGTGCATTTTCAACTTTATAGATAATTACAATTTATTATCCCAAGAGGTTCCACCAATTGAAACTCACGTTATAAGTGTGTATGTTTGTGTATGTATGGAGGAACGGGGGATCCCTATTACACCAAATTCACTGCAAGCACTTGATATTGTCTGATTTTTTAAGTTTTGCTAATTTGGTGGGGTGAATGGTGTCTTGCTGGGTTTCCATTTCCATTCAATGGTGACTCTGTACATGTTATTCACAGCTGAATCTTGAAGTATACCATAATTACTTTTCCTAATTTGTACATTTAAAATTTTTCTTGGAGTAAACAATTTTTTCTTTATTGATTTACCATATTTTTAAGTACTTAGAACGTTTCATTCCCAGCGCTCTGCTATGAGTTTACGTCACCACATAAAGTATTCTGTAAATTGAATTGCCTTGGAGATACCTTTCCTGGTCTGGAGCTTTCCGACCTGCCCCCTCTGTGTTGATTGCTCTGTAAGCTCACTGCACCGCTGCTAGCTTGTTTTGTTGTTGTTTTTTTTTAAACCGTCATCCTGGGCATTCTCATTGCCAGTTTCTTGTGTTTTCCTGGATCCCATATCTTCCTCTTTCTTGATTTTTACTCCCTTATTTTTTTGCAGTACATCCTCCACCAGTTTCCTGAGAAAGAATGCTCAGAAGGTAAGTTTTTGGAAATCTTGCACATGTGTAAATAGCTCTATCCTCAGACTTGAGTAATTATTTTGTCTTGATATGTAGTTCCATGTTGGAAAACATTTCTGCTATGAATTTTGAAGGCATACCTACATTGCCCATAAGGGTATGATTTTATTAAGAAGTCTCATGTCTTTCTAATTCTTGATTTTTGTGTGTTTCTTATTTAAAATTTTTTTCTGGAAGTTTCTTTTTATTCCTGGGACTCTGTAACACCACAGTGGTATGCTATGTATGAATTCTTTTTCATCCATTTCACAGGGTGCTTTGGGTATCCTTTCAATCTGGAAACTCATGCCTGTCTATTCTGGAAAGGTTTTTAAAAAATTATTTACCTAAAAAATGTTTCCCCAATGTGTTTTTCTGTTATTTCTTTCTGGAATTTCTACTCATCAAATGCTGCATCTCTAGATTGATTTTCTAATTTTCTCACCTTTTTTTCTCCTATTTTCTATCTCTTTTTCTTCTCATACTAGGTTTTGGAGGATTCCTATAATTTTATATTCTTTCTGTAGAATCATCACTTATGGTTTTTCTTAAATAAAATTCATTGGATCTTTTTTGTCCTGTGACTGCTCTTTTATTTATTTATTTATTTTTTTAAACAGCCTACTCTTGTTTCACGTTTATGAACCTTCTTTTATCTTTCTGAGTATATTAGTGGCATAGTTTTAGTTTTTTCTATCTGCCTGGTTTTTGTGTTTTCTAAATTGTTTTCTAGGTGTGCTGTTTTTCTCTTTGGCCTCCATCTTTCATGTTAAAACTTTGTGATAATTTCTGGAAATCCTTTAGTGAGGCACTAAAACATCTACTGGAAGGTCTGTGTGCATGAGTAGGGCTTGTCAACTGGTGGCCTTCACTGTCGGTGACTGTGTAGGGATCCCCAAATGTGAATTCCTATAAATCTTTTTGGGGAAGAAGGTGGCCATTCCCCCCCTAGAGGAATCTACTAGTCTCCTGCTTGGCATGTGGCTTTGGAGTAATAAATCTGCTACCAGCATTCTAGAGCAGAGGACAGAGGACAATGTTTGGGCTCTGTGGGCTGAGAGGGCGGGAGCCTCAATGCTCATGGTATTGTCCATATTTAATCCCATGTTGATTCCAGCATCTAATGCCCACCTGCGACTAAGCCTGGTGCCCCTGAGGCCAGAGGGTGAAACATTTCCTCTGAGTAGACCTCCCGTGTTTTTGCTAAGGTGGAGGAGGGAGAGCTACAGACTCAGTGAGTGGAGAAGAAAATCTAGGACTGTTATTGATTTTTATTCAAACTCTCAACCAACACTCCGGCTTTTAGCTCTACTCCGTATTCTGGTTGCACTAGTTCAGGTAACTGGCTGAAGCCAGTGTAACTAACAAACAAACAAAACCAGAAACGCCTAAACATGTAGTGGCTTAGAGAAAATAGAAGTTTCTTACATGTTCTTATGTGAAACAGTGCCGTGGTGGGCAGTCTGGGTTGGCGAGAGTCTTTGCTCCACGTGGTCATTCAGGAACCCAGGTTTCTTCCATCTTGTTGCTCTGCTGTCTCCTAGGACACGGTCCTCCTCTGCATGGTCAAAGCCGGGCCAAAGGCATCTCTGTGTTCCAGTTCTGAAAAGGACAAAGATGAGAGAATAGCAGACACCCAGGGTGTTTGGGCCCAGACCCAGAAATGGCACACATTACTTCACACACACTTGGTCACTGATCACTTAGGCTATAGCCGCAGTCAAATGCAAGGGAGGACGGAAAATGTAGAGTCCAGCTGAGCAATCATGCGCCCAGCTCCCGTTCCATTACTCTGAAGGAAGAGAACAGATATTGTGACTCTGCTGCCCCCTCCTGGTGCCTCCAATTCCTGACGCTCTCCAGGATTCTGCTCTGTGAGTGTTAGATCCTTGGCTGTCTCCTCCACCAAGCAAGAACGTGGGGTTTTCTCCCGCCTGTTGGATTAGCACACAGTCATTTCTTTTCCAATTTCTAATATTTTGTTGACATCTCCTCTCTGCTGTTGTTTCTTCCCCCAATTCTCTTGTTCCTGTGGTGCTATGGGCTTTTTACACCTTTACTAGCATACTAATGGTATTTAAGAAAGCAGTGGCAAGAACTCATAGGTTCAATCTGCCATGTTTCAGAAACTTTAAATTATACCTTTAAATATTTCTTCAAGTTCTTTCAATTCCTATGATGTCTTTGGGTATAGTTCCCCTCTATTGAATGTTCTTCATTTGTCTTCCATAGCTATAATTTTCTCTCCTGTTTTAAATTGTTTGTTCATTCCAAAGTATGTGTCTTTGATTTGGGATAAGATAAAGAAATATTCCATCTCTTTTTGTGTTTTCCAGTGTCTGTTCTTCTGCTGTTCCTGGTGTACTGTTCATTTCTGGAATGCTTCTTTTCTCTTCACTTCTTTTCAAGATCTCCATCAGGGTCTGTCTTATCTCCTCTGTTGTCTTGTCTGATCTTACCTGGCCTCTTACGTATCTGCTTAGAATTTTTGTGTAATAGAAGAATTTGCTTTATTACATTTATGAAATTCATGGTGATGTATTTGAACACAATTTCCAACTGCTGTGTAGTGATATTTTTCTATCATTCTGGCATTCATTTGACAAATATTCTGTCACTTTCCTATTTTTATGGAGTATCTTTTTATAGAGACCATGTTCCTCTTGATTATTATTTATCTGGGCGTGAGACAAGTTCTTCCTCAAGTAGATATTTGTAAGACATTCACTGGGGAGCAGGGCAGGACTGTGTTTCAGGACAGCTGGAATCTTCCCTAGGACACAGGGCTGTGTGTCTGAGTTATTTTGGCATTTACTTTTTCCAGGCTAACAGAGCATGGCAGAGGCAGAGCTCACAGTGGACAATATTTCTCCTCCAGCCTGCCACACTGACAGAGGACTTTATGCAATATGGCTTGCCTATATGGCTTCTCATTTTACCAACTGTGCTTCTTCGTATGACAGAGAAATACACTTCTATGTTGCTTAAACCTCTTTAATTGGGGGCGTCTTTGTTACAACAACCTAACTTGCATCTTGCCTAACACAGTTTCTATAAATGTTTGCTGGTTGAATGAATGAATACAGGTATCTATTGATGTAGAATTGAACACATGGGTGATATACTTTCTCCCAAAATCTAATGATACTTTTTTGGTACCAACGCTTGTTCTGTTTATGGCTATCCCTAGGAAGACTGAGATACTACCTCATTCTAAAATATGGCAGGAAACTAATTATATAGAAGAGTTTTCAAAAATTTGGAAGGAGAGACCATATAACACTTGTTTACAGTGTCTTATCATTGTTCACTTGCTTGTTTATATCTTATTTTAAGCTCCTTGTTGGCAGGAAGCATGTCTTTTTAATTTTTTCCTTTTGATGAATCAGTGTATTTTACAAATCTTTGTATCTTGTAGAACTAGCATGTAAACGTGATTTCTTTACTGAATTAATGAGTAACAAGAAAGTATTGAGATCATTGTGTAGCGTAAAAGGGAACTAACATTTCTTGAGCACCTTCTATGTGTCCAAGGTTATGGGAGAGCATTTTGGAATTTGGTTGACTTTGAGGATAAAGACAGGTGACAGAAATGTTCAGAGTTGACCTTCAAAGGAGGGGAAGCTACTGTGTTTTGCTGGTCGTGTGCTCCACCTGGGACTCATGGGGGAAGGTACAGCTTTCACTGGTATGCGTTGGGCCTTCGTGAACAAAAACCTGGGGAATTGTGCTCTATACACAATCAAGGTCCACAGAGACCTTGTAAAGATGGATGAGAGGCCAAAATGAACCAGGAGAGATTTGCTAACAGGTCCCTGTTAACATTATCTCCTTGGACTCAAAAAAATTAATTTCACAAATTCAGGATCAGGGAACATCTGACTCAGGAAGGATCCCTGGGAAAAAGTCTAGGAATTTGGGTTGGCTCCAAGACTAAAACAAAATAAAAACTTTTTTTTGCCATGTTTAGCGACAAAGATGTAAAAACAAGAACAAGGGAGGTGATAGTCCCATTCTACATTGCTCAGTGTATTACACGAGGCCTGTATTTGGTGTGGAGAGTATCAAATGTACAAGGCTTATGTTCAAGGATAGAAAAGCCATCACGTTGAGGATACCATGTCATGAGTACTCTAGAGGGGTACAGAGAGTGCTGAGGCAATGTTATCTCACTGCTCAGGACCAGAAAGGTGAAGAACGCTCCTCAGAGACCCCATATCAGTTGATATCTGAAAGATAATTAGGAGCTCCATAGATGGATATTTTAATCCAGATGGCAAAAAATGGACACTGGTAAAAGGACAGTCTTGAGAGGGAAGAGCATGGGCAAAACCACTGTCCAAGACGCACAGTGGCTTGGAATGGGAGCAAACCAGACTCGAGTGGGGAGCCCTCTGTTGGTGACTGAGAAGAGTACAGTCTCGCACACTATGCTGTGGGCCTGGAGGCTACGGAGAGATTCTGAGTTCGACGGTGAAGGGACCACTCTGGAGGAGGGGGCGGGGGAGGGGAAGAAAGGTGAAGTAGCAGCAGGATAAAGGACCTTTGGAGGAAAGTCAGAAACGTGTAAGGGGAAATGTTATTAAGTTTCTGCTGTGTGAGGTGAGATGTGATTCTTCTTCCATCTCCCCAGGAAATAGTCTGTAAACTCTTCATATCAAGGTAAGAAGGGAGAGAGGGAGAGAGGGAGGTCACCTGAAAGCCACGGGAAGGCTGGGTTAGACATGAAATGCCTGAGAGAAGAAGACTCAGGAGGACACAATTACTGACGTCTTCAAAGTCCACAACACTTGTGCGAAGGTCATAACTGTGTCCTGTGGGTAGAAAGTGGAGGGAGACAGATTTTGATTCTCACTAGTCTGAGAGCAAGCCATTTAGAATGGACTGCTTCAAGAAGTACTGAGCTCCCCATCACCAGAAGGATACGAGCAGAAATTGGTTGGCCATCCGCCAGGGGGGCTGCTCACATGATTTCTGCATGAGGTGGAATGTTGCCAGGTGAGTCTGAGGCCCCTAAGCTTTCAGTGGAGGCTGAGAAAGGCAGTCTCATCCCCTTGGGTCCTCTGTTCTCAACCAATTCATTTAGGCACACTGAGACGGCCATTTCTCATTTGATGGAAGGTGTTAAATTGCACCTATGTGTTCAGATTAAGCCTTGGGGGAAGGACTTCCCTGGAGGTCCAGTGGTTAAGACTTCTCCTTCCAATGCAGGGGATGTGGGTTCGATCCCTGGTCGGGGAGCTAAGATCCCACATGCCTCGCGGCCAAAAACCAAAACAAAACAGGAGCAATATTGTAACAAATTCAATAAAGACTTTAAAAATGGTCCACATCAAAAAAAAAATCTTAAAAAAAAAAGTCTTGGGGGACACAGGGCATATCTAGAAAGAAATGAAGGAGAAGGCAGAATCTGCAAGGAGAGAGGAGAGAGAGGGGTCGTTGATGATGATCCAGAGCTTAAATTCCAAGAGTCCAGCATACTCCATCTGAGCCAGGTGTTTAGACATCATTTTCCCTTGAGGGCTGTGTCCATTAAGTTCTCTGTGGGAAACAGAATCACCCCAGATGGTACCCATGAAGATGCTGTAATAAAGAGATTACTGACAGAGGTGTGGGCAGGTTACGGGAACAGACAGGGAAGCGAGAGGCTTATAGAAACTAGCAGCGGTGGGAAGTCTTCATCACTCCCAGGTTGAAGGGATTAGGAAAGGAAATTGTGTTCTGGGCCCCTTGAGAGCTGGAGCCATGGAGGAGGGATCTCCTGAGGGAACTGCGACCATGGGGGTCATACCGGCAGATGGACACATGCTGGTGAAGAGAGTGGGGAGCAGGGGAGAGATACCCCAGCGCTATCACCTCCTGCCTTCCAGAATCCCCCTGCGCCTCCCTTGGTTAACCCAACAGGAAGCCAGAGGCAAAGGAGCCAGGAGGACTCAGTCTGCAGGGCTGAGCCCCCCCAGCACAGAGACAGGTAAAGAAAAAAGTGGAGGAAGGGGTGACAGGAGAGAATGACCCGCATAAGGGCTCCTTTCCTTGCCTCTTGTGACAGAGACTGCAGGCTGCCCCACAATATCCCACCGCTGGACTGCAGACACATCAGTGGGCCATTTTGGACCATGAAGATGATGGCAGAGAAACTGCAGTGAGCCTGGTCCCCAAAGCCACAGGGCTGCTGCCCCAGCCCCAGACTGCCTTTAGGATTGTTACATGAAACAGACGCAAGTTAGCAATGGCTCGGAGCTGCCGACCTGTGCCCGCCTAAGCTATTATAGCCTTTGTGGATTTTGAGAAGGACAGAGTCCCCATCTTTCAGGAAGCTTCAAGATCTGACTGCATGTTTTTACAGGGACCTAGTTCTCTTCTTGCCTAGGACCCCCAGCCCTGCGATGGCTCAGAGCAGCTATTACCTTGCCCAGAGAAGCTCTCTTCCAGCATAGACGTCCTTCCAGTGCTCTCTGCAAAGTGTCAGCCCCGAGCAGATAGGCAGGCTGGCGCTGAGTGATAGATGCCCCAGCTCTGTGTCTCTCCTCCCCAGCTGGGCTCTCTGTCCTGCACTGGTGTTCTCCCCATCGTGGCTGTGACTTCTCTGCCCCAGACAGCCCATGGGAGGGCAGTTGCTGGCAAGAATCACTTCCTGCTGGGGCCTGAGTTGAGAAGAAAGAGAGAGCCCATCTTGCAGCACCATCTCACTTCCTGTGTGACTCCATTAAGCCTCCCCTGGAAGCAGCAGGGACCCCTGCTCATACCACCCCACGGAGTGTAGGATGCCAGGACTTGACCGGAAGTGTGTGTGTGTGGCAGGGGCGAGGGCTGGGGTGGACGTGGGGGGGTTGGGATGAGGGAGGAACAACAAGGCATGTACAAGTTGTATGAATTTCTTTTTTTTTTTTTAAATAAATTTATTTATTTATTTTTGGCTGCATTGGGTCTTCGTTGCTGCGCGCGGGCTTTCTCTAGTTGTGGTGAGCAGGGGCTACTCTTTGTTGCGGTGCCTGGGCTTCTCATTGCGGTGGCTTTTCTTGTTGCAGAGCACGGGCTCTAGGCGTGCGGGCTTCAGTAGTTGTGGCACGCAGGCTCAGTAGCTGTGGCTCGCGGGCTCTAGAGCATGGGCTCAGTAGCTGTGGCGCACGGGCTTAGTTGCTCCGCGGCATGTGGGATCTTCCCGGACCAGGGCTCGAACCCGTGTCCCCTGCCTTGGCAGGCGGATTCTTAACCACTGCACCACCAGGGAAGCCCTGTATGAATTTCTGACAATCCTATTTTGTATCAGTATTTCTTCAGGTTACAAAGCAATTTCACAGAGAGTTTCACTTCATCTGAGAAGTTTGGAAAGAGCAGTTTTCATTCCCATTTTGCAGATGAAGAAACAGGTTTACAGGGGAAAAGTAACTTACCCAGTGACAGGTAACTGGTAATCAGTCAGGCTAGCAGTAAAACCCAGTTTCTGGTATTTATGCCAGATCTTCCCCTTGTTCCAGAGAGCTCTACGTGGTGAAAGAGAACTCCCCTTCCTTAGTGGACATTTTATGAAGTGACATTTCAAGAATTCTGAAGGTCTCCCTCCTCCCTGCCGTGGAACAGAGATAAAGTGGTTGTCAGGGGACACATCGCAGGTGTCCCAACTCCGTAAGTGACAGAGACAGTTCCAGAGAGCTCATCTAGACGCTTCAGACCTGTACTTTATGACAAAGTGTGGGGTGTGGATGGCATGTGAGCTGTGTATATGGAAGTGGGTGGATGTTATGATATGTGTCAGTGAGGTGTGGCATGTATGTGTCTGTGGAGTAGTGTGTATATGTTGGGTGTGTTCGCTTGAGGGTGTGTGGGGTGGGTGTGTAATGTATGTGACATGATGGTTGGGGTGTGTGTGATATACTGTGCATGTCTACGGGGTGTGTATGTGCGTTGTGCATCTGTGCTGTGATATTCATGTGTGTGAGTGTGACGGTGGGTCTTTCTGAGTCTGCTGATGCAGTACGTGTGCGGGGGTGGGAGTGTATGTATCTGGGGATGGCGGGTCTGGCGCGGAGGGAGCCGGGACAGGACGCTCACGTCTTAGCGGCACGTGTGTTGTGGCTCACGGCTCCCTGGTACCCGCCCCGGCGTCCCTGCCTAGTTGGTCAGCATGCCCAGCCGAGGCCTGTTTCAGTGCGTCAGCTGGGGCTTCCTCTGTTCCAAACAGGCCCCCATCCTTGGCACAGACCGAGGTTTCACACTGGTTCGTCCCCAACAGCAGGTCCCCTCCAGGCCAGGCCAGCTGCCCCGCTCCCTTGGGACTTCCACCCACAGGAGCAACGCTCCCTGCCCAGGACGGGGGGAGCCATGCCTGGGCCGGACAGAATAGCCACGTCAGCAGCTGCCCTCCCTGCCCCTGAAAATAGTCAAAACTAGTGCCTGCCCCCAGCGCTCTGCAAACGTACGCAAATCCTTAGGTGGGGAGGGTGGGCCCCCCTCAGCTGCCATCCTCTCAGTGAGGCCTGCACCACCTCCCTCTTTCAGACAGCAACGCACCCTTCACTCTCACCCACCTGCACCCTGACCCCTCACACTGGTCCCTTTTCTCTCTCTTTTTTAAGATAGCACTTTTCACCTTCTAACACACTGTATAATTTACTTGTTATGTTTCCTCTTTGTCTCCCCCCACTAGAATGTAAGCTCCTTGAGGGCAGGGATCTGTACTTAGAGGAGAGGATGCAGGACGTTTAGAAGGTGCTCAAAAAATATATAGGGAAGAAGGGAGGGACTTAACGCCAACATCCCCCCTGGGCCAGGCCCATGGTGAGAGGTGTGGCGGAGCGTCCCTTCCCTGGTACTACTGGGGACAGCCAGAGGCCAGGGGGCAGATCCGGGGCTGCAGATGGGTGGGAGGCCTGCCAGCTTTCCAGCCACCAGCCTGATGGGAAGGCACAGCTGTGGGTGGGAGGGGAGCCGGGAAGGATGTGCTCAGTTTCTGGGGAAGGAACTGCTGGCCAAGGATGCACTTAATTTAGCCCAAGTCTGGCATGGAGCGGGGAGTGGAGATTAATGCAGATCAGGTGCTGTTCTTTCCTTGGGGCTGGGGCTGAGGCTGGGAGCTGGGCTGGGTCAAGTGTGTTACTGGCCCAGGGTGAGATAAACACTCTCTTGGGACAGTCCTTCCTCTAGGAGGACAGGACGGCCGGATCTCGCCTGCCAGGGCCACGGTGAGCAAAGCGTCGGCGTAGGGCTTTACAGCCTGCGTGTGCCTGTCACAGGTGTGGTCTCATTTGGGCCCCAAAGCCCCCTGCCAGGGAGCTAAAGTTTCCATTTTACAGGTGCGGGGGGCGAAGGGAAGCTGCAAGGGCAGGAGGGGCTCGCAGGAGGGCAGCTGGAACCCAGGGCTCCAGATCCAGTGCTCGCTCCTCCCTCTTCCGTCTCCTGAGTGTGATGGAAGGAGACAGACCCCTTACCTGCTTCCTGGTTGCAGAATGGGCCCACTGGAGAGGGGGGGCAGCCCCTCCAAGCCCGTACCAGGTCCCGTGCTGATCTCAGGAAGGCAGAGCACACCCAGGCTGGGAATCAGAACAGCCAGGGTTGATCTCTGGTTCGGCTCCAGATTGGTCAAGCCACCGCCGCTCCCCAGGGCTCAGTTTCCCCACCTGGACAAGCCTGTCCAGCTGATGGTGCTCAGGTGGGCTCCACTGAGACTCAGGCACAGCTAGGCTTTTCCACCGTGGACACCACTCACTGGCCAGGAGCTTCCAGAGGCTTCTGTGGGAGCTCATACTCATTCTTTCTTTCCTCCCATCTTCCCTTTCTCTTCCCCTCCTCTTGTCCCTCTGCCCTGGGCCAGGGGATCTGAATAAAGACCAAGAAACTCAGCTGTTCTCCAAGGGACAATGCTCAGCAGCCGCTCCAGAGCACCGCTGTGGCCGTCGTGGCAGCTGCCTGGGCAGGAAAGGACTGACGCCTCATGGGGGGGACTCTGGTTGGAGCTCTGCTCACCCCAAGGTTTGAGTGATGATGGTGGGACCTCAGCCTTTCAATGACTTTCACTTCAAAATGGGGCCAATGGTGGAAACAACCCAAATGTCCACCAACATTTGGCGAATGGTTGATGAATGATGAATAGATAAATAAGATGCGGTGTATCTATCCAATGGAATGTTGTTCAGCCATAAAAAAAGAATGGGATACTGATTCATGTGGCAATACGGATGAACCTTGAAAACGTTATGCTGAGTGCAAGAAGCCAGTCACAAAAAGTCACATGTTGTTTGAATCCATGTATGTGAAACATCCAGAATAGGTAAATCCAAGAGACAGAAAACAGATTTGGTGGTGGCCAGGGGCCGGGCAGAGGGAAAGCAGGGGAGCAACAGCTTAATGGGTAAAGAGTCTCCTCTGGGGATGATGAAAATGTTTTGGAACTAGATAAAAGTGGTGGTTGCACGACATTGTGAATGTACTAAATGCCACTAAATTATAATCCTCAAGTGGTGAATTAAAAAAAAATAAAAACAAAGAAGTGGTGAATTGTATGTTACATGACTATTACTTCAATGAATGCATTAGTCCCAGGGTGACCGCCCCTCCCCTCCCTCCCTCCCCAGACTCTGCTGCCTCCAGATACCACCGCTGTCCCACCAACACCCCCTCCTCTACTACCACTGAGGTTCAACCCTTCTTCAATTCCAGGCCAGCCCTGACTGCAGGCAGGGGGTTCTTCAGCCGCCTCATGCTGAGCCCATCTTTCCGCGGATCCAGCAAGCTTGATGCAGCCGTCCCTATTTAGCTAACCCTACTGTGTAGCAGCGCCCCGCTGAGCATTTACAACCCCCTCCCGGGCGGGAACTTTCTCCCCACTTGCCAGAGGAGAAGATGTGAGGTGCCCAGTGCCCCTACATTGTGGCTCTCCCGTGGTTGGCTAGACCTCAGTCCAGCCCCTTGCACTGCCAAGCAGACCTACCATCCCCCCCAAACCACCTTAGACACCCCAGTGCAAGTTTCCCCCTCTGCCTCACTCCCAACCTTCTGCCGTGCACAGGGTGCTATGGGTATAGGCCTCCCCACCCCGGGGGAGGTGCATATATATAGGCCTCCCACTGCATCAGCCTTTAGCCCCCATCAGCCTTTAGCCTGGGCAGTGCCGAGAGAATGTCCCAAACTTTGGGCAAGGCCTGGCCCTCCTGGGATAAGAGCCTAAGGTCAGGACTGCACTCTTCCTTCTAAGACACAATCCCCAGGGCTCTGGAGATGACCAGGCACTCACATTCTCACTGGACATGACGAACTTTGATTCAATAAGATCATGAAGAAAGACCTGCCATTGCTTTGCTGAGTCCCTTAGCACTGCCATCTCACTTCAGCCTCACAGAGGTCCCAGAAGTACAGCGTGGCATAGTGACCTGGGCAACTGGCAACCCTGGGCTCAGTCCCAGTTCTACCACTTACTCACTCTGTGACCTTAGGCAAGTTACTTAACCTCTCTGAAGTTCAATTCCTCACCTGAGAGACAACTGCTTTCCTTTCATTGGCTCGTTGTGAAGACTTGGTTTTCAGCCTGGCTCAGGGTAAGCCCCCAGTATAAGATTGATGCTCAAATTACTGTTATTATTGTCGTTCATATTTCATATTGCCAATGTCAAAGCTAAGGCTCAGAGAGCTGAAGTGATCTATTCAAGGTCACCAAGCCGATATTAATGAGCAATTGGGCCCATGACCATTTCAAGCCAAAACATGGACTTTTTGAAGCAGAGGGAAAGGGCAGGGGCAGTTCTTTGGGGGATGGGGCACCTAGTTGGTTATGGGGGAGGTCTGCGGGGACCTGAGCCTGAGGCTCAGCAGAAAGGCAGGCCTTGGAAGGACAATGCCGGAAGATGGGGCTTAGAAACAGGGGGACACAGGGAGGATGGAGGTGTTGGGAAGGGGGTAGGGCTAGGGGAAGGCTGCACAGGCCACACAGGCAACAAAGGTGTTTTTCTCACCTAGAAGATGAGGTGATGACATCACCCGTGGAAGCAGATCTAGTAGCCAGCCCTGAACCCAAAGCAACCACCACTGGTGGCAGAGGGGCCTCAGGCAGGACAGCCGGTATTGGAGGCGGGGCTGCCCCCGGGCCAGCGTTCTGAGCCTTCCCCAGCCCAGATGGAGTCCCCAGGGGCCTCTAGCATCTCATCAGCATTGCTTGTCCAGCAGCCTCATCCGACAGTTGAGGAAACTGTGGCTATAAGTGACCCGCCCAGGGTCCCACCACAGAACCAGAACTCATTCCCTGTCCGACACTCCTTCACGGCTCTGCACTGAAAACCTAGATGGAGAGGGACAAGGGAGAGCTCCTGGGACCTCACAGCGTGAGAATGAGGTCCCGAAAGGCCCCAGGTCCCCAGTCTCCTCCCCTGACTTCCCCCCGTTTCTGGAATCCCACCATTATAGGCCAGTTCCCTGGGAGTAAGGAACAACTATTCATGTTTAGAGGTAGTTCACAATCACGTGCAGGGACTGCATAGAGTCAAAATTACCCTTAAAGACATCTTAAGAGACAGCTGGGGGACCCTCCACGCAGCCCCTCAATACACCCACGGGGGTGGGCTTCCCTCCCGCCCAGGCTCAGATCCTTGAGTGGTAGCAGGCTTGTGTTTCAAGGTCACACACAAACGGTTCCCCTATATTCATCCAGAATCACTCCCAGCACGAAAAGGAACTGTGCTGGAGACTGGGGACCCAGCCAAGGGTGGTGGATTCAGCCCTCCCATCGCCCGCTTCCTAAATCACTAGCTAAATCATCCTCTCCTCATTCTCTCTCTTGGCCAAACGTGTTCAGCTGAAATGGCACACGTATATCCACGGCTCCCAGGGTGCTCGGTAAGTAAGTTAGCAGGTGCAGCTGCACTGCGTGCTCCAGGCCAGAGGACTGGGCTGGTGTTTACTAGGCCAGGTGGCTGGGTGGAGAGAGGGCATGGGCTCAAAAGTCATCAACACATCAGAACTGGGTTCAAAATCCTGACTTTGCTATTTCATATTTCTGTGGACAAGTTAGCCTCTCTGGTTCTCCATTTCCTTATTTGTCAAAGAGGAAAAAGCAAGACAGTTGAGGGTAAAAGGAAACAAGCTTTTCATGTACCAAACATTCAGGAAACGGTGGTGAGCGTGCACATATACCTCTGCTGGCGGAGGGTGAGGTGGGGGGCTGTTGATGGGGACGTGGAAAGGGAGGTCAGAGATCCAGCACCCTGGGAGGCAGTTGGAAGAGTCGTTTAGGAACCTGGGGGGAGGAGGCTGGGGAGGCTTGTAGGTGAGGGTACCACTGAACCAAGAGGCCCCACCCCAAGTCTAGTCCTGCCCGCCGCACTGGGGAGGTGTCTTGTGAAGCCCAGCCAGGCACGGAGCAAAGGGGTAGACACCAATCCAAACATCAAAGCTGGGCCTGAGGTTTTTGGCCAAATGAGAGCAGCAGGGAGTGGAGAGGCCCAAGAAACCCTGTGTATCTGAGCTCCCTGGGGTTTTAGAGACCTGGGTTGAGTGGCTGGGAGCCTTCTGGATTCCATCCAGACCCCTGGCTAGCCCGGCCCCACTGTCTACTTGACTCATGTCGGGAGGAGAGAGGAGAGAAAACGGAGGCAGGGGAGGGGAAACCACGCAGCTGTTCCCGAGCTGGGGCCTCGGAAATTCGAGCTGAGTCTCAGGCTGCCGGCAGGCAGGAGAGGGCCTCTTGGACGCCCACTTCTGAGGCGCTGGCCCAGTCTCACCAGCAGACCTGGGATTAGCTCAGCAGCCTTCTCTGAGCTCTGAACATCTGCATCCTGGCGTCCGCTTCCCTCTCTCCCAGCCCCCTGAGACGGAGGGGGCGGGGGAAGGGGGAGCAGACAGCTGCGACCTGGGAGGGGAGGTAGGAGGGGCCCCTGAGTGGCCTGAGACGTGGGGATTAGGGCACAGCAATGGTAGAGGAGCCACCTGGGGCCTCATTCCAAAAATGCCTTCCACTCCCCTCATTTTGTGAGCCTGAAGGAGATGGGGTTTAGGAGGAAAAGAGGGGACATAACATCTGTACAGGCCGACTAGATACCAGGGAGGTGCCGGGCACCTGACCTGATACTTCTAACTATATCAAGGTTAGGTCTTATTATTTCTATCCTTTTGCGAAAACAGGCTCAGAGAGGTTAAGTAACGTGCCCACAGTGACTCAGGAAGTTAGTAGTAGAGCCACGATATAAACCCAGGTCACTCTAATTCCAAATCCTGAGTCTTCTCTTTAGCCAGGGCCCAAAGAATTGGAACCAGGCAGGTCAGAATGGGACCCCGGGGAGAGGGAAGACTTATTTGCCTGCCCAAGGCTTAGTGCAATCACAGCTGCATAACTGAGGTCGAGAGCTGAGGAGGAGGGGAGGGGCAACGGCTTTGCCAATTGCTCCTGGAAGAGTTCTCACATTGCAATCTGTCTAGAAGAAAAGATCAGGTGACAAGTCAACAAACCAAGTCATAGGAGGCTCAGCTGAAAAAAAACGGGCTAACTAGCTTAGAGAAGGCTTAGAGGAGGCTGGGTTGTTGCAGACTGACTTGCTCTGTGGGACCGATTCAGCCAGGACAGGCTAGGTTTGGCTGCGATGATGAACAATCCCCAAGTCTCGGTGGCTTACGCACCCAAGGCTCATTTCTTGCTGACATCACAGTACAGGGCAGGAGGGGCTCTGCTCATCCTGGTCACTCAGGGATCCAAGCCAAGTGGGGTTTCCTCCAGACATGAGCATTGCCTGTCCCCCAAACACTGTGGCAGAAGAAAGAGGTGAACCGCACACTGACTTCTAAAGCTTCACATTTCATTGGTTGAAGGAAGTCACGTGGAAACACGTAATTTCAGGGGGCTGGAAGTGCAGACCCACCCAGGGCCCAGGAGCAGATGGAAATGTTTGACGGGCAGCACTAATGACGATCTCAGGGCTGGGAGGGGTAACTGGGCTATGGGTGAATGCATTCAGAAGTCAATTTTAAGTCCACTGAAGCATGACCTGCGCAGGGGAATAATGCGTACCCACCAACAGAGCTATGCAAGCCAAGGCAGGATGGGCACGTTGCAGGAAGGTGGTGGAAGAGACTCTGCCATCGCTGGGGTGACGGGAGATGGCCTGCATGGTGGTGGGTAAGGGCTAGGGCTCTGGAGACAGAGGTGCCTGTGTTCAAATCCTGTTCTCTCTTATTAGCTGTGTTACTTTGTGCAGATTACCTAACATCTCTGGGCTCCAGTAGTCTCCTCCTCTGTTACATGGGGGTAATAATGCCAAAAACTGTTATGAGGATTGGATGAGATAATATATGTAAAGTCTATAGCATACCGTGCCTGGCAAATGGGAAGCTTGAATCAAGTCAGTTGCTCTTGTTGTTGTTCTCATTCCTACCCAAGATTCTGTGACCTGCCCCTCCTGGAATCCTTGGTAGCAACCCTTCCTGGGCCTCTCACATCCCTAAGACATTAGTCAGCGGCCAGGGCAGAGCTGGGAGAGTGCTGTGCACAGCCCAGCAGGCTGCTTTCCGCACTACTGTGGCATGGTCTGCCGAGGTAGGATGCTTTCTGGGACTTTCTCTAACCCACTTCCGCTCCCTAATATATTTCCCCTTCCTCCTGCCTCCAAGCCTGCTTGCAAAGCAATTACCTTCTCCAGCTCATCCTCAAATCTTCCCTAACAACCATTGATCCAATTTATGTCTCCATGATTTTGCCCTTTCCACAATGTCATAGAAGTGGAGGGTTACATTATGTAACCTTTCTGCTGTCTCTTAATGTATCTACTTTGTTGAGGTTCTGGCAGTATTAGATGGGAGATTATTATCTGCCCTCCCCCTTTCTCCCTGTCCAGCTACATCGCTGGTATTTGTTCCTTGATTGTTATCTTCATAGCTCTAATTAGTATATGTATACCTCCAGCTGTAAAAGGTATCCCTAAGGCTCTGCACTTTCTGAAATAAAGTTATCCGTGTCCCCATAAGCTCGAAAATCACCATTTCAGACACATCAGAAGGAGGCATGGCGGAGTAAAGTGGTATGTTTCAGAAACTCTAGGAGCACAGATGAGAGGATGAAATTAAGAGAAGTTTTCTGGAAGAGGCAAGGTTTGAGCTGAGCCTTGTCCCCTTACTTTTGCCAGGGCAGCTGCTAATCCGTTGCTCTCTGGGTCTGCGAGCCTTGACCTGCAGTATCTTGTTCAGACACCAGGGGGAAGACAAGTGGCTTTGCTGGGATGTCCTCTGCTCTGATAGAAGACAGCTCAGCTCTGCCCACTCCCATTCCTTTGAGCAGGGGTGGAGTTGCCAACGAGGCTCTCAGCTCCAGACTTCTACCTGCTCAGAGGCTTGAGTTCATGCATGCCGTCTGAACTGTAGCTTCCAGGCCTTCTGTTTGTGGATACCGTCTCATCTGCACTCCACGCTTGCAAAGTGTGGTCCCTAGAGCCCTCGCATGGGAACTAGTTTGTAGACATGTAGATTCCTGGGCCCTGCTCCAGACCTCTTGTCAGGAGATGAGGCCCAGGTATCTGCATTTTTAATACTCAGCCCACCTTCCTCTCATACACAGGAAGGACTGAGAACCTCAGGTTCAAGGCTTTCTATGATCTTAGCCTGTCAAACCTCTTCATCATATTTCTCCTCTATTTTCCATAGTCATTTCTGGGTAAAGGGTCCATAATTTGAGGAAACATAGCGTATTTGATTCCTGGAGATTAAGCATCTCACACGGAGTTAACACATGTTAAAAGCCCTGTAGTGAATAAGCCTGTATGATTTTGTTAAATGTAGCATTCCCCAGGTTATTTGACAGGGAAGTCCTCTGATATCTCATTTTTTGTCACTAACTGGATGCTCAGCTCTACCCATCTTAGTATAACAAAATCTCTTCCCTCCCTTCATTTGTAACAAGTACAGGCACAGGCCCTCCTGGCCAATATCTCCAAGAGAGGAAAAGACGAGAAGACTTATTCCAATGCCCCACGAGCCAGCCCGTGCCATAGCCTGAGCCCCAGCAAGTCGGCCCTGGTCCTGTCCCAGTTTACCATCTCATCCAGCAACCCTGCCTAACTTACCCACCACTGCCCCAGGCTGATCTTCAGGGTAGCAAAGGTAAGTGCCTGTGCTCAGTACAGACCTAAAGTCACTGCCACTAACATCAGAGACCACATGGATTTCTACTCTCTACCCATCTAGCCCAGTTCCCAGACTTCTGGATTTTAAGGGCCTATAAGCAACGATCCCCCACCCCTGTGCCCACTGCCTGCAATTTGGAGGGCTAAATAAGGTTCCCTACTTTTTATTTTCCAAGAAGTCCATTAAAATATTATCTGATCTGCACTTCAGTTTTCCCAAGATGTAGTTCCTTGAACCTTTGAATGGGAATCACTCATAATTTTATAAAATAATTTTAATACAAATTTTAATATCGATACTTTTATTTTAATACCAAAACAAGGAATAGGAACAGAGTGTCTGAATAAAGAAAAGTCCTCTAAATTAATAAATTTAACTTTATGGAACGTTCACTCTATTGCCCTCAATTTTTCTGTTTTGCTCAAACAAATGAAAAACTTACCACAAACCAGTTTGTGTCCTTGGGCTGGGGTTTTGGAGCAAGCTGATGTGAGGACCTGGTTTGAGAAGAACTCCATGTTAGGAGGCTGTATTGTGATTGCAGTAATAAGGCAGAGTGTCAATACTGGCCTTTCAGTACATATTTTGTGTATTAACAAGACCTGACATTTTAAATGAGAGAGAGATTATTTTCTATATTTGGTCCTCATGCTGTTTTAAGGATTGAGAGTTTAAGAAAATAATACCATTCATATACTTACTGTCTACTGTGAGGATTGAGATGGGCCTAGAATCTGTGGGCAGCTGTAGGCGCTGCCCTTTGGGCAGCATGGTCAGGACAGTGAAGGGTGGGAACTTGCATGGTCGGGGGAATGAAGGAAGGAGCTGGGAGTAAACTCGACAGATGAGCACCAGGAAGGTCATGATGTGGCTGTCCTGTTTCTGAAGGAGAGCCCAGGAGGCAATGAGCTGTCTGACATGCTAAGACCCTAGAAAGAAGAGCTAGGCCTAATAGCCAGAAATTACGGAGATGCAAATTTACGCTTAATAGAGGAAAGATGTTTTAGGAATCAGAGATGCCTAAATATAGAAAGTGAGCTTCTCATTACTGCATACAGAGGTTGAACAGTCATTAGTCTGGGAGGTGATGGAGAGGACCACTGCTGGTGGCGCAGTGGTTAAGAATCCACCTGCCAATGCAGGGGACATGGGTTCGAGCCCTGGTCCGGGAAGATCCCACATGCTGCGGAGCAACTAAGCCTGTGCACCACAACTACTGAGCCTGCGCTCTGGAGCCCATGAGCCACAACTACTGAGCCCACGTGCCACAACTACTGAGCCCGTGAGCCACAACTAGTGAAGCCCGTGCACCTAGAGCCTGTGCTCCACAACAAGAGAAGCCACTACAATGAGAAGCCCGCGCACTGCAACGAAGAGTAGCCCTCGCTCACCTCAACTGGAGAAAGCCCGTGCGCAGCAACGAAGACCCAACGCAACCAAAAATAAATAAATAAATAAATAAATAAATAAATGTCAAGTACTATAAACATAAAATTATTTCTATTAAATTTTTAATTTTTTTAAAAAATAAATTTATTTATTTATTTATTTTTGGTTGCGTTGGGTCTTCGTTGCTGCGCACGGGCTTCTCACTGCGGTGGCTTCTTTTGTTGCGGAGCACGGGCTCTAGGCGCAAGGACTTCAGTAGCTGTGGCACGTGGGCTCAGCAGTTGTGGCTCATGGGCTCTAGAGCACAGGCTCAGTAGTTGTGACACAGGGGCTTAGCTGCTCCGCGACATGTGGGATCTTCCCGGACCAGAGCTCGAACCCGTGTCCCCTGCATTGGCAGGCGGATTCTTTTTTTTTTTTTTTTTTAAAGAAATTCACGTTCTTTTATTTATTTATTTATTTATTTATTTATGACTGTGTTGAGTCTTCGTTTCTGTGCGAGGGCTTTCTCTAGTTGCAGCAAGTGGGGACCACTCTTCATCGCGGTGCGCGGGCCTCTCACCATCGCGGCCTCTCTTGTTGCGGAGCACAGGCTCCAGACGCGCAGGCTCAGTAATTGTGGCTCACGGGCCCAGTTGCTCCGTGGCATGTGGGATCTTCCCAGACCAGAGCTCGAACCCGTGTCCCCTGCATTGGCAGGCAGATTCTCAACCACTGCACCACCAGGGAAGCCCCGGCAGGCGGATTCTTAACCACTGCGCCACCAGGGAAATCCTACTTGACATTTAAAAAGTTGTTTTGGCACAATTGCCTCTTAAAATAGTCTTCAGGGAATTCCCTGGCGGTCCAGTCGTTAGGACACCACGCTTCCACTGCAGGGGGCACGGGTTCGATCCCTGGTCAGGGAACTGAGATCCCACATGCCATGCGGCATGGCCAAAAAAATAGTTTTGAGAGGTAGATAAAAAAACTTCTGACTCAGGTTCAAGATGGTAGATTGAGGACACACAATGGTGAGCAAAACAGATAAAAATGTCTGCGCTTGTGGAGCTCACAATCTAGAAATTACATAGATTTTTTGTTATCCTCGAGACACTGGAAGAACTTGGGGATAGGGCAAAATAAGGTAATGTAGGGGGAAAAAGAAAGGCGATTATAAATGTCAGAAAAAAAAGGCAAAAAAACCCAACAGAGGTAATATAATTATAGCATCCTATTGGTTACATAGTAAACAATATGTAGTCATAAGAATATAAACACTATTTTCAATTTTTAGAAACAATTTGTAGACAAAGCATAGAAACTCAGTGATGATTGAAGATAGAATGTCAATGTTAAAATTTTTGACAATATAAAAATAAATGTATAGTCAGTGGAATACTTGAATTAGAGGTGGGGAAATGAAATAAAAAGTGGAGAAGTTAATAGTCTAATTCTCATACAAGATTGCTGAGATATTGACCAGAGTAGATAAAACAAACAAGGGATAGAAGTGTAAGTACATTGTTTAAATGTTCAAATGTAAACAGAAGACATAGATAGACTAGATAGATAGATAAATAAACAGGCAAAACAGAGAGGAAGAGAAAAAGGAGAGCATTTATGCGAACTAAATTTTCGTTTTTCATACCGTGGAGTCAATAGATTACGTAAAATCTGTAAATCAAGAAATGGAATAATTTCAGAGGCTTACCACCTAAGTAAACAAAAATATAAATGTTTAAAAGAGGTTGCCTTGAGGAAGTGAGTCAGGGGTAGAAAGGATTGGACCAAGAAACCTGTTTTTCACGACACACATGTATATAACATTTCTTTTCTTTTTTAATTTAATTTATTTTATTTTTGGCTGCGTTGGGTCTTCATTGCTGCACGCTGGCTTCTCATTGCGGTGGCTTCTCTTGTTGTGGAGCATGGGCTCTAGGCGCATGGGCTTCAGTAGTTGTGGCACACAGGCTCAGTAGCTGTGGCTCACAGGCTCTAGAGCTCAGGCTCAGTAGTTGTGGCTCACGGGCCTAGTTGCTCCACGGCATGTGGGATCTTCCCGGACCAGGGCTCGAACCCGTGTCCCCTGCATTGGCAGGCGGACTCTTAACCACTGTGTCACCAGGGAAGCCCAACATTTCTTGATTTAAAAAAGTGCAACATAATATATTATTTTCATGTTGTTAAAAAAATTAAAATCTATCATACCCATTAAAATAGATGAAGAAACTTAGGCTCAGAGAGGTGAGGTGACTTTGTTTAGGTCACAACACTAGGAAGAGGAGGGACCAGGAATGGCTGTCATATCTCATGACACCAGCTCCTCTGAGCTCTACGGGGCTGCTCCAAATAGCCCCGAGAGCTCCTTTCACTCTGCTTCTATGATTCACCATCCATTCAAGCTGCTATGCCTTTGCACCTGCTCTTTTCTCTGCCTGGGGTGCCCCTCCCAACTTCTTTTGCTGGCATGTGTCTGTTCATTTTTCACGACCCAGTCCTACGTCATTTCCTCCATAACAAGGACTCTTCTCTTGTCCTCCTCTTATACTCTGTCCCTGCCTCTACTGTAATGTTTATTTATGATCCCACTGGATCATAAATATTTGGCTATCCATCCGTCCATCTTTCTGTCTCATTTGCTAGTCTGTGAACCCTTCAAGGCAGAGGTCTGTGTCTGATTCAACACTGTACCCCAGCTCCCACCCCAATGCCTGCCACTGGGTCTTCAAAAGTGTTTCCGGAATTTGTGAATGTGTGGAGCACATGTGTCTCTGACTCTAAGATTCTGGGCTGGTGGCCGAGCCCCAAACCCTGGCCACAGGCCTGACAGCTGTGGAGGAGGCTGCTTTGTCAGGTTCATACCCATCCCTAAGAGACTCCCCCTCTCCCAGCCTTCGTATTCTGTCACCCTCCTGTTTTATTGTTCTCCGCTCACATCCCAAGGCTTATCTGCAAATCTCCCAAAAGGCATGCTTTAAGAGCCAATTGGAGCCTTCCATCTGGATTGTATTAAATCACTGACAGAGTTCTGTCCCCAAGTCAGCAGGGGCTGGAGGAAGGCTTTGGGGAAGACCTTTTCTCCTTAGAGGAACTAACTCAGAAGAAAAATAATGTGCTGGTGGGAGCTGCCCAAAGTGGTGGGAGCAGGGAGATGAACGGATTGGGCAGCTCTTGTTAGATACGTGTCCCCAGGCATGCTTTCAGCATGCCTCTGTTTTATCACCTGGCTCACAGGAGAGTGATACGTGCTCTAGGCTGGTGGGGATTACAAGAGACAAAGCATGAAGATGTGTCTGGAACAGCACTGGCTCAGAGTGGGTGCTCAGTCTATGTGTGAGTCTTCCTTCCTCTCCAGTTCTTTTTTTCTTTTTCTCTATTTTTGTTTTTACTTTTATCACAGTGATCCACTAACACTGTTTAAGAGGCAAATTCTTCTTTCGTTACAACAAAAACTAGTTTCTTACCCTGTCCTCACTGTTTATTTTTCCCCAGAGGCAACCACTTTCAACTCTTTTAAACAATTCTTTCTGTATTTACTTGCATATTTCAAAATAACTTGCTTGTATTGGTACTTTTTGTTTTGTTTTATTTTGTTTGTTTTGTTTTCAGGTTTCATCTTTTTAATCAACTCGGTGAAGGATGTCCTAAATGCTCCATGAAACACAACAGAATATTTTTTTCTTCCAGTATTAAAAAAAAATATATGGGGGAGTTCCCTGGTGGCCTAGTGGTTAGGATTCTGGGCTTTCACCGTTGTGGCCTGGGATCAATCCCTAGCTGGGAAACTGAGATCCCGCAAGCCACGCAGCTCGGCCAAAAAAAAAAAACGAAAACAAAAAAACATACACAAATATTTTGAAGAAATTTCTATATAATCAGACAGAGATCGGGAGTATAAAACACCTCTAAGTAATCATGTTCTTGATTTCTTATAGTTAACAGTTGGAAATTGCTTCCTAACCATGATTAAACATTGTGTACAGGTTTTTTAAATGTTCCTAGATATACGTTTTTAAAAACAATCAGTCTGGCCAAACATTTGCCAGAACCAATAATCCTGAGAGCCTGAACTAAAAAACTGGTTAAAAAAAAAAAAAGGAAAAAATACCCATACTCTACAAATGGCTCAGAATTTGTCTTTAAATGGGAGAAAAATTTTAAAAAACACATGGAGCTTTCTGATAGGTCTTTAACAAACTACCTTGGGAGCTCAATTCAAAAACAGAGGTTGATGTACTAAAACAGATGTCTCAGTGCAGCTCCAAAAATCTTTATAAATACAGCCATTTGGAAGGATGGTCCTGAATCAGAAGAAGTTTCATTCCTTGTGTATCTATATTAGGGGTGCATGCCTCATCTCAGTTGTCATAATTGTCCCTGTAATTTCTTCCTGAGTAGCGGTCATGACCACCCTGGCTTCTGCCGCCATAGTCTCTGGACCTTCCATATCCATATCCTTCAGGTTGATTGTCATACCTGCCATTTCCATAGCCCTGGTCCCCACCACCTCTAGAGTAACTGTGACCACACCCATAGGCCCCAAAGGAACCCCCTCTTGTTCCCCAGGGCTGACTTGCCCACGTGGTCTACACGGATCTGACGACCATCCAGAGACTCTCTATTCATGGCTCTCGTGGCGTCTGAGGCATGCTCTGGATTGGTGATAGTGATGTAGCCGAAACCCTGGGATCGCTGAGTTTCCCAGCCCTTGACAACAACCACCTCAGAAATAGGTCTGAAGCTGCTGCGGTGGTCTTCCAGAGCCTGCTTATCAGTGTTGAAGTTGTGGGCTCCCACGAAGAGCTTCTCTTCTTCAGAGGACATGGCAGTAAATTTGAGTCCTGGAAATGAAGAAGTAAAAAGGCCAAAGAGACAGTTACCGCCAAGGAGCCGAGAGACTGGGCTCTATTGGTACTTTTTGAATTCATCTACTGAAGGACATCTTGATTGATTCTAGTTTTTGGCAATTATGAATAAGGTTGCTATAAACATTTGTGTGTAGGTTTTTGTGTGGACATAAGTTTTCAACTCATTTAAGTGAATACCAAGGAGCACCATCTCTGGATTATATGGCAAACCTACACTTAGCTTTGTAAGAAATTCCAGACTGTCTTCCAAAGTGGCAGTACCATTTTGCATTCCCACCAGCAATAAACGAGAGTTCCGGTTACTCCACATCCTCACCAGCATTTGGTGTTGTCAGTGTTTTGGCTTTTAGATATTCCTGGTATCTCATTATTTTAATTTGTTAATTCCTAATGACATATAATGTTGAGCATCTTTTCATATGTTTATTTGCCATCGCATATCTTCTTTGAGGAGGTATCTGTTCAGATCTTTTGTCTATTTTTTGGTTTATTGGTTGGTTTTCTTATTGTTCAGGTTTACGAGTTCTTTGTATATTTTAGATACAAGCCTCTATCAGATGTGTGTTTTGCAAATATTTTCTCCCAGTCTTTGATGTGCTTTTTCCTTCTCTTAAGGTACTGAGCTTTTATTATTATTATATGTTTAACGTCTAATAGCTCATTTTTGTTCTCTGGATGTTCTTTTTAATAGTTCCTTCTTTTTGTTTCATGTATGGAATAATTCTTCTCATCTCTCTGAAAATATTCATGATAGTTTTTCCTGAAGTGTTCCTCTCCCTGCAAGCCTCTGTTTCTCCCGAGTTGCTTTTATTTCTTAGTAGAGGCTCTCCCCAAAACAACAGGTGATTCTTGTCTGTCTTCTTG
Organism: Balaenoptera ricei; assembly: GCF_028023285.1. NCBI lineage: Eukaryota > Metazoa > Chordata > Mammalia > Artiodactyla > Balaenopteridae > Balaenoptera > Balaenoptera ricei. The sequence continues at coordinate 55,943,851 of NC_082654.1, forward strand.
TCTGAGGAAGACACCGAAATCTGACTGTACACTCTGTGTTTGTTTGTGTTTTGGAGGTAGGGGTGTGTGCTTGGTGACTGTGGGCTTCTCTCTAGGGTAATCAAGCCAACATTCTGTTGGAGAGCTTGCCTACCCAGTCCTTGCTGGACCTTGTAAACATGGCTACTAGTAGTTTTGGATTTGAGTGGGGGAAGAAGACTGGCAGTCTCACCATCCAGTAAGTAAACTTCCATTTCATCCTTATTTTTAACACTCTACACCCATCTGTGTCTGCTGTCTTCCTGTCTGGATATCCTTATTTTATCTTCTCCAGATAGTGAAGCTTCAGGCTTCTACTGAGGTGCAGAACAGACAGTCCCCCACCTGTGTAGTGAGGGAGGGAATGGATCTGGGGTTAAACTGCTTCTTAGACTTTTTTGGGCATAATACATTGAGTTTATTCCAAAGGAAAATTTTCATTTTCCCCCAGTGTTTTAACAGTCTACAAGAATAACATCTAATGTCTTTTCATCTTATTTGTAGATTTAAATTTTAAAATCAGAAGTGGTGATACTAGACAAGATGTAATTTACACTAATTTCTAATAATCTTCTTTTAATGAGAATTTGATGGAATTATTTTGTCACCCTAAAATGAGATTTTACTAAAATGTATACTTTTCTATCACTTGTTCATCCAAAGATCCAGCTTTTTTACCCTCAGTCTGTACCTATAATGAATGAACTTGAACAAAAACTTCTATCAGAAAGTATTTCTACATATTTTATTTTTAAATTAATTTTTATTGGAGTATAGTTGATTTACAAAGTTGTGTTAGTTTCTGCTATACAGCAAAGTGAATCGGTTATACATATACATATGTCCACTCTTTTTTAGATTCTATTCCCATATAGGTCATTACAGACTACTGAGTAATGTTCCCTGTGCTATACAGTAGGTTCTTATTAGTTATCCATTTTATATATAGTAGCGTGTATATGTCAATCCCAATCTCCCAGTTTATCCCTCCTCCTTTCTTTCCCCCTCTATATATTTTAGTTGAGTAGATTCTTCAAGGTGTTCTAGGTTCTAGCTAGCATTATCTAGCATTTATTGTTTCTGTGGATTTAAAAAATAAAGTTTCTATTTAGTATTCATGTCTCCTTAGGCTCCTCTTAGGTATGACAATTTCTCAAAATTTTCATGTTTTTTAAAATTATCTTTACAATTTTGAGAAATACTGTTCAGGTACTTTGTAGAATGTCCTTCAACGGGAATTTTTCTGATGTTTCTCTAGTGATTAGACTTGGGTTATGTGTTCTTGAGAGAAAGACCACAGAGGCACAGCACCATTCTCATCATTTCATATCAAGAGGACATGATACCAACATGGCTTATCACCGATGATATTAACTTTGATCACCTGACTGAGGTACTGATTGTCAGGTTTCTCCCTTCTAAAGTGAGTCTTTTCACCAGCTCCCAATACTGTAATCTTCAGAAGGAAGTCACTATGCACAACCCATATTTAAGGACTGGGGTGTTATGTTCTACCTCCTTGAGGGCAGAGTATCTACATAAATTATTTGGAATTCTTCTGTACAGGAGATTTGACTAGTCTCCTCTGCTTATTTATTTAATCATTATTTATATCAGTATGGGCATTTATTTTATACTTTGAGTTATAAATCAATACTACTTTATTTAGTTGCTCAAATTGTTCCAACTTTGGCTGTTAGGAGCTTTTCCAGTTGGTGCCCTTGTCCTTGGACATGCCCTCACCATTGCGTGTACATTATGTATGTGCGAGCACTTTCTTACTTTTCCATCCCAGGCTTGTTTGTATATTTCCTGCCCCAGTTCTAGAACCAGCCATTTTTCCAAGGAGTCCTGGTTCTTTTTATTGGAGAGAGGTATTAGAAACCAAGATCTGGGTGCTGGGTATGTTCATTGATATTGCGATGTTGTAGCTTCTAGGCTCGCTCAGCTGACAGAACAAAAATTGTATGTGTGTACACTAAACCATATATATATACATATCTATAAACAGTTCTGTATGTAACCATCTGTATGGTATCTATACTAAGTTAAATGTAAATTCATACTGTTACCTCCCACTCTAATCCATTAAGAAATGAATCATCCTCTTCTTCTTACTTGTTTGTAACCTCCCACTCAAACGGTGAGAAACCAGTCTCCATGCATTTACCTAATTATTCACTTCCACTGCACATGTATAGCAGTATCAGAACTGTTAACCTGTAAACTCATGGGAAAGAATTAGAGTGCAACTAGAATATAGTGATTATGTACAGTTTCTTTTGCCTTTAGTCTTGTTTCATTTCCAAAGTGACTTAGGTCAGCAACTTCTCCCCACCACCCTCCCGCCCTGGCCCCTTTCAATCAGGCTCATTTATACATTTGCAATAGAGTTAGATTGTTTTGTCATGTTATACATTCCATCCTGGGGTCTGATGAACTCCTAAGTGATTTTTTAAAAATTTTGCATATGTTAAGTTTCACTGTGCTATAAATTTCTATGGGTTTTGACAAATGCACCATTACAGTAACATACAAAACAGTTTCAAAGTCCTTAAAAAAATCCCCAGTGGTTTACCAATTCAACCCTCCCCTGCTTCCTGGCAATCACTGGCAATTACTTTCTCTATAGCTTTGCCTTTTTTAGAATGTCATATATTTGGAATCATACAGTATGTAGCCTTTTTAAACTGGCTTCTTCCCCCTAGCAATATGCATTTAAGATTCATCCGTGTGGAAATTCCCTGGAAGTACAGTGGTTAGGACTTCACGCTTTCACTGCCGAGGGCCCGGATTCAATCCCTGGCCTGGGAACTAAGATCCCACAAGCTGCACAGTGTGGCCAAAAAAAAAAAAAAAATTCATGCATGTCTTTCACAGCTTCATAGCTCATTTCTTTTTATCATTGAATAATATTCAATTGTATGGATATACAATTTTGTGTGTTTGTTTATCCATTCACCTATAGAAGGGCATCTTAGTTGCTTCCAGTTTGGGGCAATTATGAATAAAGCTGCTATAAACATTTGTGTGAGGGTTTTTGTGTTGGTGTAAGTTTTCAAATCAGTTGGATAATTAAACAGACTTTTAACCGATCATTCCTCTTTTTGGCTTCACCTTCACACCCACTTCCAGAGGAAAGGGATGTCTTCTGTTTCCAAGCCTTCGAGGGGTTCTGTAATGTAGATCGACTTGCTTCTTGGCTTCCTACCTGCCCGTTTGTGATTCCGCTACCTCTGGTCCGCTAAGTCATTTACACTCTCCCGTCAGCTTTCCACCCTGGAAAATTATGTTGCATAATCCCCTCTTCTTGTCTTATTATTTTTGTGGGTTTATATCTTGACCCTTTTATTGTCATTTTAGTGGGATGGAGTGAACGCTAATGTCAATGTTCAACCCACCAGTTTCGGCCAGAAGTATTCCCCCTTCTTTTCTCAGAGGCAGAGATTTGCTCTCCCTGGGGATGTAAAGTCAGGGCCGCTGTGACTCCAGTCCTGTGAGAAGACCCTCTGCTCCCAAACTCTCTCTCAGTGCCCGTCCAGTCAGGGCCTCAATCCCAACCCCCTGCCCTTAACGATCCCGACCTCAGGGCTTTGAAGGCCCGAACCTGTCAGGAAGGGAGGAGAATTGGCTCAACATTCTGAGCTGGAGGCCTCAGAGCAAGGTCATGTGTGGATATGGCTCAGCCTGGGAAGATGACACAAATGGTGGGGCAGGAGGAAAGGGCAAAGAGAACGAGACCCCATGAACAGACTGGAGCCCAAACATTTTCTAGTCCCTCTTTGGTACGTCCACCCTCACCTCCCTAACAAACAATGTCTTGCAGCAAACCTTCAGGGGGACGTGACAGAGGTGATGAAGCCAACAAAGAAGGGAAGTCAGGGTTACAGTGAAGAAATTACATACTTGGTCATTGAACAGTCACTTCCCTCTGCCCAGCCTCTGATATCCTTCGCCCTGATCTCTTTTCACTCTACCCAGAGTGACTTCTTCCAATGTGATTCCATCCCCTCAGAGCCCTCGCTCACGGCCAGGATCCTAAGGCCTCCCCACGTCATAGCTCCAGCCACGGTCCCCTTCCCGGACTCCAGCTGAGTCGAGATGCCTTGCCCTGGACGTACCACGGCTATCATAGCCATGTATACCCTGTGCCACGCTTTCCCTCTTCCCATCAGAGCCCATCATCTGTTTTGGATTTCCTAAAGGTTCCTCCAGGTTTCTGGTTCACTTCTATATCTTCTTCTTATTTCTCAAAACTGTGATGTATTTATTTCGTAGCTTTTAAATATCTTTGCAATACTTTTTTAGGTCTTCGGGTGAAGGGCTATGTGACATGAAACTTGAAAGAACAGTTATCTGCTTTGCTGGAGTTCATTTTTGAAGGGTCCCATGGTATTCCTTCAGCCCCGAAACCATCCTAAGGTGGGTGAAAATCTGCCTTCTTTGGAAAAGGATGTTTCCCAACCTCTTACGAGAGCACAGTTCAGGGTCTCACGAACACTCGGAAGTTTTTCTTACTTTATTTTATCTTTCATTCTTTCTCCTACATAATCTCTTATCTTTCAGAGGGGTTAAGAACAGCTTCTCAGCTCTCTGGTTTCGCTTTTGGAAAATGCACTGGAGGTTTTGTTACCATGGGAAGAATGGGATGAAAATCTGGTTCCTGGGATGACTCCATAGCTATTTAACCAATTACCAGGGGTTTATGCAATGTTCTCACTGTCCCCAGGCCAGTGTCAGTAAAGCTTTACTGCCTACGGGTAGACCCCAGACGTCTCATCCTGTAATGAAAACCGTTCAACATTTGTGGCATTTCCCTTATCTTGGGGCTGAAAAGAGTCAGTAAGGTGAAGACTGTGGGCTCTGCATTCAGACCGCCTGGGTTCCCATCTGACTCTGCCACATACTTACTGTGTGACCTTGGGAAAGTTACTCAACCTCTCTGTGCCTCAGTTTCTTTCTCTGCAAAGTGGTGAGTGATAGTAATACTAGCATGTGCCTCATAGAGTTTTTGAGAAGACTAAAGGAATTTACAAGTGAAAAGGGCTCAGAACAGTGCCTGGTGCTGAGAAAGAGCTGTCAGCTACTATTATTACCTCCCTGCATCCCAAGATAGACCCTCTCCAATCAGTCTGGACAACGCCCTGTTCCCCTCCCCCACTCTGAACTTCTGTTCACTAGCGTCTTCAAGGGCACAGAATAAATTCTCTTTCTTCTCTCTTCTCTCTTTCTCCTTCTTCTTTTCCTTCTTCTATTATCAACGATACCTATGATTTATTGACCATTTGCTACAGGCTAGCTACTTTTCAAGTGTTAGTTTTTCAGAACTCACAATAACCCTGAAAGGCTCCTATTTTATGGATAAGAAAACTGAGCCTTAGAGAGGAAAAGTAAGTGCCTCATCCACTTAACTGCTAAGTGGCAGAGATGCGAGTTTAACTGCGTCCATCTCCTCCGTCTCCCGGGCAGGTTGTCTCTCCCTGCCTTATTATCAAACATTCATTGTCCATCACCCCAATCTGCAAGGCCATGCTTGAGGTTATCCACGTTGTGAATCACATCGCTCACCATGCTTTCAGTTGCAAGTAATAGAAAACCAACTCCAGGCGGCTTAAACTAGAAAGGGAATGTGTTGTTCACAAAAATGAAATGTCTAGAGGGAAGGCAGACTTCAAGCACGGTGGATCCAACAGCTCGTCAGTGCTCCCAGGGACCCACTTTTCATTGTCCTGCCCTGCCTTCTTCCATGTCTTGGTCTCATCCTAACACTGGCTCCCATGTAGCCTCAGGTTGGCTGTCAGCAAACAATCCAGGTGCCTTAAGCTAGGTCCCTTCTCCCACACCCACCCCCGGCCCCAGATCCTGAGATGAGAATGTGAGAATAAGTAGTTTATTTGGGAAGATATCCCAGGAAACACTAGTAGGAAAATGTGAAACTGAGATAGAGAAGGGAAATAGTCCATAAAAGGTTATCAAGAAAATTATCTTTGGAAAACTAGAGTGCAATCCTACTGAGGAATTTTGGGAAACCATGTATCAGAGTTATCCCACCAAGTGGACCAGCTACTCTGGCCTGTCCTGGGAGCAGGCAGAGTGGGCTCCAGCAGCCAGAAAAAGCTTCAGGCTGAAAAAAACAGAAATCAAGAGCTGGCAATGGGAAATGGGACAGGAGATATGGGGAGGGCATGGAGTGCACCTGTTACATTGGGTGTGTGCTTCTTCAGTCATGCCCACGGGGACAGGGAGGGATCCTTCCCACAGCCATCACATGGTAGTCCTGGGCTGCCCTCCGGTTTGTCCTGCTGAGGTCCCGTGCCCACGCCTGAACCAAAACCTGTGTCTGGGGGAATACTCTGCCCCGGTTGCCTTCATCTTCAGTTCCTGCCTGCCCAGTAACCCATCACTCTGGCAAGAGATGGGGTCATGCTGATTGGCTGAGGCAAACCAAGGCCTCTTCCCAGGGCTGGGGGTGGGGTCAGCCCCACCAGAACCGCGTGGCAGCTGTTCTGGAATGCTGGGAGAGTGGGAAGGATGCTGGGAAGTGGGAATGTTCATCACAGAAGTATTCCCTAGAACAAAAGGAATGGAATGGAACTAAAGCTTGGAGGAGGAGGAGTACTACTTGAGTTCAGGGCTGGGAGAGGACTTTGAAAGTCACATAGCCTAATCCACCGGCGTGGCTGCAATTCCCTCCTCGTCTCTCCTCCGTGGTGACATTCAAGCTCAGCTGGTACACCTCTAACCACAGGCAGCCCACTCACTCACAGAGTGACCCATATTCGTTCTCCAGACATCGCCAACCACTAGAAGTCTCTTGTCCCGTCGGGTGGGAATCTTCCTTTCTCTGTCGTCTCTAGTGTTTCCAGGACACATCTGCTGCTTCTGCCTTAAATCTGAGCCCTACAGGGACATGTAGGCAGTGATTGCATTTCCCTCAAGACTTCCCTGGAACAAAGTGACCACTTCCAGGTCTCTCACCTCAGAGACGGTGACCACAGAAGGGCCCCAGTCGGGGGCTGGGGGAGGCCCTGGAGGCAGGCATCTTGGGGCTGGTGGAGCATCAGATGAGTTTCTTTCCTGGAAGCATCGGCCAGTCTCCCGGTCAGCCGCAGTTTACTGCTCAGAAACAAATGGCCTCAGTCACAGGGAGGTGCCCCAGTTCCCTCACGGATGTGTTTATTTGGAGGATGTGGCTTCCCAGACACACACATACTCCGCCTGCCTTCCGCCCCTGCAGCTCCCACAGGAGCTTCGACGTGCCTAGCGACGGCCACATGCCCTGTGACTGTAGTTCCTGAGGTCTGGGCTTCTTCCATCTGGCCGCACACATCCAGGCTCCACACCCAGCCCCGGCCCTGACCCCCCGCACCATCTCAGAGGTCTGCAAAGGGTGAGGCAGTACACGATAATGGGAGGAGTCTGAGCTGGAGTCAGAAGCCCTGCAAGGAATCCTGCTCCACCGGGATGGGTGACTGCCTTTCAGAGCCACGGTTTCCCTTATCTGAAAAGCAGGGAAAGGAACTCATTTGCGGAGGTGCTCTTGGCATGCGAAAGTAGTGAGCATGTGCTAGGTTCTTACCAGGCATGTGTATTAGGGTGCTTTATTGGTGAAGGCTTCCCTGGATGCTCCTCGGATTGTCAGAATCTGTTGAGAGGGTTCCCAATGCCTTGTTCTAGTGACTTGGCAGCTTTGAAGGCACCAGATGATAACTCTTCTATCATGGAAATACTCCTCAACTCCTACCTTCCTCCAAGATGCTCTCACATATTGATCAGATAGGCTAGTGGTCTTATCCTCTCCTAATCTCCAACTTTTATGGACCCTATAAAGGACCTTGTAGTTCTGGATCCCTTCCTTTTCTTGGGAACCATGCCCACCCCATTCACATGTCTATAGAGGGAGCACCTTGCTGGATTATTACCCATCCTCTGGGTTTCCACTGACCTCAGGACCTTCCCATGACCTAAACTCGACCAAACAGAATTCTTCTCTGAGATTCTTTTTTTATTTTATTTTATTTTACTTTATTTATTTTTGGCTGCTCTGGGTCTTCGCTGCTGCGTGCGGGCTTTCTCTAGTTGCGGCGAGTGGGGGCTACTCTTTGTTGCGGTGCACGGACTTCTCACCGTGGTGGCTTCTCTTTGTTGCGGAGCACGGGCTCTAGGCGCGCGAGCTTCAGTAGTTGTGGCATGCGGGCTCAGTAGTTGTGGCTCGTGGGCTCTAGAGCTCAGGCTCAGTGGTTGTGGCGCACGGGCTTAGTTGCTCCGCAGCATGTGGGATCTTCCCGGACCAGGGCTCAAACCCGTGTCCCCTGCATTGGCAGGTCAATTCTTAACTACTGTGCCACCAGGGAAGTCCCTTCTCTGAGATTCTTCAGGCTGGAAGCAGACGAATCCTTCCTTCTCCAAGGTGTGTAGATCTGGAGCTGCTTGCAGCCACATGGAAAACACCAGCTTGCGGTGAGGAAGCAAAGCCGACACACAGAGAGAAACAGAACAAAAGTGATCTTCAGCCCTGTCTGTCCTACTGCGTAGTGCTGCAGACCATCCTTAAGATACAAGAGAAACGACCCGTTTCCCCCAGACTCTTCTGAGGTACAGCTGATTGGACTGTGGTTGAACATCTTTGACCTGGGGGAATCAATCCAGAAGCTGGATTCAGTCCTATCAGATTGTGTCTCCTAGAATTGGAGCATGTCGTGTTGGGGTCGGATATTAGCCAGTGCTGAGCTCTTCAGGGGTAGAGCCTTCGGGAGCAGTCATGAGGATTCGTACATAAATAGAGACGAAGAGCATCCCCCGGGGGCTGAAGAGCCTGGAGCAGAGACAGGAGGGAGGCTGGGAGAGTGGCTGCTTTAGTTCCAGACAACTTTCCATTCTTGTTTTCACACCTTGTGAGTCCTGCACTGCCTGGCCTCAGGCATCACGAGCTATTCCTGCATTTACCGGGCAAATCTTCCCCTTTGCTCGAGCTACTTTGAAAGGGCTCCTGTTCCATGCCCCGAGCTGTCCTCTTTCAACACAGCCCAAGATGGAGGCAACACACCAGAGTCTGTTCACCCCTAGGGGGCGCTGAAGAACGGGTCCCTACATGACTTGAAAATTTACACTGGGTCTTTTTTTTTAATTGAGGTGTAATTCACGTACACAAATTCATCCTTTTAAAGTGCACAATTTAGTGTTTTTTAGTGTATCCACAGAGTTGTGCAACCATCACCACTATCTGATTCCAGAGCATTTTCATCACCGCAAGAAGAAACCCCATACCCATTAGCAATCATTCCCGGTTCTCCCCACTCTCTCCCCAGTCCCTGGCAACCCCTAAACTGCTTTCTCCCTACATGTAGAATTCCCTGTTCTGGACATTTCATATAAAATGGGATCATACAAAATGAATTCTTTTGTGTATGGCTTTTTTCACTTAGCAGAGTGTTTTCAAGGTTTATGCTGTAGCATGTATCAGTACTTCATTCCATTTTATGGCTGAATAATATTCACTTTTTTAAAATTCATTCATCAGTTGATGGACATTTTGGTTGTTTCCACCTTTTGCCTCTTGTGAGTAGTGCTACTATTAACATATGTGTACACGTATTTGTTTGAGTAACTGTTTTCAACACTTTGGGGTATATACCTAGGAGTGGAATTTCTCGGTCCATGTGGTAATTCAACGTTTGACTCTTTGAGGAACTGTTTTCTACAGCAGCTGCACCATTTTACATTCCCACCACCAACTTCTCCATATCCTCACCAACACTTGCTATTTTCATTTTTTTAAAAAAAGAAATAGCCATCTTAGTGTCTGTGAAGTGGTATTTTATTGTGGTTTTAATTTGCACTTCCCTAATGACTAATGATATTGAGCATCTTCTCATGTGCTTAATGGCCATTTGTATATCTTCTTTGAAGAAATATGTATTCAGATCCTTTGCCCATTTTGGAAAAAAAAAAGGAGTTGTCTTTTTATAAACGAGTTGTAATAGTTCTTTATATATCCTGAATACAAATTCCTTATTAGATATATGACTTGCAAATATTTTCTCCCATTCTGTTGGTTATCCTTTTACTTTATTTTATTTACTTATTTTTAAAATTTTACTTTGTGCCCTTTAAAGCACAAAAAAATTTAATTTTGATGAAGTCCAATTTATCTATTTTTTTCTTTTGTTGCTTATACGTTTGGTGGCATATCTAAGATATACTCAGCATAAGTTCAGGTTCTCTCCATCTGTGGAGTTCTGAATTCTGCCTGAGGTTTGCAAATGTCTTTTCTGTTACTCGGATCTTAAACAAGTCTATCTGTCTCAGATTACAAATTCCCAGGGGCAGTGACCAACTCTGAAAAACAAGTCCACACTGTGAAATTAATTACAGCTTTAATGATGATCATGATAATGCCCCAGGGGTCAGTGAGTCCTCCCTTGAGTCTGACCTCTTATTCAAGAACAAATCCATTTCCCCTTCACAGGTTCTGAGGAGGACTGATATGAAGGATCCAGAGAAAGGGGAGCCCCTCGGACACAGCGAAGGGGTCAGGAGTGGCTGACCTGCTTGGAGCCTGCCCACTGGGAGCAAGAGTTTCCACTAAGCCTGGCTTTCCACCAAGCCAAGGGCAGGGTTTGCTCTGGGATGATGGCGGGGGCTGGGAGTAGGCTGGGTCTCTCTCACTCCAAGAGAGAAAACTGTGCCGCCTGGGCAAGATCAAGTGTCCAGCCCTATCAGCTCTGGCTAAGGGGAGTCATGGATGAGAAAGGCAGACGCAGGGACCTGAGGAGGGTGGCTGCTTGGCCCCTGGTCTGCAGAGGCATCTCTGTGGGCTCTAGCTGTTTTAGGTCAGCCGACTTGGAGCTGACCCCTGTGGGAAGCTTGTGCCTGGGGATCTTCCTAGGCCGTGCCACAGCAAGCCAACCATGAACAAGGCACACTCTGCCAGCGGACATGGACCACAGCTGACCCGCCTCAGATTCCGGGCTGCCCACACCCATGGGCTTTGGCAGAACTCACTAGCACATTGTGATCTGGAGTCATCTAGAGGACTCCTACCGTGTGCCTGTGTCAGGACCTCGGCACCGGGCACACTGGCACACTGCGTGTGGGTGTTTGGGTCGAGAGTCCAATATCCCTGCTAAGCTCAGAGGCCCTGGAAGAGCCACCGTCATCTCTTGCCTGGGTCACTGTGGTGGTTTCCAACCAGTGTCTATGCTTCCGTGGTCACTTGCTTCTAGTGAAAGTCGGATCTTGTCACTCCACTCAGAACCCTCCAGGGCCTCTGCCTGTCACACCCAATAAAAGCCACGATCCTTACAATGACCCACAAGGCTCTGCATGGGACCCCGTTTCCTCTCGAAACCTTATCACTGTCTACCCTCCTTCTTGCTCTCCTGGGTCCTACTCTGTGTCCCTTGAACACGGCCAGCCTAGTCCCACCTTGAAGCCTTTGAACCTTCTGTTTCCTCTCCCTGGAATGCATTTCCTTCTGATATCCCAAAGTTTTACCCCCTCATTTCATTCAGGTCCTCGCTTGTCACCTCCTCAGAGGGGCTGACCCTGACTGCCCCATGGAAAACTTCGACAGCTAACTTTTCTTATTCTCCTTTCCTCCTTTATTTTTTTTTCTCCTTAGCACTTACGCTTTCTAATGTACTATTTATTTTAATTGCTTACATGTGGTGATGGTTAATTTTGGGTGTCTGTTTGACTGGGCACCCGGATACCTGGTCATACATTATTCTGGGTGTGTCTGTGAGGGTGCTTCTGGATGAGATGACCATAGGCTGAATTAAGCAGATTGCCCTCCTCCTTCATCCAATCCATTGAAGTCCTGAATAGAATAAAAAGCTGCTGAGTTAGAAAGAATTCTCTCTCTCCGTCTGACCATTTTCTAGCTGGGACGTTGGTCTTCTCCTGCCTTTGGACTCAGACTGGGACCAGAACTTACATCATCGGTTCTCCTGGTTCTTAGATCTTTGGATTTCGACTGGAATTGGATCATCAGCTCTCCTGGGTCTCCAGCTTGCCATACAGATTTGGGACTTTTCAGTCTCCATAACCATGGGAGCCAATTCCTTACAATAAACTTCTCTCTATATGTAGATATAGATGATACACATATAGATGATATAGATATAGATATCTCCCATAGTTCTGTTATTAGTGTAATACAGACTAATACACTTGTCTACTGTCTAAATCCCTCCACTAAACTGTTAGCTTGCTGAGAGTAAAGATTTTTGTTTGTTTTGTTGACCGTCTATCCCCAGTGCCTAGAACAGTGCCTGCACAGAGCAGGTGCTTAGTAAACTCTTGGTGAATGAATAGCTCCTCTCTGGTCTCATGCTTGCTGGCACCCCACCCTCACCCCAGTCTATGCCCTACATTGTAGCCAAGGCGTCCTGTCAGAAGCACATACTCAATGATGCCATTTCCTCCACCAAGAATTTAGTGGCCTCAGACTATGTGATTGTGTGAGGTTCGCCAGCATCTCTTGCCAGTCCAGGCCAGTCCAAAGAAGGCTGATGATGGATGAATCCACACTGGAAAATTTCTGGGCGAGTGAGATACCAGGCCCATGGGACCAGTGAGATGATGACAAGAGTGATCGACAAGATGCACCAAGGCATGTAAGGTGGGTGGGGGAAAGGAGAAAAAATGGGAGTAAGTGGAAGGAGAGGAGTTATGGTCAAAGAGAGATGCTTGCGTTTTCCATGTCAGAAGTAAGACGGTTCCGAGTGACATGGCCAGAATACGGCCAGGGGAAGCGTGAGGACTGCAGTACAGTGGACGTGACGGCCCCTGGAGATGGGCAGACAAGGAACTAAGAAGGCAGGGTGGTGACGGGTCACAGATAATTTGTTGTCCACTTTTGAAAGTGAAAGGAGGCATTATTAATTTACAATCCACACAGGAATGACAGGCAGGAGACTGGACTTTCGTGAGCAAACTGAAATGTAGAGTCCTCCTAATGCTTAGCCACTTGGGCTGATGGCAGGCCTCAGGATGGAGAAGAAAAATCAGTGCCCTGGTATGATGTCATTAGGGACCGATGGGACGTGCAGGCCGTTGAGGGTAGAGTGGGGGAACGTGGCATGGCCCATGCCAAGAAGATCACTGAGTGGGGGCTTTGCAAGAGGTGGGGAAGCCTGGGTGGGAAGCTTTCCTGGGGAGGGTGGCGAACACAGACCCCACCTCCAGACCTGGTGGGCGGTTTTGAGCTCGAGGATGAGATTTGCTCAACCTTGTACACAAGTCACACTTTTGGGGGACTTTCCCAAGCATTTTTTTCTTTTAGTCTCATCACTTTCTTGAGAGTTATTTCTCGTGCTTCCTGTTTTCAGAAAGTGAAACCAATGCAGAGTGTGATTTAAGTGATTGACCCAAGGCAAATTGAGGAAAGCCCTGAAGTAGGGTTGCCAGATAAGATACAGGAGGACACCGAGTTAAATTCGAATTTCAGATGAACAACGAATATTTTTTTTAGTGTAAGTATGTCCCAAATATTGCATGGGACATACTTACACTAAAAAAAAAAAAAAAAAAATTATTGTTTATTTGAAATTCAAATTTCTCTCAGCAGACTTGTTTGTTTTATTTTGCTACATCTGGCAATTCAGGAGTAAGGGGAGTAGGTCTGAGTGGCTATATGCATCAGAGAGCCTTGTTATTGGCTCAGGAGGCCGGGAGGGCAGGGCTGAGCAAGGCTGAGAGAAGCATGTCAGCTAGAGGAGGGAGGACAATGAGGGGAAGGGGCTCAAAACCGGCTGAGGCAGCCTGTGGACAGAAGGACCAATGGGCTAAGTAAGAAGACCTTTCTGCTCATAACTACGGACACATGCTCAAGATCAGATAAAACCTCAGAGCCCATAAAGGATGCTCACAACTGCTTATTTTAATTGGATCCTCTCAGCCCTGCGAAGTAGGCACAGCACAGATCCCTGTGTCCAAAGCACTGACAAGGAAGCTGGGGTTCAGCGAGTTTTCGTTCAGGTTCTGGAGTCAGGTCCCACAAAGGAAGGGGCCTTAGGGAAAGGCACTAGCTCACACAGGGTGGGTGGGGCAAGCCCTAACACCCACCCAGCAGGCCCTGGGGAGCACGGTGTTTTCCTCCCAGTAAGGGGGCAGCTGGGGCACAGTGGAAAGGGGATCGGCCTGAGAGGGCCATCACTGGGGAGGAAGGGAGAGGCAGGGAGAAGAAAAATGACCAAAGCTCAGGATCTACTAGTAAATGATTAGCCTTCACCAGAGCACAGAAACTGTGGACCATTATTATAAAATAATGAAATGAAATAAAATACAGCAAAAATAAAATACAAGAAAGCAACATAAAATAATGAAACTAAAAGGGATAAAGGTGCCAAACCCTCTGGTAAAGGTCCAAGAGAGCTGGAATTCCTACAGGTACAAGCATGAGGTAGGCTCAAGGACAAAACCTTTGGCTACAGACTGGGGAGCCCAGGGCAGCCGGGGACAGTGGTGTCAGGTGGCCAGGGCTGCACGCCTCACTCTACTCACTCCCTCAGTGACCTTATGGCATCTCTTATCTCTTCGGGCCTCACTTTCTGCTGACGGGCTCAGGGAGAACATCAAGCTAGTTTCCAATAGTTAGGAGACATGGAATACTGCTCCCATATGCTGGGGTCAGTGCATTCACTCACCAACATGAATTGATGCCCTACTGTGTGCCAGGCAGTATGCCGTGTGCTGGGCAAAGTCCCTGTCTACATCCTGGTGTGTGTGTGTGCGGAGCTGGAGTCGGGGGAGACCCACAATAAATAAGTGAACAAATAAATGAGTAGGGAGGCAACGTTTGAGTTGAAGCCTGAATGATCTGTGCAGCCAGGTAGATATTTGGGGTTGAATGATCCAGGCAGTGGAGATGGCTAGTGCAAATACCCCAAGGGGCAAACAAGCTGAGGGTCATAGAAGAGTAAGAAGAAGGCCAGTGGCCAGAAAGAGAGTGGGGGAAATGAGGGAGAGGGCAGATTCTGCAGCGCTTGTGGACAGGGTCAGGGCTCTGGGCTTTTTCCGAGTGTGGTGGAAGCTATTGGAGAATTTTGAACAGCAGTGTAATAGCAGCTGATAGATGTTTTAAGTAGTGGCTTAAGAAATACATGTTACATGAGGAGGGGGAAGGGTAAGCTGGGACAAAGTGAGAGAGTGGCATGGACATATATACACTACCAAATGTAAAATAGATAGCTAGTGGGAAGCAGCTGCATCTCACAGGGAGATCAGCTCAGTGTTTTGTGACCACCTAGAGGGGTGGGATAGGGAGGGTGGGAGGGAAGGAGACGCAAGAGGGAGGGGATAAGGGGATATATGTACACATATGGCTAATTCACTTTTTTATACAGCAGAAACTAACATAACATTGTAAAGCAACTATACTCCAATAAAGATGTTTAAAAGAAAAAAAAGAAATACATGTTGAGGACATTGTGCTAAGTGAAATAAGCCAGGCTCGGGAGGACAGATGTTACACACTACCACTTATACGAGGCAGCTAACATAGATTCATCGAAGCAGAGAGTAGAATGATGGTTGCCAGGGGCTGGGAGGAGGTATTGGTTAAAGGGTACAAAGTTTCAGGTATACAAGATATGTCCTAGAGATCTACTGCACAGCTTAGTGGCTATAGTTAACAATATTGCATTGTTCACTCAAAAATTTGCTAAGAGGGTAGACCTTAGCAAAGGGTAGAGGGCTCTTTTTTTTAAATTTAATTTTATTTATTTTTGGCTGCGTTGGGTCTTTGTTGCTGCGCGCGGGCTTTCTTTAGTGCGGCGAGCGGGGGCTACTCGTCATTGCGGTGTGCGGGCTTCTCACTGCGGTGGCTGCTCTTGCTGTGGAGCGTGGGCTCTAGGCGCGTGGGCTTCAGCAGTTGTGGCTCGCGGGCTCTAGAGCACAGGTTCAGTAGTTGTGGCTCGAGGGCTCTAGAACACAGGCTCAGTAGTTGTGGCGCACGGGCTTATTTGCTCTGCGGCATGTGGGATCTTCCCGGACCAGGGCTCGAACCTGTGTCCCCGGGGTTGGCAGGCGGATTCTTAACCACTGCGCCACCAGGGAAGTCCCTAAGTGTTCTTATCACAAAAAATAGAAAAAAGGGGCTTCCCTGGTGGCGCAGTGGTTGAGAGTCTGCCTGCCGATGCAGGGGACACGGGTTCGAGCCCTGGTCCGGGAAGATCCCACATGCCGCAGAGCAAATAAGCCCGTGCGCCACAACTGCTGAGCTTGCGCGTCTGGAGCCTGTGCTCTGCAACAAGAGAGGCCGCGATAATGAGAGGCCCGCGCACCGCGATGAGGAGTGGCCCCCGCTTGCCGCAACTAGAGAAAGCCCTCGCACAGAAACGAAGACCCAACACAGCCAAAAATAAATAAATTAATTAATTAATTAAAAAAGAAAAAAGAAAAAGAAATACGTATCATGTATTTCTGGTTATATCATGACCAGGTACACCAGGTATGTATACCAGTGTATGTTTTTTATGAATGGAACAAAAGTAACACGAAACAATATTTTGTGCAATGTTTTCGATAACAGCAAAAGGTAATCAAATAATTAGGATGTGATGAGTTTTAAGTATTTATTACCTGCGTTTTATTATGTTATTTAACTGTAATATTATACAATTTAACTTTTAGTAATGACTGTGTTTAACAACTGGAGGACAGAATCCCTAAACATCGAGCAGTTGGCTCTGGTGAGCCGGTGTAAGCTGATCTCTGCACACCGCCGCCTAGGAGCCTTCTGGGCTCTGACAGTCTACAGGTCCAAGGTTAGAAGGAGCTAGGAGCCCGCTGAGGCCACTGAAAGTGGGCACTGAGCCCACCCCTGGCTCCTCAGCCCCACGAGGCGTCTTGGCCTGAATCACAGTCTCTGGAAGGAGAGAGAGGAAGGAGCGCAGGAGAGAAGGACTCCAACCAGGCAGGCAAGTGGCAGGAAAGGCTGGCGGCATCAGTGTTATTGTGGGAGCTGTTTTTCTCTGTCTTATCAATGGCAGAGACCAGGGAGAACAATACCCCTGACTAAATATCACTTCATGAGCCAACAGGAAAACCCCCCAAGCGTGGGTCAGATGAGTTGGCTGATCTGGGTGGGCCAGGAATCCTTTCCCAGCCCTGAGCTCTCAGGGTCTGCCTGCTGCTGCTTTCCGTACCCCAGTGTGCTGATTACACACGCTGACTCCTCTCAGCCTCTTGTTTTTTTGCAATGGAGAGAACCGCCAGGTCCTGGAGACTTGGGAAGGAGTAGCTGCCTGTCCCTCGCTGTGCAGACCATGGCAGAGCAAGGCCAGACTTCCTGCTCCTTGGCTTCGTGTGTCCTGCCTGGACACCACCCATTCTCCCTGCTGGCCTCACTTTGGGAGCCGTGTAGGCACTGAGAATATCACCTCCCTTCAGCGGATTTGGAAACGGAGGTCAGGGAGGTCAGGGAGCCTGCCACAGTGTCAGGAGAACTAACGGCGCACACGTTTGGCAAAATAAAAAAGTCTGAAATCAAGTGTTGGGGAGAGCGTGGACCCATAGGACCTCTTCTGCTGGAAAACATTTATAGCAATATCATGTAAAGGTGAACACTGACGGATCCTGCAATGCAGCAAATGCACATACACCAGAGATACTCTTGCAAAGGTAGGTCAGGAAGAGTCCCGCCTGCACTGTTGCAAGGGCCATCAACAGGAGGATGGTTGAGTAAACTGTACTGTAGTCACACAGTGGAATAGAGTACAGCCATCTGAATGAATGGGTGACAGTGGCATTCCTCAATATGATTACCATTTGGCAGTACTATATTAGGTGAGATAAGCAAGACACACAGATTTCAAACAGTATGATATTCTTTAAATAAAGTTAAACAACAAATCAAATATATATCTTTTTAGAATACCTATACATATACGAGACAAAACTCTATAAATAGGAAAGCAAGGGAATGATTCTACACGCTGATTATCTCTGATTGGCGGAGCCTGGGGGATTGGCTAAGGGTCGACCTCATAGGTAGATATAAGGTATTGTCAAGGTCCGAGTTTTTGCTTCGACCGGCTTGTTCATAGGGACTTATTATATTAATAAACAATTAAATAAAAAATAATATTACGGAGTGGGGATTATGGTTAACACCCTCTGTGTGCGTAGGCTGAGGAAGAAGGGGAAGGTTGGCGCTGGAAATCAGAAGACTTGGCTGCTGGCACCACATAGTTTTTCAGGCGGACAACTCAAAAATCACAGACGCGGAAGCCAGGTGATTTTCCTCTTCTAGGTGGCAGTTTTCCTATCGGTAAAATGAGGTCTGGGGACCGGATCATCTTTGAGCCCCTCTCTTAGCTGAGCTAGAGCAGGCTCTGTTGCTGTAACAAATAATCCCCCACCCACGCCTCCTTCTCAGAGGCTGAACACCAGAAGGTTTGTTTCTAGCCCCCAACACAGTCTGAGAGGTCCTCCTCGTCAGCTGTCCTGCGATGTGGATACAGGGATCTGGCCTCTTCTGTCTTGGAATCTTTCACTTCCCACCAGCAGAATGGGAGAGAGAAAATATGGAAGACCCTCACCGACACTTGCTGCCTTACCAGAGACATGCTGTTTCTTCTCACCTTCCTGTCACCGAGAACAAGTCCCATGGCCCCAGCCCAACTGCAAGGGAGGCTGGGAAAAGGAGGGAGGGCAAGGATGTGCAGGGAACAGTGACTTTCCCTGCCGGAGCCCCCTGAGTTCCTGCAATCCTCTGAGCCTCTGAGCCGTTCCAGGCCAGATTTGACAGTCTCCTGTCTCTGAGTCTACAAACCACAAAGGCTTTCTGAGTTTATTCGTTCATTCCTTAAGTAAACAGTGGGGCTGCTCTGATCCAGCACCGGGTCAGGCAAAGGAGCTCATCGTCCAGTCCGTGGCGGTGCTGTGAGGAAGGGGGTGAGAAGGGAGGACTGACCTTCTCACGGTATTATGATGTCATAATACCATGCAAACCCTGATAGTCAAGAATAAAACAGAAAACATCTAGTGGGTGTGTGTGAGGGTGGAGGTGGGGGTCGTGGTTACAAAAGGCTTCTTGGAGAAGGTCATTTTTTCGACAGAGTCTTGAAGGGTAAGAGAAGAGGATTCTGCCGGGAAGGCTGAAAGAGGGGCCCTTCCTGGTAGGGGAACAGCATGTGCAAAGGCATGGAGGCGAGGAAGGCCTTGCAAGAGTGGGGAAAGGCCAGTGGTTTCATTTGGTCAGAGGGCAGGGCACACGTGTGGTGTAGGGGCTGGAGGGTAGGTTGAAACTACAGTTAAGGTAGAAAGGTGATTGGGAGTCAGAGGTCAAAAGGGCCTTGAATGTCATGCCCAGTGAATGTTTGGACCTTATCCACTGGGCAACCATGGAAAGATTCTAAGGAGGCAAGGAAGGCCAATGGTCACTAGAGGGGCCATTTCAACCCCTCCCAAAGTCTCCATTAGCCAGTTTCCCTTCCATCCTTTGATGTGGACAAGACTTTTCCCAAGACAATGTACAGAGCTCTGCACACTCAACTCTGGGTGAGTCTTAACCCCCATCTTCCAAACAGAGGCCCCACAAGCCTAAATACATACAAATCAAAGAGCCGCTCCCCTTTGTGCCCCACAAGAGGACACGCTCACATTTCAATCACTGGTCCCGAGTGACCAGGCATCTTCCTTCTAGCCCTGAAGGCCTGGGGTCTCTCCATGGGGTTGGGGTGGCTAACAGACTATTGGTAAAATGTATATGGCTTGTTTTTTAAAGAAAAGTGGATGCGGAATTGGAAGGAGAGGAGGAAAGTCGCTGCTGCCACAGTCCCTATGTGAGGAAGGCCCCATCTCTGCCCCACCACTTTTCTGAAGGCTGTTCCTTGGGGAGCAGGGGGTCTGCTAGACCTGCCCCTGTGACTTCCAGGGATCTGAGGTGCAGAGGCGTCTGCCAGCTTGCCCCAGGCTGAGAACCCTAGGCGTCCGATATCCAAGCTGGTGCTCCTCACGCCCACTTCAAGGAATCTAGCCTTGAAACTGAGCAAGCACTCTCTGAAGGCCTTCTAGGGGCCAGAGCTGTCAGGTGCCCAATGCTTTCCTGCGTCTTGGGATTCAAGCAACCATGGAAAGATTTTACACACGAGGAAACTGCAGCAGAGGATACTCAACTTGCCACTGTCACACAGTGAGGAAGGGGGCAGACTCCAAAGGCCTAGGCACTTTGCGCTGCTCTGAACCTATATGCAGTGGCCGGCTGAGTTCAAGGTTCATGGCTCTCCCCACCTTGTATGGTTCTCTTCCGGTCAAGAGTCTGTGAGTGGGGCCTGGAGTGGTCAGGCTGTCTCTCTGGTTTTCCCTTTGGAGTACCGCACAATGATATCTGGGATTGGTAGGTGCCAAAATCTAGTTAGCATTTACTAAGTCCTATGCCCTGGCAACAAGGGGGCTGCATCCACGGGAAGAAGGGGTACCGCAAGCCCACTGGGGTTGAGGGTGGCCTCTTTCTAATTCTGCACAAAGTCCTCACATAGGTCAGAGAGTTCTTTGGGAGGGTGGATATAAGGGATGGCAAATCGTTTTCATCTTCTGGGCCAACTGCACCCTTAGTGGCCATGCAGAGTGCCGTGTGGAGGTGGAGTCAGGCATCCCGTCTGGGAAGGAGTTCTGCGCTCAGTGATTTCTGTCCCGGGTTGGAGGATGGGGCAGTGGCGTGTGCAGGGAGAGTATTTGCCATTTTGCTATCACTGCTGTAAACTGACACCTTCTGTGTCAACACACAGCCCAAAGGAGCCCAGTGCTCGGCCCTGGCCCAGAGGAGAGGCAAACGTCAGCCTTCCCAGTGTGTATCTGCTTTTTAAATTCCTGACGCATGGCATGCAGGCAGGTTCAAGAGAGTTAGGCGTTCCTTTGCATTACAAATCACCACGAGATGTTTTTTAGTGAAATAAGCAGCAAAAACTTGCACAGGATTGTGAAGTCCCGTCTTCTTCTTCTTCTGCTCATCTCTGCCGGCCTTTCAAGCCCAAATTGAAGGCTGATTCCCCCCACCCCATGAAGACCCCTGCTTGCTCTTCTTTCCAAAGTTTCTCCTGCTCTGAGCTCAAAGCTCTTGGTCTGAAATTCCACCAAACACCTATCAGAACTGTTGCCTGGGCAACTTTGGTGGCAGACACTTCCCTACATATTCCCTCCTCCTCCAACCACCAGTCCAGGAAAGCTGAATATTACTCTTACTGAAATTATTAATACCACACTTCCTTCCCGCATGATGGCTTATTCCCAGCTAGCAAAGCACCTTCCTGTTTGCATCCTCATTTGACCCCATCAGTCACTAACTGAGAAAATTGAGGTTTACAGAGAGAGCTGACACTTGCCCAAAGCCACTTGCCCAGGTTTCTTTTCTCCAAATCCTGTCTTCTCTCCATTATCCCATTCTGGAGACCACAGGGTGCATGGAGTCCCCAGAAAGGGCAGGGGACAGGGATCCAAACCTCACCTGAGAGTTCCCTCCTACCTGTGGTTCTGAGGATAGTGTATAGGCCAGAGTGGCCATACAGGAGACTGCCAGACCAGGGCCAAGGAAGGGAGAGTTAGATGTGGATTGGGTTAGGAGCAGGTGGCTTAGACATCAGGCTTCCTGGGTGATCCTGGGCCACTCCCTTTCCTTCTCTGGGCCATGGTGCTTCCTCCTCTGTAATGTGAAGGCTTGAGATAGGACCCCTGACATTTTGAAAGCAAGGCTTCTTAATGTGTACATGATGGGGAGTGGGGAGGCACAGAGTTTGGGCCTGGACCAGTCTTCTTATCTTGGGACCCAGGCCTCTGATACCCATCTGGTCACCCTCACCCATCACCTCCCATCCCATGGGACGTGCTGTCTCAGGGACCTGAGGGACTGGTGAAGGGCCCAATCAGCTGCTATCCAAGCAAACTGCCTGTCAGTTGCTCAAATTTATTGATCACTAACTGGATACAGAGCCCATGTGTCGAGCAGGTGTGCTGTGGGCAAGGGGAGGGGGAAAAGTACAAAAGCAAAGAAGCCCTTCGGGCTTCAAAGGGGAGCATAATTTGGCCATCTCTCCATCCAACCATTGACCTAGCAAACATTTTTGGATCATCTGCTATCTATGTACCAGGCCCTGCATAGGAACTATGGGGCAGGGATGAGGTGGGGTTGGGGTGAAAAGGGCAGAAGCCATCAGTGTGGTCACCAGGTAGGACAAGCAACCTCACAGCATCAAATCACTCTTAAGGACAGGGAACCCCAGACCAGGTGTCAGACTCATAGTCTCAGGCTGAGAACCATGGCAGAAGGGTCCTGTGTGGCTAGCACTTTGGTTCTCCACATGCCCCATCACTACCTGTCTATTGCCTTATACCTAGTGGTACCTGCTTGGCCCCTAAAGCAAATTGAATTTGCAACCCATACTAGGGAAAAATATCAGCACTTCAACATAACAGGACTACCCTCGTCCAGAAGGAGAGTGGGGGCCAAAGACAGAGAGTTCTGGGCTGGTGCTGGGAGCCTTGGGGTCTCCTCTGGGCTCCCCAACTTCCTGTGCAATTGGAAGATGTCCCCTCTCTGACCAGCAATTTTCTCTGTAAAATTTAGGGAAAGTCTAGATCGGTGGTTCCAAATGCTATCCAGCCCCCCACCTTGGAACCTTAAAGACAGTATCGGAGTTCCAGAGATGACCCCAAATGTTTCCAAAAGTAAATGGCTATAACATTTATTCCTAACAAGTGTGTACCTTCTCTTTAAACAAATAGGTTTAAAATATAAAGAGTACTGTAGAGATGTGTCTCGGATGAATAAAAATATTAAGATATGATTGGTGTGTGCGCTATCATTTGTCCTAATAATCACAAATTGTTTGATAGACAAAATCTTTGAAAACATGATCAAATGAGACAGAAGACAATCCAAGGGGTACTTGCTTGGTGACATGGTTGGAAAGGGTAGCACTTGGTCATCATTGAAGTCCTTTCAGGTCCAAGCATCCACAGATGTGTGTCGATGCCAGTCGTGGGAGAAATCCTCATGGAGGGGGTGGCAGAGAGCTGACCCTTATGGAATATCTTCTGATTACTAAACTCAAACTGGTAAGCTCACAAACATCCCCAGAGGTGGGACAGTGACCCTCCCCATCTTACAGAAGAGAAAACAGGTTTATTCACAGTGGTTAGGTGCCACGCCAAGGCCACTCATCTGGAAGGTGGCCGAGCTGGCACTTGAACGCCCGGGGAAATGGCTCCAGAGCCAGGTTTGAGGTTGGAGAGGCGACTCCGGCCCCCTCCGGGCACCTCGCCGCTAGGTCCCTGGCGCTGGCGCAGTGCAGGTGCCCGAAGATTACCCCAGTCTGAGAGGGTGAAGTCCCCCTGGAGCTTCGGGGTGTGTTGGGCGCAGGCGGAGGCTGGGGCGGGGGCTCCCCTCAGGCATACTTGGACTAGCTGGGCCGTCCTGGGGCGGTGAGTGACAGTCGTCTTCCCCAGCTCCCCCAGACCCATCTAGGGTCCTGGCGACCCGCAGAGGCACCGGGGTGGCCTGGGGCCGGGGGGCCGGGCTGAGGAAAAGGGCGAGAAGTGAGGCGGACCCAGAGCAGAAATAGGAGAAGAGAGAGGGGGAGGGGGAACGAGGGAAGGGGGCGGGGAGTCCTTCCTGGGACAGGAACCCAGGCCCCCCTTGGCTGAGCCGACCTGCAAAGCGATTCTGCAGATGGAAGGAATTAAGTGGGAGGGGGAGGGTCCTTCGATGATAGCGAGGAGAGGGAGGGAGATGTGTGTGTGTGTGTGCGCGCGCGCGCGCGTGTGTCTCTGGGCCTGAGAAGGGAAGGAGAGAGAGACACATCAGACTAGACGAAAGTAGAAAAGATGAGAGGCAGAGACAGAGACAGAGTCGGAGACAGATCCACGGAGAAAGACGACGAGACTGACAGACAGATGATGGACACAGGAGATGTTAGTCTGAGAGAAAGGAGAGAGTATGTGGAAGGTAGGAAAATAGGAAAAAAACCAGTGAAAATGAAATAATTGGAAAGAATTTGTAAAGAAAGAGAGACAGAAGAGAGCTGAGAGCAAAGCGAGACGGGATTGATCAGGCCCGGGCAGCACTGAGCTCCTGTAGGGTGGGGGAGCTGGGTTTGCCGCACGGAGGGGGCGGGGCCTGCGAGGGGGCCGCCCATGGGCGGGCCCGCACCGTGCTACATATGTAGATGAGCTCTCTTTCCCCGCTCACCCCGCCCCCATCACTCTATATTCAATGAGACAGCCAATGGAGAGCGAGGACGGCTCCAGGAGGGGCGGGGCCTCGGGGAACCCCACCCCGGGAGCGGCCGCTGAAGGGGTCAGAATTGAGGCAGATAGCGGTTCGTGGGGCGGGGCGGGCGGCTCGGAGGGGGCGGGCCCAAAAGTTTCCTGCCCAACTTTCGCTGCCTCCTTCCTCCGCCCGCGCGCTCTGCGGCTGCAGTTGGGGGGAGGCGGCGGCGGCGGCGGCGGCTGTGGGCTGAGCGCGGGGTGCAGGCGATCGCCGTCGGGGCTCGGGCGGCGGCAGTGGGCGCAGGCTCCCCGGTGCCCGCCCCTCCGCTCCGGGGGGGCACGAGCGGGCGGCCGGGGGGGGGGCCGGCACCGCCGCCGCAAAATGAGCCTGCTGTCGGCCATCGACACGAGCGCCGCCTCGGTGTACCAGCCGGCCCAGCTGCTCAACTGGGTCTACCTGTCGCTGCAGGACACGCACCAGGCGAGCGCCTTCGATGCCTTCCGGCCCGAGCCGCCCGCTGGTGCCGCGCCCCCAGAGCTGGCCTTCGGCAAGGGCCGCCCAGAGCAGCTGGGCTCGCCCCTGCACTCCAGCTATCTCAACAGCTTCTTCCAGCTGCAGCGCGGAGAGGTGGGTGCCCCTGCGCGCCCCCGCCCTCAGTCGACCGTGCCGGGCCTTTTCGTATCTGCCCGGCTCTTCCTGGCCTGGCCCCGGCCCGGCTCCGTATTGCCCGGCCCTGCTTGGCTTGGCTTCGCTTAGCTCTGCCAAACTCGCCGCCCGAAGTCCCCGGGGCGCCGGGAGCGCGTCACCTCCCCGCTGAGCCCGGCCCGGAGCTGCTCAGGCGCGGGCGGGGCCCTCCTGCCCTCTCTTCCAGCCCGGGGCGCCCTGCTCCAAGGGGACTGGGGGGGCCCGGCTGGGAGGGTGGGTTCCGGATTCTCTCCAGACAGCCGGGGCGCGGCCTGTGCAGGGAGCCCCTTCCAAGTGTCCTTCCCACGCCCAAACCCATCCCCCTCTCGGCCACCGCTGGCTGGGACGGAGAGTGTAGATTCTGCTCCGAGTTCCTCTGGAGGGGCCTAAAATCTTTTCTCCTCCGACTTCGGCGGTTCCCGATCCGAAGGGCACACTGGAGAGCAGTGACTAGCCCGGAGAATTTTTCTGCTCTTCTCACACAGGGACCCCCAGATACATCCTCCAACCGCTCGCCCTCCCCCAGCCACATAGGAAGTGGTTTTTGAGGGCCTGACCCCACAGACTGCGCTGTCCCCCGCCCTCCCAGCCTGGAAGGAAATGAAAGGGAAATCCTCTTGAGCTCTTGGGAGGGGGGCTAGATAGGGGGAGAGGTTCCAGCTGCCCAGTGCCTTCTCCAGAAACCTGGGCCGGCTGCCGTTGCAAAGTCTGCCTGTTGGGTGGATTCAGTTACAGAATCCGAGGGGCAGTGCATCTTCCCCCAGCTAGATAAATACAGATTGCCGGGACCTCCCAGCCCCTTTGAGAGGTCTTCAGAGCCTTCCCGAATACCACCCTCTCTGGCTTCAGCTGGACTCCTCCCGGGCCCCACTCCCACTTACTCCTGCCTCATTTGGGAACTGCAGACACCCTTCTGTGGCCTTCAGTCACTCTCCTTCTGGCAGCTCTCTCTGCAAAAGTGCAGGGGGAAGGGGCAGGGCAGAGGACACACATGAGGGGAACTTTCCTTCTAGACCTGGGCACACGATTTAGTTTCAGGAGAGTCAGAATACTTGACAGTTTGTGGGAGAAGGCCTGTGTATACACCAGTGTGCTGGGGATGGAGGTGGGGAAGACAGAGGGTCACCCTTTCTGGCCCCATAATGTGTTCCCCTCTGCCATTATTGACTAGGGGAGACATGGACATG
Source organism: Balaenoptera ricei (assembly GCF_028023285.1). Classification (NCBI taxonomy): domain Eukaryota; kingdom Metazoa; phylum Chordata; class Mammalia; order Artiodactyla; family Balaenopteridae; genus Balaenoptera; species Balaenoptera ricei. The sequence goes on from NC_082654.1 coordinate 55,969,954, forward strand.
TAAATCGCTGGCCTGAGGCCTAGAGATGGGCCAATGGCAGGCAGCAGAGAGAAGGCTGGTTGACCTGTGTTGGGCTAGTCAAGCATAGCTGGGGGAGATGAGTCTGGAAAGCACTCTTTGGTGCCAGGCAAGAGCATTTGTATGCCAGAGCTCTTTGTAAACTGTAAAGCACTCTCTCCACGTGAGGAATTGTTCTTGGCTGGGAATCGTTCTTTCTTGTAAGAGACTTTGCCGCCTCTTCAGGGAATGGCTTCTGTGACCAAGGGCTTTGGAGGACGGTGCCTGGGTCTTGTCAGTTGTTTGTTCTCTTACCAAACATTTGTTGAGCTCCATGTGGCCCCCTGGGGATTCCGCCAGAGTCTCGTGGGGGCCCCAGATTAGAAGACAGACCCATGTGAAGGGTGGGTGGTTTCATGGGGGTCCTGTGGGAGCCCAAAGGCAGGAGGGTGACCATGACTCACAGGTCAAGTGAGAGTCCGTCCCCTAATCAGCCTCTACTGGCTTCCCTCTGCTCCCACCCTATGGTGGCCTTGTTCCACCATGTGGGTCTCTGCTAAGATGGCCTGGGAGTTTGGGGCCATCAGGAGTCCCCTGTGAGGGTAGGCTGTTGTGCCTCCTCTTGGAAATTTCTGGCATCCAGGATCCCACCCAAGTCTCAGTGAGACCTGCCTTCTGTCACTTCACTGCTGTTTACCTCGATGTCCTCATGAAGAGGCACATTCCTTTGCTGGGGCCACTGTAGAAGGAGCTGGTAAAGGTTATCTAGAGTAGTGGTGGAAAAGTCTCTCATGGTCTGACTTTGGAGGAACCCTCGTCTCTGTCTGGGCCTCAGTTTACCTATCTGTAAAATGTAGTCTCTGCTCTCCCCCAGGGGGATGTGTATGGGATTTGAGAGCTGTACAGGAGAGGATGTGCCTACAGACAGGCTGGGTTAGGGAGGTAAGAGGGGCTTCTTCTATGCTAATGGGCCAGTGACTTCCTTGCAGGGGCTGGAGGACTGTGCCTGTTGACTTCCGGAAGACTCTCTTGGCTTCAGACTCACTCGCTCTCACCCCCCACCCGCTTTGCCTCCTAAACCCTCTTGAAGCCCCAGCTGTGCTCCTGGGGACAGGCCTTTCCTGTGTCCAGGGCTTAGCTGGTGACCTAATATGGCTCCAAAATAGCAACTGGTTGAGAAGACAAGAAAAAATACCCCCCACCTGAATGCCACCAAGGGGCTTGTTGGACAGGAAGCAAGTCGTGTGTGGGCTGGAGGGGACTCTACGAAGGGACCCAGGGGCCCAGGAGCGTCGCCATTCTGTGCAAAGCCTGGCAGGCCTGGTGGTAGTGCCTGCGGATGTGACTTGCATGCTGACCGCTGACCATGGCCTGTCTGCGCCGGTCCCTGTGCCAAGGGCCCACCCCCTCCCGCACCACCCCAGGCTGCTCCCACCACAATAGCAAAACACCATGAATGCAGCTGGGCTTTGGGCGGGGGGAGGTGTGAGGACATGGGGGCACAGAAGCCCATTGTGCCCTGGAACCTCAGCTCTGGAAGCTGAAGATAAGCCAAGGGTTCTGAGTGGAACACTGGCCCTGGGAGCAGAGAGGGAGATGGCAGAGTTCATGGGCAAAGTGCAGGAGCAGACACCAGGATGCGGCTTGGATGCTTGTGCGGACTCCTTGGCGTCTCAGTTTGTGGTGAGGCTGCCAGGCCAAATCACACACAGGTACTCTGCACAGTTTTTTAAAAGGCCTCTGGGTCTAGAAACCGGGCCCTGTGAACCCCTCTTTCAACCCCTGATCTGTGGCAACAACTATATGTCTTTGTAGGGAAACTTGTGAGGCCCTTGGCTGAGCCCTTCCTGTCTCTCTCCAAGTATCCGAGGAAGCCAGATCTTAGAGGGAGTGGGGGGTGGGTGGCATGGAGGGGGGGGGGTCTTCCCTGCCAGGCTTTGTTTGGAATTTAAATTCACAGCAGTGTGGGGACTGTGGGACTCCACCTCCAGAAAAGTAGAGTTACCCCATGTTGAGCATTAGCTCTCAGGAATCTCAGAGGGATGCCGAGAGCCCCTCCCGGGTAGTCCCTGTACCCCCTCAAAGGAGATGTAGCTATCCCACTCCAGGTCAGATGCTTAAGGCAACTGTTTTCTTTCCCTTTTCCTCCAGGGCCAGATGTGGCTTGAAGATGTGGCCCTACTGTCAAGTGATACTTTGTGGAGGTTGTGGGAAGGGCTTTGGGGTCAAATACATTTGGGAAACATAGCATACTGTCCTTCCCTTGGAAACACACCATGCTAACACAGTAAAGGCTCTGAGAAGTCCTGCAGTACAAAACCTGCTAAGCTTTCTTCTTCAACCCAACATTTTGCATACCTGTTTGACTGGATTACATTTTTGGCACAGGACACATGCCAGTGTTCTTCTGAACATCTCCAGGCTCAGAGAATGCTCTGTCAAAGCAGACCTCTTTCCTCAAACCGTAGGAGGCTCTTCCTGGAGCTGTTAACCCAGTTGCCCTCCTGGGTCCTAGTACTATCTTCTGTAGCACTGAGGACACCCTCCTCTTTGCAGCTCTGGTCTCATTGGAGATTTGAGAACAGCAGCAAAGGTCTCATGAGGCTTACCAGACAGGGCTTCAGGCTCCGGCACGCACAGGGCTGTTAGAACCCAGAGAGGGGTGACCGCAGTGTCCTGCTTTAAAAGGTTCCCAGGTATTAGGGACTGTGCTCTCCCCAGGTGCGGCTGAGCTGAGAGGCTGCCTGGAAGTGTAGAACAAAGCCACATATCTGCTCGAGGGTGGGAGTTTGCCTCGCTGGGGCTGAGTGGGCTTCAGGAACTGAAATTTTTTCCCAGCAGCCTTTGTGGTCTGTGTGGGGTGGTGGGGGGCAGCCCCAGGGCCTGGGAGGAATGGCCATTCCAACCCAGCTGGGAGCTTGGGAGGATGCCCAGCTCCCTCTGGCCAGCCCTGGAAAGCTGAGCTCTGAGTCAGGCAAGGGGGACCATCGTTCGCGGGCCTGTTGGCTGAGGTGGTCTGACCCTCCCTCCATCAAATTAAATTGGCTGGGCGGGCCTAGACTCAGAGGGGAGACCACACCTCGTGGACCATCTGAGTCAGGTGGGAGGGAGGGAAGCAGGCAGCATTAGTAATAAGGAATTAGCAGCGGCAGAGAGCCAGGCTCTGTCAGCACCAAGAGAAGGGCCCTGTGGAGAAGACGGCCCTTGAGTAGCATCTCTTACTCTTGGTGGTGCTTTATTCTTGGCATCTTTTTCTTCGTGGCTCCCATTTTACAGAAGAGAAAACAGGCCTGGCAAGTCACCCAGCAAGACAGTGGCAGAGCTAGATCTAGCAGTCTTCTCCATCCCACCTACAGTCATCTCTGTGGCTCGTCCAGCTGGTGCGGTTGGCTTTCGCCTGGATCATTCACTGGACGCCAGTGCAGGGCAAGCAGTAACCAGGGTGTTCTGTCAAGCCTCAGTGTCTTGGATGTTTTGTCCCCGATCTCAAACCTTCTGAGGAGTGGTAGGCATTGGTCATGGGTTCTGGGTTTCCTGTCATGTCCTTGCTCCAGGATGGGGCTCTGTGGGATGTGAGTCCAAGGGTGGCCTGGCTTGGGAGAGGCAAAGGAGATGGACACTGAGCACTTCCTAGCACTCCTGTCTCATAGCATCCACTGCGTGCCGCAAACCCATTGTGCAGATGAGGAAACTAAGGCTCTTCAAGAGGAGGAAGATAGAGTTAGGGACGTCTCAGGATGCTTGGTCTGTCATGTATGTGTGTGTGTGTGTATATGTGTATGTGTGTATGGTGGTGATGTATAATCTTTTTTTTTTAAATTTGTTTATTTTTGGCTGTGTCAGGTCTTAGTTGCGGCACGTGGGATCTTTTGTTGCAGTGTGCGGGCTCTTCGTTGTGGCCCTCGGGCTTCTCTCTAGTTGTGGCGCATGGGCTTCTCTCTAGTCGTGGTGCGTGGGCTCAGTAGTTGTGGCATGTGCGGGCTTAGTTGCCCCGTGGCATGTGGGATCTTAGTTCCCTGACCAGGGATCGAACCCACATCCCCTACATTGGAAGGCAGATTCTTAACCACCGGACCACCAGGGAAGTCCCAGGTGTTGTATAATCTTTATTCTGTCCTTCTCTGGCCATACTGGTCCACTTGAGGTTTCTGAAAACACCAAGCGCTCCCATTCCTCTAAGCTTTTGCACTTGCTGTTGCTTCTACTGCTTCTAATGCTATTGACTGTCCCTGTATAACTGACTGATTCCAACTTACTTCTTTATGGCACCAGTGGATGTCTCTTCTCTGAAGACTACCTCACTGTCATGGGGAGCACACCTCCCTCCAGCTTCCATGTCCCATGACAGATGAGTGGTACATCCTTCTGGTAAAGCATGTCTTAACAATCGGTATTTCTGTGAAACATGTACCATATGTGTCTGTCTCCATAGCTACATTTCAACACTCTGAGAATAGGAATCCTGTCTTTTTCCATTTCGTAATCACAGCATCCGATGCTTAGTCAGTGCCTGGGACAGACTAGGTGCTCAGTTAACATTCACTAGGTGGATGGGTGGATGGATGACTTGGACTCTCTCCTCCTCTTCCTTCCCCAGACTTGTGACTATTGTGAATGCTTTCCTCAGTCTCTTAACCTCTTGTTTTATCGCACAGAAGAAGTGTTTATGGATTGCTTGATAAATTTTAAAGAGCTGACTTGGGAGTCATGAAACCCTATCCCTAGAGATTGGGTCCCAGCAGAAGCTTAGGTGTGCTAACAGTTCTTGACCTTCTTTGGCTATGGACCTCTCTGAGAATCTGAAAGCAGCTCGAATTCCTCTCCTCAGCGCCATGCACATAGCACACAAGTACATGCACACGCAGAACTCACATTTGCATGTAATTTCAAGGGGATCATGTCAACAGTGGATCCCAAATCCAGGCCCCCTACTGTAGAAGCTGCAAGCCTCAGTGGTACCCCAGACTGGCTAAATCTTAGGGACCTCTAGTCCTCTAGTTCTTGGATCCATGCTTTCTGCTTTGATTTAGTGAGTATATTCTAGAAGCGAGAGTCAGCCTGGTCCCCAGTGCTTATGCTCTAGCTGGGCAGCAGGCACATGGTTGTGAAACGTGAACACCTACCAAGTGAGTGATGACCTGGGGGGGAGCAGGAGGGACTGAGTGGGGACGGGGAGCCTCCCCTGTGTCTGTTCTGCTCTGTCCTGCTGCCACTGTGCTCCTCCATCCCCTGGTCCTTTCTTTCCCCATTTCTCTCTCCCAACTCCCCCTACCAAGAAGAACACAGCCTGCTTATTTAAATTTGAATCTCTCATCAAGCTCTGGCTGTGTCTGGGGAATTGTGTTTTGCATGCCCCGGGTGAATGGGACTCTAGGAGGCAATGGTGCCCTTGGAGGTCCCGAGTGGGGGGATTGCCACCTCTCTCACGGTCGACCCTGCCACCTTCTTGGCCCACAGGTCAGCTTTGGACCTTGGAAACAGGAGCAGAGCTGGGGTCTGACTGTGGCTAGGGAAACCCTCGGTCCAGGTGTGGCTTCACTTTCCCATCGGCCAGCTCCAGCATTGACAATGGCTGTCTCCTTCTGTCCCTGCGCCCAGCCCACATCCGCCCCTGCTTGTGTGTATAGGATGTGTTTGTGTTTGACCCTGTGGGCCGGAGCCCCAGATAGACCCCAGCGGGTAGAAGAAGTGCAGATCTCTTTGGAGAAGGGGTAGACTCATTTGTGAGATGAATGGTTTCTTGTCCCAAAGAGAGGAGTGTGGGTGTGTATGTGTGTGCATGTGTATGTGCGCGTGTGCGTGTCTGTGTGTGTGTATGGGGGTGGCTTTTGGGGATAAGAAAGCAGTTGTTCAGCTGATGAAAGAGCCCCCACAGAGCTGAGGACTAGGACCAGAGAATTCCTCCTCCAGGGCCGTCTTAGGCCCAGGGGCAGCAGGACTCAGCGTTTGCTTTGGACAGACCTCCTTGGACGCTGCCCACTGCCACTGCCATGACCTTCCCTGCTGTGCTGCTCCCGCCTCTGCCTGCTGACCCTCTTCTCTTCTTGCACCTATCGCTTCTCCCTCTGGGCTGCCCTCGGAAGCTTCTGCCCACCTGACCTAACTCCTGCCTCCCCTCCTCCCACTGTGCCCTGTTTCTGTCCTGGAGAGGCAGCCAAGGGGGAGCACAGCTTGTCAGGTTGAGTCAGCCCTGGAAATCTCCACTTGTGTATCCCAAACCCCTCAACAGAACCACCAACCCCGGGGCCCAAGCCCCGCAAGCAGCCCAGAGAAGCTGGTGCCTCACCTTGCCAGGGCTGAGGGGCTTGGCCATGTGATGTCACAGGGCCTCTGTGCCAAGGAGGATGGTCCCCGCCAGGTATTTTACGCTGGGTCCCCTTCCTGTAGGGGGAGCCAAGCCTTGGAGGCCATTCGGGGGCTGAAATATAACAGGCCAGCAGATCTGGGTGTGACTGTCCTCTTAGCCACGTGCTGGCTGTGTTTCCTTGGGCAAGTTACTCAGCCTCGCTGAGCCTCAGTTTCCAGTTCTATAAAATAGGACCAATAAGGCCCATCCAAACAGTGTTCTTGCCAGGGATGAGACTAAGAAAGGGAAAGGATCCAGTCAAGTATCTAACACAAGTAGGATGAGAATAAACTATAGTATCTTCCCATCTGACTTTCTCCAACAGCCAAGCCAGAACCTTGGAGGAGTTCCAGCAATGGACAGGAATCTGATGCTTTGTTCCCCACATGTGGCATAAGGATCCCACGCTTCCTACTAGCTGCTGGGGTCACTGACCCAGGGGGGAAGGAGGGGTGGTTTCTTCCCCCAGGCTGGTGATCTGGGCCCAGATAACCCAGAGCCACACACTAGTGGGGCTGCCCACAACCACTGCCCAGAGCAGCTAAATCTGAGGTGAGATCACCCTCCGACTTAGTCCGTGGGAGCTCAGAGACCCTGACCTAAATCCTTCAAGGTGTTGGGGCATCCATACCCTCATCTGTCAAGTGGAGCTCCCTTCCCGCCTGTGATTATTGCACACAGGACAGTCATGGGCGTAGGGAACAGTAGAAACAGTCTGGTCTCTGGGGCAATGGAGGGTTGCAGAATCTTTGCCTTCGGGGATGTCCAGCCTTGTGGAGAGATGAGGAGGTATCACCATGTAAAGGGATTAGAGAGAGACATCAGAGCCCCTTCAGGCAAGGGCAGGGGAGTCACAGGGTGGTCCCCACCCCAGCCTGCAGCACAGGGCTATGGCCAGGAGGTCGGGAGGCCCCTGGAGGGGGCTGGGGACTCTGTGGCCAGTGGGGCCTCAGTAGCACCTGAACCTGTGCTTTTCACACCGTCCCTTGGAGCCCAGGCCTGAGCAAGAAGAAGGGGTGGGTTCAAGGCCACACCACTAGAGTTAGAGCCATGGCCAAGAGCCCGGTCCTGGAGGGGTTTGGATCCAGAGTGGGCATCCCAGGGGTGGACAGCAAGTGCAGGCCTGGAGGGAAAAGAGCGGTTGCTGGTGGGACACTAAGGGGAGTAGCCTCGTTGTTGCAGAGTTAGGGGCTGACTGATGAAGGGGAGCCCTGCCCAGCCTTGCCCTCCAGCTACAGACGGCAGGACTTGGGAGAGGTGGTGCCCTCGTGGATGAAGTGCCCTCTGTGGTCCAGGGTCTGGGGGCATCTTTCAGTACCTGGAGTCTGGACCTTGAAGAAGCAGGCTGGCAGGGATCATCAAGTTTGCCCTCCTTCCCTGGGCCATGTTACATTTTACACGTGGGAAACCCAAAAGGCCAGGGCCCCGGCTCCACAGACAGAGGGAGGGAGCTCTGTGTGTCCTGGCCTCTGCTCTGGCCAGTCCCCACAGGCCGTGGAAATGTCCGAGAGACCAACTTGCCTTTCACCTCGATGGCCCAAGCTCCTCGGGGCTTCGGAGAGGAAACAGCTTGCTGCCCCACCTGCCCGTCCAGCCGGCCGGCAAGCAGGACTCCTGGCCCTTAGGCCTGGCTGTGTGCTCTGGTCTGTGCCCCCGGGCCTCGCTGGACCTCAGTTTCTCCATTGTAACTTGAGAGTGAGGTTGGGTCAGTTGACTGTTCCGCCTTTCGTCCTGTCCTTTCGTGGTGTCGTCTTGAATGGTGGCCGGGGGAAGGGAGCTGGAGTGCCCGTGACGGCCAGGCCAGAGCACACAGGTCGGCGATGAGGGGAGCTCTGGCTTCGCTTCTCTGACCCGCAGCTGCCTGTGTGACCCTCCTGAGGGGCAAAGCTGTGCCCCATCTGAGGCTATGGGGGGGATGTCAAGCTGCCGGGGAGAGGACAGCCTGCTCGGAGGCCTCTGGCTGCCCAGGGATACCCACGGGGCCACCCGTGGGCAGGGGTGTGTGGCCACAAGACGGGGGAGAGGTTTTTTCAGGGTGTAATTAGTGCTCTTCTGGCACCCACCAAACTTCCCCTTCCTCTTGACAAGTTGCTGCCAAAACAGCCCTGATTCCTGTGGACTTGCTTAAATCTTATCCAGAAAAAAAAAAAAGAAAAGAAAAGAGAAAAAAAATAAGAGGGTTGTTATTTGTGAAATTGCATTTCCCAGCCATGCGGGTGAGTCACACCATTTGGAGCTTCAAGTTTCTTGTTTGGATGAACTTTTCTCTGGGAGGCTGGGGCGATACTGCCCTCCCCCAGACCAGTTCTGGTGGGGAGAGGTCTAGAGACAAGCTAAGGAGAGACCTTGATAGTTGGAAAGTCCAGGTGCTCCCAAGGCCAGGTAGGGCTGGACAGGCTGTACCTGAGCTGCCCCAGGGGAGCTTTAAAATGCAGACTTGGGCTTCGGGGAGTTAGTGTTTAACAGGGACAGAGTTTCAGTTTGGAATAATGAAAAATTTCTGGAGATGGATTGTGGTGAGGCTTGTACGATATAGGATGTGACTGTACTTAATGCCACTGAACTGCGCACTTAAAAATTGTTAAAAGGGTAGGTTTTATGTAATGTATATTTTACTGCAATGAAACAATGCAGTAGATTTTGGGCCCTCATTCCTAGGTGGCTGCTTTGGTAGGTCTGAGGTGGGGCCCAGAAAACTGTATTTGTTAAAAGTGTCCCAGGCCATTCAATACAAGGCTGGACACACTCATCTAATCTGTAAAATGGGGACAGTAACATAGGGCTGTGGTGAGCGTCAGCTATCTTAACACGTGTAACGTTTCCAGCACCAGGGACATTAGAGTGCTCAGTATATGTTACTATTATCATCTAATCCCACTTCCTTTGGGACCCTCCCCACATCCTTTAAGGTTGTCCAGTCTTGGCTCGCATGCCTCCAGGGATGGGGGACCCTCTGCCTTTCAGGATGGACCATCTGGGGCTATCTAAGAGCTGGAGAGTTGCCCTCAGACTTGATGCAGGTTTGTGTGGGATCTTCCACAGTAGCCCTGGGCAGTGGTAGAGCAGAGATGGTCATTAGGACCCTTTGAGTTCATTGCCCAGTCACTGCAAACTGACTGTGTGCTGGGCCTGGCTGCCCTGGATGTGGTGTCTCTGTCTTTCCTTCCAGATCCCAGGCTGTGGTCCAAACCTACATGGGAGAGAACAGAGGCCCAGAGAGGGAAAGGGCTGGCCCAGGGTCACATAGCAGGGTGTCCAGGGAGCCAAGAAGAGTGAGGGCTGTGTCCTCTAGGGAGGAGTGCCAGACCCCCAGAGGCGTACATGTGTGAGGGGTGGGATCTGTCCTGGTTGGACGAGGGGTGTCTGATCCCCTGGGGCCAGCTCTCAGCTCACCTCCCTCCCTTCCCACACTGAGGGGACACAGAAAGCACTGTCCCTACCCCGGGCTCCTTCTGTCCCATCTTTGTAAGGGAGCCTGAGGCAACTTCCTCTCGGTGGCTCTCCTCCCCTGTGAGCCTGGGGACCCCCAAGAACGAGGCTGTGTTGTCTCTCCAACAAGGCTCCCCAAGGTCTGTAGTTCACTGCTGGGGTTCTTGGGCACCTTAGCTGGGGCCAGGTGTGCCCAAGCCCCGTGCCCAGGTATGTCATCAGCCTCCTGGGGAAGCTGCCTCTTTCCAGCCTTGGCCTGGCCCCAGGAGAGGGGCCCATGGCCATTCCCTGCCAGCCTCACCGCAGGCCCCACCTTTGCTGAATTCCAGTGTGCCCGGCCGCCCAGAGCCTGTGACTCCTATAAATAGACGCTGTATACACCAGGAGGGGGCCTGGGCCGTGTCTGCTTTGAAGCCAGGCAAGACATCTGGTTCCTGTCAAGTGGAGGTGGGAGAGGTGAGAGAGGTGGGCCACTTCCTCCCCGGGCTTCCAGAGAGCTGGCCTGGGCCCGGGACGAGGGCTCCCCGGAACACAGTGTGCACAGGCCTCGGGCTGCAGGAGACCAGACGAAATGCTGGACTTCAGTCTCCTCTTCTGTATGATGGAAACAATGCTGTGAGCTGATATCTCAAGTCACCCCACTAGGACGTGGCAGAGCCTCGGCTCTAACAGGTTGCTTTCTGCCGTACGTCTTACCCCTGGCAGTGTGTAGAGAGCTAATGATCATCGTCATTACCATCACCATATACTGAGTGCTTCCTCAGCGCCCGGCAGGAAATAAAGGGCTTTACATTCTTGGCCTCACGTTAGCCTCATAGAAACCCTTGGAGGTAGCTATCGTTATTCCCATTTACCGGATGGGGCCACTGAGGCCCCGAGTGGTTAACTGGCTTGTCCTTGGATGCACAGCTAGAGGTAGGACTTGAATGCAGCCTCCAGGGAGCTGGAGCCCGCAGGCGGCTGAAGGGTCACTATGAATTCATGTGTGTGTGTGTGCGTGCGTGTGCGTGTGCGTGTGTGTGTACGGGCCTGTGGAAGTTCCCAGGAGGCCAGAGCGGCGCAAGGGGCCAGGCCTCCAGAGCCCTCACAGCCTCTGTCCCCTGCAGGCGCTGAGCAGCAGCGTGTACAAGAGCGCCTCGCCCTACGGCTCCCTCAACAACATCGCCGACGGCCTCAGCTCCCTCACCGAGCACTTCTCCGAGCTGACCCTCACCTCTGAGACCCGCAAGCCCAGCAAGCGGCCCCCGCCCAACTACCTGTGCCACCTGTGCTTCAACAAAGGACACTACATCAAGGACTGCCCCCAGGTAAGGCAGCCCGGCCCCGGTGGGGCTCAGGGCCCCTGCTGACCTGTGGCCCGGCCTCCGTGGGTAGAGCAGGTGGAGTAGTCCCCCCAGGGCCCCTTCGGCGAGCGCCTGGCCCCGTGGCTGCTGGTCGCCACCTTTTTGTCCCCTCTGGTTTTTCTGAGGCAGGCTGGCTGGTATGGACGGGACAGAGCCCCCAGCTTGGTGCTGCACTGGCCGGTCAGCATTCTGGGTGGGGGACCCCAGAATGAGGTTCTGGGCCTTGGAGTCCCCCCAGTCATCCTGCCGAGGTGGGTCCTGTTACCGTGGGCCAGGAGGGGGCCAGCAGCGTCTTCACAGCTCTCCCGAGAGCCCGCCGCCTCCCGCTCACAGGGAAGGAATGTGGGCTCTGGGCCAGGGATCCAGATGTGCGCCCCCTCCCCCAGGCCCCGCCTCTGCCTCCTCTGCAGCCTGCTCCCCTGAGGGGGAGGGGGCGCCCTGCCCGCGCCCTGTGCCCCCGGGATAGGTCTAGGTGAAGGCCTCGGGCACCGTGGGCTGGGTGTCACTCCCTTGGTGTGGGAAGAGGGTCGGGAGACCGAGGCGTTCAGGAGCAGCCCCGTCTCTCACCCGGTGCTTTGCCACGACAGGGTGGGGCTCCGGGGGGCAGACCCCACTCACCAGGCGACCCTGACTCTCTGACCAACATGGCTGTGGAATCCTGGGGAGAGAGAGGTTAAGAGTTGTGTTAAATACCATACGAGATTATCAGTGATTTTTTTTTCCCTATTGTTTTTTTCATACTTTCCACTGTTTTTAGAACGTGGTACTACTTTTATTTTGTACGTGTAATGGAAATGGAATCCTGGAAACTCAGAAAATCCGTGTAGTCTTGACCTCCAGATGTTGGCAGCCGAGGGTGTGGCTGGGCAGGGCTGGGTCCCTCCAGGACCGGCGGGAGGTCGAGGTGCGATTGCCAATCACCGCTCTTCTCAGAAATGACCGTGCCATGCCTCAGGTCCTTGGCTACTTCAAGTACGGCCGGCCACAGCTGCATCAGTGTCGCCCCAGAGCTTGTTAGAAATGCAGAATCTCAGGCCCAGCCCAGAACTGTGTTCTAGTAAGATCCCCGGTGATTCAGCCGGTGACCTCAGCCCTCCCCCCAGCCCTGGCCAAGAGAGGCCCACCCACCCCGGACCCACTGATGGGCTGCCCTCCAGATCCGCCCTCCCCTGTGCCCTGTCTACCCTCAGTATACACAGTAAGCAAGGGGCCCTTTGCATGAGGAGATCCTGGCAGAGGGTGAGGATCTGGTTGGCGCTCAGAGATGTGCCCACGGCCCACCCAGTGAGCCCTCCCCAGCTGAGCCGCCAGCACAGGGGCTGTGAGCTCTCAGGCACTCTGCCTACAGGGCAGAGCAGAACTCCACCAGGTTTAAGGAGGAGACAGGCAGTGTGCTAAGTGCTCTCCAAGCATTTCATTCAGCGCTCACTTCTGCCCGGTGTGCTAAGTGCTTTTAATAGCCCCCTGTTACGGGATGCTTTGTGTGAGTGAAGGTCTCACACTGGACCATCAAGCCAGTCAGTGGAGGAGTGGAGAGTTCAACCCCGCAGGCAGGTGACGCTCAGACATAAGCAGGGGCTCTGAGGAGGTGTGCTCGTGCTGGGCAGACAGCCTGGGAAAGCTTCCAGGAGGAGAGGGGCTTGAGTGGGGCTGGCAGGTTGATGGGACAAGGGTGACCAGTATCCAAAGGCAACAGATGATGAGTCAGAGGTGGAGGGATGGCGAAGGTGCGTGTGTATTTGCGCACGCGCTGCGCTCTCCCAGACGGGCCAGAGCTCTTCCCAATGTGAGGGGTAGGAGGGTCCCTCTCCTAGGTGCCTCTCACTTTCTAGCACTGCGCTAACCACGGTCCTTCCTTTATGTGCGTTACACAGTGTGTTCGCTTATCCTGTGCAGGGCTCTTAACTCTGTGGCCGAAGTAGGAGTAATAGCCCCATTTTACAGTTGGAGAAACAGAGTCTCAGAAAGGTGACGTGCTGAGGAGAGGGCAGAACCCTGGTCTTGGGGCCTCGGTGCTCTTCGTTTCCTTGAGCATCCACACCGCTCCAGGCTGAGACTTCCATGGCCTGTGGAGCCTGTTTCTGCCTTGAGCTGGTAGAGCCCCTCTTGCGGCCCCATCTCAAACTTGATTCTATCCGGGATTCCTGCAGACCCAAGGATCTCCCTTCACTCTTCATGAGGGTCACCATCCGTAAAACGAGGCTAGTGAGAACGCTAACACAGAGGACTGCTGTGAGGACTCAACGAAGTAATGCATGAAAAGTGCTTAGCACAACGCCTGGCACACAGGAAGCACTCAGTGACTGTTGGCCAGCACTATTTTTGTCTCCCTTGCGTCACAATGCAGAGTGCACGTACTTAGATAAGTATTGTAGCAGGCTGGAATATGATTGGATGCTCCTCACCCCTCACCTGACCGCAAGCCCCAGGGGCAAGTGCTGGGCTAGATTCATCTCTGCCAGCCCAGGTACCATAAAGTACAGCAGGTGCTTAGTACAAGTCTTCCTGAATGAAGGAACAGGTGGAAATCTTTGTTTCAAATGAACTGTTATGTAAGAGCTCAGCATTTATAATATTTAAAAGGGAAATGCTTATTTTTGGTAACAGCTTTGATGAGTTGTAATTCAACCATTTACAATATACACGTTGATGATTCTTAGTATATTCACAGAGCTGTGCAACCATCACCACAATCAATTAAAGAACATTTTTTGTCACCTCAAAAAGAAACCTCATACTCTTTAGCTATCACCCTCTGAACCCCCATCTCCTAACAACCACTAATCTACTTTCAGTCTCTGTAGATTTCCCTATTCTGGACATTTCATATAAATAGATTCATATAATATGTGGTCTTTTGTCACCGGATTCTTTCACTTAGTGTATTGTTTTCAAGGTTCATCCATGTAATAACATTTATCAGTTCCATGATTCAGGAAGTATTCCATCCTGTTTTATTTTCTGGAAGAGTTTGTGGAGAATTAATATAAATTCTTCTTTAAATGGTTGGTGGAATTCACTTGTGAAGCCATCCGAGCTTGGGCTTTCTTTTGTGAGTAGATGTTTTTTATTACTAATTGAATCTCTTTATTTGTTATGGGTCTATTCTGATTTTCTATTTCTTCTTGAGTCAGTTTCTGTAGCTTGTGTATTTCTAGAATTTGTCCATTTCATCTAAATTATCTAATTTATTGTCATACAGTTGTTCATCATATTCTCTTATAATCCTTTTCATATTGTTTTATAATGTCCCCCTCTTTCACTTCTGATTCTTATAATTTGAGTCTTCTCTCTTTTTTTTATTGGTCATTCTAGCTAAAGGTTTGTCAACTTTGTTGAACTTTTTAAAGAACCAACTTTTGGTTTAGTGGATTTCCTCTATTGTTTTTGTATTCTTATATCCTTACTTTCTATTCTAATCTTTTTAAAAATTGTGGGAAAATACATATAACATAAAATCTACTATTTTAACCATGTGTCAATGTACACAGTTCAGTGGCATTAAGTACATTCACATTGTTGTGCAACCATCACCACCATCCATCCCCAGAACTCTTTTTATCTTGCAAAACTGAAACTCTGTACCCATTAAGCAATAATTCCCTCCCCTTCCCTCCTCCAACCCCTGGCAACTATTGTTATACTTTCTGTCTCTAAGAATTTCACTACTCTAGGTACCTCATATAAATGGAATCATACAGTATTTACCCTTTTGTGACTGGCTTATTTCACTTAGCATAATGTCCTCAAGGTTCACTCATGTTATAGCATGTGTCAGAATTTCCTTCCTTTTTGAAAGCTAAATAATATTCCATTGTGTGTGTGTATCTGTGTGTATGCCTCATTTTGTTTATCCATTTATTCATCAATGGACAACTGGATTGTTTCTACCTTTTGGCTATTGTGAATAATGCTGCTATGAACATGGGTGTACAAATATCTCTTTGAGTCCTGCTTTCAATTCTTCACTCTAATCTTTATTATTTCCTTTCTTTAGCTTGCTTTATGTTTAGTTTGCTCTTCTTTTTCTAGTTTCTTGAGGTGGAAGGTTAGGATACTGATTGTACATCTTTTTTTAAAAAAATTAAATGTGGGTGTTTATAGCTATAAATTTTCCTCTGAGCTGCATGCCATAAGTTTGGTATGTTGTATTTTCATTTTCATTTATCACAGGGTATTTTCTGATTTCCCTTGTGATTTCTTCTTGGACCCACTGGTTATTTAGGAGTATGTTGTTTAATTCCACATTTTTGTGAGTTCCTCAGATGTCTTTTTTTTTTAATGATTCCTAGTTTTATTCCATTGTGGCTGGAAAACATACTTTGTATTATTTCAGTGCTTCTAAATTAATTGTGATTTGTTTCATAGCCTAGAATTTGGGCTGTCCTGGAGAATGGTTCATGTGCACTTGAGAAGAAAGTATTCTGCTATTGTTGGGTGGAGAATTCTATAGATGTCTGTTAGGTCTAGTTGGTTTATAGTGTTGTTCATGTCTTCTGACTTCTTGTTGATGTTCTGCCTAGTTCTATTGTAAATTATTGTAAATAGGGTTATTGAAATCTGTATTATTGTTGAATTGAGGGTTTTTTCTTCAGTTCTGTCGGGTTTTGCTACATGTATTTTGATGCTCTGTTATTAGGCACATATATGTTTATAACTGTTGTATTTTCCTGATGGAGTGATCCTTTTACCATTATAAAATGTCCCTCTTTATCTCTAGCAACATTTTTTGTTTTAAAGTCTATTTTGTCTGATATTAGTGTAGCCTGCTTTCTTATGGTTGCTGTTTACCTGATATAGCTCTTTCCATCCTTTTACTTTCAATTCATTCATAGCTTTGGATCTAAACTGTGTCTCCTGTAGACAGCATATAGTTAGATCTTGTTTTACTTTTTATCCAATCTGACAATCCCTGCTTTTTGTTTGGGTTGCTTAATCCATTCACATTATTAATAATGCTATTGTTAATGCTCTTTTCATATATGCTATTATTAATATAGTTGGATTTAGGTCTGCCATTTAACTTTTTGATTTTGAAATTGCTCGTGTCTTTTTTGTCCCTCTGTTCCTTCTTCACTGCTTCCTTTTGCATTAAGTGATAATTTTCTAATGTAACCTTTTAACTTCTTTAATTATTTTTTCTCCATTTTAAAAAGCTATTTCCTTAATGGTTGCTCCAGGGCTTATCTTATACCTCTTAACTCATCAGAATGTGCTTCAGATTTATACTAACATAACTCCAGTGAGAAATGTTACTTAACTCCAATATAGAAATGTAACTCCTTTGTAGCTCTATACTTTTTTCCTTGTTCTTGTGGCATTATTGTTTACATATTACATCTATGTATGTTACAAATTCAACAATACTTGTTATAATTATTACTTTAGTTAGCTTTATGTGTTTTAGAGAAGCTGGGAGAAGAAATGAGAGCAATTATATATCCATAGCTTATATCATATTAGCCTCCTTATTTCCCATTTCCAATTCTTATCATTTGTTCCTGTGGATTCAAGTTACCACTTGGTGTTCTTTCCTTAGCCCAAGACAGATTTTCTCCCACCCACCTCCTTTGTGCCATTATTGGCAAATGTACTACATTTCTATGTTATAGGACAAATAATACAATTATATACATATTGTTTTATAAATTGCTTTTGAATCAGCTAAGAGAAGAAAAGAAATATGCACTCATACTGTCTTTTACAATTACATAATCACCTTATCAGTGCTCCTTGTTTTTTTCATGTGTATTTACATTACTCTCTGAGGTCCCTTACTTTCAGCCTGAAGAACTTCCTTTAGTATTTCTTGAAAGATTGGTGTGCTAGCGATGAATTCTCTGTTTTTGTTTACCTGAGAATGTCTTTATCTCACTTTCAGTTTTTAAAGATTTCTTTGTTGGGTATAAAATTCTTGGCTGACAGATATTTTTAAATTTGAGCACATTAAATATGTCATCCCACTGCCCTCTGGCCTCCATTGCTTCTGATGAGAAGCCAGTTAATATTATTGGAAATCCATCATAAATGACATGCCATTTTTCTCTTGCTGCTTTCAAGATTTTCTCCTTGTTTTAGCTTTCAGCAGTTTTACTATGATGTGTCCATTTTTGGATCTCTTCATCTTTATCATACTTGGCGTCTGTTGAGCTGCTTGGATGCGTTGATTAACATTTTAAATCAGATTTGGGAAGTTTTCAGCCATTATTTCTTTGAATAACTTTTCTACTCCTTTCTCTCCTCTCCTTTTGTGGAATGACTTTTAAATGGTCTAATGCTTTTAAAATCTTAAACGGTCTAACTGGGGGTGGAATGTGCAGAACACTAGGCCAGCCCTGCCTGGGTCCTGAAGCTGCCCATGGAGCCCCAGGCTCTGAAGAAGGTAGCAAATGTGGTTAAAGCATTCACTGCCAACAGCCTGGGTAGTGGGATACAGGAACCAGAGGATGGTAACCTGTTAATTGATTCTTTTCCAACCTTAAGTGTGGAGAGAGGTGTCCAGAGTTCAGCTCATCAGACTGATGAGGCTTCTCATAGGTACCAGGTGCAGTGCAAGGGGATCGGGCACTACAGGAAGAGGGGTAGCCCCAAAAGCAGAGGCAGAAAGTGCGGGAGACAAGTTCCCAGTGTTGGTGAAATGCAGTCTCTCTTTGTGGGGTGAGGCTGTGCCTGGGCCAGGGTCTCTCTCCAACCAATGTCAGCACTGGCCCAAGAAGACTGGGACTCAAGAATGTCTACCATTCAGCTCTTGACAAATCTGTCCCTGTTGCAGTCCCCACACAGTGTGCCAGGTGTCAATTCAAGGGTAATAATAATATGAACAACAATAATAACAGTCTCTCAGCATTGAGTTTACCACTGAGCTTAGTGTGTAATATGCATTAGCTCATTTAATTGTCTCAAAACCTCTATCAGGTCAATTGCCAGATGATAAAACCGAGGCCCAGAGAAGTTGGCTGGCTTGCCTAAGGTCACACAGCTAATGAACAGCAAAGCTGGAATTGGAACTCAGGCCTTCCTGATTCCAGAGCCCATGCTTTTTAAATTAGATTCTACCATCAGCTTTAGCGTCCAGACTTTGATCTCCACCATCATTCTCAGAAAGGGTTCTTTAAAAAATGGGTTGCTGGAAATAAAGAGGGACACAGACAATGTGGGCAAAAGCCATACCAGGCCTGGTCTGGCCAAGTCATTGTGTCTTGTTCGTGTCGACCGCTGGTCCAGCCCCAGGGTTTCTGTTGCCCCAGTGCAGTCAAGGAGGCCAGGGGTGGCTGGGGCTGCCAGCTCTGGTGACTGCAGAAATCCCAGGTGGCTGTAGGGATGTCGTGGGTGCTCTCTGTTGGGCCTGCCTGCAGGGTCACCTGTGTGTGTCATGTTGACTTCTGCACACTGATGTGGCAGGACCTGTTCCGTGTCAGCCGCGCTTGCCCGCGTGGGTATGTGTGTTTGTGGTGGGACCTTGGCTCGGTGCCATATCCGTGCCCAGGACACACAATCTGCCAGGACAGAGCTGGGCCCAGCACTCAGTGCAATTGCCCAGCCTTTCCTGAGCTCCTACTATGTGTCAGGCCTGTGCTAGATAAAGCTCTACCTTTGTCCTCAGTGGAACAGAGTGGACAACAGAAACGCTGTTGACCATTTAGGGCGACCAGGGCTGCGGTTAAGGTTTGCAGTGAGATACCAGCTCTGCCTGGGGGTTCATGGGAGACCTCACAGAGGAGGAGTCTGAGTCTGGGGCGGGGAAGGTTTCCAAGCAAGCGTGTAAATAGTGGGAATTTGCCTTCCGGGAACCACAAGCCCTTGGCGAAGGCTAGCACTCTGGGTGCCTGAGGGGAGGGGTGGGAGATGTGGCTGCAGCAGGTGGTGAAAGACCTGTGTGCCAGGCTGCACAAACTTGGACTTTATCTGGAGGGCAAGAAGAAGCCATCCAAGAGTTTTAGGTGACATGCTCGGATTGGCATTTTGAAAGATCATGCTGGTGGCAGTTGGGAGGCCCGGCTGGAAGAGGCAAGACTGCAGACAAAACCAGTCTAGGAACATGGATAGATGATAAGACCAGATATAAGGCAAGGGCAAGCAAAGGTTGGAGGTGAGGGGACAAAGTCCAGACATGATGAGAAAGTAGCGTCTGTGGGGCATGGTGACCAGGCAGGTGAGGGGGAGAGGGGTAAAGTGTCAGGGAGGGCTACCAGATCGCTGAAGTGGCCACCTGGGCCAGTGGGGTGCCACTACCTGGGATGCAAATACACCTGCCTGAGAAGATAGGCTCCTCTTCATCTAATCATTCAGCAAACATTTATTGAACACTACTATGTGCCAAGCACGTAGTAGGCATTTGAGGATGCCACAGTGAACAGACCAGGAAAGCTTCCCACTCTCTTGGAGCTTATGTTCCAGTGGGCGAAGTCAGACAATAAGCACAAATCAGTAAGAAAAGAAGGAGCTATGACGTGGCAAGGAGTGGTCTGCAGAATATGAGTGCTTTGACCTAGAGTGCCAGGCCGACTTCTCTGGGAGAAACAGCAGGCACGCTGAGGGCCCACAAAAATGTTGTGATTTTCATTTATTTTAAAACCAGAAGAAGGAAAATGAAAGTAATAATAATGAGTATATAATAATGAATCCAGCCTGGGTAATATTTATCTTTATACCAACACAGTCATAAAATAGAATTTTTAATCACTTTTTATGGAGGAGGGGGCCCACAAGTGCCTTAATGTGGCCTTGAAGAGTGTCTGGGCCTGCTTTAGGTCAGGTGACCATTGCAGGCCTCTCTGATGGATGATAGAATGTGAAAACCCTACGTACCACCTTTCTCTGAAGCTCAGACAGGGTTGAGGGTCCGTATGACAACAGTAAGGACCCTGATGTTAGTGAAGGGACATCTTGTTAAGGTCAAAGGAAACAGCTTCAAATTTATAACCCCAAAACCAGAGTTCAAGTTCCAGCTCTACTGTTTACCAGCTGTGCAACCTTGGATAAGTCGCTTAACCTCTCTGGGCCACCTTTCCTCATCTCCAAAACGTGTCTGCTATTTGGGGCCAGTGCAGGGCTCCCTGCCTTGATGGCCCACTCAGCACCTCTTTAGGGATGGAGACTGGGGTACCGATGGGGGACACTTTCCCTAAGCCCTTTGTCACCCTTCATGGTGCTCAGGCCCAGCCACACCCACCTGGCAGCCAGCCATCAGGCGCTGAGCTGGGAGCAGGAATTCTCTAAGCCCTCAGCCTCCACCACTCCCAAGATATTCTTGGGGGGCTGGTTGCTCCTTTGAGGGAGGTCTGAGGGGTGTCATCACCTGTGTCTCCTGTGTCCAGCTAAGGACCGGGCACTGTGAGGGGTCTGGGGAAGGTCTGAGCCCAGGGGAGCTGCCATTCCTGAGTCAGCATGCCCAGGGCTGCTAATGAAATCCAGA
The DNA here is from genome assembly GCF_028023285.1 of Balaenoptera ricei. Taxonomy (NCBI): domain Eukaryota; kingdom Metazoa; phylum Chordata; class Mammalia; order Artiodactyla; family Balaenopteridae; genus Balaenoptera; species Balaenoptera ricei. The sequence continues at coordinate 55,990,484 of NC_082654.1, forward strand.
TGTCAGACGGAAAACAATCATCGCCCCCACCCATCTGGCAGCTCGGGTTTCTTGGAGATTGCAAAAGAAGAAGAAAAATAGAGCAGTGAGAGAATCCAATCCTAGAACAGCTGAAACCTAAGAGGTGGGATGTGAATAGTTTCAGGGTCTTGCTGGGGGAGGGGCAGGAGACAGGGGGAAAGTGAAGGCTGGCGCAGGTCCCCCCCCGCCCCCCGTCCCCAACCCAGTCTCTGCAGCCCCTGGACCCCAGCTCTTGCACCTCTACCCAGGCCAGAGCAGGCTAGTCCCTGTGGGGTGTCCAAAGGAGGCAGCAAGGGCCATGGCCCTCAGCCCATGTCTGGCCTCTTCCTGGGGTTTCCAACCCCTTGTTGTGGCCCTGACCTCCCTGCAGGCCTGGGTTTCCTATGGGGCCACAGTGGCTGAGCCTGGGGAGGGGACAGGCAGAGAGGGACTGAGGGTATGCAGGATTTCCTGTGCAGAACCTCTGGACAGGGACCATTGATTAGTTCAGAGACATCCATATACTGATGGGGAAACCAAGGTTTTCTCACGGCTCTGGCCAGGACTACAAGTTATGAAAGATTAATAGAAGGAGGAAGGGAAGGAGGGAGGGAAACGAAAGGAAGAAAGGAAGGGTGGGAGGGGGAGAGAAGGAAGGTGGGGAGGACAAACAGTGTCATTTTATGATTCCAGTGAGGAATGACTGGGCCCAGGGCAGGTGGCCTGCATTGCATGTAACAAGTATCATTGCAGGGGCTTGCTCCGAATCTTGGGGTCTGGGCTGATATTCCAGTGCTCAGCACAGAACCTGGGATGTCGTGAGCGCTTGGAGAATGTTAGCTGGGATGGGTGTTGATGGGGATGGTGTAGTGCCTGCTAGTTGGTGTCGGTGCTGGTTTTGGGGTGGTCCCCCCAAACCCTATGTTGTGACCTCGGTCTTTCCTCCCTCCCCTTCCGAGGCCCTCACTTTGTGGCATGGTGGTTCCAAGCATAGCCCTTAAGCCAACCCGCCTGCGTTCAACCCCCAGCACTGCCTTGGACTAGCTGTGTTAATGACCATCATTATTGTTATGCCTCAGCTCAGCTGTTCCAAACTGGTTTGAGAAGTTCTAGAGGTCTAAGAAAGCGTTTCAGGATTGTGGGGTCATCAGAGAGGGCTCTGATCCTCCCATCCCACCCTCATCCCACAGGATGGGCTGCCTCTGGGATGGGCTGCAAGAAGCCCATGTGATGAGGCTGGGCTTTCTCAGGAGCCTTGGGTTGGGGGCTGGGACAGGCTCTGATGACTTTGAGTCATGTAGGTTGGCTTGAGGGATGAGAAGTTAGGAACTGGGTCCCGGAGGCTCCACTCTACCCAGAGTGGGTGCTCTGGGAGGAGGGATGATGGGCCATGGATGGAAGGTGTCAAGTGCCACCTGTGGGCTGTCAGCTCCCCTCTGGCCAGGCAGAGGGATGGACCCGCCAAGTGCTTGCCCTGGCAGAGACAAGTGGGAGCAGCTGTTGGGAGGACGGAGGGACAGGGCGTGGGGGCTCATGGGGCAGTCACTTTTACATCCTTCCTGCTGTCCCAAGCCTGGCAAGAAAGAGTCTGAGAGGGCCAGTTTCACATCCTCAGCTGCCAGTTCTTCTTTTAAATGGACCACAGGTGGTGACTCAGGGCCCCCAGGAATCTCGCCATGTCAGTTGGCTTCACCTTCTCAATCCTCTGTCTCTGGTCTCTGAGGGACAGGGATGTTGGCAGAGCCTGGGAGCCAGAACCTGTTCCTGGTCCTTTAACCACCTGCAAGGCCTAGTGGATGGAGGGCTGGAGCAGAGCAATTGTATCCTTGGGCTGAATAGCTCTCAGGTGTCACCTCCTCCAGGCAGCCTTCTCTGATTTCCCCTTTCCTCCAAGCTCAAAGGGACCACCCTCCCGAGTCTCAGTGAGCTGGGCTCAGAGCTCACTTCTGCCCTTCCCCAGCTGTATCTTTGTGTATGTTTCACAACATCATCCAGGCATCTGTGAAATGGGCTCACCTACTTCTTGGGTATTTGTGGGAAATGTGTGGGCAAAGCAGCTGATACAGTACTTGGCATCCCACAAGCGCTCGGTCAATGGCAGCTCTTGTTAGTATTACTCGCTAGGTTGCTGGGCCTCCGCGAGCCTTATCCGCCCTCATTTATAAAGGGAGGCCCATGAGCCTGTCTTTATGGGTTTGATGTGAGGTGGGTGAGAGGCAGCCTGGGATGCCACAGGCCCTGAAGCCTCTTTTTTCTTTTCCCTGCCCCACCCCGGCCAGGCCACCTAACCACACACTCAGGTGCACCGCGCACCCGGGGCCCTCCAGCTTCTGTGCCTCAGCTCATGCCGTCCCCCCAGCCTGCAGTGCCTTTCACTAACCTCTTTCTTCCCACCCCCCTTTCAGAGCCCAGCTTGAACTCATCTCCCTGGAGATGCCTTCCCCAGCCATTCCAGGCCCACCAGCTCTCCTCTGGAGCTCCACTTTCCATGATCTGCACCCCTATCCCAGGACCTGATTCTAAGGCCTTTGATGGCTTCTCACCTGTCCTGCCTCCCCACCTTGTCCCCGGAGGACAGGTGATACCCCCTCATTGTGTGGCTCTGTGCCCTGCCCTGGTCCTCGAGTGTGGCCTCAGCCTGGGCCCCAGGAGGTGGTCTTGGCTATTTGCCGTTTGAGTTCTGCTGAGACTCTCACACACCAGGGCTTTGTCTGTGCTGTGCCCTCAGCTGGTAGTTCACTCTTGTTTCTCCATCTTCTCCTCCAAGCTCAACCCAAATGTGCCCTCTCCCGTGGAGCGGCCTCCTGTGCCCCCCGCCTTGCTCCTACCCTGCCTTGCTGAGCCCTGCCTAGCCTGGGGCCGATCCTCACACAACCATCTCTGCCACTTCCCGGGTGCCTACCCCAGGTAGGGTCTGTGTCTGCTTGGCTGGCAAGAGGTCATGGGCTTTGGGGTCAAAAGCCTTGAGCTCTTATCCCAAGCCTATGGCTCAGTAGTTGTTCAACTTTGGCCAAGTTGATCCTGCCCGTGAGCCTTCACGCCCCCTGAGTGCATGAAATGGGGTCAGCCATTAAGCCCATCATTCAGGGCTTCTGTGAGATCCAGAAACAATGGGGCAGGCAAACCCATTTTGAAAACTATAAAGTACTGTTTGCCCCACTGCCCAGTGAGCGGCCAAGCACAGGCCCTGAATACTGCATGCGCTCCCAAAATGTGTGCTGAATTGATTAGAGGTGAGCAAGTGGGCTTCTAGGGTGGGTGTGAGCCTGGAGGTTGCCATGGCTCCTGCCCTCATCTGCTGGGGGGTCTTGGAGGCACACCTTGATGGCAGCAGTTTCCCTTCCCACCACATCTGGGTGGCCCCTCAGGATGGAGCCTGTGCCCCATGGCTTGTCTGGGGTGAGAGGTGGCTCAGTCTCTGGGTTCCACGACTTGGTACCATCGACCTGGCCTGCCTTTAAGATCTGGGCTTCCTTCCTCTCACCCCTGCCCCACATCTAAGGTTTGGGCTACAGAGAAATCAGGCAGCAGATACAGGGAAGTTACACCCATGGAGCGGGGTGGGGAGCCTGGAGAAATGCGCCCTCCCTCATGCCTGGCCTGCAAAGCGCCTCCATCTCCTTATCTCATAGAATGCTCACTCTAGCCTGGGCGTGTCTGAAGTCCATCTGTCCACCTTTTTCTCCCACTTCATCTTTCCCTCCCTTCCTTCTTTTATTTTATAACGAAGTGTCATGGAGAGGTTAAGCAACTTGCCCTTGGTCCCACAGTTGATTAGGATTAGGCCAAGTCTGTCTGATCCCAGGACCCAGCCTTTTCCACTGTCTTCTCTATCCTTGAGAACAGCCCCATCCACCAGGACACGCTGTGCATCTGCTGTGCTCTGGCCCAGGCAGAAATCAGGCTGCGGGAGGGAGTGTGCCTCCTGGCTTCCTCTCTGCCTTGCATCTGCACTTTGTGTGGGAGGTGAGTGTCTCTCATCCCACAGGTTAAGGAGAGGCGTGTCCTCAAGCACGATAACAAGGGGTACAAGCAAACACAAGCCCAAACTCCTCTCCACCACCCGCCCGCTGCCCCTGCTCCTTGGTGGGGAGTGTGAAGCTTAAACAGGGCCGTGGTCTCCTCCCCCCACAGGCCTTCTGAACCCTCCCATTCGCCGGTCCCTCCCTCCTGTGTGTTCCCAAAGGACCCTCGCACAACCAGCTTAGTGTCTTTGTCTTCTCTTTTGACTATGATCTGGGGCAGGGTCAGGGTGGGGGGAGTGGGCAGGAAGTCCATGAAATCACTAGCACAGTGCCTGGCACTTGCAAGTGCTGCTTCGATACTGTGCCCCCAGCATCTGCCGTGGCACCTGCCGCAGAGCCGGGACATCATATGGAGATGATATTAACAGTACGGTAGCTGACACTTACAGGGAGAGTTCTCTATGTCCCAGGCTCTGCTCTAAGCACTTTACACATATTGACTCATTTAATCCTCACACTAGCCTTCTGTAGGCTCTTATTATCCCCATTGTACAGAGGAGGAAACGGAGGCACAGAGACAGTATGTGACTTGCTCAGGGTCACACAGCTCAGATCCAATCCCAAGCATTCTTGCTTCAGAGGCTGTGAGGGAGGAAGGGAGAAATAAACCAGACTCAGCTGGGAAGTGAGAAAGGAAAGGAAGGCAGGGAGTGAATGTTGGCTGAGCAACCTGCGTGTACCAGAGACCATGCTGAGTCCTGGCACGTCATCCATGTCCTCAGAGATGTCAATTCTCCCAGTGTCACACAGGAGCCAAGGGCAGGGTGAGGATTTAAGCCCAGCAAGCCTGGCTGATTCCTAACCCTCTGGTCCACCAACCAAGGCCACTGAGAGCCAGATCAGTAGCCAGCACAGTTCAGTGAGGGCCCCCCGGGGACCCCCAGGAAGCCTCAGAGCACAGGAGCTGGCTGGCCTCTGCCTCCAGGCCCACACAGTTGCGTGGAAGGCAGGATAGGGAGTTGCTGGGTCAAGCCACTCATTGCCAAGGTGTGTGTCGTTCTGACCAGCCACGTAGGAAGAGTTTAGAGGAGGCACTGTAGCCAGGTGGGTGACCTTGAACAAGCCCCTTGCCCTTGCTACACCTCAGTTTCCCCTTCTGTGCAGTGAACCCAGCCATATGCATCCTGTCTGCCCCTCAGGGCTGCTTTGTGGATCTCATGAGCCGACAGAGCTGGAAATGAATTGCAAACCAAGCCAGACAAAAGTAAAGGGTTCTTAGGAATAAAAAATTTTTATTTATGAACATCTAAAGGCTTGCTTCTCAAAGTGTGGTCCGTGGACCAGCAGCAGCATCCAGAGCTTATCAGAAATGCAGAACCTTGGGCCCCACCCCAGACCTGCTGAATCAGAATCGGCATTTTCACAAGCTCCCAGGTGATTCGTGGGCATGGTAAAATTTGGGAAACACTGGTCTAAGGACCATCTGGGTTCCCACTTCCCCATTCCTTGAGACTGCCTTTTGGGTTTTCTTTCCATAGCCTGGTAGGGGTTCTTGGCTGGAAATCCCCCATCTCGCTGGAGGAAACACTCTGGCCCAGCAGGACCCCTGCCCTGCTAGACTGCTTAGGAGCTGTGAGCATATCTGATTAAAACTGCACTCAGGCAGAGGCTGTGAGCCTCTGCTGCTCGGGCGGGCTCTGGGGAGTGCCACCCCCATTATTTGTTTGGGAGGTCAGCTCCCACAGGAATCCGCAAGGCCAGCCAGACCGGCAACAGGGACCGGGGAGAGGGGCACCCTCAGCTGAGGTGCAGGAGGACTGGGGATTTCCTCTGAGCAAGTAAAGGGCATTTGTGCCCAGATAGGCTCCATCTTCACGCAGGAGGGCAAAGGGCTAACACTGCAGCTGGAATGTTTCAGGTTAGACAAAAGAAAGAACTTCCTAATTGACTGAGAACAATCTGGCTAAGGCTGCTGAGGGCTCGCATTCCCTTAAATGTGTGGCCATGTTGGGTGAGGTCAAGAGGCAGAGGCAGAGGCAGAAAGGATTCCCAGAGGTTCTCTGTCCAGCCTCTGCCTTGAGACCATTTTCACTTAGAGAGGTCAAGGAACTTATCTATGACCACTCGGCATGCTAATGCAGCAGGGACTCCTGGCCTCTGACTCCCCATTCCTGGGACCTTCCTTCATTACAGGCCTCCCTGGAGGCTGGGGATTGACCTTGATGACCTCCACAGTACTCCTCCAGCCCCCCTGGAAACCACCTGGAGGACTTCAAGCATGAGGGTAGGGGGAAGGGAGGGGCTGGCTTTGTGAGCCTAGCAGTTTCTTTCCTGGCCTGCTTGGTCCCCAAGACCACTGGGGATGCCCCTGGGGCAGGGGGACTCTAAGGCAGACACAGAGAGTTGGGCACAGGGTCCCTGGAGCCATAAAGGTCCAGGTGAAGGTAGAGCGCGGCCTGAGGGGCCTGACCTTGGTGTAGAGGCTAGAGACCACTGCTGTATGTTCTGGGGCCAGCTCCTTGCATTCTGTTTCCCTGTCTGTGATAAAGTGGTGAGGTTTACCAGATCAGTGCTTCTCAACTGGGGCTTCAGAGTAGAATCACCCGGGGATTTTTTTTTTTTAGTTTGGTGTTGGACATTCTGATTCAGTAGATCCAGGGTTGGCCTAGCCATGGGCATGTTTTCAGCTCTCCAGGTGATTCTGATACACCTTTGCCCACGTCTGAAGTGGAGCTCAGGCAGGTATGGGGGAGGGCCCCTGCAGGTGAGTAAAACCATCTTTGTCCCTCTGAGGTCCTGGGGATGCAAGATTAGAAGGTTCCATGAGATGGAAATGAACATTCCAGGAGTTCTTGCTTCCAACACTGTACGAAGTTCAATCCCAGATTTCTTAGATCCTGTGATTACCAAATTTTATTATTCTGGGAAACGAGGCTTCCCACATGGGATGATACTGACACTTGGTTGTTCTGAGTTTGTCAGGAGTCTGAGGTTCCTGTAATCATTCCATATCTAAATGGTGGGATTCTGAACTCTCCCACGTTTTCTGTTTCAACATGCTGTTATTCTTGTTCTTTGAAATGAAGATTCTCCATGTCTATGATTCTAACACATTATTATTCTGAATTTTAGAGATTAAGAATCTAAGCTATCATGGTACTAACATTTTTTAAAATTCTAAATTCAGCAACTCTGTGATCCGTCATTCCATCCGGGCCGTTGGCCGCCAAGACCCAGAGCCTGGCCTTTGTCTCCCCCAGACAAGGTGGTGATTGTGTAAGCTTGGATGCGTGCCCCCTCCCCTGCTTGGCCTGGATGGCCTCTCTGGGGGAAAGAGCAGGGGTGGGGAGAGCAGAGACCCCACAGAGCTCTCTCTGCTCTTGCTCTTGCTCTGTCACTATCAATAGAGGAGTGGAAGGTAGAGCAAGGATGAGGGGCGTGTTTGACCACGCAGCAGGAAGGGCTACGGGTTAGGTATGTTGCAGCATCTCTTGTTGGCTCAGTGCATTGGCCCTATCTCACAGCAGAGCAGTCAGTTCCCAGAAGGTCAGCTGTGACTCAGACATTAGAGGTTATTGCATCCAAAGCATCTCCTCTAAACCCACACACACCCTGACTCCAGATGGGAAAACTGAGTCCCAGAAATAGGAGGTGACTTGCCTGGTAGAGCTGGTGCCCAAACCCAGGCCTCCTCACTAAGCGTCCAGCTACTGCACGTGTCTTCCATCCCATCCTTCTAAGGTCTTGCTTTTTGCACAGAATCATCAACCTGCTATAGCAGCCAATCAACTTTTGGGTCCCCCTGAAGTGACAGGGACCAGTCTTGTGACTCAGGATTCCACATTCACAGCCTGTAGCCTGGTGGATTTCACCAGGCCCAAGAGCGTCTCTCCCTGCCCCACGTGACCTCCCCTGGCTGTTTCCTGCTGGCCAGACGACACCGTCTTCTGTTTCATTGCCCCAGGACTGGTGCCACACGCGCCAGCACACGTCAGGCTCAGAGACCAGGAAGCAGAGGGGGAGCTAGGAACAGGCAGGTGTAGGTTGGGGCCGCCACTCACTCACTGTGTGACCTTGAGAAAGTCCCTTCTCCTCTCTGGGCCGGTGCGTTGCAGCTCCCAGTTACTGTAAGGATTACGCGAGACCCTGTATGGGAAAACCTGATGTGCTAGGAGGGGGCAGAGGCCAGCCTCACCCACTGCCAGTTCCTCATGCTCAGCAAAGAGCCAGGCTCCGAACAGCAACTTGTGTTTGTTGAGGGAGACTGAGTGGGTTTATTTATATTTGCTGAGAGGATGAAATCTGGGATTCCAGAGACTTTCCTGGATTTTCAGAAAGTTGGCAAGATAGAGGGGAAAGAGATAAGGGCCTTGGACATGTGAAATTTTAGACGAGTGTCCATATAATGCTGAGGAAGGCGATGAGGTCTACCATTTACTGAGTTCCAACTATGTGCCAGGCACTTTGCATTCACGAGCTCATGAACGCTTCTCAACTCCCCACCCGATAGATACTATGATTTCCACTTGAGCGATGGGAAACCGAGGCTCAGGGAGGTTTAGAAACCTCCCTAAGCTCTTGCTGCCAGTAATGGCAGAGCCAGGATTCGAACCCAGGTCTCAGAGCTGCACAGCCAGAGCTCTTTCACTTTGCACTTGGCTGGCTGAGAGGATGTGGGGTCATGGGATAGTCAGTGGCCAGGGACTAGAAAGACATTTTCCAGGAGAGTTGAGTGGTTGCATTTTTCTCTTCCTTCAGCATGATTCTCCCAGTTTTCCATGCAGTTATTTTGATGGAGTTGAGAAATCCAGAGCTGCCTGTGGCTTCCCAGCCCTGGACCTCCCCGACCTCTCCCTGGCCCTCCCCGGCCCACTGCAGCTTGTAGAGTTGGGTGCAGAGTGAGGGGCTCTGTGCAGCCACACGCATGGCGCACGTACCGAGCTCCAAGTGTGCACACTGCACACACACCCCTCTCCAGTGTGCGGTGCACATGCCCACACAGAGGCTGTGCCGCTGCTGGGCCCCAGGGAGCTGCCAGGTTGATGGGAAGCTCAGTGAACACGCCTCCCTTGCATCCCAGACAGGTTTAAGGAGCCTCTGCTACCCTCTTGACTACCTGCTTCCCTGTCAGTTGACTTAAAATGGAGCTGGCAGCTCATCTTAAGGTGTGTGCCCCGGAGAAACACCTGTGCATGTCATTCCTTTGTCGTTCCTTTGGGCGCTACGTGAGCACCTGCAGTCTGCAGACATGTGCCCGCCCAGGCTCAGTTCAGGGCCCAAGCTCACTGCCCTTTTGTGGGCAGAATAAGAAGGTTTTGCTCCTTGGCTTCCACATGCCAGTCTCCCGCACCGTTCCTTCCACTCCCGCGATCCTGACCTTATGGGCTGCTGGGAGTGAGGCAGGGGTGGGAGAGATGAGCCAGGACCCATAGGAGCACATGTGGGTGGGCTTCAGGGACTGGAGACGCTGGGCTTCCGGGGGGCTTGCCTTGGGTCCCTGAACTGAGTACTGCCCTGGTGCCACCCCTGGGGAGGAGACGTGCCCTCTTGGGGATGTGGCTGGTGTCAGGTGGCATGGTGCTCCTCTGGGGTTGAGAGACCCTCTCAGGGAGCCTGGCCGGGTCCCAGGGCTGAGAAGGTGCTGGGAGAGCTTCTGGAAGTGCCCTCCACTCCTCCGTCTCTGCATCGGCCTCAGGCTTTCCCCTGGCACTGGACTTGGATCGGGGACACCTGAGCTCTGTCCTGCCCCTCATGGGCTGTGTGATGCTGGAGCTCCCCTCGCCTGCCCCGGAGACCCTGCTAATCACCTGCGGTGCACACTGAGAGGCTGGACCACGGAGAGCCCAGGGCACCTTTCCCTCCGACTCCAGCTTCTTCCCCTTCCTCCTGAGTTTTATCCCTCTTTAAGACTCAACACTTCTTCCATTGACTCTTCCTTCTGGGCTCTGAAGAATCGTTTCAGGGCCTAGCAGGCAACTCGAGACTGTGGGCAAGCCTTGAACCTGAGCACTCATGGCCTGGTGTTTCTAGCTTGCCCCTTCCTGTAATGAGAGACTTTTGCTCACCTGCAGGGGAGTGTGTGTGTGTGTGTGTGTAATTGCAGCACCACACCAGGGTATCTGGCTTCCCCTCCACATCAGCTCTGTGGTGGCCCCTCCCCCTGGGGGCAGCTTGTACAGGCTCAGGTGACAGGTTTATGGGCAACTCCTGACTCCTGAGGGCAGGCCCCTGGGAAGGAGCTGGGCAGGTAGTTATCACGAGGCTGTTCCATCCATCACTGCTGCCTGCTGCCCAGTCCTCCTTCCGTCCATCACCTCCCCCTGCCCTGCCCTCCCCCAGTTAGAGCCAGGGCTGTCACCAGCAGAGGGGGGGGGACCCTGGCCCAGCCCTCACAGCCAGGCAGGATGGCTGAGGCTTGACCCTTGGCTCGTCCTCCTCCAGGGCCACCCCGAGTCCTGTGGACGTACCTCCTGTCTGTCTCTGGAGTCCCTGCACCTTTCTCCTCTCTGCCACCCCTCCCCAGCCCACACCATCGCCTCTCACTAGCCATGTGGCTGCAGCCCCCAAGGTGTCCTCATGTCCCACCTGCCTCTCCCCCCATTCAATCCATTCTCTAAACCCAGCCAGAGACTTCTTGAAATGCCAGGCTAACCTTGCCACCCCTGATTTTAAATCTTTCCCTGACTTCCCGTGACTCCCACGCTAAAATCCATCTTGGCAGCGTGGTCCCAGGGCCGGCGTGGGCTGGCCTCCGCTGGCCTCTAATCCTTAAGCCCTCCACGCTTCCTGCCATCCCAGCCCTTTGCGGAAGCTGCCCGGTCCACGTGGATCCCTCTCCACTTTATCTTCACCTGGCTCTTCCTGTACTTCCCGGGGCCTCCTCCCCAGCCACCCTGGCCACATGCTCCCAAAACACAGGGCTCTGCTCTCCCAGGGTACGTCTCTCGGTGTGTAGATGGATGTTCAAATGTGTTACTTTTATCTGTTCATTTAGCATGTATTTATGGAACACCTACGGTGTGCCAGGCACTGCCCCAGGCGCTGGGGACCGTCCGTAGTGAACAGGAAAGACAAGGGAAGAATACAGCTCACGCGGTGTGGGACGACCTACGGTAAAGACATAGATACAGATGGATGCGCTGTGGTGTTAAGTTGTGTTCAGAAGGCTTGTTTGGGACAGCCTCCCTGAGGCAGCGGCAACTTGAATAGCGATAGATGAAGCAGGGAACAAACGATGCGGAGATCTGGGGGAAGGGCACTCCTGGCCGAGGGAACAGTAAGAGCAAAGGCCCTGAGATGAGGCAAGGATGTGCTTGGCCTGTCTGAGGAAGAGCAGGAGGGCCAGAGTGGCTCCCCTGACAGCTCCCGCTCGGGGGGAGCGCTGGTTGGGAGGAGAGGGGATGAGGCACAGGGGTGAGCACATCCCCAGCGCTGCTCTCCCTTCTCCCGCCTCCTCCCCCAGCTGGGCAGCCCTCCCCTGGGGGACATAGATGGGTGCTTGTCTCGAGGGTCCCCCTCCCCTCTCACTGCCCCTCGGAACACTCGGCGGCAGGGACAGGAAGTGTCGGCCCTTGCCTCCCAGCTGCCCGGGTGGGACGCCACTGAGCCGGCCCGCCTGCCCGAGGAGGGACAGAGGCCCTATTGAGCCCACTCTCTGGACCGGATGGGACAATGGCCACACTGAGGGCCGGGAACATCGCCGGCATGCTTGTTCAGGAAGTCACCAGCCTGCTGCCCGCCCCCCTCCCCATGCCTCCCCGGCCCTCCTGACTTTCTCCTCTAGCTCCTTATTTCAGGATGATGGTTATGTCCAAAATGATCACTTTGTCCTTTACCCTCCTCCCCAGAGGTTCCCTGCTCCGCACCAGACCCATGCTGGGCCTGAGGATGAGAGAGGAATCCTACATGGTCTCTGTTCCTGGGGAGGGGGCTGGGGAGAAGGCAACAGGCACACAGACTGAGTAGGGTACCTCAGTGCTTCCTACAGAGACGCACAAAGTACAGGGGGCAAACTGGGTCCCAGGGGGATGTCTGCCAGGAAGGCTGGCTGGAAGAGGAGTGTTTCTGAAACCATGTGGCACCGGCAGGGCAAGACCAGCATCTGTTACAGGCCCAGAGGTGGAAGGAAGCAGTGATTTCTGCCTTAGGGCAAGCCAAGACTCATGCCACGCCAGACTCAACCACTGTCTGCTTCTTCAGCCTGTGTGCTGTCTGCTTGTGGAAGCTTTGCACTGGAAGGACCTTTGGGGATCGCCTAGGCCTGGAATGCCAACACAAGTCATGTGTGTCCGTCACCCCCAGCCCACGGCCATGGCAAGGCAGATAGCACCAAAATCACATTATTCTTGCCTATCAAGCTAGGATGCTACTACAGCATCTTTCTTAACAAAGTGCTCCAATAGCAAGTAATTGGACATGCAAGATGAAGTATTTGCCTTTCCTGTCATGTTCTCATTGACAGATGGGGAAACTGAGACCCAGGCAGCGAAGGGGCTTGTCCCAGGTCACAGAGCACGTTGGTGGCAGCATGCTGGGGCTGGGGTAGGGGTGGGGTGTGTTAAGAAGCACCCACCTTAGAATGTAAATTGGTGCAGCCACTGTGGAAAACAGTATGGGGTTTTCTCAAAAAACTAAAACTAGAGCTATTATTGATATATGACCCAGCAATTTCTCTCCTGGGTATATACCTGAAAAAAAACAAAAACACTAATTCGAAAAGATACATGCAATCCAATGTTCATAGCAGCATTATTTACAATTGCCAATGTATGGAAGCAACCTAAGTGTCCATCAACAGATGAGTGGATAAAGAAGATACGGTTTTATACACACACACACACACACACACACATATACGTACAATGGAATACTACTCAGCCATTTCATAAGAATGAAATTTTGCCATTTGCAGCGACATGGATGGACTTGGAGGGCATTATGCTAAGTGAAATAAGTCAGACAGAGAAAGACAAATACAGTATGATATCACTTATATGTGGAATCTAAAAAATACAACACACTAGTAAATATAACAAGAAAGAAGCAGACTTGCAGATAGAACAAACTGGTGGTTATCAGTGGGGAGGAGGGGCAAAATAGGGGTTGTGGGGTGGAAGGTACAAACTATTGTGTGTAAGATAAGCTCAAGGATGTATTGTACAACTTGGGGAATATAGCCAATATTTTGTAATAATTGTAAATGGAAAGTAACCTTTAACATTTGTATAAAAATTAAAAATTAAAAAAAAAAAGAAACACCCACCTTACAGTTTAAGTTGTGGAACCTCGGAGGCTGGGACAGACCCCACAGTAGCGTTTCCCTCTCTGAAGACGGGATCCCTGTCAGTCCTCTTTGTCGTAGCATCCCATTCCTTCATAGCTTTCATCACGGCTATAATTATTTGAATGAGATACTTGCGTTTTTCCTTTCCCACCTGACTGTAAGTTCGTGGGGTCCGGCGTTACATCTGTCTTGTTAACCGCTCTGCTCTGGTGCCTCATAGATAGTGGGTGCTCCGTGCATATGTGCTGAGGGCATGAGTGGAAGAGCTGGTGGCAGGCGGGGTAAATGCACCCAGTAACTGTCCCCGTCTCTTCTCCACTCCACGGCTGGCTGCTTGGCCCCCACTGGCCTGCAGAGGACAAGTGGGCCCCTGCGGGCAATGTGGGCCAAAGCACCAAGCTGGTCAGATTCGTGCCAGTTCATGGTAAGCAGCCAGCCCAGGCGGGGTGGTACCTGAGCTTCCTGTGGGGAAACCGAGGCCCGGGGAACCACAGTAATACAAGAGTCTTGCCCACTGAGCGGGAGCTGAGCTGGCCGGTGCCTCCTGACTTCTCGCCTGGCTCCTGGGCACTCAACCTGGCCGCTGGCCCCCAGGTCTGTAGTTCCGGGGCTGACTTTTCCTGACAGCTGGGCCCCTTGGGAGCTATGTGTGCCGGGGCCAAAGCAAACAGCGGTGGTGGAGGGGGGGCGGTGGCGGGAGAGGGCTGCAGGGCCCCAGTTCCCTTGCTTTCCTGAACAGTCGGGGGCCAGAGCCCCCGAGCAGCCAGGCCCCCTGCTCCCTCCATTGTTCCTTGTGATGCTTTCCAGATGCCGAGGAGTCACAGGCTTGGGGCTGGGCCAGGAGAGCCAGGCCAGCCCTCCCCCAGCACCCCACCACCACCTCCACCACCAGTTCCACTTTTAAAGAGATGGCCCTTCTCCTCACCTTGGGCTGTTGTCCTGCTAAGCCTAGCAGCCTCACTGTCCTGCGTCCAGAACAGTTGCTGGGGTGAGGAGCCCTGGGCTCTATTCCCAGCTCTGACCCTAACTTCCTGTATGGCTTGGGCTAGTTACTTGCCTTCTCTGTGCCTCTGTTTCCTGGGCTGTAGAATGGGCATGAGGGAAGGGAGCAGTGTGGAAAAGACAGTATGTGATGGACACTCCTACTTTAACAGACTGTTATCAGTATCACCTAAAGCAGAGGTTCCCAAAGTGGGTGCCTGGGCCAGCAGCATCACCGTCACTCAGGAACTTGTAGAAATGCAGATCCTTATGCCCACCCCGGACCTACTGATTCCAGAACTCTAGGGATGGGGCCAGCAGCCTGTGTGATAACAATCTCCGCAGATGGTTCTGATGCACGCTCAAGTGTGAGTAATAACCTGTGCTCCAGAATTAAGAGCTTGGGCATCTGGAGTCAGAAAGATGGAATGTGGACTTCGCAGCTCTGTGGCTTTGGAAGTGAGCCTTGGTTTCCTGGTAAGGAAAATGGATGGATATTGCTATACCGTGTGTGGTGGGGTTACTGTGCTGATTAAATGAGACAGATAGCACACAGCTTGGTCAGCCCAGCTCCCACACCAGAGCTCTTCTGGGACAAACGCTCCGTGAGGGCAGGTCCCGTGCCTGCCTGGCTCACGCCACCGTCAGCACTTTAAAGGAGCTGCCTCAGAACCCTGACAAAGGGGCATGTGTGCTCTGCTTCCCCTCACAGGAGTGTAGTGGGCCCTAGTGCTGCCTGGGTCTGGGCACAGAGGGCACGAGATGAGCCGCAGAGGGGGACCGAGAACAGAGTGGTCCCTGCAAGCAGGAGCAGTCAAGGAAGACTTCCAGGGAGAAGTGCAGCTTCCACGGGATTTTGTTGGGAGATGAGGTATGCCAGTTAGTGGGACTGGCGTGCAGAGGTGGTGTGAGAACGAGTACCACCAGCCGGCCCCCCTCCTGTAATGGGCACATTCCCCTCCCCTCCCTTCTCGGCACATGAGCAGGCTTATTGTTACGTGGGGCTGCCCACAGACAAGGGCGAGGACACCCCGGAAGGTCGGAGCTGGGTACCATAGCAGAGGTGCTGTGGTGCTGTGGGAGTGAGCCAGACCTGGGTTTGCATCCCAGCTCTGCTGCTTCCCGGCTGTGTGACCTCAGGCAAATCTCCCAACCTCTCTGTGCCTTGGATTCCTCATCTGTAGGGGTTGTAGGGAGGATGGAATGGCTGGTGAAGGTAACACTGCACGTGGCAGGAGCTGTAAGGGTTTTACAGCTGTGCCCAGGGAGGGCAGTGGACCATCTGGGGCTGTACAGCACGGCTCCGTCCTCCTGACTGCTACAGAGCCCGCTGTGCTGAGCACCCCTGCTCTTGGAGACAGTGGGGAAGGGATGGTTTTGCACACTTTTCCTGCCCCTGGGTGAAAAAGCAAGGTCAATTGCAGCCTGGGCTGTGTGGGTGGGAAGTGCCTGGCTTCCTCGCCGTGACCCCCTAGAAAAGTCACAGAAGGGCAGCTCTTCCTCTGCCAAGCCCCCACCCTGAAGGGGAGAGCACGGGTAGATTTGTGCCATGGTCTGCTGCCCTGCAGTGACCGTGAGAGGTACACGTATGCCTGTATGCACACAAACACACATGCATTTACAGCCACGTGCACCCTCCTCCCCAAGGCCCATTCTCTGAGTTTCAGTACCGGCCAACACCGTGGAACCACGGTAAAAGCTGGCAGACGCCTGGGCTGGCCTCCAGGAGCCTCTTAACCCCTGCTCTGCCCAATTACAGTTGCCACAGACGACCTTGAAACCAGTCCACAGCCTTCTGGCCCTCACTTGGCAATGAGGGAATTGGATGACAGCCAGGTAGACTGGGATCAAAGGCCTGCCACTTACTTGCTTTGTGACCTTGGACAGGTGACTTAACCTCTCTGGGCCTCTGTTTCCTCATCTGGAAACAGGGTCACAATGAAGCCACCTACAAGTCAGGCGCATGGCCGGTGCGGCACTCAGTGGACACTCCCCACGGGCAGTTCCCGCCTGTGGCTGTCGCCATCTCCTAAGTGTCTCAAACTCCAACACTCACCTGATGAAAGTTCTCAGAGGTGGACAGCTTGCTTCTCTTTCTACCCCTTGTGACCAGATGAGGAGATGGAGGCCCAGAGAGAGGAGCGATTGATGTGAGGACAGAGCCGAGGCTGGAAGTTGGGCCTGCAGCTTCTCACCAGGCAGCCGTGGGAGCCTCAGCCCCAGCTCCTGCCAGAGTGGCCCCAAACTGCTGACTTCAGCGTTTCATCAGCCAGGGCAGATCAGATTTCTGTTCTGGCACTTGGCCACCCTCCACACCCTTCCCCCATCGCTATTTTTGAGCTGAGTTCCCCTGTCCTCTCCTCCCAGGGCTGTGACCCTCACACCCAAAGCATCACTGTAGGCTTACCCACCGCCTGCCTTCCTGCCCCCAGCCCTGCCCCCGGGACTGGTGCAGAGCCTCCCTCCAGCCAGATGGAGCTGGGCTGGTTACAGCCACATCCAGCCGGGTCATGTCTGGCCAGGCCTCGCCAGGGATGGCCTCAGACGCAGAGCCTGGGACCAGGCAGTCTGTGGAAATGGCGCTGGTGGCCTGAGGCGGCCCTCCAGAGTGCTCAGCGCAGCCCAGGAGGGGCGTCCTGAGAGTGAGCCAGCCCCAGCATTGCTACCTCCTGCTTGCCTGACCCCGACTCCGGGCCACACACCTCAGCCATCACCGGCACTGCCCATACCACTGTCCCCTCCAGCTGTCGATGTGCTCTGAGCTCCACCCAGGGTGCTCCGAGGAGATGTAGAGGGCCCGGCGTGGCCCCAGCACACTCAGAGACTACTGGGAAACAAGACCGAAGAAACAGCAGTTTTCAAAAGTTCTTTACATTCAGGATGAAATCTCTGGCATGCTGGATCATCCCTGGCATGCTGGAGGCCGGGTCAGGGCGGGACAGGACCCACAGCCAAGCGAGTGGTGCAGACCACAAAGTCCCCTGGGAGTTTGGGGAGCCAGGGCCTTCTCTAGGGGAGGCAGTGGGAGGGCTCTCAGCTAGCGCTCGAGCCTGGGACTCAGAGTGGCGTGAGCACCCTGAGGAGGGCAGTTAACCCTGTCTGGGATATGGGGGAGGCCAGAGGGGTGGCCTTGGAGCTTGGCCCTGGATACATGAGCATTCACCAGGTGGAGAAATGTTTGGGGCCGAGGGAACAGCAAGAGCCAAGGCATGGGGGCAGAGCGGGGCATGTCATTTGCAGGAAATGATTTTGTTGTCTTTGTTGGAGCATGAGTTTTGTAGGAGGGAGCAGCAACGATGAAGGTGAGGTCAACTGGGCCAGATGGGGAAGGGTCCGAAAGCCTTGAGTGTTTTACCCCCGTCCTCCGAGTCTGGGGAGCCTGAAGTGGCCATTAAAGTACCTGGGGGTGACTCAGCCTGGCTGGACCCGGGTTGTGGCCACAGTTGGGGAGGAGCAGTCAGAAGAAAGTTTGCTGGGTGAACAGACCACCCAAACAGGGATGCGCAGGGACCTGGGAACCCGCTCAGGAGAACAAATGGTTTTCAGGGCAGCGTCCAGCTCTCGGCCAACCGCATGGTGGTTGCAGATCTTCCGTCCACCGCATCCACTCCCTACGGCGGAGGCGGGACGAGCGATAGCTGTCTCCCTCCGCAGTCACAGGAGGGGAGGAAAACCCAGGCCTTTTGCAATCGCTCTGATTCGGATGTTTTCCACCCCTTTGGACGGGCCCCCCCCTTCCCCTCCGGCCCCTGAGCTCTGATCCGTGCGGTTTGCTAATGGAGGAAAGCCAGAAGCAGGAAACAGATAGCTTAGGGAGTGGCTGTACATGTGATTACAAAGTCTCTGCTTTCCAAAAATTTTGCCTGAGAGCAATTCCAATTGCCTGGCCTTGGGGTGGGATTTGGAGAGAGGGGTTCCTGTGGCAGGGAGGGGCTCCTAGGGGCACAGTGCCCAGAGGCCTGTGGGGTGCCAGGGGCCTCTACGCTGCTCTGGGTCCTGGAGGGGCTTCTTGGCCTCTGTCGGGGCGTCCCTCCTGTATCTGTTTTCTCCTTCCCTTTTGGTTCGTTTCCCCCCTTCCTCTCTCCCCTCGTCTGTCACTCCTCACCCTCCCACCCCGCCCCCACCCCCGCCACCCTCCCGTCTTCCTCAGTCTCCTGGCTCCCTACCCCTGACTCCTGACTGTGCTCTGCCCCTTCCTCCCAGCCTCCCCTTGTCTTCTCCTCTCCATCTCAGCCCTTTCCCTGTCTCCACACTTCCACTCCATGCCCCCTCCCCAGGGTTTTCCTGAGACCTTTTCCTGGCACTGTGAAAGCGTCATTGTTCCTCGGCACTTGGACAAACCCTAGTGTTGTGGAATCAGGATGGCATTTTTGCGGTGGCTTTGGGCTGGGAACGGGCCGGGAGGGGCGATGAGGAGGCTGGGACTTCTGGGCTCATGCTGGGCTGCGGCAGGAACCCAGAAAAGGGGAGGGGGCCCGGGGGAGGGGGCCAGGACGCCTGTGCTCAGACAAGGGGGCCCTTGAGGCTCCGGAGGAAACCCAGGGGGACCTCTTGCCGCGTCCTTCCTCCCTCCCAGCAGCCTGCGGGCCACAGGGTCCAGCCCACCTGTCCCTCTGATCGCCTGCTTCCTCTGGGGCCTCCGCCGAGCCCTCAGCTGCCGGGACCAGGCTGCAGAGACTGAAGCAGCCCTCCTGCCCACCTCCCCGGGCCATGTGTGTGGACACGTGAGTGTGGAGGTCTTTGGAGGGTTGCTAAAGCAGTGTCACAGGGCGCAGGGGAAAGAGAAGCATGGGTCCGGGCACTGAACGGGCTTAAGCTCGGATCCAGGCTCCAGTGCGGGCCCCACCGCTTACTAATTCTGTGACTTTGGGCAAGTGCTGCCCCTGTCCCCAGCCTCAGTTTCCTCATCTGTCAGTAGGGTTCAGAGTGCTGATTTCATAGGGCTGTTGCATTGATTAGAGATCATTTCACATGTATTGTGCGTTGGCCCCATGCCTGTCACCTAGGACTGGGTGAAGAGCAGCCTGTGCCTGAGGACGTGGGTCCAAGAGTGTTTCTGCAGGTGTGAGTCTGACTTGGGCCGGAGCCTGGAAATGTGTGTCTGAGGGTGTCTGTGACAGGTGTGGACCACGCTTGGTGAAAGGGTCACACAGGGCTGATCCCTTTGGAAGGCCCCAGACTGTGAGAGCATTCCTCATCTGTCTTGCTTATTTCCATATTCCTGGAATGTTCCACAGAGCCCGGTGCAGAGCGGGTGCTCAATAAATGTTAGTTGAATGAATGAATAATTGCAGTGGTAGCCAAGGGTCGGAGCTCAGAGGTGGAGTCGTGGTCCTAGGAGCAGGCTTGCTCTCTCATTTTCCCACAACCATTTCAGGAGCGGTTGTGCACGAGGTGGGAGGTGTTGCTGTGGTGTCAGCGGACCGGGTTCAAGTCTTGGCTCCACGGCTGTGGGGCCCTGCACAGGTTGCTTGGCCTCTCTGGGCCTCTGTTTGCTCTCCCATAAAATGGAAGAGCTTTGGAGTGACAGGTTGGCAAGCGACTGGCACATAGTAGGTGCTCATGAAATGTTAGCGCCCCAGCTCCTACACTTGGCAGATGAGGTTCCAGGTTGGGCCTGAGAGAGCCAGGGCTGAGCCCCGGCCTCTGACCGCAGCCCCTGTTTACTCCCCATGGGTCCAGGCTTGAGGGGAGAGACAGCACGGAGGGCAAGGGGGTACCTGTGGGCCTGAGGAAGGGGGGCTCAAGAGAGGAGGCTCTGGGAGAGGGGCACTGCCTCCTCCAGGGAGAGCCCCCAGCCCTTAGAAAGGGTCCCCAGAACCCTCTGGGGCCTTCCAGGAAGGGCCAGCAAGGACACACAAAGAGTCCTGGGCCCTTCATTCTCTGTGTCTTCATCTATGGAAAGGGCATCTCAAACCCAGGGCTCTTTCCCTCTCGACTCTAGGCCAGGACCACCTCAGCCAACTGGCCACAGGAGAGCACGCAGACAGGGGGCACAGGGATCCAGCAAGGAACCCACCTGTTCCTTGTTTCCTCCCTTGCTTCTCTTGGCTCGGCCAGTGCCTCTCAGCGGGACACACTGTGGGGTCAGCCTAGTGTTCCCTGGCAGAGAGCGGGAGCGTGAGGGCAGCTGCCAGGCTGTCCTATGGGCCTCAGGGAGGAAAGGGAGCCTGCCCAGCGGTCAGTGCCACATTCATTCGAGAGATGGGGAAACTGAGGCCCAGAGAGGGGAAGGGATGCCCCCAGGGCCACCCAGCATGCCAGGGCCTGTGACAGTAGCAACGCTTTCCTGTTTCTCACCATCCTGGCTGGGTGGGTTCCTCATCTTAATGTCATCTTCGCACACTGCGGGGCAATTGAGAGGATGGGCTTGAGTCAGCGGCCTGGGTTCAAGTCCAGGCTCTACCACCTGCTGGTAGTATAGCCTTGGGCGAGTTACTTAACCTCTTCATTCCTCGGTGTTCTCATCTGAAACCTGAGACTAAGCATACTTGACTCATAAGGTGATTGTACAAAGGGGGTCTGGCTGTGATAAGACACCCAATGAATATGGCTATTACTGTGTCCCAGAGCTTGGCTGGGCACAGGCTGCTCTCCTGGGCAGGCAGAGGTGGTGTGGCCAGGGCTGGGGCTGAGGCCTGCAGCTGGGGCCCATAGCCGAGACCGTGATCAAGAGAGCAGAGGCCGTGCGTCCTGGGGCAGAAGCCAATGTGGAGTCATGATGCACAGGGCATGGCCTCAGGTCCTCAGCACCCCACCTCACTGCTCCCTCCTGGGCCAGGGTCCCTGGGATGCTCTCCTTCAAGCTACCAAAGATGACAATGTCATCTCCCTGCAAAAAAGAATCAGTCTAGGGACTTCCCTGGTGGTGCAGTGGTTAAGAATCCGCCTGCCAACGCAGGGGACACGGGTTCAATCCCTGGTCCAGGAAGATCCCAATCCCACATGCCATGGAGCAACTAAATCCGTACACCACAACTACTGAGCCTGCGTTCTAGAGCCCACAGCCACAACTACTGAGCCCACGTGCCACACTACTGAAGCCCACACACCTAAAGCCCAAGCTCCGCAACAAGAGAAGCCACTGCAATGAGAAGCCCGTGCACCGCAACGAAGATTAGCCCCCGCTCAATGCAACTAGAGAAAGCCCGCACGCAGCAATGAAGACCCAACACAACCAAATAAATAAATAAATAAATTAATTAAAAAAAAAAAAAAAAAAGACAGTCTAAAAGGGGCCAAGAGGAAAACAAACTTCACTCTGAAGCCTGACTCACTCCTGGTGGGACTTCAGGAAGCAGGGGCAGGGAAAATGATGGGCACAGTGACCAGCCAGACTCTTATGTCATGTGATAGGTGTGGATACTTCCAGCTGTCCTCAAAATTGAGGGAGCAAATGGGATCCAGGGGGTGGGACGTCCACTCCATGGCGGGGGGTGGGGGGCCGGGCAGCTCTACGGACATGAACATGGTCCAACAGAACCAGCAGCCAGAGGTTGGCCATTGCCTGGCACCCAAGCCCCAGGGGACAAGTATGGACAGAGCTGCCATCTCTGTCTGGTTCCCACCACCTTGGAAAAGCACAGGGCGCCCCCTTGTGGGCAGGAGGGGCCTGCAGGCCAGGGAGTCAGCTGATGGACCATCATCATTTTCTCCATCAAAGTCATACCTACTCATTCAAGACAATTCATTAATTAGAGCAGAGCATCCTGTCTCCTGGAGGCAACCTCTGAACACTTCTGACTGATCTCCTGCCGGCCCTTTCCTTGCACATTCTTCCTTTTTACAGTTTTACTCTGGGAGCAGTCTATATTCAATCGCTTATCCTGCTTTCTTTTTAAAATGTTTTCCCAAACCCTTTTTTAAAAACCTCATAAATATTTTAATGGCTTTGTTGTCATTTGTCCAATGGGTGTAACGTCATTTAGGGAACCAAGGCATTGGTTTTTTTCCAGCCTGTCGCTGTCATAAACAATGCTGTGATGGATATCCTTGAACATCCTTGTGGTCTGCACCTCTGATCTTTTATTTCCTTAGGATGGTCACCCAGATATAGATTTGCTGGGAGGGAAGGAATGGAACTTTTAAAGGTTGAAACCTTACCACCAAGTTGCACTATAGAAATGCAGTAGGAAATGTACTTGTTCAAGCCCACCCCCAGCAGTGTCTGAGCGTGTTCCCTCTCCACACCTGCCTGGTTGGCCTTCACCAGCAACAAGAGTTGGGAGGATTACAGAGCTGAAGTGCCCTCAGAGTTACCTGGTCCAATTGTCTGACCAGGGCAAAAGTCCCCTTGGCAATGTCCCTGATAGTTGTTCACCCAGTCTCTGCTTGCATACCCCTAGTGAAAGGGAGCTCACTACCTAGTGTCCAGCCACAAGAAATCTCATGAGCCTTTGGGAAGAAAACACTGAGCCATCCTGCAAAAGTGCCCAGGTAGTGTCAGCATCCTCTACATCTCTCCCCAAGCTGCTGGCTTGCCCGGATGTCTCCTCCCACTCCCCGCCCAGCTTTGCCCTGGTTACTCCCTGGCACAAGTCCTCCTTCCCACCACAATGCCAGCCACCATCTCTCACTTCCCAGGCTCCCCTCCATGGTGATTCTAGCCTGGTATGGAGGTCAGAGGACCTGATCCCTCATCTCAGCTCAGTTCCTCATTTGCTATGTGTCCTTGAGCAAGTCCCCTGGCCCCTTTGGTCCCCAGAGGGCCTATCTATACTAAGAGGGCTGGTTTCTGAGCCCCACTGAGCTTTGCCTGAGCTCCTGGCAGATGTGATTTCCCAGAGGGGTATGTGGCAGGGACCCAGGTCAGGAGAGCCTGGTCAGGCCTGGCCTGCTTCCCAGCCGGGGTGGGTAGTGGTCCCTGCAGGGCCATTGGTAGTCACTGTCTGCTTCATGCTGATGTTTATGAGAAGAGGCCGTGCCTTTCTGGGAGGAGAGGCAGGGGAAAAGTGTGGGAGGCAGAGAAGCCTTCTTTCTGTCAAAAATTCCTACTCCCCTTGGCCCTGCCCTTGTCTGTAAGTGTAACAGTGGTGGGACTGAGCCCTTCCGGGAAGCTGCTGCTCACTGCCCAGAGCTGCCTGCTGGCCTGCCTTCCCTCCACCCACTGCCTCTCTGCCCCTGCCCCACAGGCATCTCTCCCCTCTGACCCGTAGGAGGGCAAAGCCACTGGGCTAGGCTGAGCTGGAGGCCCTGGGACCTGGGGGATTTCTTCTCCTGAGCACAGGCCTCAGCTTCATGGTGGGGACACACTTGGGGGTGACAGACAGAAAGGGTGTAGCCTTGTGGAAAAGCCTGCTGGGCCTGGCCTCCTGCCCCTCACATACTAGAAACTCTTTGGCAAGTGCCTCCCTTTCCCTGTGCCTCAGTTTCACCATCTGTTAAGTGGGTTTGATGATACTCCCTGCCCAACAGTGTTATGGGGAGAGTTGAATGGGAGCCTGACAGGCCATGGAGCTGTAGCACAAAGCCTAGCGCACAGGTGGTCCTTCGTAAAAGTCTGTTCTCTTCACTCTTCCCTTTGTCCTCTGCCAGCAGCATCCACAGAGTTTCCACAGCCTTCCTCTACCTTTCTTGGCTCCCCCTGAGGATTCCAGAAGGTGAAGACACCTAATGCTGTTCTTATTTTGCTTGCCACCCCCCACCTCCTGGCAACACAGGGGTGGTGAGCGCACCCTCTACTCAGGCTTCCCTCCCATCTTTGGGACTTTCCTCTTACAGTTTATGCCCAATGGTCTCAGCCCCAGCCTCTGTATCACCTGGAACACATCTGCTCCCTCTCTCTGCACAAGCCCCAGAAACGAATGCTGCTGAAATCACTAATGGTTACTGAGCGCTTGCAATGTCCACCCACCGAGCTAAGACCTTCATCTGCGTGAATGCATCAGATCCCTCCAACAGCGCTGGGAAAGCTGGCCCGTTATCATCATCCTGGGTTCCTGGATGTGGAAACCAAGTCACAAAAAGGTTGCATAGCTGGCTGAAGGTCCCCCAGATAGTCACAGGCAGAGGCAGAATGCCATCACTGGCATCTGGCCCTGAAGTCCAAGATCTGAGCCACGTCTCATGTGGTGGGGCGTCAGAGCTGGACCCTCTCAGCGCCTGGCCTGACAGCAGTGTGGGAATGGTGTGCTGAAGATGTTTGATACTGCAGGAGCCTGGAGCCCCTGTCCCTGCCCAGAAGCTCCCAGTCCTTGATGGAAGGCTCCAGAATGGCCAGTTTTCTAATTACGTGGTGCGGTGATGCTTTCCAACTCACCTCCTTGCTCTTCTCTCATCTTCCTGCTTCTCCCTTTGGTGCACATGCTGTATCTTCTTTATTTGTTTACCTTTCCTTCCTGTTCATTCTGAAGCAGAGACTTTTTGGGAACTGAATTGTCAATCTTGCCCCAATCCTCACCCTTCACTCTGCTGAGTGCCCCGAGATGCCTTGACCCCTGCCCTTGGCCCCAGCTGTGTGAGGCCAGGTGCCAGGTCCCATCAGTCCCTGAACCAAGAGGCCTGCAGAACCAGATCCCAGAGTGGGTCTGGCTCGTGATGGCCCCCACATTTCCCACTTCAACCAAGGAGTCTCAAATCCTACCATTAGTGAGGTACCACATGCCTATCCCCTGTCCCCCTTCAAAATGTAAGTGCCTTTAAGAACAGGGACCAGGCAACTGAGTTCATCTATTACTTTATTTCAGGATTACTGCAGAACGGAGGCTGTGTAAGTTGTGGGTACCAGGCACCAGGTAGAAAAACGTGCCACCAGAAGTGGTTGGGTCACTGCACACCCCCTATCTTAAGACCAACACAGCTCGAAGTGCCTTCAGGGTCATAGGTGGCCTGTCCACTGCAAATCGACTGGACCCTGGGCCCTGGCTACACACCGAGTGCTTCCCTTGGCATAACTAGCCTCTCTCATAGACCTGACCAGTGCCGAGAGCCAGCCCTGCCTTGGAGCTCGGTCTTCTCCCCATGATATCATGGCTCCTAGGAAGGCCAATAAGGATCCAAAAGACATTAGGCAGTGGGCCCAAAAGACCAGGGCGGTGTTGTTGTCACTTTCTAAGTTTAGATTTACACATTCAGCATGTATGTCCGTTTTTAGGGTTTTGTCTGTAATTCTAGTCGGTTGTCACCAAGTGGTGGTAATGGCGGCTGGGCAAAAAAGACATGATTACCGAAGGAAGAAATTATTATTTTATATACCGCTATTGTTCTATATTATTAAATAATAATAGTTAATACTCCTGTTTGATTTGCCAGGCATTGTTCTAAGTGTTTTACCTCACTTAATCCTCAGAACAGTCTTTCGTGGTAGTTCCTATCAGTCTTGTGAAGTGACTCGCCCAGGATCACAGAGCTAGGATTTGGATCCAGAGTCTGGTGTTCTTAACCTTTATGCACTACTTCAGAAACAGGCAAATACCCAGGGAAACATTACTATGGAAACAGACCATCTCATAGACCAGTACTTCTTAAACTTAATAGCGTATGAATTCTCTGGGGCTCCTGTGAAAATGCAAATTCTGATTCAGTGAATCTAAGATGGGGCCTGAGATTCTGCATTTCGAATGAGCTCCGAGGCAATGCTGAGGATGCCAGTCTAGGAATGACTGATAGTCACAGTGTAGTGCCTGCGTTTAAGCCGGCCTCAAACTCAAATCCTGTGAGTGCTAAGTAGGTGACATAATGCAGGGCGCAGTTGGTCGGAACAGAGGTGACACGGAGAATGCATTGCAGTCGGTCTGATGGGGCGGCCACTCCTTAACCTCAGCTGATAATCACCAGCAAGAATTCTGGACCAATGTGGTCATATTTCTACGTGAAATCTCGCACTTTCAAATAATGGGGCAACAAATTCAACTTTCTAAAACACTAGGCAGCTTGTTCATGAATGTTCATAGCAGCATTATTCATAATAGCCAAAAATTAGAAACAACCCAGTGTCTTTCCTCTGATGAATGAGTAAATAAAATATGGCATGACCATATAATGGGATATTATTCGGCACCAAAAAGGAATGACATACTGTTACATGCTGCAATGTGGATGAACATTAAAAACACTACAGTGAGTGAAAGAAGCCAGACACAAAAGGGCAATTATTGTATGAGATGTCAAGAATAGGGAAATCTGTAGAAAGAGAAAGTAAATTAGTGGTTGCCTGGGGCTGGGTATAGTGAGGAAGTGGGGGGTTGGATGGTGAGTGACTGTTAATGAATACAGAGTTTCTCTGGGGGAGTAACGAAAAATGTTCTAAAATTAGACTGTAGTGATGGTTGTATAACTCTGTGAATATACTAAAATCCATTGAATTGTACACCTTAAATAGGTGAAATGTCGGGTATGTGAACCATATCTCAAAAAAGCTGCTTTAAAAAAAAAATACCATGTAGGAGAGAGCTAGTTTCTTTAATATATAAAGTGCAGTTACAAATCAACAAGAAAAATACCAAACCCCAGCAGAAAAAAAAAATCACAAAGGATATGAACTAACAGTTCACAAAGGAAACACAAGTGGTTCTTAAATGCAAAAATTCTTTCTTGCTCATAATACATGTCGTACAAGTCAAAACTACTCTGAGAAGATTTTCTACCTCTTAGGTTGGCAATGATGAAAACTCTGTTAGGGAGGAGACAGGACATTAAGTTGGTACACTGGCAGCTGGAGGGGTGGAGGCGGGTAGTGGTAATTGTCATCTTTAAAAATGAAAATTGTACATACCCATTGACCCAGCAATTTAACTTCTAGGAATTTATTCAACAAATGTACTCTCACATGTGCAAAATTATATATGTATATACACACATATATGCAGTTATTCATAGTAGCATTGCTTGTAATAGAAGAGTGGAAACAATCTAGACATTTGCAGTAGTGATGGGAAAGCACTACGAACCTTGCATAGATTTGAATACTGTGCAACCCTCAAACACAATACAGCAGCTCTGTTTATACTGATCTGGGGGGAAATATTATATAGATGTCTGAGATATATTATTAAGTGAAAAAGGGAAGATGTAGAACCAAGTATATAATCTGTCTCCATACGAGTGAGGGAAAAGAAAGGACGCACGTACATATGTATATGGTGTATACGTTTGTAAATGGAGAGCCCATCTTTGGGGTGGTCTAAAGGAAATTCAGATAGCCTCCAGGTAAGGGAGCAGGTGGCTGGGAGCAGGGGTGAGGGGAGACACACTTTCGCTGCCTACAAGGTTGTATTCTGCCTGCGTTGTCTCTTCAGTAGCCATTTAAACCACACCACCCAGGGCCAGAGAGTACCTGTGTGAGATCATGTGACCACCAGCTGCCCCTTCATGACAGCAGAGTTAAAGGAATAGTTCCTAGCCACCATCGAGGACTTTGCTCCCTTAAATCTAAAAGAGATGTGCACCACTCACCACCTCCTCTGTTCTCTGTCCCCACACGAGTCTCCCAGCCTTGGGATTCCCATGTGTGCTCTGAGGGTGACTCTGGTGTTCTCTGGACTGGGGACAAAATGTGTCCGGCACATGGGGACACAGGGCATGAAGGCTGAAGAGGGAAACCATGAGGACCCTGTGGGGCATCATTTTGGCCTGCTGGACCCTAATCCCTGTGTTTGCTTCGTGTCCTCTAGGCACGCCCCAAAGGCGAGGGTCTGACCCCATACCAGGGCAAAAAGCGTTGCTTCGGCGAGTACAAGTGTCCCAAGTGCAAGAGAAAATGGATGAGCGGGAACTCCTGGGCCAATATGGGGCAGGAGTGCATCAAGTGTCACATCAACGTGTACCCACACAAGCAGGTGAGCCGGGCGAGGGGTGGGGGAGCGGGAAGCAGGTGAGGCGTAAGAACCAGGGGAGGGTGACCTTTTGCCTTACTTAGCCTCAGCTTGCTCCTTCATACGATGGGGATGAGACCAGATCTATCCAAGTTAGCCCTTTCTTTCCTTGTCTCATAGGACATGGGGGGGGAGAGGGCCTGTTTCTCCAGAAAGGGAAGGAAGATAAAGGGGCAACTGTACGAAGACCCTGAGACCACAGACCCCAGTGAATTTTGAAAGTAACGAACTGCAACCGTGACACAAAGAGGGATGCGCAGGCAGCGGGATGCTGTAGAAAAGTGCATTTTGTTGGTTCTTCGCCCAGTTGGCGCATGTTTACAAGGTGGCTACTGGGTGCCAGATACTGTGCAACGGGGCTGGTGGCCAAGGGCCTGCCTGCCCTGCTGGGAGGGGCTTGAGGCGGCTCACCCCAGGCAGCACTCACTTACTGCAGGCTGCAGAGAGGAGGCGGCATTTACTCTGGGACCTGAAGCAGGGGAGGAAGCTAGACCTGTCACAAGAGGGAGGATGGCCATCCTAGGAAGAGGGTACAGCAAGTGCTAATGCCCTGAGGCTGTTGGACTTGAGATGCTCAAGGCTGAAAACTCAGTGAAGGAACGGGAGAGTGGAGTGGGAGGAACGGGAGAGCTAAATGGAGCCGTCACCAGAGGAATTTGGGGGGCCCTACAAGGAAGCCCCCAGCAACAGGGCTTTCAGCTTCATTTTGAGATGATTGCTTTGGTTGTGTGTAGAGACTGGCCTAGAGGGGCTGGGAGACTGGGGAGACCAGCAGGAAAGCCATGGCCATAGTCCCGGGCGAACCGAAGGAGGTCTGAACTAAGGTGGTGGCTCTGGACCTGGGTCCAACACAGAGCATCAGGGGATTGGATGTGAAAGGTGAGGGGGGGACCAGGAATCCAGAACAATCACACTCTGGCTTGAGCTCCTGAGTGGATGGAGGTGGTCGTTACCAAGGTGGGCAGCCTGGGCTGGGGGCAGTTGGGATGGGACATAGGTGTTCTAGATAAAAGCAAGAGATCTCTAATACATGCTACATTTGAGATGTTCCTGAAAATCCAGGTCAAGATGTCAAGAGGTCAGTTGGGTTTGTTATTCTGAAGCTCGTATGAGAAGTCAAGGTGGTTCACCGGTAATTGGGTACCATTGGCCTAAAGGTATTTAGGGAATGATGAGATTTCCTGCAGAATGTGGACAAAGTAGAGAAGGGATTCCCCAGACCATGTGTTTTAGAATCCCAGCATCGGAGGTCAGATGGAGGAGAAGCATCCAGCGAGGAGGAGGACCAAGGAGCGTGGAGTCCTGGAGGTGGGAGGGTGGCACAGGTGGAGGCTGGTGCTATGTCAGGTGTAATGACCATGGGGAAGGGCCCTTGAGGTTTGGTAATAAGGAGGTAGTCCTGAAACTTCGGGGGGCATCACTTTTACCTGGAGGACTTTTTGAGCTGCCACCAAGTTCTGAGAACCACTGAAGCCGATGCCCTGCAGGTCGGACATGAGGCGGAGGGGAGATGTTAATTCACAGCGGATCTGTTGGCCAGGGCAGTGTCCATGGTGGCGGAGGTTCCCTGGGCCAGGCCGCAGAGGAAATACCTTCACTGTCCACTTTCACAAAGGGCATTGATTATGGAGAGAAGCAGAGAAATGGGGCAGTAGCTAGAGCAGGGACGGTGGCGTTGAGATGGGTGTTCTGAAGATGGGAGAGCCTGGAGCACGTTATAGGCAAATGAGAATGACCCAGAAGAAAGCAAAAAGCTGATGACAAGGGGACAAGAGGGAGATGCCTTATCATCAGCCCAGGAGGGAGGGAGGTGGGGGATGATTGGGGAGGGTCGTGGGTTTGATGGGGCAGAGAAGGGGGACCTCACTTCCAGGGCTTCTGTTTTCTCAGTGAAATGGGACACAAGGTTTTCAGCTAAAAGTCAGGGTGAGGAGGGGTGTGGTGGGCTTGGGGAAGGACAAGGGAGGAGGCGAACCTACTAGAGAAACATAGCCAGACTGGCAAGCAGCATCCCAGCCCAGGGGGAGCTTCGAGATCATAACTGTCACCCAAGCCGTCAGCCCAGTTCTGCGACTTGGTCAGTAGTGTTCACTGCACAGGTGCGGGCCAGAGATGGTGTTACAGGTGTTCGGGGACAGAGGTGTGCCAGATGAGTGTTTCAGAGGGACGAGGTCAAAGAGTCAGGTGTGATGTTGGAAGACTGTTGTCCTGGGCTGTGAGCGAGACGGCTGGGAAGGGAAGCCAGAAGGGCCCTGATGGAGAGGCGGGGCCAGGACTGGGTGAAGTGCGGAGCCGAGAGCTGGACAGAGCGCAGGTTTCTGAAGGCCAAGTCCAGGCTGTGGCTGAGGGGATGGTGGGAGACAAGGTCACTGCTGGTGAGGTAGTTGGGATACCGAGGAGTGGGGGTGGGGCGGGCCTTCCCTGTGTAAGCTGAGTCACCAAGAAGGATGGCAGGAGCAGGGGGCAGAGGAGGCCACAGGGAAAGGGAGGCAGGAGGGTAGGGGAGGATCCCCCGAGGCAGTAACGTCAGGCTGAGCTCTGAGGGGCAGTGGAGGGTCAGCAGACGAAGGGGGCTGGGGTGGGAGTGGCAGAGAGGGGAGGGTGCGCTTCTGGTGAGGGAACAGCATGTGCAGAGTGGAGAGGACAGGGCCGAGCCGAGCACTGGAGGAGCTGAGGGGTGAAGCAGAGTGCGGAAGGAGGGGCCGGGCTGCCTTGGGCTGGCTCGGAGGCCATGGCACGGAATTTGGTCTTTATCCTACTAGGAGCATCTGGGAGTTGTCCAAGAGGACTCTTGTGGTTGAAACATTTTGTGATTTTATGACCCTCGTGCAGGCCTCCTTTGCCTCTGTTTGCAGACTCTCCATCCTCCCGCCCCCAAGGGTTTCCGTGGTTCCCATCACCCACACTGTCGCACACAGGCAAATAGATGGGAAGCTGGCCATGCAGCCCAGTGGACAAGGGGCTCCTTAGTGCAGGGGGCCTGGCCCACAACCTAATGGCACCAAGGGAGACACCAAGGCCCTGGAGCGCCAAGACAGGCTTGATGACCCAGTGGCTGGGCGCAGGGCACGTGATATGCACGTAGTGTTGTAGGAGCACGTCGGGGCTGGGGCTGAAGGCGGGCAGTGTAAAGGAGCCACGGCATCCTGGATCCTGAAGTCTTCCTGGCAATTCCCGAGCAGGTCTGGAACCCCAGTTCAAAAGCACCTCCCCAAATGTCTGACTGTCAGCACACTCGCCCTCGTTGAACTCTGCTCTCCCAGGGCCCTTGTGCGTGGCCTGTGCTGTCAGAGGGGTTCCTACTTTCTCTCACTGGACACACTTTGTCGACAGCTGCTCGCCAGGTCTGTGCAGGCTCTGAAGGAAGACGAAGGTCAGGGGGCTGCCTGGCTTTCCAGGAGCTTCCTCTCCAGCCCAAGGGACAGGATTCCATCAGACAGGGTTAGCAACTGGCGTTCAGAGAACTCCTGTTCTGAGTCGCAGGTGTGGTCACCCTCCGGGTGCCGTTTGCTGAGCCCCTGCACACCCGTCGTGTGTGCTCTGCCCTCAGACCGGGTGTCCTGTTCACTGGGAGGGAACGTGCAGTCCTGAGAAGCCACGTGGCCTTTCCAGGGCCCCCACGTGGAAGTGGTGCCTTGGCATTGAACTTGCACCTGTGTCTGGAGCCCGGCCCTGAGGCCAGGCAGGCCTCCGTTGGTGTCCCAGCTCACGCCCCCTGAACTGGGTGGGCTGGAGCAAAGCGCTGGGCTTGGCTCTGAGCACAGGAGAGAGGAGGGGTGCTGTAGGTGCGTCTCAGTCACTGGAGACTCGGGCAGGAATTGGGAGAATTGTGACAGCAGTGTGCGGTGGCCAGGCACTCCTCTGCGTATTTTATACCTTCGTCCTCTCAGCCACCCCATGAGGTCAGCTCTATTGTCTCCCCATTTTACAGAGGAGGAAACTAAGGCAAAGGGCATAAGTGACTTACCCAAGGTCAGTAGAGAAGCTGGAACTCATGAAGAGGGATCAAGTTTGGGGCTGGAGGAGAACATGGAGCCTGGAGGGGACAGATGAGTGGCCTGGGGGAAGCGGGGACAGGGGGAACAGCAAGGGCAGGTCAGGGTGGCTGGCTGGGGATGGGCCAGTTCCTGCAGGGGCTCAGACGTGTGGTGCTTGGGGCTATGCTGGGGGTCTGGGAGGCTCAGTCCTTATGATTCTCACACCTCTGTGACCTAAGCAGAGAGGCAGGGCCCAGCCCATGCACCCAAGTCCACCGGGACCCAACTCCCCGCTGCGGCTCCAGCCTCCTCGGCCGCACCCCTGTATTGCCCTAGCACCCCTTCCATGATGCCGGGCCCGTACTGCCACCCTCCAGGCTGACAGTGGCCTCTCCTGCTTCGTCTCCATCCTGCGAAGCTCAGTCCAAACGCAGCCTCCCTGACCATCACCTCCCCGTCTCCACACTCAGGATCAGAGTCTCCCGGGCCCAGTGAGGAAGAATCTTCCAAGTGCGTGTGGCTCTGCTCTTCCTTCTCCTCGTCATTCAGCCCTTGTTTGTTGAGCACCTACTGTGTGCAGCGGGGAGACTGAGGCCCAGAGAGGAGATGGGACTTGAGCAAGGTCACTCAGCCAGTCAGGGGGGCCTGGGACCGGGTCTCCCCCTGCCTCACCCCCCAATCTCCTGTCACAGGGCTCTTCTCCCTCAGGGAAGTGGCAAGCTGGGCTGAGGGCAGAGCGGGTGGTGGCCCTGCCGGCTCCCCAGCAGTCAGGAGCCTTTGAAGAGCTGAGAGGAGGGGCTCAGAGCCTCTGTCCCCCCCATACTCTCCCTGCCCCCCACGGTGGAGAGGGGTTGCTTTATTTCTCCTGCCCCCTGAGCTCTGACCTGTGTGGTATCCATCTCCTGAGAACCCTCCACTTCCCCTCCCCTCCCTCCCCTACCACATCTGTTTCCCGTCAGTCTCCAGCTGCGGCTCCCCCCTGCCAGCCCTGCCCCCCATGAGAAGAAAACACTAATGGGCTTTGCCTCACTGCGGGGGGTGGGGATGGCCCTGGGGTGATCAATCCCAGCTGCTGACTGTTTTTCCCTCCGCAGAGGGGAGTCGCCTTGACAGCTTCCCCAGCTCCTCCACCCAGTGCCTGGGCAGGGCTGAGCCAGGACCCGTGGAGGGAAGGGGCACTGACAGGGTCATGGCCAAGAAGTGGGGGTGGCCAGGATGTTGCAAGTGCATTTCCACAGGGACTCAGCTGGTTCCCCTGATCCCAGCCTGCTCCCTCCACATAATAATAATAGCAATAATACATGATATTAATACTGATCAACACTGCTCTTCATGTACCAGGCACTGTTCTAAAAACTTTGCATATACTAACTTATTTACTCTTCACAACAACCCTATCAAGTAGGTACCCTTAGTAGCCCATTGTATAGAGGAGAAAAATTGAGGCACAGAGAGGTTAAGTGACTTGCAAGAGGTCACACAGCAATTACAGAGTCTTACAGAGCTCTTTATGGTTAGAAACTACCTTAAGACAGTCATCTCATTTACTTCTCTCCCTATCACACGTACAGCAAATGTTATTAACCCCCCCCACCCAAGTTACAGAAGGGCAAGTTAAGGTTCTAAAGGAGAAAGTTCTCTCCCAACAGCCCTTGGCAGGTAGGTAAAGCTGCAGGCCTCTGGCAAGGCCTTTAATGTCTTGGAGCCTCGGTTTCCTCATCTGTAATATAGGAAGATGATAATATGCCCCTCACAGGACGTTAGGTTGTATGATTTATGTGGCCGTGCTTTGCAAAGTGTAAACCACAGGGAGCAAGGGTGGTGTCAGGCCTGCTTGCTCTGGTCTCTCCGGCCCCACTTGGAAGACGGGTTTAGGGAGGGGCTCGGGCCAGCATGAAGAGTCCGGGAGGGGAGCTGGACATCAGGCTGGGTTTGGTCTAGGGGAGGGAAGACTTCAGAGCTGCTCACATCGGACCTATGGGGGCCAGCAGAGAGTCTGCATGGCCCCTGTGTGGCTGGGATCACTGGGATGGGCGTACAGGGACCCAGACTTCAGCCCAAGATCGTGAAGTGCTTCTTACAGTGGAGGCAATGGGCTGAACCAGTGAGCTCAGCTGCCAGGGAGCTCTCCAGCGCCGGGGCATGTAGGCCAAGCCCTGGAATACTGTAGGTGTGCATCAAGATGTCTGGAGGGCAGGGGATGTGACCTTCCCAGGTCTTTCAGCTTGGAATTGTGGCTTCAACTTTCAGTGGCTCTCTACCAGCTGGTATTCCCCTCCTATTAGTAATAATAATAAACAGCATTAATAACTTTTATGTGCTACGCACCTTCTATTTGTGATCTTCCTTGAGTTGTAACAACAGTCTCATGAGAAAAGTGTTACTGACATCTCCTTTAACAGATGAAGTGGAGGATCAGAGAGGTGAGGTGGCTTGCCCAAGGTCACACAGCTCATAGGTAGTTTGAGCCCAGGTCTGACATGAAGCCAAACTCTTTCTCCTTTCCCCTGGCCAGGAAAGCCAGTGATTAAAAGCTTATTGAGATGAAGCCAAGGCTCCTGCCCTATTTCCATGTCTTCCCAGTGTGGCTTTGGGCCTGGAAGCACAGGGATGGGCTTTATGACCCTGGATCAGAACCCTGCCCACCCACAGTCCATACACTCACTTTCTAGAGCCCTCTGACTCGTCCATTCTCTGCTCTGAGTGTCAGCTTCAGACCAGGCACTGCATAATCAGGCAGAAAAGTTGGTGCGCTACTTTTGAGCAGTTTGCAGCCTGCCCAGGGGCTAGCGCTCATGCTCAGCTTCCCTCCAGGACCATTCTGGGTCCTGGTCACTGGCACCAAGGCTCCCTTGGCCCACACCAGCCTGCAGTTCCTGCCCCCTGTCCTCGGCAAGTGGTTCCCAGCTGGCCCTGATCAGCTTCCTTTGAGTGCCCCCGAGTCCATGCAGAGGACCCTGCTACAGGTAGGGGTTCTGGGCTGGGGCTATGGCTGCCAGCCAAGAAACCGTCTGCCTCGGGAAGTGTGCCTAATAACCTCCGTACATATTCCAGAGAAACAAGCTCGCTTTTGAGAGCCAGGATGCGAGGTACAGAGGGAGCAGGGAAGCCCCCTGTGTAACAGAAATGTGCTTGTACGTGCCATACGCCACTCAGTTTACAAGCATCTAGACATCTGACTCCGCCCTGTAAACGAGCTGCAACAATGGCCCACTTTACAGATGTGGAAACCGAGGCTCTCTGAGGCCACACCGTGAGTGAGTAGCCTCAGAGGTCTGGCAAGTCACCTCCCTTCTCTGGACTTCAGTTTCCCTGTTCAGAAACACCTAGCCTCTCCACTAACGGGGCAGGCACTGTGCCAGGCCCTGGGATGTGGGATGAATCAGAACACTGGCTGCTGACGTCACAGAGCTAAGGGCTCGCTCACCTGAAGCCTGAAACACTGTGACCCCGTCCAGGTTAAACTCCCCTTGAGTCTTGAGGCCGCAGGAGCAGGTGTGGTGGTGACAAGTGGCCTGGGAAGAAGCAGTGGATGCTGGGAATCAGGAGATGCGGCTTGGGTCTCCCTTGCTCTGGGCCTCAGTTTCTCCATCTGGATAATGTCTGTGCCCCGCTGTGCTGCCTCTGTCTCAGGCATTCGTGAGCTTCAGGTGGTGGCTGCTTAGAGAGTACTGGCGGGGGTGGAGTTGGGGGGTAAAGTGGCATCTAGACCTGGGGCTCTGTGTGCAAGACCTCCTCTCAAAGCGCTGGCCCCAGCCCGAGGCCTCAGCCTATGCCTCCCAGGATGCAGGACGCAGGACACTCGTGTTGCCTGCAGCAGGCGAGAAGCAGGAAGGGTCCTGGGCGCTTTGGGAAACAACCTCTGATTACAGACGCCTGCGCTCTCTCTCTGGGCCCTCCCTGTCTGTCTCCCTCCTCCTGCCTGTCTGTCTGTCTGAGCACTCTCTGCCTCTCTCCACATCTGCCTCACTCTCCCTGCTCCTCTGGTATTTCTTTCTTTCCGCCCCCTCCTCCCCACCCTTGGGCCCGCTTCCTCCTTCCTCTCTGCAGAGACCCCTGGAGAAGCCCGATGGCCTGGACGTGTCCGACCAGAGCAAGGAGCACCCCCAGCACCTGTGCGAGAAGTGCAAGGTGCTGGGCTACTATTGCCGGCGCGTGCAATGACCCGGCCGCCTGCTGGGCCCCGCCGCCCTCCTGCCAGCCAGAGAAGACGCCACCCCCCTGCGTGTCCCCTGTGTGCGCGTGGGGGCGCCCTCGCAGGCTTACAGGTCTAGGGGGTGGGCTCTTGGCTCATGTATGTTGACAAACAGTGTTACTGACGTAGCTGCGCCCCCAGAAGGCCGGGCCTCTGCGACTCTCTACGGGGGGCCCTGGGTCTGTGTGGAGGGGATAGGGCAAGCAGAGGTCAGCGCACAGGACCACGCAGAGCCCTTGGTGTCCCCGCAGGCTCTCCTCTGAGACTCCCTTTGGGGTGAGCAGCCTTGTATTGGCCACGAGTGCACTAAATTTACTGTGAATCCCAGAGCCTGCAGGGGACTGTCTCCCCAAGACCGGCCAGGCCGTCTTTTCCCACCCAGAACCTTCCAGTTTGCCCTGTGTGAAAAGCCACTCTTAGAAAGCCCTAATTTTCTGTCTAAGTCAGCACTCATGGCAAGCTGACACCTGTTCTCGCAGCTGCTGGGGAGCGGGCATCTCTGCCCCCTGCCACTTTGAGCCCCAAACCTGACCACCTCTGCCGTCACTGGCATTGCACCTGGGCGCCGCACCCTGCCCCCCCCCCCCCATAGACCCAGAGGTCAGGCACGGGGAGGCACTGAATGTTGGACAGTGTCCCAAGGTGTGACCTGGGGCACATCAGGCAATGCCTCCCCCCTCTCCCAGCACATATTACCCCCACTTGCTTGGATTTTGTCAGCCCCATTCCCTTCCCCTCTCCCTCCCCTCCCACCCACGCTAGGGGGCCACCCCCTGATGGAGGCTACAGGACCCAGCAGGGAAGCCACTCTGGCAGGAAGGACACAGGCCTGGCAGATCAAAGACCCGGGTTTTAATGCTGGCCTCACCACTGACACACTGTGGAGCCTGGGAAGGATTCTCATCTCTCTGCTTCGCTACTAGTTAAGTGAGAGAGTGACAGCAGAGAGCCGAGAGGCCCGTTTCTGTTCTGATGTTCTGGGATTCAGCCTGGCTGTGTGCCATCTCCTGGAGCAGAAAGCTTTACTTGGCCAGTATCCCCAGGTCCCGCACCCCGACTATCACCCGTCAGTCGGTCACTTAAGAAGTCATGCGGAGGGATCCCGGTCCTCCCCTGTCACCCCTGCAGGCTCAGCCCTGCCTGTTGTCCCCTACCCTGCAAACGTGAAGAAGAGGGTTTCCCCCGCCCCAAGACAAGCTACAGAACCTCTCGTTTGCAAAGTGGGGACAATGATTCCTACCTCCCGAGGTGGGGGGAGGCCTCTTGGCGCTCACACTGGTCAGGGCGACGCTGTCCTGGCTAGCGGGGGGATCGCTTTCCTCTTCACTCTCTCCCCAGTGAGAAGTCCTATTTTTATTGTCATATCACCCTTCCTTTCTCCCAGGGGAACCGGCTGTCAGAGCTGGGTCACTTGATTTTGCCCCAACGTGATGCCTCTGTGGAAAAAAAAAAATCAGACCACGAAATGGGCCTGAAATTCAGTGTTTACCACGGCTCAAGGACACCCAACCCGTGTCCAGTTGCCTTTTGTTTTCAAATGAAAATGCTTTGTACAACTGAGGAGTTACAGCAAAGTGTTAATCAGGGGTCCAGGGAGTGAGTCGAAGAGATGGAGTGAGTGCATTTGCAGCCAGAGGGCTGCAGGGTAGATTTGGGCGGGGTGGGGGGGGGAGCCATGCCCTCTGAGCATTTAAGAAGTGTGTATTTGCTCCAGCCTGAGCCCTGTAGCGGCCTGCCCCTGACTGTGAACACGCCCACTGAGGAATCCCTCCCAGCTGCTCCCTGCCTGCTCCACGGTGTCAAGGTGAGCCAGAGTCACCCTGTTCCAGGGCTCTCTGTCCCCAGGGAGAAGCTGTTGCTGTCAGTCATCCTAGCGCCCTGCTAACGAGAACATTCGCAGTGGTGGGCAGTGTTGCTGGTCTCCGCTGCGAGGACCAGGTCCCAACCCTTCCAGGGACCTGGCTCCACAGGGGGACCTTGGCCTCAGGTACCTGGGCTGCAGTCGTGGGGGAAGCCCACACCCTAGAAAGAACCCAGGCTCCAGACCCCTGGAGGCCAGGGCCTTCCACAGGCCAAGAGGAGAAGGGATATCACCCCAAAGTGACCTTTGCAGCGGGTTTGTCCAGCTGGCAGCCATTGCCCCCGCCATCTGTGCAGAGCTGGCCACCGCAGGGGCTGGGCCCTCCCTCTGAGGCGGCCCTTCCACACCGCCCCCTCCTGCACTGTTTGGCTGAATTTGGGAGCTCTGTGTGCTCAGCGAAAGCCACT
Organism: Balaenoptera ricei; assembly: GCF_028023285.1. Lineage (NCBI taxonomy): Eukaryota > Metazoa > Chordata > Mammalia > Artiodactyla > Balaenopteridae > Balaenoptera > Balaenoptera ricei. Next base: position 56,028,964 of record NC_082654.1, read on the forward strand.
GCTGTCCAGGCTGGTGCTGTGAGAATTAAGTGCTCAGAGGGCCTGGGCACCCAGGAGACAAGAAAGTGTGTGGTTTTAGTACGTTCAAAGGGACAATCGCTTGCAGTTAGTAGATCTAGCGATCCAGTTGGGAGAGAACGGTGTTTACCCCATATGAAGTATTCAATAGTTCTACTTGTGAATTTGTATTTATTTTGAGTTATACTTGACACAGAATTCCTTTTTTTTTTTTTAAAGAAAAAATACTATGTGTGTATTTTGAAACGAAAATTCATGGATGTTAAAATTTCTGCATGGTTTCCAATTTTTCTCACAACACTGAATTTGTTACCTTCTCCCGAAAAATCTTCACAGTGATTTTTGTCTGTATATATTTGAGGGCTTTTTTAAAAAAAAGAAAAAGAAAAGAAAAATATGATTGCCTGATTTTTGAGATTAAAGTAAACAAAAAGAGAGGCATTTTCAAAACTTCAGAGCTTTCAGGAGGGCAATAGAATATCAAATGAAGATTTCTGGAAGTATTTTTTGCAAACCTTCTGGTTGAGCTGCAAGAAAATATTTATGGTGAGAACTTTTCTCTTTTTCCTGTTGGTTTTTTTTTTGGGGGGGGGGTGATTTTTTACTACGCTTTGGTCTGTAAAAAGTCTGCAACTGAATTACATTAAGAAGGAAATATTGTCTACATAGATTATTATATGAAGTTGGTACATAATTCTGATGAGGAAAAAAAACTTTGCAATTCTTTAAGCCATATTATTGTTATTCTCTGTTGTTTTCCCTGGATAAAAATATCAGTATTAAGTAGCCAGCATATTATTCAAGTGCTTAGACTTATTAATATGTTCTTGTCCTGTATTTATACATATGTGTATTTGGGAAAGTACTGCCTTTTTTTAAGGGAAGCTATTATTAGATACTTAGTGAAAAGGGAATGGTGAGCCCTTCGAGCCTCTTCAGCTGAGGATAACACAGCATTATAATCCATTCTCTTGCACCTTCTTATTACTATCTTGTTATTATGGTTATTAAACTTGTGGGGGGCAGGAGTGTGCCTGGGGAGCACGGGGCGTGTGACTAACTAGCCCCACCATGGTCGGCCAGCTCCAAAGATGGTCTCCTTGGCCTGGTCCAGGGGTCCCGGTCAGCAGGGCCCAAGGATGGAAGAGGAAGCAGGAGGCGGACTTCTCCAGCCGCCCCCTTTGGAGCTTTGCCATCTGAGCCATGCCTCGGTGCCCTACGCTCTTTGAACTTGGATTTGTCACCTAGAGCCCTTACACCTGCCCTCCAACATCTAATGGACTTGAATATACTCTAAACGAATATTTAATCCAGCATCACTACATCGTAGCCCAGCGTGGCAACTAACCCTGGAGTTTGGGAGGCGTCCGGCCTTCGGGGGAGTTCATCGCTCTCTGTTGCCAACCTCACCGTTCGACCTCCTCCGCTCCTGTGTGGTGACCCTGTCCGTGTCTGTATCTGTTAATACGTGTGTGTCCAGCTAAAAAGACAAACAGAACCCGTGGGCCAGCTCGGAGGGTGCGTGGAGAAGCCTCCCGACCTCTCCCGAGGGCCGCCCTTGGGATGGCATTCCGTTGTGTGCCTTATTCCTGGAGAATCTGTATACGGCCTACCTATAGAAATATAGCCTTTTCATGCTGTATTAAAAGAACTTTTAAAAGCAAGAGAGGCTCCTGGGTGTCCTTGTTTACACGGAGCATCGGTAGGGAGCTGAACGTCTTCACAGATTCGGGGGTGCTGAGCTGGGTAGGGGCGGCTTGGGGCTGCCCTTCCGCTCTCCCACGTCTGGAATGTCTTGTCCTTGCCCTGCCTCCACCCCACTGATTTGCCTCCTCCCAGCCCCCCTGTCCCCAAACGGACACTCTCTCCGGGGCGAGGGCCCTCCCCAAGCGGGGCCCCAGACTGGGCAAGATTGTCGGCACATTAGGTCACAGTTAGCTCTGCGATGGGACTGCTGGTGACCATATATAGGAGTGAATCTTCCTCAGAGACAGCAGCCCTAGGCCTTGCAGCTGCAGCTCCCACTTGGCCCTCTCACCAAGACGGGGATTTGGGCCTCAGACGCTGGGCATCCCACAGTGAGCAAACTCAAGTGTCCAGGGCCTCCTGGAAAGTCCCCAGGAGAGGGAACAGAGGGCCCTTCTTCTGAGCAAGGACCGGTCTGGGCTGTCTCAAGGTGGGGCTCTTGACCGGGGCCACAGACAGGAAGCCATGGCTCACAGGGCCTGGAGCCACGGCGAAGCAGGCCTGAAGGAGCCACCTGCATACAGAGCCCTGCGGCCCAGGATCAGCGCGCCTGCGGTTCTCAACCTGGCTGCTCACCAGAATCGCCTATGGGAGCCTTGGTCCATCCCAGAGATGCTTGAGAAACCAGCCTGGGTGTCCTCAGGTTCTTAAAGTCCCTGATCAGTCCAGTGTGCACAGCTGAGAAGCACCAGGCTTTGAAATGGTCCTCAGGGTCCTGCGGGGTGGATGGTGATGGCCGTGAGGAGGCCGTGGGCAGGGGGCGTCCAGCTCACTGGAGGGCATCCCACCCTCGGCTTCAGTCAATTGCTACCATCTAAGAATACACCACCTGGGGTGGGGTGGGGAGTAGTGGGGGGACTAGGCTGTTATGTGAAATTCTCCAATTTTTAAACTTTGGCAACTAGTTTATTAAATAGCTAAACTACATGTCTGAGGACCAGCCCATGTCTCCATGCAGACCCTGAGATGGAGCAGAGAAAACAAGGTAAGTCCTTGGCATCAGGGATCATGGATGGGGGGGAAGGGTGGCAAACAGACAGGAACAGAGGCTCCCAACTCCAGAAGCAGGACCCCTTGTCTTATTTGGGGTGCACAGTAAATCCTGGGAGCCATCAAGCCCTATCCTGCTTAATGGCACAAAGGAAGAATTCACCTCCGGGTGCCTGGCCTCAGGCTGCGTGAAATGGCGGGCAGGGCCAGAGTTGGCCTGAGCGCAGGTGGGTGTCAGTGCAGCCAAGCAATGAGCAGAGGGGGGACCCAGCCCAGCAGAGTGGGCGGGGGAGAGGATAATCACTCCCATGAGGGCCTCTCCACCCACAGCCCAGGGAGGGCTGCGCTCCCGGTACAGGTCTGAGGACACGGAGCCCATCTGTCTCAGTGGCCCGTGCCCCACAGTGCCGGCTTCCAGATCAGCCCTGCCTCCCCCGGCTGGGCGACCCTGGGCAGAGTCCCTGGCCTCTCTGAGCCCCGGCTTCTGCCGGGACACTGTGCAGATAAGCCGGCCCCGTGAACACAAGGTCCAGCACACAGCTTGGCACCTGGCTGGTGGGTGGCAGGCCAGGGGCTGTGGATCTCTTGCTCCCACTGTCTGTGGCTCTGGCCAGAGGTCACCCAGGGAGTCCGAGGGGGTGCCAGGCCGCCAACCCAGGAACCTGGTTCACTTGCTCACTGGCTGAGTACCCACTGTGCTAGGGCCGAGGTGTCAAGGTTAATGTTCGATTTTCTGCCCTTGTGGGTCGTGTGCATGCGCCCGTATTTGTTTTGTTTCATTTTCCGTGGAAAGAAAACAAACCCAGGGCAAACACAGCCTGCATTTCGACATCTGCCGCCGTGGAGACCAGTAATTCCCCTGGACAGGAAGGATTTCCGGTTGGACCTAATGTCCATGTCCAGGGGCAGCGGCAGCGGCTGAGAGCAGAGAGAGCGGAGTCCACCGCAGAAAGGGGTGTCAGGGGACCCAGAGGGGAGGGCCCAGCTCTGGGCCCAGCCCTGCCTGCCCTCCTCGAAGCTGGTGTCCTCCGCCACCCTAACCCCACATTTGAGGCCTCCAGAGGCGGGGGCTCACTTGAGGTCACCCAGTGGGAGGAGCAGGATTTGAACCCTGAGTTCTTACCTCCCAGTGCCGTGGTTCAGAGGCAGAGCTGGGGCTCGGCCCCGGGCAGCATGCTATGCCCACGGTTGCAAAGGTGGGGCAAGGAGTGAGGGCCCCAGGGGCGGGGGTGGTCTGGGGGGACAGGCAGCTCCAGCCCGTGAAGGGCTTGGTGTAAGGAACCAGGCACGGGGAGGGGAGACTGGCCAGTGCCTCAGATCTGGGGTGGGGGGGAAGGCATGTGGGCTCAACCACCCCTCCCTCTCCCACCTCAGCACCAAAAGCCCTGGGGACTCAAGGGCCCCTCGCGGGGCCCAGACAAGGCTCCTAGCACCACCACCTTCCTGGAACGTGTCCTCACCTGTGAGCTGGAGCAATCGGGACACGCTGCAGGCTGCAGCGGACACCGGGCTGCAGCGGAGCTCTGTGCTGGCTTCTTCTCCTCTCCCCGGCTCCCGCGGCCATCGGGCTTCTGCCCTGGGCCCTGGCCACAGGCCCAAGTCTCTCCTGTCCCTCTGGCCTCGTGTGTGTGCTCCTAACAGTCCCGGCAGGAGCCAGGGCAGAGACCAATATGGCGGGTGGGGAAACTGAGGCCAGGGAAGGCCCTAACGCCCCAGACAGGCAGACGGGTCCTCCACTGCACCCTCCCATCTCCACGCTCTGTGCTTTTTCTGATCCCTACCAGAGACTCCAAGTGGATTCCCACCAGCGCGTTCAGGCCTTCAGCAAAGCACTAGGGGCGTCTTCTCGGGGCCTGGGTGGGGAGTCAGGCCCCTGCCTGCCCTCAGACAGCTGGACTCTGGCTCCCCACAAGCTCCCCAAGGTCAGGCATCCAAACGCCACCCCAGCGGCTCCCTGGCCCGCCTCCCACATGGTGCTGAGAGAGGAGACACTTTCTACTTGCGTGTGTTCCGCTCCTGGGCAGGAGACGAGCTCAAGAGAGCCAGGCCACGGAGGTGCACGGGGGCAAGGTGGCAGAGGGGGCCTCCAGTCCCGTCCCCGCACACTCCCAGCACCCCACCGTCTGTGCGTCTGCAGTGCCGGTGTGGCCTGGTGCACCGCAGGGTTAAATGTGGAATAAATGAGTGGGATCTGGCCAACGCCCAGTGTGCCAGCTGCTGCGCTCTGTGATCTACATGCATCATCATTCTTGATCTTCACCACGACCCTGTGAGCTGGGTGCTGGGATGAGTACCATTTCACAGAGAGGGAAGCCGAGGTTCAGAGAGGTTGAGTGACTTGTCCAAGATCATACAGCTAGAGAAGCAGAGCCCCTCCCTGTGCCCCCTCCCAGCGCCACTTCCCACCCCTCACCCCCCAGTGTCAGGTCCAGGGCCTAGTCCCTGCCTCTGGCAGCTGTGCCACCCGCCCAAGACAGCCAGGCGGCGGGGCTGGCCTGCCCTCAGCCCCCAATTCCCTGGGCCCCTCACACCTGCCCAGCCGAGCCCGCCAGCCTTCCTATGGTAGCCCAGAGCCAATAACCACTTAGTGCAGTCTCCACGGTGGTTACTGCGGGCTTGTGCAGAAGCTAGAACTCAAGCCAAGCCCCCCAACACAGCTCCCAACCCCTTTCCACCTCTGTCCTTGAAAACTTCCTGGGGGGTCCCTTTCCCAGTTGCAGGGGAAGCCCAGCTCCTACCTCCACTGCCTCCAGGGCGAGCCAGGCCGGACCCCTGTGCCTTCTCTCCCTGGCACTCGGCCCTCCCCCGCTGGAGCCCTGTATTCAGGCCTGTCCCCCTTCCACATCCTCCCTCTTGGTCCAGGAAAGGAAGGGGGTCTTCCTCCCACCCGAGCCCTCCACCCTGGGAGCTGAACAGCATCCCCCTCTACCACCTGCTCAACATCCCCCCTCCCTCTCTGGTCACTCCTAGAGGTCAGGGCTCAGCCTCCACCGCCCCTCCACACCCAGCTTCTGCAGCCTGTGGGGCAGTTTGGGGTCCAAGTCCTGCCTCGTTCATCCAGGATCATGGCACCTGCCGTGACCTCCATCTCGGCCTCCCCACTCTCATCCTGGCAAGGGCCCTGGGGTCAGACGGACTGGACACTGAACTGCAACTTCACGACTTATCAGCTGTCATCCTGAGCTGAGGAAGTCGCCTCCCCCGCTGAGCCCCGGGTTCCTCCCTTGTAAAATGGGAATGGTATTGCCTGCCCACCACCTGAGGGTCACTGTCACGATTAAACACCTGGGCCATGCTTAAGAACTTTTAGCTACTGCACTGTTCATGGAGGGGTGCCAGGCCCCTGGGCCTGTGCTGCCTCTGAAACGCTGCCCCCCCCAGCTCCTGCGGCCTCCCCCTCCCCCTGCCATGATTCTCTCTCTGCCTCTGCCTCCTACTTATCAGGCCCTTGAGCCATGCATTCTGGAAACTTCATCCCAACCAGGTGGCAGGAGATGAGCAGCCTGCGCCTTGCCCCCAGGAAGGGGCTTTGACCTGTCTGGTCCTTGGCCTGTAGGCCTGTCCCCCTCCCTCCGCAGGCACCCACATAGTGTTAGTTCAGCTCTGACTAGGTTTCTGCCTGAGTTTCCCTCTTGTGCTGCAGCAAGGGACCTTTGTCTAGCATGTAACTGGTCCTCCTCTCCATGGGAACCTGACCCAGCCCCGCCCCACGGTGGAGACTGCTTCAAACAGTTTGGCCCAGATCTCTCTCCTCCGACATCCTTGCCAGCTCAAAATCCCCCAGCTTTCCTCTCACAGGAATCGGCTGGTCCCCTGCTGCCCTCTGGTGGCTAAATCTGAGAACTGCGACTTCCTGCTGGCGGCAAGCCTGCATAGGGGACAAAAGGGGAATTTTTTTTTTTTTGCTCCCAAACCTGAAATGAGTCCTGATCTCCCCAGCACAGTGCTATCCAGGCCTCATGCACCTTTACTTGAGTAAAACTGTCAAGTGGTAATATCTGGGTTTTCCTTTCTTGATTATAAAAATAACGCATGCACAATGTGAAATGGAAACAACACAAAAATAGGAAGTAGGATGTGAAAATTCTCAGCCGAACCTCCCCCAGAGACACCACTGTCCAGAGTTTGGCCATATCCTTCCCTAGTCTTTTGTTTGTATAAATATATTTGTGTTTAATGTATACACACACACACACACACTAAACCTAACAGGATTATACTTGACATGCCGTTCTGTAACCTGCTTTGTTCTCATCATCATCTTTCCCTGTTAGCACAGAAATCTGTTTCATTGGACTAACAGCTGATTGTACTCTTTTGTTAGGTAATGTATTTATCGATTCCCTATTGAAGAGTACGGGCATCTTTTTGTTTTTCTTAATCACCTTTCTGTTTGGTGCAGTAGGGAGATCTGGGGTCAGGCGAGCTAGGGTCTGACTTGAAAAGTCTCAGGCCACTACCTTTGATCACATCCCTGTTCACCCCCTCTCCCCAGGCCTCAGTTTCCCCACCTACCCACTGGGGCAATGGGCTCCACCTAGAATCCTTCACTCCAACAATTCCTCTGATCTGTGATTCCACACTGGGTTGACAAAGACTATGAGCTGCCCTGATGTAATTCATGAAGTTTGGGGGCTGGTGCAGGGAGGGGACCTGAGAGCCCCAAAACCTCTTTTAGGCCTGGGGCCTGGTGAGCACTTTGACAATTGTGGGGAGGAACAGCTGAAGAAAGCTCCAGAACTCTCCATAAAGGAACCGATTTTACTTTATATTTTATTTTTTGAAATAGAGTGTAGGGAAGTTCAAGCCTATGGTCATCTTGAAAACAATAAATAAATTGGACTGAATCAAAATTTAAAACAGTGCTTCAAAGGACACCCTTTAGAAAGTAAAAAGACAACTCACACAATGAGAGAAAATATTTGCAAGTCCTATATCTCATAAAGGACTTTTATCTAAAATAAATAAAGAGCTCTTACAACTCAACAATAAAAATACAAATAACCCCACTTAAAAACAGGCAAAAATGTGAATAGACATTTCTCCAAAGAAGAGCATCTCCTCATGTGTCCATAAACACATGAGCAGATGCTCAACATCATTAGTCATTGAGGGTATGCAAATCAAAACCTAAATGAGATACTGCTTTGATGTCAAGAATCAAAAAGATAGATAGGGACTTCCTGGCAGTCTGGTGGTTAAGACCTCACCCTTCCATTGTAGGGGGCACAGGTTCAATCCCTGCTCAGTGAACTAAGATCCCGCATGCTTCATGGCGTGGCCAAAAAAAAAGGAAAAAAAAAAAAGGATAGATAATAACAAGTGCTGGTGAGGCCATGGAGAAATTGTAATGATTATACATTGTTGGTGAGAAGGTAAAATTTTGTAGCCACTTTGGAAAACAGTTTGATGTTCCTCAAAACGGTAAACATGAAGTTGGCATTTAACCCAGCAGTTCTTACACTATATGTAAAGTGGTACAATATTATTTTCAGGTAATCTGTGATAAGTTAAACTATATATTGTAAATCTTAGAGGAACCACTAAAAATATAAAATGAAGAATTAAATCTAATAAGTCACTACTGGAGGTAGAATGAAATCATTTGGGAGGAAAAAACTCAATCCAAAAGAAGGTAAGAAGGGAACAGAAACCATATGGGATAAAGAGAAAATAAATAGCAAGGTGGTCAATTTAAATCTAACTATATTGATAATTAAGTTAAATATACGTGGCCTAAACATTTAATTGAATGGCAGAGTTTGTCAGATTGTTTAAGAAAGCAATGCCACCACTTATGAGTCCGTCTTTTAGCTCTAAATCCTCCCTTCGTTGCCCTGTTTGTGATACTGTAACAGTTCTCTCTTACCACCTGGAATTATATTAAGCTTTATCAATAGAGGGCACTGGAGAGACAATTTGTTCAGAGTTCTTGTTTCCCTTTAGTAGGTTAACCTATGTTATGGTTAGTAATTATTTTTTAAATTTATTTATTTTTGGCTGCATTGGGTCTTTGTTGTGCGCGGGCTTTCTCCATTTGCGGCGAGCGGGGGCCACTCCTCACTGCAGTGCGTGGGCCTCTCACCACGGTGGCCTCTCCTGTTGCGGAGCACCGGCTCCAGGCGTGCGGGTCTCAGCAGCTGTGGCACGCAGGCTCAGTAGTTGCGGCACACGGACCCAGTTGCTCCACGCCATGTGGGATCCTCCCGGACCAGAGCTCGAACCCACGTCCCCTGCATTGGCAGGCAGATTCCCAACCACTGCGCCACCGGGGAAGCCGGTTAATAATTTTTCATAATAAACTTTCCCTGTTAGAATTACTCTGTTGTTTCTGTATCCTGTCTGGACCCTGATCAATAAAGAATCGACACAGGCAGTGGTCCTAGGAGATAACCCCACAAAGATGGGATTTCGAGATTTGTTTGGCTGTGCCCTTGGGCTTGAAGGCAGGGCTGAACTACCTGCCAATTGGAAGTGGGATGATGGTAATTTTTGGCATGCAGTGACATCACAATTAATCATGCTGTCACCTGTGGTTAAGTGACGAGAGAAGCATGTGCCTTGGGAGGCCACGTGGCTGTACGCTGGACAGTTATGGCACTATCAATCACCATAAGGACTATAGTGTGGGGTGAATTATTTTGAGCATGCTTGATTGTTTACCAAAAGAAGAGGACAAACTCATGCCTTTTAATTCTCAGCTTACGTTAAGGTCTGAGAACCAGAAACCTTCCATGACACCTCTAAAACATCTCTCACTTCTTGTAGACCCTAGACTGATAATCACTTAAAATCAAACAAAAATTTAATTGTGTAGCTTGCTGAATTACAACATCATTTGAATTCACAGTCTCACTAAGTTTTTCGTGTGAAAGGGCATCAGTGGGAAAGAATGGGATCCTGAAATTCATAATGAAGACATCTGTTTGGGTCCAAATGAAACTAACAGCTTGAATCCTCCAGTCACTCCATTCCTCCCTTGCCTGTGCAAGTAGCTTGCCCTTCTGTGTCTGAGAAGAACAGACTTCTTTGTCTAAAAACACTGTGATAACTTCACCTGGGACAGGTGCTTTGAAAGGCAATTCCCAAGACCCACCAAACCATTTCCACAACGAGGTCAAATCTCAGCATTTTCCAGAGGGACAGGACTCCAGAAAAACAGCTTACACACCCAAAGAATTCTGAGAATTTACTAACACATATTTTTAAGCAGATTCATTGAGATATTGTTCACGTGTCATACAACTCACCCACTTAAAGTATATAATTCAATGTTTTTTTAGTATATTCACAGATATATGCAACCATCAGAACACTCAGCATGGAACCAAGATTTTCTCTATTCACCCTGTTCCAGTGGACCTTGGACATGGATCTGACTCGTGGCCTCCAGAAGCTATTCATTGAGAAATGTTCTCCAGTCTGGGCTCACAAAAGAAGAAGACCGAGGGCTACACCATGGGAACTCCTCCCCTGAAAGGCCTCTCCATCGGCTGAGGCTTTGGGAAGCAGCCATGGAAGAGCACAGCTTCCCACTGGCCCCCACGAAGCTTGGGCTGCACAGGGTGCCCTACCCACCACCCAAGAGTTATCAGCCAGACTCCTCAAGTGAAGCATCTTTTACAAGTGGCGGAGCATCCAGCAACAAATGTTTCAGCAAGTCAACAATGACTCGAGTGGTCTGGTGATCTCCCTTTTCAATCTTGCCCCTTCTGGCCTACACTCAAATTATCAAACTTTAGTTGAATTATTATTATTTGGAAATTCAGATTCCTAGATCCCACCCTCAGAGACTGGTATTCAACAGGTCTCAGTCACGGCCTAGGAATCTGCATGTTTTCCCAGCACCCCATGATTCCTAGGAGAAGCACTGCTTTAGGCCTTAGCAGACCTTGGAAACATTTACTGACATTCCTCTTCATGGAGCAACATTCTATAAAGCCCAGAAGTGTGTTAAATTCTCCCATGTCTTCATACATGCTACACGCAAGAAGTCAGACACAAAAAGTAAATCTTGTAGGATTCCATTTATACAAAGTTCTAGAACAGGCAAAATTAATCTACAGTGATAGAATCAGTGGCTTCCTGGGAACAGGCAAAGAGGTATCTTTCTGGAGAGAGGGAAATGTTCTATGACTTAATTTGGTGTTGGTTACTCAGTGTATGAATTTGTCAAGTGACTGATCTGCACACTTAAAATGTGTGAATTTTATTGTATGTAAATTATACCTCAGTGAAGTCATTTTGGAAAGCTATCACGTGTTGTCTCATAAAAATGCTATTTCAGATATTTAAACACATTGTGAATTTACATGGCATCACGTATGATTCCATCTGTGAGAGCACGTGTATGACTCACTGCTTCCTTCATGCATTAGGCACCAGTGTACCAGCAACAAGTCAATATCCTATCTGCATATTACACAGGCTCCTGCTTTATGTAGTAAGACCAGGCTCAGGCCCTTGTGCAAGAGTTCTGGGAAGAGAACTGCAGGGAACAGCCCCACCTTCAGGAAACTGTTTTTAGGAAATTCCTGCATTCTTTCTTCCGCTAGCCCACACTAGACTCCTCTGCACGGAGGGACACACACACACGCGTGCGCGCACACACACACACACGCACACACACACATGCACACGCACCCACGCACACATACACGCATGCACACGTGCTTCCTCCTCATTGGAAAGGAAATGCTCTGTGAACTAAAGACATGCCCCACATGTTCTGTGACCCCGAGACCCCTCAGAAGTCACCAGGGGGCCAGTGGGTCACACCTCAAGGAGCTGACCCTCACACTTGTCAACAGCACCACTGCCTCCCTAGAGTCCCCAGAGGTCAAGAGGAAACACCACAGGGACCAAAATCATGGCTTTGACCTCAGAAATCAGAAGAGCTCTGACTGCGTGTGATCTGAGGACAAAGGGGTCTGTGCATCCCGAAAGGCCTCCAACAGAAAACCCTCTGGACTGGCACGTCCGGGGTTCTAGCCCCTGCTCTGCCAACTGACTCACGGGGTCACCTTGGGCAACCATGTCCCCTCTCAGGGCCTCAGTTTACCCGTCTGTAAAATGTTGGTTGGAAGGGTCGAGCAACAACCCATTATTATTTGGCTTAGGATCCCATTCGTCAAATGAAATCCCTTTTAGAAAACAGAGGGTATCGATGATTGAAAGGGGGTTCAGGGGCCCATGCCTGAGGACCTCCAAGGCTCTTGAGAACTGTTTGAAAACTGTTAGGCCGGCTGAGTTCCCAACCCATGTAGCTGAACTGACTTCATGGAAACTCTCCACGACTCCAATGACCCAACTCCAGCCATGACCCCAGAGTGACTACATCTACCTGTGACCTCACATAACTCAGGGAACCCCATATTCCAGATGACCCAAGTTCAGCCACTGTGACCTCAGAATGCCTTCAAGGACCTGTGACCACACGTTATCAGACTCAGGGAACTCCAACGTGAGGCAATGCTAATTACACTGTGATTCTTCTGTTATTCGGACTGTGCCTCCCCTGGCTGTTTAAGGAAGTTTTTAGCTCTCCTCCCACCCCCCAATCTGCTCTCTCTGTGAATTCAGAAACACCTGTAGCTTAACTCCAAATTTAAACGGCACATCGAGGGTAGTAAAGTCCACATCTAGCCTGAGATAATCACAGCTCCTCCTCCTCTAAGGCCCAGACACACAGGAAATATTGTCGTCACTCCAGAGCCTTATTAAGACCATGTGCCAGGGCCCATGCTGTGCACTTTACACAGATCACGTCTGACCCTCATCACCCTGTGAGGTGGGCACTGTTACCCCATTACACAGCTGAGCAAAACCGAGGCTCTGTCACCCAGAGGCGGCACCAGGGCTCTGATGGGCTGTGGACGCTAAGACAGTTTGTCTGTGCCCATTTCCTTGTCTGTTAAACAGGATGATGAGAATACCCTCATAGGTTGCTGGGGGCATTGAGAGTCCAAGGAAAGGTCCTCTGTGGAGCACTGAGTGACAGTGGTAACAATAAACGTCAGCTCCAAATACTTGTTACAGACACTGCTTCCTAAAGCACGGACCCCAGTCTTTCATAGAAAACAGGATTTATTTTCACATTTAAGGTGAACACAAAGAAATGTTCCAGAAGTATATTGTGTATATAATCAGTAGATATAATGTATAAGACACACAGAAGAAATCAAAGCCCACCAGGGAATACACACTGACTTCCTTCCAGAGCACATGGCACTTACAGGTCATTTCTGTTTTCAACTTGGGAATTCACATTGACTAGGCACAGCTCGCAGTGCGTCTGTCCCCAGGTTCAGCTGATTCTACCGCCACGGGCTCTCCCCAAACACAAGACCAGCAAACCAATGGGATTCACAGTGACTGGGATAAAAGGCCTCAGCCGTGGGACCTTCACAAACGCCCAGATTGTGCTCCAAAGGCCAAGCTCGTGGCCTGTGCCACCAATTTCAGGTCACACCACAGCCTGGAGTAGTTAGTGCCACAGCTTCAGCTCCAGGGAGTCTTGTTAAATTATTCCGATTAGGAAGACGACATTAAACAGCTATTACAGCCCTTTACAGCAACCGGCTTTTCCCCTTGGTCAAAGAAAAGGCAGAAACTGCCTTCAAAGCTAACCCATCACCACCCTCGACGTCCAAGGCACAGGTGAACTTGAGCCGGGCGATCACAGGAGATGCCAGACGAGGAGCAGTGACACAGTGTCCATGACGGGTGTCCAGAAACAGGGCGCTGGGGAAGATCAGGCACTGGGGAAGCAGCCTGGTGGGTCCTGTGAGGTCTGACATGCCTGAGAGGCCTTCCTGAAGCACAGAGAAGGTGCAGCGAGCACAGGCAACTCCAAGGGGCCCCTGCGTTGGGAGCCTGAGGCGGCCGCCTGGGTGAGTCAACTCACTGTTGCCAGCAGCTGCCACTGGCCTAGCACCCTGGCCATGGCGGGTTAGCTCACCTGGCCACAGTCCGTGATGACAATCTTCTTGGATGTCTTCCCACTCTTGGAGCCAAGAGATTCTATTTTCTTCACGACATCCATGCCCTCTTTGACGTGGCCAAACACAACATGTTTGCCATCCAGCCTGTGAGGAGAGGTGAGCCAGGTAAGCAGAAACGAGGGTGGTGCAGTGTCGCCCAGGGTCACAGCCCCTCGGTCGTGGGACTATTTACCAAAAAACAGCAGTTCTGAAAGGAACCCACACCGAAAAGCTGGCCCCACCTCTCACAGCTCCGGTATCGAGCCTTGCTGAGCCCCCCAGAACACATCAGATGACGGCTCCCTCCCAGGCTATGTTCTGCCTCACCTGCTGTGTGACCTCACCCCAGGCCACTTAACCTGAATCCTGGGAACCTCACCTACAAAAAGTGAATTATTCTCGTTCTGCACAGGGAGATAAAGGGATATTGAACTACTCTGAAGAAATAAGAGGTCTGTGTAAATGGAACTATCTTAACAGTCATAAATTCTGAGGTGAGAGCCAAGATAATACGTGTGGTGAACCTATGCGAGTCCCAAGCAGCTCTCAATCTGAGACAGTCCCAAGAATCTAAAAGGCAGCTTAGTTCGGGGCCAGCAAGGCCAAAACTGGTTATACCTCAGGATCCACCAGGGGTTCCCCGGAAGGAGGGCAGGCAGAGCCAGCAACAACCTGCCCACCCTGACATCCATGTCCCTCTGGCTCGGAGGGTAGAGACCACTAGTATGCCCCACTACCCAGGTCTCCCTAAAGTCCTTGGAAATGCGCTTTATTTAGTCTTGGCTCCAGGCCAGCTGCTGTCCCCTCACCTCCCTGAGATGCCTCAGGGCTAGGACACAGGGGACATTGGGCAGAGAAACTTACTAGGTAGTGTAAAATTTACCTGGGAAACATCCTTAAAATACAAGGGCATTGGGAAAGAGGGCTCTAAGGGGCTGGTAGCTATTCGCAGGCCCATGCTAATGCCTGATGAGAAATCCGGTGTGATATCCAAACGACTCCTGCAGCATTTTCCAAGGTGCATTCCAAGGTCAAGTAAGCCAGGGAAATAGCGGGTTAAACCAAGCAAACAGGTTTCTGCCACAGGCCATCTTGAGACCTAATATGTTCCACAGCATTTCACAAATATATTTGGTAAAAGAATCCTTTCCTCTGTGTGTGTGTGTGTGTGTGTGTGTGTGTGTGTGTGTGTGTGCGCGCGCGCACACATGTGCACAAAACACACTGAGAAAACTCCAGCTGACAGCAACAATGGGAAGCTTAATAAAGACAGTTACAAGAATAACCCAAATTCTCCCTCAATCCTTTCACAAACTTTCTCCTTCTCTCATACAGACACACAGCCTGGGTGAGGGCTACTGTCCCAGAGCAGAGTCCAGCCTCAAACTAGCTTCCCCCTCCAGCTGCAAGGCCACCCCATCTTCCCAGAGGGCCTGGAGCCAGAAGCGAGCAACTCACCAGTCTGTCTTTATGGTGCAAATGAAGAACTGGGAGCCGTTGGTGTTGGGGCCTGCATTTGCCATGGACAGAACACCTGCAAACACAAGCAGGATGACCAGGCTGCCCCAGGAGGCATCTCACACGGGAGTCACTCAGATGAGCAGATGGGGCAAACCACATCAAGGATGCTTGAGCTTGAAGATCCTGGGGCTCAGAAGAGGGAACCAGGGCCCAGAGGACGCAGCTCCCCAGGGCCTGTCCGCCTCTGCCGCCACAGGAGAAAAGGGCCTCGTGGAAGCTCTCAGTGGTAGAGCCGGAGCGGGACCCCCAGCCCTGAACTCTAGACTTTGCCACATCGCGCCTTGGGTCTGACACAACGTTGGGGTTTTGCTTAAAGGCTCTCTCCCCCACGTTCTCAAAGGAAGGTTTGGTTTTGAAACTGAGAGCTCAGAATGAAAAAGCTCTAGGAAAACCCAACAAGCCCACCCAGAGCATTGAAGGAAGGAAGTAACAACATCAGATATGGAGCAATCATATGGAGCAATCAGGTTGCAGCCTCCAGCCTGCTGGGATGGCAGAGGCAGGGTCATAGCTCGGGGCAGATGGCCCGGGGACTGGCGACCTGTACTCACCTGGCCCCTTGTGCTTCAGTTTGAAGTTCTCGTCAGGAAAGCGGCTCCCGTAGATGGACCTCCCGCCGGTGCCATTGTGGTTGGTGAAGTCGCCGGCCTGCGGGCACAGAGCATCGGCTGAGACGTCGCCACCAGAGCTGGCAGAGGGGTGCTACTCCAGCGCTAGGATGCAGCCCCCAGCCCACCCAGGGGCCACGCAGCCGGAAGCCCTCAGGCAAAGAGGTCAAAAAACATCCAATGGTAGAAGGACGCATACAATACTAAGGAAGATAAGCAACAATAAGATAAAGCTTAAATATTTTCTGCCACCATAACTACCCTGGTTTCCGAATGATTCATTTTTGTCCGAGCGAGTTTTTAAATGATCCTTAAAAATATCTCGGCCATTCCAAGATGCTTCTTAGTGACCTAGAATTTTCTACCCACAACTCTTGGAGGGTAAATAGGGAGAAGACCAGGAACCCCCATTCCCAAGTGGGGTCTGTTGGGGGGCGGCAGCAGCCAGCACAGAGCCAGTTCCCTACACTGAGTCCCCCTCCCTGTCCCAGCATCTCCCCTTCACCAGGCCCGGGACAGAGCCCACCCAGGGCTGGCGTCATTCCTCACAGCTCACCTGAGGCTTCCACGGGAGCCACGGCCAGAAGAGCCCAGGGGCTGCCAGCTGCCGCAGAGCCCCAGCCCCTGGCCATGGTCATCCTGCTGTTTTCCTGAGATGCGATCCTCAGGCGACAGGGGTGACCTGACCGGCCCGGCTGAAGCATCCCCAGATGCCAATATGTGTCCCCAGAGAGGGATGATTCAAAACCCTGGCCTGGGCATCCCAGCGCTACCATCCCATGCCTCCGAGAGCCCTCCAGCTTTGCAGTCTCTGCCCTTGCCTGCTGTGGTTCCGAGGAAGACCCTAGCCCGGCTGGGACATCCACTTCAGCTCCTGCTTCATCCACAGCCTCGGGTAGAGCCGGGAGCCGTCGCAGCTGAGAGCCACGGGACGGGGCCAGGCCTGTCTCACAGCCACAGCCCTCACCCCTCCCTGAATTTGTCACATTCAACCCACTGCCACTCACCACGATGTGATGACAGCCACCAGATCAGGGTGGAGGGAACGGGGGAGGAGAATTCCAGGCTGAAAGGACTTCAAAGAGGTCATGACATTCATGCCCCTGCCTCTAGGTCTGCTGGCCCCAGACACTAGCCCCTGTCTTAGCAGGGTCTGACCTCACACAGGACAACCCCCAGCATAGCTCAGGTTCCGGCCCCGGGGGAAGTTCTTGCTTTCAACACCTACCTGCAAAACATCTGACACAGCAAAACTAATGCTTTTGAAAAGAGGCAGAACACATGACTAAAGAACAGACTCATTTAACCGAGAAAGATGCCCTTCTCTGGAAAGAAGCTCCAAGTCCAGACCTGTGTGTTCTTGTGTGTGCCCGGTCTCCTCCCTCCTCCTCCTCCTCCTCTCTATCCTTATCTCCCATGCCAAGTGCTCAGTGGGACACACTGTGGGGCATGGGCAGAGACTGTCTGAATATGCTGGTCCTCCAAAGCCTTCAGATCTAACCCTGAGCACATCCACACTCCAATGCCCGTTCTCCCTCCACTGCTTCACTCTCCCGACCCCGCCAGGCAGGGCCGACCTGCCGCTTGCCTTGTTGCTTAACTCCTGGGGCGGGGAAGGCCCTGTGGCAGCCAGGAAAAGCTCCGGCCTCTCGGAGTAAGAGGACAGGCCGAGCGGCTTCCCTGGTGGCGCAGTGGTTGAGAATCTGCCTGCCAATGCAGGGGACATGGGTTCGAGCCCTGGTCTGGGAAGATCCCACATGCCGCGGAGCAACTAGGCCCGTGAGCCACAGTTACTGAGCCTGCGCGTCTGGAGCCTGTGCTCCGCAACAAGAGAGGCCGCGATAGTGAGAGGCCCGCGCACTGCGATGAAGAGTGGCCCCCACTTGCCACAACTAGAGAAAGCCCTCGCACAGAAACGAAGACCCAACACAGCCATAAATAAATAAATAAATAAATAAAATAAACCCCCCAAAAAAGTTAAAAAAAAAGCTTTAAAAAAAAAAAAAAAAAAAGGACAGGCCGAGCGAGTGACCGCAGTCGCCCTCCATTCAGTACTTTCCAGGCACATGCACGCTGGTTAATCCCCATGAGGATCCTTCGAGGCATCCAAGTCACTATCCCCACTTAGAGAAGAGGAACCCAAGGCAGGGAGAGGCCCCCGCTACCTGGCACATGAAGGACGGAATCACTCTGTGAAAGGTGGAGCCTTTGTAGCCGAAGCCCTTCTCCCCGGTGCACAGGGCTCTGAAGTTCTCTGAGGGTTGAAGGAAGAGGCAGGTCAGCAGGGCCAGGCCTCAACCCAGGGGCCACAACTTGTTCCAGCCAGCGCCTTCTCTACCTGCCCCCCGCTGAGACATGGAAAGACCCCCCCCCGCCCCTGGGTCTGCACTGGCTGTGTGACCTGGGACAAGTCATCTGGCGCCCTGACTTCAGTGTCCGAGCACTGTGGCAAGAGCACACGCTCCTGGCTATTCCAGCACCGGGTCAGCAGGGCAGAGAGTCCAAGCAAGGGCTGCGAACCCACCAGCCTGCCCCATCGGGCACCAGGAGGGAGGAAGTTGTCCCAGAGGAAATGTATGTGTATCTTCTGATTCTGAGGCTGCTACTGGATAGGTGGGCGGGGCCAGCCCTAAGGCTCAGGGAGGACCAGCGGCTGCCCCAGGGTACTCAGCAGCTGAGCCACACGTGGAACTCCCATCTGGTCACGGTTCTCATGCCCCGACTCCTCTCACCACCCCACCCACCTTGCCTTGCCCCTCTCTCTTCCATCCAGACTGGACTCAGAAGGCCCTGGGCCCTGTCTTACCTGCTGTCTTTGGGACGACATCTGCCTTCAGCTGTGGGGAGAGAAGAGGGACAAGACGGTCAGTCCAGAGGCAGGTGAAAGAGAGACCCAACCCGCACGGTGGCCCAGGAGATAGGGAAAGCACATTCCTGTCACTCCCAGCCCTCCGTGGGAGGCCACCTAAGCAGCTATCATTTCTGCCAGCTGCTTCCTGAACTCCAGGCTGGGAGGAGGCAGCCTCGATTTCCTAATTTGTCAGAAGAGATGACAACACCATCCTGGCCTACTTCTAGGGGCAGAACTGGCAGAGCCACTTCAGCTAGGCCCAAAGCATCAGAGACTCAAGGCCTGGAGAGAGGGCCCTGGGGAGGAGCCAGTCCAAGCTCCTCAGTGGGCAGATGGGAAACCGAGGCTCAGAGAGAGGCAGGAGGGGTGGAGGAAAGGGGAGGCTGAAGTCCCATCTAAGCCTGCCTCTTGCCTCGCAGCTGCAAGAGCCACACTGGCACCGAACCTTTAAAATAAATGGGCGCTCTCCATTTTCCAGAAGAGTGAACCGAGGCTTAACTGAGGCCCCTTCGTTCAAAATGGGCTTGAAGGCTACACCCAAGCTTCTCCTCTGTTACCTTCCGGGCTACTAGGTGTGTTTCTTGCTTTGTTTTTCAAAAAGGCCCAAAGAGCCAGGGCAGACGCTGAGTGTCACCCCGGAAGGGTGGCTGGGGATGGAGTTGCGGCGATGAGCTCCGAGCACACTACCCCGACTCCAGGAGCTCTATGCCCGGTCTGGTGGCTGGAGCCCAAGGCCGGGCCAGCCGCCCTGCTGGGAGAGGAGGCGGCCCGAAACCACCTTTGCTCCGCCGAGAGCCCGATGGCGAGGGTGGGGCGGGGCCCGCTCCGCCTTCTGCAAGGGCCACAGTGTGAGCGCCCAGCCGGGCCCGCCGCCCGGACCCCGGAGGCCCCCGAAACCCACCTCGAAGCTCCGGGCTTAGGATCCCGACCCGTGAAGTCTCGGAGCCCCTCCCCGACCCCGGCCAGCGGGGCGGGCCCTCCTAGCCTATGATCTGACCTTGAGCTTTCTCCTCCACAGGGGCCTCCCTCCCGCCTCCACTAGTCCAGAGTTCTGAGGGGAGGCCTGGAGACAGCAATCTGATGCCCCTCCTTAGAGATGGGGAAACTGAGGCCCAGAGCCCAGGAGCAGGAAGCTAGGTCACTCAGCGAGCCAGGCACAGCGCCGGCCCGGGGTCCAGAGCTCTTCCGGGACCGTCCCCCACGCCCAGTCCAGCACGGTCCTGTCCGGTGGTCTCACCTCTAGCACCACGCGGCCGAGCGGCTGCCCGTCTGCGCCCACGTCCAGGTATACGAGTGGGTTCCGGGAGGAAGAGGACGGGTCTCGGGAGCCGCTGCTGCAAGCGCGGGCCGCGGGTAGGAGCAGGTGCGCGGAGCGCGGGCCGGAGAGCTGGCCGAGCAGACGGGGGCCGCAGCGCAGCGCCTGCATCGTGGATGCAGGTCCGGGCGGGAGAGCGACGGGCCAACAGGGACTCCAGAAGCGAAGGTCACGGGCGCCCAAAGGGCCGAGTTAGCCGCGGCGGCGTGCCGCCGTCTTTATTGGCCCAGCCGGCCTCGTGGCCCCGCCTCCATCCCGCCCCCTCCGGCCTGACCGCGGGCTCCCCCTGCTGGCCCCAGCGGGCAGCGCAGCCCTGCCGGTGGGGCGGTGGGGGCATGAAGTCTTTTGAACACACCCCAACCAGGGCCAGAGACCTGAGGGGCAGACAAGACTTCGCAAAAGGAGACCGGTTCGATTTTGCGAGAGTCCCAATTGATGAAAAAAGGGGAAAATGCTAAAACGTGGTTAACTCCAAACTACGAGCATCCATATGTTTTCATTGAATATAACAAAAGTCTACATTTGAGACTTTTGCACGGCCGCCCCTCGCCCCATAGGCCCTGTAGACAGACAGGAGGACCAGGAGAAACCGTGGCACTGAGAGTCAGTCAAAGAAAGGTGGAGATGATAAGCGGGATTAGAGCGAGAGGTGGCAGGCAGACACCTCCCATGGTGACCACAGGCCTCCTTGTCCTTTCCTGGACTTGTCTCCAGATGCTTCTAGAAACCAGTCCCTCTTCCAGACTCAGCCTGGGCCTGTCGTGCTCTTACCAGGCCCCCAGTCCTCCACCAGGACTGGGCCTGGCTCTTACTCCCCGACCCCATAGACTGACAGCCCTGATCCCCAGCAACGAGGACAGACGGCTGCTAGCTCCCCTCCCACCCCCACTCACCCCAAAACTGCACCTGCAGATAACATAGCACAGGGACCAGTCCAAGGAAAAGCAAGAAGGCAAGACAGGAAGAGAAGGGGAACTGAGCGGGAGAAACCACAGTGAGGGGGATTTACCCCACATGCTGAGGTGGGCTTCACAGAAGCCTGGGGGCATGGGAGGCCCACAGGAAATGAATGACAGGCAGGGGACTTGAGAGAGCATCGGAGCCAACACCTGCACTCTCCATATGTGCAAATGAGGCCCAGAGAGAGGAAGGCACTGCCTAGAGGTAGGGGAACCCTGGAGTCTCCGCAGCCAGCCTCTGCCAGTCCTCCCAGACCTTCTGGGCCTCAGTTTCCCCTCTGCAGAATAGGGGATGATGCTAATCCCTACCTTGCTTGTTTTCCAGGTCTGTTCCAAGGATAAAATGAACAAGAGAGAGAGGACTTTGTCAACTGTTAAGTACTGTGCCATGAGCATCAGTGATGGACAGAGTATAGATGGTCTTTTTTTTTTTTAAACCTCTGATTCTTTTGTGTGTGTGTGTGTGTGTGTGTCATTTTTTGTGTGTGTATGTGTCATTTTTTTGTTAATTTTAATTTTTGGCTGCATTAGACCTTTGTTGATGCATGCTGGCTTTCTCTCGTTGCGGCGAGCGGGGGGCTACTCTGTCATGGTGCGTGGGCTTCTCAT
The DNA here is from genome assembly GCF_028023285.1 of Balaenoptera ricei. Lineage (NCBI taxonomy): Eukaryota > Metazoa > Chordata > Mammalia > Artiodactyla > Balaenopteridae > Balaenoptera > Balaenoptera ricei. Next base: position 56,050,563 of record NC_082654.1, read on the forward strand.
TGCGGTGGCTTCTCTTGTTGCGGAGCATAGGCTCTAGGCGCATGGGATTCAGTAGTTGTGGCATGTGGGCTCAGTAATTGTGGCTCGTGGGGCTTCAGTAGTTGTGGCATGTGGGCTCAGTAATTGTGGCTCGTGGGCTCAGTAGTTGTGGCCCACGAGCTTAGTTGCTCCATGGTATGTGGGATCTTCCCAGACCAGGGCTCGAACCCGTGTCCCCTGCATTGGCAGGCGGATTCTTAACCACTGTGCCACCAGGGAAGTCCCGTCTAGATGGTCTTTGCTCAGGGTTTGGGGCTCAGACAGTAATGGGCCTCAGCTGTAGGGGCTCAGAGTTCTGAGGGGCCAGAGAAGAGGGTGGGGTCTGGGCCTTGGAATCAGGTGGCCTTCAGCTGGGACCAGTTCTAGACTGACCTGCCCCAGGCTCTGAATTGACTCCTGAGATGGGGTCAGGAAGCAAAATGCTGACCCAAGCCAATTCAAGGGGTCAGAGCAAAGTGTCTTAACCTCACGAGAATGCTGGCTTGACCCTTTTCTGGAAGCCCACAGTCCCCTTCTCTATTCCTGGCCCAGGAGGGGCCTGCACTCAATGATACTCCAGCTGCATCCTGGAGCCTAGATGCTCCCCAGGTCCCAGCCCAGGACGGGGCCTCACTCTGTTCTGGGGAATGGCTTCTCTTTTCGTGATTGTGCCCTGAAGTAGAACAGGCCTGAGTAGGAAGCTGGCTTGCTCCCTGCCCCATCTGGGCCCTCAGCACATCTCGCAGATACTCCCCTGTATCAGTGCATACTGCAGATTTGAAAGAGGAAGAGAGGAGTCACCCCACATATCAGTTCCAGGCCCTTGGCTCACATAGCCCTTAGCTACGCCAAATGTATTAGTGGTCCCCTATTGTCTCTCAAGCCGGCTCCTGGAGGGCCTCAGTTTATCTCCCACCCAATGGAGTATGAGCAGCCCTAACCCAGGGAAGAGCTGCTTTCATACATGTAACCACTTTAGTTCCCAAAGCCCTTGCCTAGCCCTCAGCTCGGCTGCTCTCCACTGCAGCCTGAGAAGCAGTTCCATTGTACAGATAGGGAAGCAAGGCCCCAAGAGTTGGGGAGTGAGTTGCCCAAGGGCAGAGTGTTGGAGCTGGGAGGATTCTGTCTGACTCCAGGAGCAGGGTTTGCATATATCACTATCGTTGAGGAGCTGGTAATTGGGACAGGGTGGGGAGGGCAAGAGACAAAAACCTTGGACAGACGATACAACAAGATAGAGATTGAGTTAGCTGGGGGACTGTGGAACTCAGGGGACAGGGGAAATTGTTTCTGCCTAGGGTGTCAGCCTGGAGACAACTGCATTTGAGGGGCAGAGACAAAAAGATGCAGAGAGGAGATTCCAGAGGGGGAGTAAGCCAAAGCCAGCCCAGAGCTAGGAGAAGTCAGGGCATCTTCAAAGAAAGGCTACAATATTTTTGTTTTAATAAATTTATTTATTTATTTTTGGCTGTGTTGGGTCTTCATTTCTGTGAGAGGGCTTTCTCCAGTTGCGGCGAGCGGGGGCCACTCTTCATCACGGTGCGCGGGCCTCTCACTATCGCGGCCTCTCTTGTTGCGGAGCACAGGCTCCAGACGCGCAGGCTCAGTCGTTGTGGTTCACGGGCCTAGCCACTCCGTGGCATGCGGGATCTTCCCAGACCAGGGCTCGAACCCGTGTCCCCTGCATTGGCAGGCAGATTCCTAACCACTGCGCCACCAGGGAAGCCAGAAAGGCTACAATATTGACCATGAGCTGAAAGCTTGGCAGGGGAAGGGGCATGGCAATCTCAGAGAATCCTGAAGGCCAGGCTGAGGTCTAACGTTGTTGGATAGTACTGGAGAGCCATGGATGGTGCAATCCTTCATCCCCACCATGTTACACCTTCTACCCTCTTTGAAAAATCAAACATCATCACTCCCTCTTGCCTGAGCCAGAGAAAATTTCACCTTCCCCACAGGCTCAGCTGTGAAATCATTTCTACCTGTGCTGACCTCAGTGGCCTCAGGAGCAAGGACTGTCTCTGGGCTGAGCCATGAACTGAAACATGCCATCCCCAGGTGAGATGGGGTAGGTGTCACCACTCAGCCTCTATGGCTATTTATAGACTCTGTGTCATCCTCAGAAACAGCAGTTTCTCTCCACTCAGCCCAAGTGGCTTCTTATCCAGGGTGTTAATGGATTTCATCACTCAGGGACCCTGTAATGCCATCTTTAGGCCTCACAGAGCCAAAGAACAGTCAGGTCATGCTGACATCCAGGGTTTGCAAACTCAGATACCTGTCGGAGCCAGGCAGAAACACACTGGGGTGAAGCGTGCTGGGCAAGGCTATAGGGAATAAGTGGACGTGGGACTGTGTCCAAACACCACAATTAAAGGGGCAGCTCCTGCCCAGGCCAGTTAATTTTTGTATGTGGACAATGGGTCCAGTGTAGCCAGATCTTTTCATTTTTCAATAAAAACTAAAAACATTATGTTTAGTGGAAATCTCCCAACTTTTAAATGTTGGGAACTCATTTTAAAATAAAATTAAACCCTGAATGAGCCCTAAACAACATATTTACAACCTAGCTAGGGCCTCTGAGCCAATAGTTTATAAGTTCTGATCTCCACTGTGTAAATGAGAGAACTGAAGCTCAGAGAGGGACAGGAACTTGCCCATGGTCACACAACCTCAAAGTACTGGAACTGTGGTCAAACCCCTCTCTTCACACTTGCCAGGGCCCTTTCTACAAGATTCACTCAGCAGACATGTTTTCAGAGCACCTAATAAATGCCGGGCCTGAGCTTTGCCCTCAGATACAGAATACCTCCTGCCTCTCCCAGGTTGCCTGTGTGCCGGGCAGGGGTGAATGTTGTGGTCATCATAGGGTATGAAGCTACAGGGGTCCTGAAGAGCCTTCCAGGAGGGGCTGGGAGTGAAGGAGGCCCTGCTGTTGTCATGGGGCGGGGTGTTCATGAATGATCAATGCCTGTGTCTGTCCCTGGGACAATGTGCCTTAGGTAGAAGAAGGCCTTGGACTTCATCTCTCTTGGTTCCATCTGGGGAGCTGGGGTCCAGGAGAGCATCTGTCATGGGGAGCTGACAGGGAGCCCAGAAGAGAGGTTCTTGGGTGAGAACCCAAAAAGTGAACCAGAGTCTGCTAACAGGCCACCGTGATCACGTCACTCTGGGGGAATTCTCCCGAGGCATTCCCAGGCTTCTCGAAGTCATTCTCAATGCCTCGGCCTCCCTCTGCTGCTTCCAGGAAACATGGGTGTGTCTGGTCCCGAGCATGGTCTGAAGCAGAGCATTGTGGGAGTCAGGAAGAGGCGGGCACGGGGGTTTCTCTCAAGGCCCAGGGTGGTGGTGGGCACAGTGAGAAGAGAGAGGCCTCAAGGCGGAGTTCTAGAGAAACTCCTCTTCAGAGTCCAGCTGGGCTTTAAAGGTCACCTGCGCAGGGCTTCCCTGGTGGGCGCAGTGGTTAAGAATCCACCTGCCGATGTAGGGGACACGGGTTCGAGCCCTGGTCCAGGAAGATTCCCATGTGCCGCGGAGCAACTAAGCCACAACTAGTGAGCCCACGTGCCAAAACTGCTGAAGCCGACGCGCCACAACTGCTGAAGCCCACGCGCCGAGAGCCCGTGCTCCGCAGCAAGGGAAGCCACCGCAACGAGAAGCCCGCGCGCCGCAACGAAGAGTCGTCCCCGCTCACGGCAACTAGAGAAAGCCCGCGTGCAGCAACGAAGACCCAACGCAGCCAAAACTAAATTAATTAATTAATTAATTTAAAAAATAATAATAAATGTCACCTGTGCAATCCAGGCTCCTGTGGGCCCCTGGGGAGCAGCCAGCAGGGCAGGACAGGGCTCACCCCCCCCCCCCCGGCCACCCGGTCACAGAGTGGAGCTGAGGAAACACGCTTCTGAGTGTACCTACTGTCCACTGTGATCTGGGCAGCCCTGGGGTGACTGCCGCCCAGCTGGCGCCTTGACTACAACCTCCCGAGAGACCTTGAGCCAGGGGACCCAGCTAAACCACGCCCAGACACCTGACCCACAGAAACCCTGACATAATAGATGCTTGTTGCTTTAAGCCCCTCGGTGTTGGGTCATGTGCTATGCAGCACAGATAACTAATAGATGATACCTGTAGCACCTTGCACCCAGCCAGGACCCTTTAAAGTCCAGCTCCGACCCCATTGCTCCACACACAGCCCGGCACTGACCTGCCATCTCAGCAGGCTTGTGTCACCAGCCGCTCTTGGCAAAGACCTCACGGGCACAGTCAGGGACAACTGGCCCTGAGAGACAGGCCTGACAGGTCTTGGTGAGGATGTGGACCAGGCTGCTGTTTTGTTTTTTGGGTTTTTTTTTAATTAAAAAATTTTTTTGGCCGCGCTGCACGGCTTGTGGGGTCTTAGTTCCCCAACCAGGGATCGAACCTGGGCCCTTGGCAGTGAGAGCATGGAGTCCTAACACTGGACCGCCAGGGAATTCCCTGGGCTGCTGTTTCTGTCTCATTCCTCTGAAGGAGAATGCCTGAAGCCTGAGAGAGAGAGGGAGCTGGGAGGAAGCCCTCGGCGAGAGGGCCTGAGCTGCGGTTTGGCCAGGGCATCCCGGTGGCCTCGGGGAAGGAACGGTACCTCACTTGATGACTCCGTGCTGGGCTCTGAACTAAGCACTTCCTAGACGCCGCCCCAATCCTCAGGAGGAACCTGCAAATCGGGGATTATCCGTGTCTTACAAATGAAGTAATAGGCGTCCAGAGAGGGTAAGCGATTTCTCCAAGGTCACACTGGTGTGAAGTGGTGACTGGAATTCTTCCCAGTTCCCCTTGGCTGTGTGTCTTCCTTCAGGAGTTGGTGGGCTGCAAGTGGCACCTCTTAGGGGAATTATGCCAGATATCATCCCTTCCACGCAGCCTTTCTTCCAGCTAGCCTGACACTGTGCTTGGTGATTTAGACCTGAAATCTCATCTAGTCCTTGTGATGACTCCGCAAGGGAGAGGCTTCTGTCCCCATGTGGTGGTGACAGCTCCAAGCCTGAACGGGAGCCAGTGACTTACTCAAGGCCACACGGATAACAGGTGGCTGAGCAGGGTCTGACCCCAGGTCTCACTGACTTCAAAGCTTGCACTGTCCCCCCGCTGGCTGGGCCTTCTTGCCCTAGAGAATCTACCACTGGCTTTCACCCCTGCAGGGGTGGCGTCCACTAGCACAGGTGAGCAATGTGTAAACACGGGCACAGAGTTTATTCACGCAGTTCCTGCCCAGAGTCAGCAGGAAAAGGAGCCATCGGCAGGACTCAAGAGCTTGCCAAGGAAGTCCACGTTAGCCATCGTGCACAACCCACCCCCACCTGTGTTGACCAGCCCAGGTTGGCATCATTATCCTAAGGAGGGGCCCTCACTGCCAGGTTCCCCAAAGATGGGACTTGAGCCCTTGCCAAGACTATGATACTGCTTGGGCAGACCTTGTCTGAGATCTGGTCTCTGCTCTATGGCTGCAAGGAGACAAAGAGGCCTGCAATTCTGCTGTCCCTTTTCCTTTTTCTGGTCTGTTTGTTTCTCCTGTTGACCTGTGTAATTTTCTTGGATCTATTGGCTTGACCCTCAGTCTCTACTTACTAACATTGATACCTCTTCCTCCTCCATTTCAATGAATCCCTTCGAATCAACATCACTTACCCTCTGTGTAATCAAGATTGCCCACCACTGATGCCAAGTGTTGGTTTTTTGTTCCAATTAAGATGAGCACTATAGTCTTAGATGCTTGATAACAGTAAGAATAGCCATCATTTACTGCACACTCAATAAACTGCACATGGTAAGAATTTACATTATTTCTTTTTTCTTTCTTTCTTTTTTTTTTTCAGTTGTGGGATCTTAGGTCCCTGACCAGGGATTGAACCCGGGCCCTTGGCAATGAGACCTCAGAGTCCTAACCACTGGACTGCCAGGGAATTCCCTACATTACTTCTTAATCCTCCCATGGCCCTTAAGAACAGGTACTAGTGTAACTGCTCTTTAAAAATCAGGTCACCAAAGCTGGCAGAGGTTATGAAAGCTGTCCAAGGTTACAGGGCCTTCTCTGGCGTTAAGTAAGTGGCCGAGCAGCCTGTATTTGGCCCAACTCGGCCTAATTCCAGAACTAATCTCCATCGTCACTGAATTTTAGTACAAAAGGTCAGCAGGTACAAGTCAGGCTGGGAGAGACCTCAATTTATGTAACAAAGATCTCAGATATTAGATGAGCAGAGGCTTGGAAAATTGATAAACTGGCAGGCTGTGTTCCTAAGACATTGTGTCAGTATCACACGCCCTGGTACTGGGCTGGCCCGAGCACATCAGGAGATCACAGTGTCTGCCTCAGCTGCACGTGGACAGGCCCCAGAAATTCAGCAGAAGACGCAGCCAGGAAGTAGAGCAAGGGACCTGGGGAATCAAGGCGACAGCTCTAGCAAGGCTGTTCACAAGAGGATGGGGTGGGCACGATGCCATCTCCAGAGTGACGAGGACTATCGCAGACAGAGAGCACAGTGGGGCTCCCTTGGCCTGAAGCTGGACCAGCGGGAGCCAGATGGGGGCTTATTTAGACAAGAAAGCTTTCTATCAATCAGTGATATCACATAATGATACTTTGAAGTAGCAAATTCCCCATGACTGGAGAGATGCCACAGAGAGTCAGAGTCCTACTCAGGGTGGTTGGTCGACCAGGTAACCCATGAGGCTCTGTTCCATTCTGAGACTCTGCGATTTAGACCCCAAAGGTGGAGCAGCTAGGGGGAGCAGAAAGAACAGGGCACACACAACCTCAAATTCATTGATTGGCATGTTGGTGAGTAACATGTAACATGAAACCATGACAGGCAGAAGAGAATCCTGGCGTATGGTTACTGGTTTCAAAATGGTCAAAAGTTTTGAAGCAGAGAAGCAGATGGGAGGAACTGTAAAGGAAGATACAGAACTCTTTGGAGGCATGAATACTTTAAACATCTGCCCTGCCAAAGGCACCATGGGCACAGCTGGGGCAAAGTGACCTCTATTTCTTTCCCAGGTATCTCTTGCTGTCCTTTCCCTCCATGCTTTAGGGCAGACAGTCTTCAGAAATAATGACAAAAAAATCAATACTTGGCTTTGAAGTTTCCAAAAACCCTCAGGACACAGCCCTGTTGTTTTAGAAAATGTGCATGTTTGCTCATCCAGTCTTTCCACAAGACTTTGATCCACCCCCAACCAACAAGGGACTCTAAGGGTTGGAGGAGGAAGGCTATGGAGGGGAAGCAAGTAAGTTAGACCTGTGGAGGGACATGAGAACCTGCAGATGAGCTTGGGGAATCCGGAAGCAGGGACATTTTGAGCCATGTTTCTTGAGTCCAAGAAAGGAACGAGAACCCAGGCTCCCCTTTCCCTGGTGGGTCTAGGACTGGGTGTGTCCAAGCAAGTGAGTCCCCCAGCCCTCCTCCAGCCGTGGTGTGGCATAAGGAGCAATGAACATATTTCCTGGGGAGACCCAAGAGAGCACAGAGTGATGCAGTAAGTCTGAAGACCTGGAGGTCTTGTAGTTGAATGAGGAGATCATGGTAGGGCACGGACAAGAGTCGGATGGAAATAAGGATGTCAGTAGACACCAAGAGACCAGCAAAGACAGCTCTGACAGATGCCCTGACCCCTATTCTGACACTCTGTAACCTCCAGGAACTTAGAGGCAGTGCTGAGAGAAAGGATGGGGGAAGGGTCTTCCCCAAATTACTCAGATTGCTTCCAACATTTGGGCCAAAATAGGAGCTTGAAAAAAGAAATTAACTTATAGAAAAGTAAATTTAGTTGTGTATCTTGCATACGTGGGCTTGTGGACCAGAATTCACATCCATTACATGATTAAAGAGCTTTCAAACAACCAGGGAAAATATCAGTGTGGTATGTGTAACTTTGAGAGGAAAATTGTTCATGAAAATTAACAAGAAATACGTTAGCATCTCAACAGAAAACACATAGAGGAAATGATTAGGCTGGTCACAAACTGCAAAATAGAAATGGCCAGTAATCATAAGAAAAAGGATGTTCAAACTCACTGGAAGTTGTGGAAGAAATGTCCATGAGAGCTATGGGATATCATTTTAGCACCATCAGTCTTGTGCATCGGTCCGGTCCATCATTTACCCCTAATGCCTTGTGCTTTTTTGTGGTTCTGCACTGTGGCCCAGCCTCCCTTCCTGACTGCCTGATATGGCAGCCATGAGAAGGCATTGCTCAGATCTCTGTCTGCAAGACGTGGGGTTGGCCCAGGCTGCTGGCCTCTGAATCCATTCTCACGTCCACCCCTGAGCCACAATCCCTGCGAAAGACTGATTGAGTGTGGAAGGGGTGCTACGGCAGCCCCTCTCCTGTGAGACGTGGACCCCTCTGATGGCCGATTTTGGCTAGAGGATTCCATCCCACCAACCCTCCTCCCTCCCCCCTGCCTGCTTCCCTCCCTCCCTCTATCCTTCACTCAAGGTCAGACTTGGCTGACAGTCTGACAGCTTTCCCATCCTCCCCATTCTCCTGTCCCATTGCCTTTCACAGGTATTTCCCTTAATACATTTCCTTCCCATCTAATCCTGGCTTGGCATCTGCTTCTTAGAGGCCGCTGACTAACACCCCCTACACAGACTGGGCTGTTACCGCGTGGGTCCACTGCCGCAGATGTAGCCTCTCCCTCCCTGAACAGCGACGGTGTTGCTGTGTCCTTGCAGTAGAATGTCGACCTCGCCAGGACGGCCGAAGAGGATTACAGCAGCAATGATATCTCAGATTCCGCTCTACCTGCTGGTCAAGCCCTGCGACCTTCGGCAGCCATGTTCCCCTCAAGCTCCCCTGCCCCTTGCCAACTGGGAGGTGTCACGTGTACCCCCGAGCCGGTGTGCTCCTGCTGAGGGCTGTCTCTGCTCCGCCTAGTGCCCCCAGCAATGCACCAGAACCCCATGTAAGTGTCTGGGCAGACCTCCCTCTCACTCCTTTGGGGTCTCATATTAGTTTGCCCGAGCTGCCATAGATACTCTAACAAAATACCGTTCCACCACGGAGCTCCATACTCTTCCCCCCTGCGGGCTCCTCACAGTGGCTGCTCCCCTGGCCATCCCTGGGGCCGCGGGCGCCCTTCGACACAGCCTCCTGGAAGGCTGCTCTCTCTGACGGTAGGCTGTCCTTGGGCCGTGTCTCCTGGTTTCCTGTTGATCTCTCCAACAACCCATGTAGTTCTGCCCAAGCCTGGGCCCACCCAGCAGGAGCCCCATCGGGCTCAAGTGGCCAGGCCGGCGTATCCCACCGTGCACAGTTGTTGCTGCGGCTGCGTAGAGGAGTGTGGCCTCCCAGCTCACCCCACTCCTTGCCACTGAACCGAGCACTCTTTCCTGAAGGGAGGGCCCAGGGCACCCTCCATGGCTGCTGGATCATTAAGACAGCCTGCTTTCTGGTCCCTCTGCCCAAACTGTGTCTGGAGCAATCGTTCTAAGACACACATCTCTCCCTTGTGAAATCCACTGATAATTTCCGTCTCCTCCAGGATAAGGAGCAGATTTCTGAGTTGACCGTCAAGGTCTCCGCCCTCCCACTTGACACCGTCCACGGCTGCACCCACTATTTAGGGACATGGGCTCGGGAATCAGGCAGCCTGAGCTCACACCAGGGCTCCCTGCTGACTATCTGGGTGGTCTCAGGGGACTCAATTGACATGGTTCTTATTAGAACAGGAGGTTAATGATGGTTCCGCTTATGATTTTTCGACTTTACAATGGTGTGAAATTGATACACCTTTGGGAGAGACCATACTTCTAATTTTGAATTTTAATCTAGCTATTTATATGTGTTATGATCCTCTCTTGTGATGCTGGGCAGACACAGCTCCCGGTCATCCACGCGATCACGAGGGTAAACCATCAATACGCTGACAGCCACGCTGTATCCATACAACCAACTCTGCTTTTCACTGTCAGTACAGTATTCAATGAAGTACATGAGATTCAACACTTTATTATGAAATAGGTTTTGTGTTAGATGATTTTCCCCAACTGTAAGCTAATGTAAGCCTTCTGAGCACATTTAAGGTAGGCTAGGCTAAGCCACGATGCTTGGTAGGTTAGGTGTTTTTAAATGCCTTTTCGACTTAACGATATTTTCAACTTAAGATGTGTTTATGGGGACATAACCCCGTCGTAAGTTGAGGACGATCTGTACATCCTCTGCGGGTTGTTGTGGGGTCTGATGAGATGCTGCAGGTCAAGCACTTAGCGCCCTGCCTGGCACAGAGAGAGGGTAGAAATGATCTTCTTTTCAGCTCAGGTCTGCCTCTCAGTCAGCATGACCACAGAGCCCATGAAGGGCTGACTTCAGGTCAGGGGGTCTCTGTCACCCCTAAGCTCCGAGTGAAGAATGAACAGAAGGGCCACCCTCAGGCTCTGTCTGCCTGTTGAGGGATCAGAGAGGCGGGTCCAGTCACCCCTGGCAGGAGTGGATGTGGTCCTCTGAGCCAGACCTGGCAGAGTCACCGTGAGGGCTGAGCTTGGGCAGAGAGGTGGAGGGAGGGAGAGGGAGGGGGTCTGTGTGTCTGCGGGTGTGTGTCTGGGGAGGGTCGTGAGGCTGGGGCTCAGGGGCTGCTCGCCCTCCCATCCTCAATCCCTGTTCCAGCCCCATCAGGCGCTGCGGTTGGACTGCTGCTTGCTGCCCGGTCCTGCCCCCGTCCCGCAGGCCACTCTCTAGGAGGCCTTGTTTGCTGAGGCCCCCCGAGTCCCGCCTGGCGCCAGCCTGGCCCGCTCAGCTGTGCCCCTCCCCAGGGCTTTCCCCACAAGCCATCTCCTCCAACAAAGAGCCAGTGTCGTCGGGAGGGCAGGTGCTATGCAGGCAGGATGGCAGCCAGGCCTGCAAGATTCTGGGCAGTCAGATCACAGAGGAGTGTGACCAGGGTCTGGCTAGTCGGAGCCAGGGCTGGCGGGCTCTTCATTGTTTTTGTTGCTTTTGAGCCACTGCCCCAGAAAGAGTTCGAGGAGGGAGGCAGGCATAGGCTTGGGCTGGGGAGATGAGGTATATTTGCCAAGTCGGTGGCTACAGGTTAGATGAGGGCCCCCCAGGACGGGTGCAAATTCTCTACCCTCCCCACTATTGGCCCCAGGCCTCAGCGCAACCCGAGACCAGCAGCAGAAAGCTGGAGTCCACCCCCTTCAGCCAGGAAGGAGACCACCCGTCTGCACAACAGACTATTGAAACTCCTGCTTGGGCCCGCTGCCCACTTCTCTGCTGCTGAGCTGGGCCACCTGCTGGTCCCACAGGGCCAGACTTCAAATATCCATAGCTGGCCAGTCAGCCCTGGGGAAGGGGTCCCCACCCACCTACAGGGGGACGCTTCTCTGTGTATACGCTGGTCACAAACAGGATTTAAGCCAATGGTGGGCCAGGGCTGCTGACTATCTCAGGCCATATCAATAAAGGCCAAGTACCTAAAATGACGGAGGTGAGAATCACTTTTGCTATTTGCAGCTCACACTTGTGGGAACAGGACTCTTTACAGATATTAGAAGTGTCACAGAACAAAGACAAATAAATGGACGTTTCAGAGAGTAATGAATGAAAGCTACAGATTTTAGGACAGCGTGAGGATAAATAGAAATCTGTCAAGGATTTCATGTAGGTTGTGTTTTTCCCACCAGATTATAAGCTCCTCGGGGGTCTTGTTCATCTCAGTAATTCCACTACCATCTCAGTCTCTCACTCCCTGTCATCACTCAGTTCACAGGTGATGGCAAGAAACACAGGATAGATCAGTGGGTGGATAGATGGATGGGGGATGAGTGGGTGGGTGGATGGATAGGTGGGTGGGTGAACTGATAAACAGCCAACTTCACAGACAGGGCTGGCTGAGTAATAACTGTCTGAATCCTGCCCTGGGAGGAGGCCAGAACAGAAGCTGCATAACCCTTATCAGCACAAAACCTAGGCTTCTCAATGATTTCTTACAGAGGATGCAAAAGGCACTAAAACATAAGAGATGGATAACTTAGGCTTCATTAGCATTGATAACTTCTGTTCATCAAAAGACATCAATAAGAAAATGCAATAAAGAAGTGAAGCCATATCTATATGTGATGATGGATGTGCACTAGACTTATTGTGATACTCATTTCATGATGTATGTAAGTCAAGTCATTACTCTGTACACCTTAAACTTACACAGTGTATGTCACTTATATCTCAATAAAACTGGAAGAAAAAAACCACAAAATTCAAAACTAGATAAAATAAAGAAGTGAAGCCACACACTGGGAGAAGATATTCACAATGCATACATCTGACAAAAGTTCATAACCAGTAATATAAAGAACTCTTACAAATCAACACAAAAAGGCAAACAGCCGGGTATACAGTGGTCCAAAGACTCGAATAGGCATTTCACAAAAAAAAGGTATCCAAATAACCCATAAGCATATGAAAAGACACACAGTATCATTAGTCATTAAGGGAAAGCAAATTAAAGCCCCAGTGAGATAGCATTATACAGCCACTTGGATGGCTAGAATTAAAAGGTTGGTGAGGATGTGGCACAGCTGGAAATTTCATACATTGTTAGTGGGAGTGTATAACTGGTACTATCACTTCAGAAAACTGTTTGGTAGTTATCTACTAAAGATAAAAACATGCTTCCCTATGACCTAGGAGAAATTCCACTCCTAGGCATATATCCAAGAGAAATGAGTGTGTACATCTGCACAAATACTATATTTGAATGTTCATAAGAGCCCCGAACCAGAAACAACCCAAATGCCCATTAACAGTAAAATAGATACGCACGTTGGAATACATCCATACAATGGAGTACCACCCAGCAATAAAATAGAGCCAACTACTGATACATACAACTACATGTGTGAATCTCACAGACATTATATTGAGCAAAAAAAAAAAAAAAAGCCGGAGTGTCTACTGTGTGATTCCATCTACAGGAAGTGCAAGAGTAGATAAAACTAATCTAAAGTGAGAGAAATCAGATAGCTGTTACTTTTGGGGTCAGGTTAGCGGGAAAGGGGTGTAAGGAGCCTTCTGGAATTCTGGAAATGCTCTATATCTTGATCTGGGTGGTGGATGTGTGTGTAAAATTCATTGAACTCTACATTGATGATGTGTGTTTATATTATAGTCATTATATTATTATGGTACACCTCAATAAAACATTTAAAAAGATACATCCAAGTTTCCTTGGTTCTGGAAGAATTCAGTGCACCTGCCTGGACGTGGGGTAAAGGGAGAAACCCAGAGGGAACCTTATCATGGCCCTTCAAATATGCACAGTTCTTGGGACTCAGTAAATCATCTCAGAGGAACTTTTTGAGAAGAGACTGAGTCTTTGGTGATGCAGGGGCTTGATCAGATGACAAGGAGAGGATACTCTTAAGGGAAGTCCAAGGGGTGGGGTAGATGATGACAGAGTGACACACAACTGGGACTTTCCTGCCAGCTCTGCCCCAGGCCATCACGCACCTCACCTGCTGAGGCCCACAGAGGGAGTGGGCTGGGTTTCTGTGCCTCCCCACCCTCCTGTACCGTATTCCGAGGGGTAGGGTAACCAGCTTCCCATCCACGGTCTCTGGGAGGGAAGGGTCTGTGCTGGCCACTGCACCAGCAGCTGCCTACCCAGCTGAAACCAGAGGTGCACGAGAGTGTAACCGAAAGTGGGGCCCGGCTGCTCGCCACGCGAAAGCCAGTAAAGAGACAAGGTTAGTGGAAAGGAAAGTTTGCTTTATTTTGGATGCTGGCAACCCGGGGCGGGGGGTGGGGGTGGCGGGGGAGGCAGCCGCCTATCTAAAGGCCAATTCCCCCCCACTGACAATCAGTGGGCAAGAGCTTTTATAGGCGGAGGGAGGGGGTTACATGCAGAAACAGCACAGTCAACTCTGACAGTCATCTTGAAATTGGTCATCGGTGGGCTGACCGGCATCATGTTGATTGTTTTAAGTACATTTAGTCTTCAGTTCCAGGGTCGTTTTTTTTCCCATTTCTTTGAGGCCCGTTCTCAGAATTGTGGCAGCTTATGTCGTGGCTACAGTCTGGCCATCATGTAGTTAACTTCTTCCACCTGGCGGGGGTTTCAGCATCTACAAGACAGCTCACAGGATACGGCTCAGAATATTATCTATAGCCCTTGAGCAGGAACTAAAGGTCCTTGACTGTGCTTACTGACTAAACTGTTATTATTTGGTCTCCTTTGAGTGTTTTCCTTTGTTTCTGCATTTTCTCACTTCTCGGATTAAACTTATTATTTGGCTAAAGTTTTTCCACAGACAAAAGGCAGCCTGAGGACGTGGGGGGCCATGGACCATAGGGTCCTGCTTCATTTCAGGAGGAGGTGGGAGAAAGGCAGGCCTTGAGCTACTCCTTTGCCCTCTGGGACCTTGGTTCTCTCCTTGGTTACATGGGGAGGTTGGGCTACACCTCCCAGGTGGTTTACACTGGAAGTTCTGATGGTTCCCTGGGCGCCCCAAACCACTCATGAGCTGAGGTGGCCTGCCAAGCCTGCACTCTCTTCTCCACAGTGCAGCAAGCACATCTGGAAAGCCCCAAGGGCCCCCCTCTGCTGACCTCACAGAGCTGAAGTCATCTGTGCTTCTTCTCCCATGAGTCAGGGAGCATCACAAGATGGTGACACAGGTGGCAGCTAGAAGCCCAAGTGATGGAGTGGAAATAGGCTGATGGCTAAAGCATCACAGGTACAGAGAAAGGAACCCAAGCGTCACACTCGCCTCCTTCCTCTCCCCACTGCCCCCCTCCTGTCAATCAGGAGTGTCCTCTCCACCCTGCTCTATCCACCTCCTTTGCATCTCTCTTGCCCACCCTCCCTCCTCATTCTATGACCCCTGCCCCAGGTCCAGGCCACAGCCCCTCACCTTAGAGACTGGAGGAGGCCTCTTTACGTGCTCCAGCCTGAGCGCCTCAGTCAAACCTCCTCAGTGCTTCCAAGAGGTGCTCCCCACCCCACCCCCAACTTTATTCAAGTATGATTTACATTCAGTGAGATGCACGGATCTGAAGAGTAGGGTTTGAAGAGCTTTGACAAATGTATATCCCTATGTGACCAAAGCCCCAGTCAAGGTATAGAACATTTCCATCCACCTGGAAAGTTCCCTTGTACTCCCTTTCAACCAGCCATCCCACACCCAAAACAATCTCTGTTCTGATGAGTTTTGTGAGTTCTTGAATTCCACATACAATGGAATTTCATAGTAATTATGCACAACTTATTCCTATATGTCAGGCTTCTTTTATCCAACATAATGTTTTACCCTCATCCATCTTTTGGACTAGTTGGATAAGGTTCCATTTTATGAACATAACTCAATCAGTTTATCCATTCTCCTGTTGATGGACAGCTAGGCTGTTTGCAGTTTTTTTTTTTTTTTTTTTTCTATTATGAAAAATTCTACAAGTTTTTTTTTTCCCCACACACACGCACTGTATTTTATTTTTACAAGAGATAAATAGACTGACACCAAGCATTGTAAATGGATGACCACAACAAAAGCAACAATGATTGCAATTACCAAACATGAAACAGAAAGTGATTCCAGGCCCAGCCAGCACCACAGCCCAGGGGCTGGTGTGGTAGGTCACTGTCTGTGGGCATCTCTCAGGCTGGGGCCTCACGTGGCAGGATTGTCACAGAGCAGCTCTGTGTCTCCTGGGTCTCCTTCTTCACCCTCAGCCTGGCTCAGGTGAGTCACAAACACCTGAGCATGAAGTCGTCCTCTGGACATCCTCTCCCAGGAGGTGTGCGGTTTACAAGGGAAACCACAGGAGAGGGGCTGCAAGCATCCCTCCTTCACGGTGACGTTGATGCTCAGGTGCCCCCTTCATGGTGACATCGCCTCCGAGGCCCCACAGACACTTGGCTCCTCCTTGTACTTGTTCCTTCTGGTCTGTTCTGGCAGCAGCAGGGGCGGAGCTGGGTCTTCAACAGGCAGTTTGGGGTATCGGAGGAGGCCTCCTTGGAACCTGCATCCTCGGGACTTTTCAGCTCATCTCTCCTTGATTGGCCGGGTCAGGGCCCCGACGGCTAGTGAGATCCACTGCCTGGGCTTGTGTCCCTGTCCCTGTTTCTCCTGCTGCACCAGGAAGGGAGAGAGCTCCCATTACACCAATTACCCAGTGCTTCCTGGGGCTCTTCCCTCCTCTGGTGGGCACCAAGCTCTGCGCCCTCCGATTGAACCCTGGGACTGGGGGTCTCCTTCTAACCTCCTCCTGTTCCTGGAGGAAAGAGGATCGCAGGACATGCTCCTGTTTCTCCACTGCACACCGCTGGGGGGCAGGTGCCTGGTGCAGCTCAGAGGCCACAGTGAGGGAGAAGTTGCTGCCTCTCTGGACCCAGGGGATAGCGCTCCTCGGCCATAGCTGCAGCCTCTCACCTGTCCCCTAAGTGTGGAGCTGCTGTGAAGGTGCTAAAGATGGTTGAGTGATTGTCTCAAAGTCTCAGGACCTTGGGGGTACGAATCAGGCTCTGTGCCCTACCTAGCACTAGTGGTGTTCTCATGGACAGGAAAGGTGATCACCCCAGGCCTCTGAAAAGCTGCCCACAGGCACCCTCTGCCACTTTCTCCATATCTTCTCTCTCTTTTCCCCCTTCTCCTGGGACACCCCATCTTTCCCCAAAGCCATGACAGAACCTGGGCCCTAGTCCTCACAATACAATGAAGCCCGGGGGTCCTATTTGGACTGGTCCTGGGAGTGATGCATGGGGAAGATGGCAAGGGTTTACCTCCGTCCTTCCATTCCCCGAGCTGGCGCTCTCCTAAAATAACTATACATCCAGCGCATCTTGCATGGCAAACATGAATTTGCTTCATGCTGATGGTTTGGTGACCTATGGCTGCATGACAAATTAGCCTGGAACAGCAGCTTCAATCAATAACAATCACTGATTCGGCTCCCAGACCTGGGGGCCGACTGGACCCAGCCATGGGCTGACAGTCCTCCCTCAGGGTGTTCTGGGGTCAGATGGTGGCTGGGCATGGGAGCCAGCCTCACTCCCATGTCTGGTGCTCAGGCTGAAAAGACTCAGGCGGGGCTGGAGACAGCTCTGCATGCATCCCTCACTCTCTATGTGGTCCCTTCCTGTGATCTTTCCACATTGTGGCTTCAGATAGCTGGACTTCCTCATGGTGGCTGAGGGCTCCCAGATCTATAAGAAACGTCATGTTTCTCCATCTTATATAACTTGACCTTGTTCCTGACAGTAACCTTGATGTTCTTTGATGTTTAGAGAGCTCCCACTCCTTCCTACTATGAATTGCATTGCAACGCATGTCTTCTGTTAACTTGACAATGACCATGAAGGGCATCCTGTCCAAATCACTTCACTTTAATTCCTCAGTTTCTTCCTAGACCACAGAACTGATGGGGAGACATCTCAGTTTGAAGACAGGCACACACACACACACATACACACCTTTGTCATGTCTGGCCTCCCACAATTCTTCCCCTTCCTAACAACACTCTGACTTCCTTTGGAGGAAATCTTTCTCCTACTACATCTTCTGAGTTTGTAAATCAATGTATCCAGGTGCCCGAGCCCTACCGTGTAAGCCAGGGGTCTGCAAAACTTTTTCTTTTTTTTTAAGATTTTTTTGCTGTGGACCATTTTTAAAGTCTTTATTGAATTTGTTACAATATTGCTTCTGTTTTATGTTTTGGTTTTTTTGGCTGCGAGGCATGTGGGATCTTAGCTCCCTGACAGGGATCGAACCTGCAGCCCCTGCATTGGAAGGCAAAGTCTTAACCACTGGACCGTTGGGGAAGTCCCTGCAAACTTTTTCCTAAAGGGCCAGATAATACATTCTTTATGTTTTATGGGCCAAGAGGCAAAACTGAGGCTATGATGTGGGTATTTATATTCTGGTCTTGAATTACCGTAAAGCATCAGGGATGGAGAGAAGACGTCAGATTAGAGATATTGAGGAAGTCAAGTCATCAAGACTCGGTTGTTAAGGTCATGGGTGGGATGAAGAAATTGCAGATGGAGAAAGGGCACAAGAGCAACATCCAGAGAACCAAGTGCTGCTGTGTTAGGTGGGGTTCTCCAGAAGCAGAGCCTGAGATTGGGATCCTTGTGAAGTTGATTTATTGAGGGATTGCTATTCAGAACAACCTGCAAGACAGGGAGGGGTGAAGCAGAGAGAGGCTAGCGTTGGCCTGGTCATAGAGCAAGGGCTTTGGAGCATAAACTATACCACAGTGACGTCTTCCCTTAAGGCAGAGGGCCAGCATTTTATACTCTGTACTAGCCATTGTTTGTGGGCTGCCCCCAAGGGGTGTAAGTTCCCCGATGAGGCAGCTCTTGTCACCTCAGGACCACCTCTTTTCTAGAGAAAGGGGGGATGTAGGCTGAGAGTCCACACTCATGGCAGCTGGGGGTGGGCGCCTCGACCCTGAAGAGGGATGTGGGCAGAACACCACAGTGTTTCCTACAGTCCTTGCACTGCTCAGACCCACCTGCCTCTCAGGTTAAGTTGATCTCACCTGCCTATTGACAGACAAGAGTTGTCATTGGTTTGGGATATATAGTGCAACCCGAAGGATAGCATCCAATCCTCACAGGGTGTCATCTCCAAGCTGGTACCTCAGCTGCATCTTTACGAGGCCATTCTACCATCTCTCAGGTCTGCAGCCTTTGCGTGTTACAGAACCTAGGATTATGGACCCATGGCCACACGACCTTTTCTGCAATTCAGACCTCTGTTCTGCAACGATATTGCATGAGACCCCATACCAGTGAATCAGACACTCTGTGAGCCCTCAGGTAAGGGTGCTGGCCTCAGGTTCCATAGGACGGAGAGGCAAACCCATGCCCAGAAGATGTATCAATTCCGGTCAAGGTGAATCACTGCCCTCCCCATGATAGTAGGGGTCCTATGTAGTGAACTTGCACCGGGTGGCTGATTGGTCTCCTCGTGGGATGTTATTGGATCAGGGGCTCAGCTTTGGTCTCTGTGGGTGACAGGTTGGACATTCAGCAGTGGCAGTAGCTAGATCAGCCCTGGTGACAGGGAGCCCAAGCTGTGGGCTCATATCTAGCTCATATCTAACTTGATCTCTGTCTCCCTGATACTCTGTTCTCCACGGTGCTCCCTGGAGGCCCATATTGTGTAATCATGAGATGGAGAGCAAGGGGTGGGGACAGAGACTGGCCAAGTCACCCTGCCTCCTTGGTTGTTTGGTGTCTCTTCTGCACTGGACAGTCCCTGGCATCTGTTAAAATGTACTACGTGGGGCTTCCCTGGTGGCGCAGTGGTTGAGAGTCTGCCTGCCAATGCAGGGGACGCGGGTTCGAGCCCTGGTCTAGGGAAGATCCCACATGCCGCGGAGCGACTAGGCCTGTGAGCCACAACTACTGAGCCTGCGTGTCTGGAGCCTGTGCTCCGCAACAAGAGAGGCCGCGATGGTGAGAGGCCCGCGCACCGCGATGAAGAGTGGCCCCCGCCGCGATAGTGAGAGGCCCGCACACCGTGATGAAGAGTGGCCCCCACTTGCTGCAGCTGGAGAAAGCCCTCGCACAGAAACGAAGACCCAACGCAGCCAAGGATAAATAAATAAATAAATAAAATAATAATAATAATTAAAAAAAAAAAATGTACTACGTGGATCCTCACATTTTGCCCACTCCCAGAGGTCTAACCACATGCCTCTTTCCCAGTCCTCCCATCCTGGATAGGCCATTCTTGCTCTTTCCAGGCCTCTGACCAGCTGGCTAAGCTATTTGCCCCTGCCTACGAGCACGTGTACATCTTTTCTCAGTGACTTCTCTCTCCGTGCAGAATAGAAGACCAGGCTCACTATCCAAATTTCTGCCCATTGGAAGAATGCCCTCTCACGGGAGTCTTTCAACCCCTTGAGTGGGGCTGTAGTGCAGGCTCCGTCCACACGTGGTTTGCACCCACATACCAAGCGGCCTCATCTGTGAACCACGCTCAGGAATCTTCCTTGTCTGCCAGCTGGTTATAATAAGCCCTCCATGCGGCAATAGATACCTGCCAAGGGGAGGCGTTGGGGCACCACACCATCTCGAGTCTTGGGGTCTCACTTCTTCCCTACTAGGGGCCTGCCTTTGGTACAGGAGAACGGCCTTGATGGAGCACCCAGCCTTTCTGAGTTTCTGCCTATGATGAAGTCCTCGCCTCATCTTGCTCTTTCTGGCCTCCAGCTGCAGAAGATAAGCTCAGTGCTTCTTGCCAAGAGGTTTCCGTGGACTCTCACACTTTGGTTTTTTTTTTTTTTTTTGCCCTTGCCACGTGGCTTGCGGGATCTTAGTTCCCCAACCAGGGATCGAACCTGTGCCCCCTGCAGTGGAAGTCCAGAGTACTGACCACTGTACCGCCAGGGAATTCCCACTCGCACTTTGTTTTGAATGGCTGATGAAGAGATCTGGGACTGTCATTTCCTTTTTTCAATGAATCAGTGACACTTGGCAATAGTCACTCAGTTGCACAGTCCTAACAGTTATTCTTCCCTCCCACCTCTCAAATGCCAGAGACATTGTATCAGCTGGCACAGCCCCCTGACCCGTGTGCCATCCCAGGTCACTGCAGGTGAAGATCATAGCAGATTCACGGCTACCCCATGCCCGCAACTGTCACCAGTGATGGCACCTCATTCACATCTGGTCAGTGACCCACCTCCAGCATCTCATTCTCAGAGGCTGCCTCCCAGGCCCCCTCCTGGCACCCACTATCTTAGTCTGGTTCCCTAGGAGCAGAGCCTGAGATGGGCCTTCAGATTCCCGTGATTTACTGAGGGAGTGCTCTCAGGAGAAACCTACAAAGGAGACAGTGAGGGTGAAGAGAAGGGGAAAGGGTAGGGTAAGCATCTGGCCTCAGGTGAAGTCCAGCCCTGATCCGATCCACAGGGAACGCTACCCACACTGCAGCAAAGAGGCTGTCATCTGGTGGCTTTTAATAATCAGTCTTTGGCTGCGGAACCCTAGACAGGGGTGCATGTGTGGGGGCAGGAGTGGGTGACGTCCCAGGCAAGGAGGTCCTTGTCTGCTGAGGACAATTGTCTGGTGAAGAGAAGTGAGCTGCTGGCAGCCAACACCCTCAGCAGTGGAGGGATGGGTGCCAGCCAGAGATGGAGAGCCTGACGGACCTCCACTGTACCTAGTGACTATGGAACCCCTGAAGACAATTAAGAAGGCACGGTCAGGGGGACTTCAGGAGCACTGACCACCCAGAAGAGGGGGTTGTAAGAAAACACCCAAACCGCTCCTTAACATTCACAAACCCAACATTCACAAACCCAAGAGAAGGAGGTTTCAAGGCAGAACGGGCAACCGTCAAAGGCAGCTGTGAGGTCCAGTCTCCAAAAGCGGCACGGACTTGAAAAACCAAGGGGTTGTAGGTGAGCCTGCAAGAGAAGTTTCAGAGAACTTCAGAGACGTGGGTTGCAGGGTGTCAAGGATGATGGGCGATCAAGGAAAGACGGAGCAGTCTCCATGAGAAGGAGCAGAGAGAGGCTGGACAGCAAAGGGTGTGGATATGGCTCTTAGACCCGAGGCCCAAAGCTCCAGGCCTGCGGAAGGCGGTGGGGGAGGGTAAAGGGAAGGGGCTGAAATCCCTCCCAGAAGAGAAGGAGGTGATGGTGTCAGGGGCTGGGGAGGGGCTGTCCCTGACTGGGGAAGGGACACCACATCCTCTGGGCCTGGCAGAAGAAGATAAGGCTGGGGCAGGATGGAGGTAGGTTTATGGGTGGGGGCAAGTTAGTGGGGGTCTGTGTGATAGGGGGGTAGCCTGCTTAGAGCAAGGTGGGCGTGGTGGAGCAGGGCGCTGGAGCAGAGGAAGAGGGAAATGGGTGGACAGGCGGAGACACCCTGCCCTGAGGTCTCAGTGAGGCTGGAGACCCTAATTTGCCCTGGCAGCCACCTGCAGGCTGAATAACTTTCCCTGCCAGCATCCTATGGCCTTTTGTGGCGGGACAGTCATTGGATTCAGGGTGAGGGCTTTGCAGGGTGGGTTGGGAAGAACGGAAACCCAAGACCCATGGGCTGGAGCATGCGCTGCGTGGTCCGAGTGAGGGGAGGGAAGGAGGGCAGCGGAGGGCGGAGGGGGCAGTGGCAGGAGGCTGAGCTCCAAGCTGCCTTGAGCCAGGCCCTTGCTGGGCTTTTCCCACGGGCTTTTCTCATTCTAGGCCCACAGAAGGAAGTAGCTGGTCTCAGGAGGTGTTAGTGGGATGGGGTGGGCGGGTCTCCACGCAGCCTTGCTAGGAGGTCACTGGCCAGTATTCAGCTGTATCTCTGGCTTCAGGTTCTGAAGCTAGAATAGCAGGAAGGTTTGTGTTTTATCGTGAATTTAGGGAAGATATGGCCCCGCCTCTCCCTCCCCACCCCCTGCCCACTTCCTGCCTTAAAGGCAATGGCATTCAAGCTTTTTGTTTTTAACCACAACCCACAAGTAAGAATTAATTTTACATCATGATTCAGCAGACACACACACACAACTGCAACAAAAGTTTCACGATACAATCCTCACTCTTACTTTGTAGGGCGCTCTTGATGTTTTCTACTTTATTCTCATCTATTTCTTTAAAAAGTGCTGGTCACAACCCACCAAACTGATTTCATGGGCCACTCAGTGAGGCCACAGGGAAGCATTGCTCCAAGGCAGTGGGGAGCTGGGGGCCCCTTTGGGAAGCTGTCATTGAGGCTATTCACCCCTCTTCCAGGAGTGTCTGTTCTCAGAGAAAACACCTCTTGCCGGCAGAAGGCAGTGGCCACGGGATTCCATTTTTAATGTAAATTCTCCTTCTCCCCTCCCCTTCCATCTCCCCCCACGAAGAGAAACTGGCCGCCCCAGAGAAGGCCCCCTATTCTCCATGGGCCGTCCCGTGGCTGATGACACCCTGCACGCGGCCTTTTGGCTCCTCCCGGCACACACACCTGCTCAGATGCAGACGTTCACTCGCTCCTGACACACTCTCCCCCCGCCACACACATATTCCAGGGGATGTATCTTGGGGTGTCTGCCAGACCCCACTTCCTTCTTTGGACTTGTCCTCACCCAGTCTCTGTGGAGGGAAGGCTACGACAGCCACATTTGCTTCTGTCCTATGGCCCGAGGCCAGAGCTGAGTAAAGGGGGGACGGACGGTGGTTGGCTGCTGGGCCCTGAGAATCAGATTCACTTCCCCAAAGTTCAGGAGGGGACAAGGAAGGGCAGTCGTTTGTGTGTCTGAGGCTGTAAGGACAGTTAGAACCAGAGCCTGGGCAGGGGCTGTAGCAAAGTAACCTATGTAAATTGCAGTCATGCGCAAGAGGAGACCCAAGGTCCCCTTCAAGGGGAGGGGGGCAGGGGTGCTGAGAAGTGGGGTGGCCAGAGAAAGGTGGCCAACAGGAAAGCGTCTGTATTAACTTGACAAGGTACCTGTTCCTAAGCCCAGAGAATCCACAAGGGCTCGCCATCTGAACCCGGCCAGCATCGTACACCCTCCCCGAGTCACACTGGGTCTGGGTCTCCAGCACCCCATATAGGGCCTGGCGCCGTTCAGGGCCCCCTCCCCAGAACCAGGGCCTGCTGGAGACGGGGTCCACCAGGAGGTGAGGACACTGGGCTCTGAACATTCACCTGAGCCAGGTTCCAGGGACCCCTGTGTCAGGGGCTCCTCCATCTTAACACCCGAAGCACCTGACTGCATAGTTTTTGTTTTGTATGTTTTATTTTGCAGGGTGATCGGGCAGGGGTGGTGCTGAAAAGCAAAACCAGAAAACACCCAAACCGCTCCTTAACATTCACAAAATCGCTAATTGGCCGAACCTTCGTTTTCGTCCATTTATTTAGAAAAAAATTAACATGGGCAAATGAGATACCTCAGTGTTACAACAGAGTATAGAAATGTCTAGCAATAGTCAAATAATTTGATCTTTAAATACAAAAGAACCACATGAACACCTAATATACAGGTTTCATCTGAATACATATTTATTAGATAAATATTAGAGGTTGTCACATCATCTAACTACATACAGCTTTGCAAGACTAGAAATCACAATTAGTTTTCTGACCAGTTTAAAGTATGAAATGATTGCATTGTACAGAGATGTACAGAGACGATGACAGTCGCAGTGGGAGTTACTTCAGGCTGCACGGTGGGTGTGTTCATGTGTGTGTACGTGTGAAATCACCTGCGATCATGATATCAAAAATTATACAAAGTATGAATTTGGTTACAATTTTCTTCTGAAATCCCCGTTTCTTTTCATTATTTCCATAGCACCCTAAAAATACACAGGTGGCAGGACTAGTACACTGAAGCTAAATAGTACATGTAGGTAGAATAAAAACAAAACGGAACAAAAAAAACTCCTTTCTACACAGAGTCAGAGTATATTACATGAGTGAGACAGATGCGGAGAGAGACCTCACAGACGCTAACAGACAGGATCTAGTTTTTTCCACGTGAAGATGGAGTTCCAAGCCTTTTGTTTTGTTTTGTTCCGGAAAATAAAAACAATACACATTCCGAGGGAAATGAATGCATCTGTTAACATGTCTCTATTTCTCATTTACATATGTACACACGTCCCTTGAGTGGCTGCTGCCCACGTCGCCCTGTCTGGATGGGTCAGGCCGAGGGAGCAGACGTGTAGCTCTCTGGGGGTTCAGGGCTTCCGTTACGGAGAAAGTATTAGAAGTTTCTTAAAAAATAAAAATGGCTACAGGAACATGATACATGGGTAAAGCTTCAAACCAAGAAGATGGGGGTGATTGCTTGTACTTGGGCCTTCCCACCTGCCCGCCAGCGCCCTGTCCATTCTGTGGAGTGGAGACAGAAACATGCCTGTGGGCTGGGTGGATGCTTGTCATGGAGAAGTGGCTTGCTGAGGCATTGTTTTTGCTGAGGTTACTTATGGCTCCAAGTAGTCATCCGAAAGGATCAGGGAAGCATCTCCCCAGAGTTCAGAACCGCCCCTGCTTGGGGAGGCTGTCATCACCTGAATGTGTCACCAACTGGGGCTCGCTACAGCCCCGGACGCCTTGATGCCTCCCCCCCCACCCCCCCGACCTGGCTCCAAAACCGCTCTGGAAGAGTACACGCCCAGAGCGCGGGCTGCAGGCACCACGGTTCTGGAAAGCTCTTTGCTGAACTTGCTGGTGGAGGCTCGCTTGGGAGGGGACCCAGGAAACCTGCCTCAGGTGCCGAGCCCATGGCTTCCTCAGAGATGGTTGAGGCAGGTGCCTGGAGCCTGGGCTGTGGGGAACAGATCGACCCTCTGTGCTAGAAAGCTGTGGATAGGTCAGTGAGCAGAGGGGGACACCCCGATAACAACCAGAACGGACCCCAGGCCTTTCTGAGAAAAAGTTGCACGGCAGGAAGTGGGAACTTCTAAGGAAGGCATCTGTAAATCTGTCTGGGGCAGAACATTCCCAGATGGCCTGACACAGCTGGGGCTACTGGCCACTGGGCAGAGACGGCCACATGTTACCTGGCATCGTCTTGTCCCCACCAGCCAACTGGGGATGGCTCCAAACGGCGGGTGGCCTGGTCTTCTAACTCACTGTACTCACCCATGCTCTTAGTCCCTTCTTCTGTACAAATGGCCCTGGTTGCTTTTTTGTTTTTGTTTGTTGTTTTTCTTAAAAAAGGGACTCGGTCTTTGTCGTTGAGTCAAGGTATTTTAAAAACACCAGCAAAGGCTATAACCAGGTCATGAAAATGTTGAATATTATCAAAGACAATACTAAAATATTCACAAAGATATTTACAAAAGCAATTCTTAAAATAATTGATTTGTATACGGAACACCACGCTGTTTGAAAAAACCTCTGACAACGGGACAAAGGAAAAGGGGCGAGGACGGGACGATGGCAGCTTTCCTACAGAAAACCTTGTGCCGGGCCGTCTGGTACAGCGACTGGAAGTCAACAGCTGGGGCCAACGTTCCGGTCACATCCAGAGGAGTGCTGGGGGTGTTCCCCCAACCCCCAACAGAGAGGGAGACGGAGACTGAGAACACAGACAGTGGACGGGGGAGCAGGTGAGGGCCTCGGGCAGCAGCAGGGGAGGGGCGCGATGAATTTACAGAGGGGACCCAAGTGACCCAACGGCCCAACATCACCGGCCATGCGGCTCGGGGAGCACAGGGGAGCACAAGGGAGCCTGGAACAAAACGGACTCACAAGAAGCTACCTGGGAGACTCCGAGAGCGAGCAGTTAGCTGGATGGAGCGAAGCGTGGAGGGAAAACCAGAGGCTGCTTTTGCAGGAGCAGGAGTGTGGGGTGAGCTTTCGAGGCCAGAGGGACATGGAGGGAAGGAGAGGCTGGCAGCCAAGCGCGGGGTCTGAGACAGCCACAGAAACACCACGCGACGCTCGAGGGCACATCCTGGCACAGGCGGCGGCAGACTGGGCTGGAGCCGGGGGCAGCCTCGAGCACAGGGACAGACCAGACCAGACCAGACAGAGGAGCCGGAGAGAGAGTGATGCCCGGGGTTCCTGCTGCTGAGCCCGTGCATCCCCTGCCTTTCCACCACTCACCTTGCCGTCTGGGTAGACATAGGGGCACTGGGACAGAGGGAAGTGGGTGTCCCGCGTAACAGTCTCGGAGAGGTGGGCGAGGGGGGAGCAGAGGAAGGAAACAGGATGCATGGAGAGAAATGGGTCGCCTGCTGTCCAAGTCCAGTGTTCCTTTTCCTCAGATGACTTCGCAGCTTTAAGATGCTGTCGTTTAAGAACAGGGGGTGGCTTGGAGCAAAGTTGTAAGTTGGCCATTTCTGTTGGACTCCAAATCTGGCTGGAGGCACTCCCCCCTTCCCCAGTTAAGGGCACAGTAATTTCAGCTGGGTTCTTTCTCTCTCTGGCCCCCCCAAGGCTGGGCCCTGGCCTGAGTCAGAAGTTGTGGAGCCATCCTGGCTCGGAGGAGGCCTTGACTCCCTTTTCCACCGGTCCCCAAGCAGGAATGGCTCACCCTCTCCCAAACACAGACTCTTGTCTTTTTTTCTCTGCTGAGAGTGCTTACAGGGTATCCTGGCTTAGAGGTCTGGGGTCAAAGCGATAACCTTGGCCCCTGAGAGTTCTCTTTCCCAGAGGTTTGTGCTTTTCTGTGGTGGGTGGTCGTGGTGGTGGGCAGGCCGTTCTCACTGCCACCAACCGCTGCTGCTGCTCCAAGGCTCGGGGCTGCTGGGATACGGGGGCCCCTCCCTCAGGTTCACAGTCACGTGGAGGCGGCTCTGGGCCAGGAAGCAGGGAGGCCGGGTTACAGTTTAGAAACTGGAAGAAACTGCGGGGCACTGGAGGGTCGTCTGGAAGCCGCCGTCAATGTGTGCCCCCTCCCCGGGCCAGCGCCCTGTCTCGAGGGTCATCTTTGGGGCCTGCTCTGGGCGTGGGCTCCAGACCTGCACCGCCTTCACAGTGCACCCTCCCGCCCCTAGGCTCTGAAGGCCGCAGCAGGGGCGGTCCGAGGGCACGGGCTCCCGGCGGGAAAGTGTGGGGGGCAGATGGGGAAGGAGGCCGCGTGGGGAGGGGTGGGCTTCAGTTGTTCTCAAAGAGAGACAGGAGGTCGTCATTACTATTGCTCGGCAGGTCGGGGGGATCCAGGTACGAGAGGAGCTCGTCAGGGTTTGTGAGTTCTGGAAGGAGCTGCAAAAGAAGTACAGAAGCTCAGATGAGGTGTCGGCCGAAGGCCGGGCCGGCCCAGGGCGAGGAAGCAGGGCACCCTCGGGCCCGTTCGCTTGCCCTCTACCTGCCTCCTGGGGTCCTGGTCCAAACAGGGGAAACTAACAGTGCCGGTGGTCCCCAGATGCATCCAGGCCACCGTGCTAGTCTGGGGCACACCCGTGCTTATTTCAAGTCTGGGAGAGTGGGGCCCTCAGCCCACCAGCCGGGAAGCCTCCTCACGAACACAGTGTTCCTTAGACCCTGCCACAAGGGGCTGGGGGTCACTCATGCCTCCCAGCAGAAGCCATGTGGCTTTGCATGTAAGGCTGGCTGATCTCTGCGGCTCCCACCGCCCCACACCTCCCCCAAGAGCTCCCGGCTCCTTGCTGAGCCCGCGGCTAGCTGGCAGCACTGCTCTTCCCTGTAGACTCCGGGAAGAGGCTACAGACCATCTCTACCCTCTACTGTGAGGTCCTTGGACTCTTTCGGTCACACAGGGGACCCTCATCAATCTAAAAGCACCTGCCCTGGCCTGGTCTGGGGAGGAGAGTCGGGCAAGAATCCAAGATGGCCCCAAAGCTGAGTGAATCCCATTCACCAGAGACTCTTGCTGGGGCCAAGGGTGACTCTTGCTGGGGCTGGGACGTGAAGGACAGGAGCGACCAAGGAGAGGGCAGGCCTCCTCTCCGGGAATCTAGAGCCTGGGGGCGAGGGGTGGGAGGGGCAAGGGCGGTGTCCCTCGCTGGCAGCCCTGAACAGCTGCCCAGCACCCATCATTCAGTGTCCCCCTTGCCCACCTTCCAGACCATTCAGTTCTCAAGGGGGGTGATCCCTGAATCTCAGCTGCCCGCTTCTGCCTCAGTCACACGACCCCCCCCACCCCCGACCCCCAGTGTGACCCGAGGCCGATCCTTCTGTCACCCCACGTGGGGGCCTCTCAGAGTGAGCGATGGAGTGAGCAAAAGCACAGGGCATGGACAACACACAGACTAGAAACTGGAGACACACACCAGCGAGACAGACAGAGGGACCTGTCCCTCCAGCCCCTCCCCTGCCTTGGGCCAGAGAGTGGCAGATGCAGAGATGGCAAGCCGATGTCGGGGAACGGGAGGTGGGAAGAAGGGGGGATGGACCCTCCTGTGCTGCCTCCAGGACCGGCCCAGAGGGACTCTGTGAGGGCCTGGGGGAGGTAGGGCAGGGCCGGGCGGCAGGACTGTGGCCAAGGGGACAGGGGGCGGGGCCAGCAGGGTGGGGCAAGGGGTGTGGCACCCTCGCTGAGGCTTGCCCACTGTGGGGTTCCCCGGTCCTGGAGCCACAGGGGAGGCAGGATGGCGGGGCCCACCCTCCGCCCGCCCACCCCCTCCTCACAGCTGTACCTCCTCCACCCCGGGCCTCGGGCCCTCAACACCCGCCCCTGCTCTCGGGCAGTCCCGGCCCCAGGCCAAGACACGTGGTGACCCCAACTTACATCCAGCGAAGGCTCCGGCATGTCAGACGCTCCCTGCGCTCCGGCCTGACCCTCTAAGGCTGAGGAGGGGTTAAAGGTCAGGTCACTGTGTGGATGGTTGCCGGGAGCGGCCTGTGGCGGTGGCCGGGGAGGCTGGGAAGGAGGAGGAGCCCCACTGTGATGTAATGGAGGCCCTGACTGGCTGCTGGGGTGTGGGACGTGCAAACCTTGTTGCATGGAGGGATGGGGCTGGTCAGAACTGCCAGCGTGTGGCATCTGTGGAGGAGGAGAGAGCAGGAAAAAGAGAGGTGAGGTGACGAGGTACAGCGACGAGATGCCTGGAGAAATGAAAAGCAAACAAAACCAGGAAAATAACAAAACCCCCAAAACAAAGCCACCCCTCTACAAAGCCGAATTCTTTTTTTTTTTTTTTTTCTGCAGAGAAACAAACAAACAAAAAAATCCTCCCCCCAAAACCGCCAGTCAGGGAGGCTGAAGCCACGTGGGGCAGGGAGGGAGGCGGCCAGGGGCTCTGAGACTAGCAGAGACACTGAGGTCGGGGCCCAGGCCCCTGGGAGCCCCTCTGTCTCCCTAGCCCGGACACCAGCACAATGAACAACAGCAAGGGCAGGATGGAGAAGCGAAATGGGCATGTTTCCGGGGAGCAGGGAGGCGGGCGGGAGTGCTGCTGGCGGTGTGGTGCAGGCCCGAGCCGGGGCGGCGGGGAGCAGACACGGACGACAGCATGGGGCAGGCGTGCAGCTCATGGGGGTCTGCGCCTCCACGTGGGTCCTGGTCTGGGGGCGACACGAGGCACGCTGGCTCCGGAGGCAGCCGGGGCCTCGGTGTAAGCTCTCCCTGCTGTCCTGGGGTAGGACAGAGCTGCACCCAAGGTATGACCTGGGGCTTCTGAGTCCTGCCAGACCTTCCTGCTGGCCACCCACCTAGGCAGCAACAGGCGTGCTTCTCTCATAGATAACCTAGGTGCCCCCCTCCCCCCGCCCCCGCGTGTGTACTGAACCATCGGGGCTATGGGTGGGCAGGGGACACGAGTGGGTGAGATTTAAACTTCCCCTGTTGGTCTGTTTGCTGCCTCAAGCAGCCCTGCCTTCAGAGTTCAGATCTCGGAGTGAAAGGCCAAGTCTAAGTCTGGGCCCCCACCCCCGGCATCCCCAACGGCCCCCGAGCCCCCATCGCACTTTGCGAGTGAAGGGAGCTCACTGACTGGCCAGGCCTCTCACTTGGAAATGGGCAGCCAGGTGACCAAATGTCTCCTTGGTCAGTACCCTCCTCCCAGCCCTGTCTTCTGGGCCACACAGAAACACTGACACTTCTTTCGTGGGTTTGCAAACGGCAGCGACACCATCCCTGATCTTCTCCAGACACCAGTTCCTCTTCCTGTTTCTCCTAAAAGCTGCTCCCCAAGCCTTGCTGTGGGCTGGCCCCCGCCCACGGTCCAGGTGGCCCTCCGCAGCACAGAGCCCCTCCAGCCCGGGCCTTGAGAAGGAGGGATGACCACGTGACATGAAGGTTGCTGACCCTGGGGGAACTACGTGTGGGATGCACACAAAGTAAGAAGAACCAGGAGGGGCGGGAGGGACAGCGCTCACAGCTGTCGGCGAGGCCAGCCTGTGACGCTCCATAGTGACCATTCTGGAAGTGGGGGGCAGGGAGGGGCTCCACACTCCTGGAGCAGCCCGGCCCCAGACAGACAGTCCCCAGATCTGCTGACACAACTAACGCCCTCGGCCCTGACGTCTTGCTGGATTATCTCAGAACCTGGAGGGGCAAGCGCTCTCTGGGACCTGCTGACACACCTGTCAACCTCCCACCTGGCACGGGAGAGCCTTGGGTGAGCCAGCACCTGGTTGGAGCCCTCCCACCAGTCCGTGCGCCTGGGAATCCTTCCTGGCCTCGTGCTCAGCCGGGTCAGGCTGCTCTGGTTGGGCAGGTGGGTTGTTGACCTGTGACTGCAACACACCACCTTGCACAGCTGTACCTCTGGGTCCAGTTCCCATCTAACAAAAGCCCAGAAACGGACAAGGACCGTGCATATCTGAAAAGCTTCCTGGGGGTGCTGTGAAGTCAACTCAAGGGCTTAAGTCCCTCTGCGAGGACCCTGGTGGCAGGGCTGACAAGGCAGGAAAATGTCTTGTTGGATGCAGAAAGCACACAGCACCCCCGCTGCCATCTTCCAGTGCTGGGAACTGTGAGGACTCAGAAGGTGCCAGGTCAGTGTGGAGCAGGGGTGTGAGCTGGGTGATTCCTGGACATGGAAGGCTGAGGGCCTGGGGAGCAGGGCTGGGGAAGGGGGCCAGGAAAGACGCCCCCAGAAATTGGAAGCCGCAGGATGCAGAAAGTAACTTGCGAAAACATGGCTGAAGGCTGGTGAAAGCAGCTATTTCCAACTTGGCATTCTGGGTTCCTGCGGGAAAGCTGCTGCAGCGCCCCTCATTTAGAACCCTTCTGGTTAATAGTCACTCCTGCTGAGAATTGGTGGCTCTGGTGCACAGGATAGTCCCTGGCCCAGTGCTGGATGTTCCCCAACTCCATGTCAGCTGTGGGGAACACAGTACAGTCCAGAGGCCCCTTCCTTCCAGGCCACATGATGGAGACCGGGAGAGCTTGGAGAGGCACCTTCGGGTGTAGGCCCAACTCCACTGCCAGGCATTGGCGAGACTCCTGGACCCTTCTCTCTGGCTGCTGTGGCCCAGGACCCACTGCCAGGCCCTCAGTGACTGCCCCTCCTGCTAAGATGAGAGACCAGGGACAGAAAGAATGACTGAGGCCTCAGTCTTCAGCCCTCGGGCCTCGGTTTCCTCAAAACCCCAACTGTTCTTCCTCCATCCAGGCACTGCCAGAACTTTTGCTCCATTAGCTCGAGGCCTGTGTCTGTCTTGCTTACACCTGGTACAAGGCACAGCCGGGAGACCAGGCTCAGAAAACGTCTGCTAGATCAAATGCAATCATCCATTGCTGCCTAGATAAGGACTCGGGAGGCGGCCAGGCCTCCCACCACCGCTGTTGGCGCCACAGGAAAGGAAGGCCTCTGGACAGCACGGGACACCTCACCTGAAGGGGCTTTCTCAGCAATACAGTGTGCGTTAATATGTGAAACAGGACGAGAAGTGAATACTCGTGGGATAAGTAGGTATCCTAATGTTTCTTTTTAGAGGAGGAGGTGATACCCTGAAGATTCAGAGCCCTGGGGAATAAGTGCCTGGGTCTGGGACTAAATTCTAGATGGCTGGATGAAGCTACAGTAAGTCAGCATAACAGTGTGTGTGTAAGACGGGCAGAAAGGGGATGGGGCTGTGTGTGTGTGTGTGTGTGTGTGTGTGTATAGGATGTGTGTCGGGTGTATGGGGGGGTGTGGGCCTATATGTAGGGGGTGTGCAGGCATCTGCATGTGTGCATATGCTTGCAATGTGTGTGCAGGTAAGAGCTTGAAGCTTCCCCCATCTGAGAATCTGATGTCCTGGGTGAAACGGCCAAATCCAAGGACACTGATGGGCCATGACCCAGCCTCAGTCAGGCCTCCCACGCCCTCCTGGGTCCTGAGACTCAACTCTCAGTCCTCCCCTTTGCCTGGCAGGGAACTAGGCAAACATGAGAAAGGTCCAGGGGAGCCCTCTGTCCCCCTCAGCCCCATACTGGGGCTGGGGGCACGGGGGAGGTGGAGGGTCAGCGGCGAGGAAGAGGTACTCACAGTCTCCTGCATGGGGTGACTGAGGGGCTTCTCAAGGGCAGCCATGTTGTTGGGCATGTCCGGGGGGTGGGAGAGCTGGGGGGGCCCGTGCATGAAGTCGTTCATGGACGTCCCGCCGGGGTTCCCGTGGGGGAAGTCAAAGTTGCCATGGCCCTGGTAGCTGTTGCCTGGGGAGGGAACAAGATGGGGAGGGATGTGACCCAGAGGGAAGACGGCCACCCCAGGGAACTCAGAGTGTAAAGGAAGAACCAAGGCCCACCCTCCTGCGAGGCTAGAGTCGGCTCCTGCAGCCGTAGACCTCAGGGCCGCACAGCGGGGCAGCGATGCAGCCTTCTCCCGCGGGCCTTAGCACCCCAGGCCGTGTGCTGGTGTACAGCCACGAGCAGGGCTAGAGTGGGAGGAGAGGGTGGTCGGGCTCCTGCGGCAGGAAACATGGAATGAGGCCCGAGTCTGAACTTTCCACAGGATCTGCTGAGCGAGCCCCCCAGACCTGCTCACCCACAGCCCCCATGAGGCTGCCCTTCGTCACTGGGACCACCCAGGCCCAGAGGGGGAGGTCGGAGTCTGCCAAGTCCACAAAGAAAGCTGGGCCAGATTCAAGATGACACCCTCAGAGCCAGCTGTCTGGCCTCCCAAGCCGCTGCTTCCTCCACCACGTGGCCGCGGTGAGAGCTCAGAGGAGCAGCACGCTGGAAAGCTGGGGCGCTCAGCATGCTGTGGGACTCTGGCTAGGTAGGCTAACCTCTCTGGGCCTTTAATCATCCAGGAGTCCCAGGAACCTAAGAGCAGGGGTTCTGCGGGGAGCTGCCATGCCCGGTGTTTGGGGGGTCGGGGGGGGTACTTTCTGGGAACTGAGGGCAGTGCGGTGCAGCTTGCTCTGGGCAGCAGGAAGTGAGGGGGCAGTGACAGTGACCTTGGTGGCCGAAGGCTGGTGCTCTAGGCCCCTGGACCCCGTCTCTGGAAGGGTGGGAGAGTTGCAGGGATAGGGACAATACGTAGATGTCAGAGGGAAACACGGGAGGGCCAGGAGCTCCAGGAGGAGTGTGGTCTTAGTGCCCCCAGCAAAGCAGGCTCTGAAGCCCCTAAGCTTGGCAGCTGCCGACCAGGGAGATCCAGGAGTCGGGAGGGAGGCTGGGCAGCGGGGGGTGCGAGAGGCGGGAGGCTGGCTCGTGGGGCAGTTCCTCACTCATGACTTCCCAGCTGGGTGCCAACCCACAGGGCTGGCTGGACGGAGAGGGGGGGATGGCATTGCACGGGCCGCTGTACCCCCAACTTCAGCTACGTGGGATTGTTTTTTGAGGGCGCACGTTACCGCTGCCTCTTCACACCACACCCTCCCTGCACCTGCCACCATCACCCCAGAAATCCTGGGCCCCTGCTGGGGCTTCTCCCTCCCTCCTTGTCGGCCATCACCCACCTTGGCTGCTGTAGTCGTTGGAGTTGGTGCCCCCGGGAGGGGGTGGGAGTGGATAGGGGGACGGGCCGGGGCCCAGGGCTGCGATCATCTCCATGACATTGGGCATGATCATCTGGCTGGGACTCATGGTCTTGAACCGCTTGGACGGGATGCCGTCAGGGTCATCCTTAATGTGGAGGTCCGACTTGATGGGCACTGGCCGCCAGCTGCATGTGGGGTCAATGGTGACCTCTTCAAACTCGGAGCTGGGGGGAGCAAGGGGGCAGAGCTGAGGCTCTGGGGTACCGGGCTTTGGACACGAGGGCCTCCAGCTCGGACAGACACTGTGATGTCCTCATCCAGGCTCCCTCTGCCCCCATTCCCACCACACTCTGCATAGGACAGAGGTGTGACGGATTTTTATAACTTTTGAAAGATGGGGAGACTGAGACTAGGAAAAGCAAGTGGCTGGGCATGGGGCAGCGGGCCCCAAAGCCTCCACCTGAGATGCGGCCATGTCAACTTCCTGCTCTAGCTGAGCTTGGTCCTTTCTGGAAAGTTCATTTGCCCCCAGGTACAGAACCCCTTAAATTCGCAGAGAGGTGAGGGATGTGGGA
This sequence comes from Balaenoptera ricei, assembly GCF_028023285.1. Taxonomy (NCBI): domain Eukaryota; kingdom Metazoa; phylum Chordata; class Mammalia; order Artiodactyla; family Balaenopteridae; genus Balaenoptera; species Balaenoptera ricei. The sequence continues at coordinate 56,085,387 of NC_082654.1, forward strand.
AAATGGTCTGCCGGCCAGTGGGGGATAGGGTATCAGGGGTGATCACATACTCACCTCATGCAACCCAGGTCAGCATCCCGCCCACCCCCCCTCCTCCCCCACCCCCTGCCCTAGTGTGGGGAGGCCCACTTACTGTTGGATGGCATTCAGGATGCCCCACATGTACTGATCTACCTCCAGGCCCTCGAGCAGAGCGGTTTTACTGGAAAAGGAGAAAGGGGGCTTGGCCTTTGCTCCTGGACCCTAGCGGAGGCCACAGCCCACTCCTCCCCACTGTGTCCAAGAGACCCGGGCCCTGCCACTGGTTACTACTTGGGGGCACCGACAGGAGAGGGCAGACTTGTGATCGCTTGATACAAAGGGACTGTGCACAGCCCCCGTGATCTGAGCCCCTCTGCTGCGCTTGGGTTCTCTCATCCATGTTTAGGGCAGGTGGAGGTGGCTGGACCCCACAGAGCAGGGCCACAGCTCCTCCTGGAGCCGGGTGACGTAGCTTATGCTGAGGTGGGCATCACTCACTTGCACACAGGACACCTCCAGGTCCCTCTCTCGCAATTCAGCTGCAGGTACGACTCCAAGTCAAAACACTGCGGAGGCCGGGAGACACAGACAGATGAGACCAGGGCTCTCAGAAACCTCTTAAATGCAAGTGCCACTGCCTCCGGGACCCTCATGAAGACGTCCCACCAGGGAGGGAGACAGGGTATGGAGAGACCCAGGTTTGAGAGGGGTGATGACCTTGCCGATTTTCTGCTGTGCTTAAAGCTTTCGGGCCACGTGGAATCCCTGCACACCTGTGCCCAGCCCTCCTCATACCATCCCGGTGCCCCAGATGACCCATGGCCTCTGAGAAGCCTTCCTGGTTCCTCTGCAGCCGCCTCTCACCGATCCTGCCCCATGACAGCACCTCTCCCTGGCCCAGCCCAGGCATGGAGGACACACCCCATCCAGTTCATCAGTGTGCGCCAGACAAATAAAGCGACCAGACCTCTGCTGCCCCCGTTTTCCCGAGGATGGGGGTTAGGGGGGCTGGAAGGCTCCTGACCCACTATGAAGCCCTTGGGGCCAGTTGTGAGAGGGTGGGGCTGAGGGTACGGCTGGCCTGCCCCCATGGTAGCCCCCACCCAGTGAATCCCACCCACCTGGGCTGCCCGCATTTAGCCACCCAAACTGTGACAGTCACTCATCCCACAGCCACTTCCTGAGTACCTGCTCAGGGCAGGGCCTCGGGACACAGCAGTGACCCAGGCAGAGGCGTCCCTGCTTTCAGGTTCCCTATCAGCCGTAGTGGCCGTATGTGCAGGATTTCCAGCTGGCATCTGACATCTGCCAGGGCTGGGACTGGTTCCCCCCGGGAACCTAGCTCTGAGCACACAGAGAAGATGCTCAGAGAATAAATGATGGCAGGAGTGAGTGAGTGAAATCAGCTCCTGATGGCCATGGCATCCTTCCGGGTTTAGAGACAGGCCCTGCTGCCCACGCCCCCCGCCTACTCCTCGCCATCCCAGCCAGACTCCAGGACGCTCTCCCTGGGACTGCTCACCTGGACGTGCTTGCAATCGTGGCCTCGAGCAGGCAGCTGGATGCGCCGGAATGTGATGGGGCACTTCAGAGACACCTTGATGGCTGTCTGCTCCACGCCATCTTCCCCATTGAGGGTCGTGTTGCCCGATGAGGCAGCCACGCTGCTGAAATTCCGCTTGACTGTGGGGCGGAGGCACGGGTGGATAAGGAGGGCAGGGCTGTCCTGCACTCCCCCCACTCCTTCAAGTGGCTGATACACACTCTGATTCTCCACGCCCCCCAACACAGGGAGGTCTCATGAACAGGTGCAGGGCACCCCCGCCTGGGCAAAAGGGAGCTCAGCATGCCGGAGGCCCTGGGCCTCCCAGCACTCTGCAATCACACTCTACATGAGACATGTGTGAAGTGCCCCTGGAGGTGGCTACATCAGTCCCCCAGTCTCTGCAGTTCATGCCCTGTCTTCACTAGGAAGGCAGGACTTTCTGCAAAACCTGCAGAAACCCAGTCTGGCACTTCACTGACTTTCTGGGTCAGTGGGAGAGCCCCACAGGCACTTTTGCACTTAATTCTCCAAATGTGGAAATGGCCTGGCCGGATTCTAGGGCTCAGGACGTGAAGAAGCACATTTGAAGGGGGGAGCAGTGATGTACTTCCCTGCATGGTGCACCCCCCCCTCCCCCACCCTGGCCCCCAAGTGTCTGCACCTGGGAGTCAGAGCCAAGTCCCCCCCTCTCGAGTTAGGCCTGGGTTGTTGAGGTGGAATCCACCCCTGTGCTTCTCTCCTGATGAAGAACCCCTTCTTCCAGTTCCTACCATCCTTCCAGGCGATCACCTCCTCCAGGAAGCCTGCCTGGTCTACCTGCACCACGGCGTCTTGTTTTAATCTGCCCCACGTGCTGCACTCACGGTACTGTGTGCTCATTTGATCATCCCCACAGCCCCAGAGGAGGGGCATTGGATGGGGAGGGGCTAGTGCCAGGGAACACTCAGGGCCCGGTGGTGCCAGGCCCAGGGGACAATGAACGTGGTGGGACTGGGGTCTGGTTCCAGCCCCCGAGCCCCCACTCACTTTTCGTGATACAGTGCTCTGCGGGCAGGAGCCGCTTCTTGAGGAGGCCTTGCAGCACGGAGCGCACGGAAGGCCGGTGGACCAGCTGCAGCACGAAGAGGTGGGACTGCCGAGAAAGAGCAGAGGCTCGGTCCCTGCCGCGTGGCCCCCACACCTGCCACCTGGGCCTCCACAGGCCTAGGCCGCCCCCTTCACCCCAGAGGCTAAGCGCAGGAAAGGGCCCCACGTCCGTGGTGATGCCCCATTAGTAGAAGGTCCCCTGGGACCTGGAAGAGAGCCCTTGAGGCCCAGGATGTGTCCTGGGACCTGCGAGCTGGGGACCCAGACCGGGGTCACTACCCGGGGACAGCTGCTGCTGTCTATGCCAACAAGGCTGACTCTGATGCTGATATACCCCTGGGATGTGGTTATGGGACACAAGGCATCAAGATCCAGGCCAAACTCACCTCCTAGCCTTGGCCCTCCTGCCCCTCGCCCCGCTGTTCCCCATCATGCCTCCTCCACCCTTCCTGCCAGAGGATGTTGTCCTGTCTTCACTCCTCCAGGAAGCCTTCCAGGACTGCACCCCCCCCCCACAAGCCCCCGCAGGCTCCTCACTCTGACAGCATCCCCAGTCCTGTGACTCCTATCCCCGGTTGGTCGTGGCGCCCCGACCCTCATAAGGGCAGGATCAGAACTCTTCCTTCTCCTCCAGGGAGGCCAGCAGGGCAGGGCAGGTACTCTGCAAATCCCCGGGCAAGCCCTGAGTGCCAGGCCCTGATCTTGGGGGACAGGAGTGTGGCTCAGACGTGGTCCCAGATCAGTGAGTCACAGGTCAGGGGACACACATACACAGTTCTGAGACAGCATGGTTGGGTGACAAAGGGAAGGAGTTAACTCCAGACTTGGTGGAGTTGGTTCTCAGGGGAAGAAATGATTAGAATATAAAAATTTCTTGCAAATGAGGCACGAAAGGAGCCTAGCTTTGAGGGACACACAGAACTTCCTCAGTGGAAGAAGGTGGTGGGCACGGGGGATGGTGTCCAGGAGGAGGATCTACAGGAGCAAAGGGAGGTGAGTGTGTAGACCAGATGGAGGCTGCGGTAGGAGAAAAGGCCAGGCCTCGGACCAGAGCACGGCGGCCTGAATTTCACCCCACGGCTCTGGAGGGGACTGTGGCACATTTCTGGGGTACTCCTGAAAGATCACTCCTGGGGAGGGGGTGATGGAGACCCATGACGTAGCTGAGGCCCAGAGGAGGCTGAGGATCTCGGGCCCACCCGCACACTCACGCAGCAGCAGGCGGTGACGGTGATCTGGATGGTGTTGCGGCCCGGCTGGCACACGTGCTTGAGGTGCAGGGGCTTGTGGGATGTCTTGTTGTCGCCGCGCTCGATGGTGAGGGGCGTGGCGTTCACGCTGACCTGCACCGAGGCTGGCCAGTTGGTGTTCATCTGCCGGTCCTCGTGGTGGTAGCACTTGAACTGCAGCTCCAGGTCAGACCTGGGGGCGGGGCGAGGCTCAGGGCGGCTCTGCGAAGGGGCTGCCCGTGGCCTCCATGACCCCTCCCTCACCAGAGCCCCCCACCGAGTCACTCAGTACCCCGTCCTCAGCCACGAAGGCTCCCCGAGCCGCCTCGAGCTCTCCTCTCTCACCCTGGACGTTCCCCTGCCCAGGCCTCCCATCAAAACCCATCCCAACAACCCAAATTCCCCCATGACGCCCATATACTGTTCAACCACAGCCCCACACAGCTCTGGCCACAATCTGCCTCAGTCCCCTGCATGGAAGTGCACCTCCTGTTCCCCCAGGACAGAGACAGACGGACAGACGCTAACTCAACGAGGCCAGCTGAAGGCTGATTATGCCCTGAGCTCCTGTGGGAGAAGCACCCCAGGCCAGGGGCTGCCTGGTTCCGTTCCCGCCCCCCTACCCCTGCGGTGGGCCCCAAGGACACGGCACCGAAGGAGACCACAGATGCATGAAAACTGAGCAGGGCCAGTGGCCGAGCCACAGAAGGTCTCGCAGGCGACGGTACTCACGGCTAAGGAGCAGTGGGTGAGCAGGGCCCCTGCATGGGGGGGTCTCTCTACCCTTTTGCCTGAGTGCACTCCCGTGCCCTCCTGCCCACCCCAGCTGCCTCTGGCCTGCTCTGTAGCCGGCTCAGCCTGCTCAAGGCAACGGGCCAGCTGTGCGCGCACAGTTGTGTGTGTGCACATGCCCAGCTCAGACACATCTCGTGCCCTCAGGGTGCTCACTGGGCAGCTGAGGCCTTTGGTCACTGACACAGCGAGGCAGTGTGAGTCCTGCCCGAGGAGGAGGAACCGAGGGTGGAGACACCAATGCGTTCTGGTGTCTGAGAGACCCGGGCCCGAGTCCCAGCTCTGCCCCGTGCTAGCTCCGAGGACTCATTCAAGCTAATCACTTCTCTGGCCTCAGTTTCCTCACTGTCAACGGGGCAAGCAATGCCTACTCATAAGATCAAAAGAGATCAGGTGGGGGCTTCCCTGGTGGCGCAGTGGTTGAGAATCTGCCTGCCAATGCAGGGGACACGGGTTTGAGCCCTGGTCTGGGAAGATCCCACGTGCCGCGGAGCAGCTGGGCCCGTGAGCCACAGCTACTGAGCCTGCGCGTCTGGAGCCTGTGCTCCGCAACAAGAGAGGCCGCGACAGTGAGAGGCCCGCGCACCGCGATGAAGAGTGGCCCCCGCTCGCCGCAACTAGAGAAAGCCCTCGCACAGAAACGAAGACCCAACACAGCCAAAAATAAATAAATAAATAAATTAAAAAAAAAAAAAAAGAGATCAGGTGTAGGAGGCTCAGAACACAGAACCTGGCCCAGCAGGGGGCCTCCAGACCCCTCACTCCAGCGCCCACTGTTTGAGCAGCAGCCCCGCCCGGTGGCCAGCTGCAGGAAGGACCCAGCCCTGTTCCCGCTCCTCTCTATATTCCTGGCTCTGACCACATGAGCCACGTTCAGGGCCAACTCGGGGGCCCTGCTGGAACATCCTCCTTCTCAGCCTGCGCTAGCCACCTTTTCCTCTGGGAATTTGTTCTTGACCACTGTCTCATCAGGACTGGGGTGAGTGACAGCAGCTCCCTGCCCTCAGGCCACTAAGCCAAGGCAGATTTGTCTGTCTCCCGGCACCTGCAGGTTCGCTTTGACACCCCCAGGGCCTTGCACACAGCAGGGCCCAGTCAGCAATGCTCAACAGGTGACGGTGTCAAGCAGATGCTGTTACCACGTGTCTCAGGCGACGCCAGGGCCCAGGAATGTCAGCACCGGGGCCACCTCCATCCACCCGGCTCGGGCTGTGCTGTGCCCTGACGCTCACCTCCACATCAGCGTCTGGTGGACCGTGGGCCTCAGGTGAAAGACATGGTTGCTGACGGCCAGGTTGTGCTCCAGGCGGAAGGGCTCCAGCACCACACCATCCCGCACGGGGAACGTGAGCCGCAGCTCGTCATTGTGGTTGGCTGCGCGGGGGAGGAGCAGGTGAGCAGCACGGCCCTTGTCCCGGCGGCACACGACACGCACCCTTGGCTGCATGCTCTGGGTGCGTGTGCGAACAGGGCCACGGCAGCTGGGCTGTGTGCTCAAGGGCACACCAGGCAGCCCCTGGCTTCTTCCGGTCCCTCCGACCGCATCCTGACCATCCCTGCCTCCCATTCCCACTCACCCCCCGCTCTGCATCCCCTCCTGTCTCCACCTGCTCCCTGCTCTGGAAGCCCCGGCTGGCTTCTCCTCCCAGCCCTTTGCCACAGCTGAGAGTTGCTTTCCCTCCCAGCCTCCAGCCGCTCAGGCAGGTCGTAAGGAGGCCTGCTCTCACACCCTCTGCTCTTTCCCGCGCCCAGCCCCCAGAGGCAGGCAGGCAGACTTCCAAGCCCCCAACTCCTGGCACACTGTGAGCGGGGTTGCGGTGGGGGGGGAGGTGGGGGCAGGTGGAGCTGGCTTGATGAGGGAGGGAGGGGGGAAGGAGGGAGTAGGGCGCTCACCTGGGGGTGGCGGCAGAGCGCTCATATTTGGCTTGATGTCAGGTGGGAAGGGTGGTTTAACGTCTTGACTGGGGGACAGGTATGGGGGGATGCTGCTCCCGGGGGTCATGGGGGGCGTGGGGTTCCCTGGAACAGGTGAGTGGGGGTAATTTGCCACAGGAACCGGCCTGGGAGGCTGGAGGGAAAGAGAAACCACATATAGGTTATGGGCTCACAGGCATAAGGAGGGACCATGGCTGTGGACACATGCCCCACCCACCCTAGGGTCCTAGGGCTATGGCCCTTGCTCCCCTGAGGGAGGAGAGCCCCCCAGGAAAACCCCTTCCTCCACTCTGGCCACACTCAGGCCTCTGCCTCTATGGGAAGACAGGTGGGCCTGGAAAGGTTCTCCCCACCCTTCACTTGGGTCACGGCACCAGGGGGATTGTAAGGTCCCCAGCCCATTTGACCAATGAGGACACAGGCTCAGGGTGACGGGGAATTCGCCTAATATAATCTTGGGAGAAGAGGAATGCTAGGAACAATCCCAGGTCTCCCGCTGCCCACATCATGACTCCAGGCCATGTCCTTCATCGCCACCCCACCCCACTGGGGTCCCCAGATGGAGTCAGACATGAAGCATCTCCAGGAGCCCCTTCCCTTCCTCTCTTAGTCCCCACCTTGTTTTCTTCCCAGGACTGGCCAGGTCCACACTCATCCCTGGCCCACCCATCTGAGATGCAGATTCTCCAAGCATCTCTGGGCCCTGGAGCGGACGACCCTACTAATGTCCAGAAGGGCTGGGGCAGGAACAGTGAGGCCCCCTCTAACATAGTGCACGTGGGTTATAATTTCTGAGATGGAAACTGAAACATACCCTGTTGACGTTCCCTTGGCTGTAGCTGCTGTAGCTGCTTCCAGAGAAGGTGTTATTTTGTCCATTAAACTGCTCTGGCTGGTAAAGCAAGATAAACAATGCCGTGAACGGAAGGCAGAAAGGCTACCCTGCTCTCCCTCCTGAAATGAAAACCTTCCAGGAGGACAGGGGATGCTGAAGAGGCCCGCCCAGTGCTGGGGTGGGGAGTGCGGTGGGGCCAGAGCACACCACTGCCACGGTCAGTGTTCTGCCTCTCTCTGCCCATAGCTACTCATTGAGCAAGTTTATAAAAATAGCAACACCTAGTGTGCTGCAGTCGGGCTAAAAATAGTAAGCCCATGTAAGCCAAGGGGTGGGTAGTCATGTAAGTTGGCATGATTCATTGGCAAATAAGTGTAAAATATTTCCAGAGTCTTCCTCACTCCTGAGAATGTACTTTATAATAATCCCAAAGAAGGAAAGAGCTACGTGCCTGAAAACATTCATTATAGTACTATTTCAAAAGTGAAAACTCAGAAAAAACCCAAATGTCCAACAGAAAGAATAAAATGTGGTGTGGTTCCCAGGAGAATGTCAGGCAGCCATTAAAAGTGACAACCACGGGGAGTGTAGCAGTAAGGGACACGCTGTGTTCAAGTGAAAGAAACAGATTCAAAATTACAACCGTAACAACAACTATACAACACGGTTGATGTCCACATGCGTGGGGACAAAGTCTATAATCAAACGTAAATATATCGGGGTGGGTGCTTTTACTTAAAAAAAAATATTTCCTTCATTGTTATTATCTCGTACGTGCTATAAATAGTAAAAGGAGAAGGAAAACCATCATCTGAGCCCCACGAGAACAGGAACCAAGAAAAGCCAGTCTGTCACTCTGGCCACTGCACGCACAGCTCTGAGCACATGAGATCACATCCAGAAATCTCCGCCTGCCCCCTGGTGACAGCCAGGGTCAGGATGACACAGGCAGGGGTGGGGAGGTGAGGCGGTAAGGAGGGAAGGGGCCCGTGGGGTGGCGGGACTCACCTTGTAATACTGCCCCATGTTGACCGTGGGGGGCGGGTACTGCCCGGTGCTCGGCTGGCTGGGCATCCGCTGCCCGGGGTAGCTGGGAGAGGTGAGCGGCCGTGGGGGATTGGGCGTGGGGTACTGGCCTGGCTGGGTGGGGAACTGGCTGTTTGGTCCGTATTGCTGGTTTCCGTAGTTGGGCTATGGTGGCAGAGAAAGGAGCGGGGAAAGGTCATCAGTGTCTCGAAGCCAAGCTGCCCACCAGATGCCAGGACGCCCCACCTCCTCTCCTCTGTCCCTGCTGTTTTCCACCCACCCAGAAAATGCCCGCCACGCCTGAAAAGGAGAGCAGCTGAACCAGATGATGCCAGGGGCCCTTCTTGCCCTGACACCCAGGGACATTACATCAGCCTGTCTGGCTCGAGGGCCACCTCCCCATGAAGCTGTCTTTCTCAAAACTCCATGCCCCTTGAGCTTGGGGGTACTTCCAGAGCCCCCTGCTCTTGCCATCATGAGGGTGCTTGATTCTGAAGCCCCCTTTGGGTCTCCCCTAGTGCTTGGTATGTGACAGACAACAGGATGCACTTCCAGAAAGGTGATCCCCAGCCCTTGCATTCTGAGGCTGAATCTGGGAGGCACTGTCCCCGTACCCCACACTGAGCAGAACAAACTGATGTTTAGTTTTGGGCTACTGGTGCAGAGGTCAGGAGAACCAGGCTGGTGAAGGGACAAGGCAGCCCCTCTTGGGGGAAGCAACAGCTCCAGAGAGGGGCAGGATCGCTGTCCTGGGAGAGCCACTCCCACCCTCCAGTTGCTTCCCTGTCTGTAAAATCAGGTGACTCGCAGGGCACCCCAGGCCATTACATCCTGCAGAGTCAGTGCTTCTTCCCCGTCTGTGAAACTTCTTGTCTATTAACTGTCTCTTTTGCCCTCTAGGCTCAGAGGTCCAGGAGACAGCTGTGTCTCAGTGTACGGCAAAGAACAGGCCTGCAATTAATACTTGCTCAACACATGAAAGAAGGGCAGGGGGTAAATGGCAGAAGAGGGCAGTTTGCGTCAGCGCTGAAGAACTCTGCGGAGCTCGCGCTGTTGCGATATGGCAGCTGCTCTGTGTGATGGTGGGGTTCCCACCACATCACTGCAGGACAGGAAGGGGAGCCCGGGCCTGTCCACTAGTCCCTCTGCGGGACCAGGTGACCTGACCCCCGCCCCCGCCCCCAGGTTCCGACAACTCAGAGGTTCTATGAGTGTGTACTGAGAGGTGAGGCCAGTCTTCCCAGACGGGGTCAGGACCTGCAGGCTGTGGCCACCGGTGTCACAGCCCAGTGTCGGGCATTTTGTAGCTGGGTAGTACCAGCAGTCTATTGAGGATGATTTCGTAAAGATAACTGAGAGCCTTTGGTGTGCCCTGCTGTGACAGGTAAGAGCTGGGGAGCTAACGCCGGTACAGGCACAGGGCTGACGTCAGGCTAATGACCGGAAATTCTGCTGCCTTTTCTGTGATCGCCTCTTTGGGTGCCAGCAGCTGAGGTTGGGCCGACCGATGCATTCCCAGCCCAGCCAGAGGGAATGCCGGGAGTCTGAGCACAGAGGGGGCTGAGAGGGCCCAGAACTCATGTGGGGGCTGTGCATGGGAGTGAGGCCCACGGGTCAGGCCCCCCACCCCCAAGGACAGCCAGGGCCTCGGGAGCTGCCATCCTTCTCCAGCTTCTCCCTGAGCTGCTGCTCACCTGGAGGGGGTCTGGCCTGACCCCGGCTCCTGGGTGTTTGAGGATGTCCCTGACATCTCCCCTCTTGGACCCAGGACATCCCCATCAGTGGCCAAGCCACCTTCTAGCCCAAGTAAAGGTGGATGCTGAGGGGAAGCACATAGACCTTCAGGGAACTCAGGGTCTTTGGGCTCTAAACGCACTGGAAGCCCAAGCGCAGTTCTGAGATGGGGTGGAGCCAACCTGAGAAGAGGTGAGCCAGCAGAGCCCTGGGTGATGCTCGGGAAGGGCTCTGTCCAGGTGAGGAATCAAAGTGGGCCTCTCGAGGAGCGTGTGCAGGCGCCACGATTCTGGGGTCTCTGTGTCTTCCGCAGGTGAACTAAATCCTTACCCAGGTACCCACATAGGCCATTTGCTGCCAACCCGTTTTCTGGGTGCTCGCTGAAGGCCCTGTGATACCCCCTCCAAGAAATCCTTCTCCTGACCTCACGCTGAGTTCCACACACCCCAAGGTGCATCATTCCCTTGTGAGTTCCAGCTTAGACCTTATCTTTCCTGCTGAAGTCTTGGTTCCTGGAGGACAGGAGGTGTGGGTTTGCTTCCTTCGATCTTCACTGATCTCGCGGCTGAGGTGGCTGGGCACCCCAACGGGCAGCCTTCCTCCCGACAGAGCCCCAAGAAACATGCTGTCTGCCTTCCAGTCACTTCTCTCATGTGCACGGCCTTTAGATCTTTACAGGGTTTTGTCTCATCTCTCGCTCTTGGGTGTGAGGTGCCCTCATGTGGGTGCGAGGAATGGGGACCCAAGGAGGTTTAGTTCCTTACCCAAAGTCGCCCAGCTAGTGTCTATGCCAAGACAGAAGAGAGTCCTAACAGCAGCTACTGCTTGCTAAGTGCCCGCCCATGCCGGCCCAGGGCCAGGCGCTTCACGTACATCCCCTCACTCAAGACTCCCAGGCAGCCCCAGGAGGTGGGTTGGATCGTCAGTGCCTTTTACAAAAGAAAAAACGGAGACTCCAGGAGGTGACGTGACTTGCTCAAGGTCTTCTGTATGTGAAATGCCAGAGCTGACCTTAAACTCAGGAGCACCTGACTCCTAAGATTCTGCCTTCTGGTCCAGGTTTCCCGAAGGTCAATCCATGCCCTTTTCAAGGAACTACCCACAGCACCTGTGTCGTCCCCACCTCCCACCCTGCCCACCGGCTGCCAGCTGTCACACTCACCTCTCCCGGGTATGGCCTCTTTATGCTCTGAATGGGAAGGGACTGGGGCCGGGGGCCCGGGTAGGTCTGCTGGGGCATCCGCTGCCCGTGTGTGCCAAAGGGGCTGATGCCGGGTGGCCGGGGTTGGTTCATGCCCATGGGAGGGCCGGTCATCCCCGAGGGCGTCATGCCAGCCGCCATGCTTGCGGGGTTCATGCTGCCCCCCATGGAGGCAGGCCCCCGAGGCCCGGGCTGGTTCATGAATTGGCTGTTATACGCCTGGGTGGGACCCATCTGGAAAGAGGAACAGACCTTCAACGGGAGAAGAAGGAAAAAAAAAAAAAAAAAAAAAAAAAAAAGAATAAAATGCCACATGCATTGAAAGTGCAGGGAAGGAAGGAAGGGTGGGGGAAGTGGGGGGTTCGGGGTTGGAGGTTGGGCACTTTCCTGTGTGGCTGCAGCTGGTGACCAGGTCCCAAAGCACCACCGGCCTCGTGGGCTCACTGCTGCTCTCTGCAGGCCGCACAGGAAAGATGCAGCCCGAGGGGTGTTACGGGGTGGGGTGCAGTCACTCCAATGCACAGGCAGCGTTTCCAGGGAGGCAGGCAAGGAACGGGAAAGAGGGTGCAGGGGTGGCGGGGGGAATGGGAGAATGGAGGTGGATAAGGATGGAGGCAAGGGCCCCTTTCCTGGAAGCCCCGGCCCCACCCTTGTTCCTCAGCCAATGGACACACACCCTCCATCCGCAGTCCGAGGCGGCCTCGGCTCCCACCTGTGCCCACCTGCCCTGCTGTCCCCATCCTGGACTTCCCACCTCCACGCCTGTCCTGCATTTCTGCAGGGGGGCTCCCCCTCTCCTCACACCCCACCCCATCCTTCTGAAGGTCAGGGGAGCAGAGCTGGGACCTGGGCAGGATACACAAATGGGATGACTAGGAGAGCACTGGTCTTCAGAGGCCACCGGGGGGGACAGACTGGTGACAAGGCTACTTTAGACATAGCCTGTTCTTTGGTGAGTAGAGGCCCAGATTGGAATATGGAACATCTTTCCCCATACCCAGACACACACGAGCCACCAACACACACAGAACAAACACAAGCTCCCAAACACACCCCCACCACTCTCAACCACACTGATACGCCCACACCCTAACACACGCCCCTCCTTGAGCTTCTAAGAAAACCTAAGTGCACCCTGACGCCATCAGCTCCCCTCGGCACACAGACACCAACACCCCAGCTCTGATCCCCGGGGCTGTCTGCCTGGCTGAGTGGCCCAGGACTAGTGTGGCCCTTACCGGTCCATACTGGTTTATATCCTTATTCTGTGTTTCTTGCAAGGCTGCCACAGTGGCCGTAGCTGTGGCCGTGGCCGTGGCCGCTGCTGCTGCTACTGCAGCTGCTGCGGCAGCGGCTGCCGGCTGAGTGAAGTCAGCGGGCGGCCTGGTGTGCGGAGGGATGCCCATGCCAGCAGGGGCATTAGGACCCCCAGGGTAACTGCGAGGGAGAGAAGAAGGGAGAGTTAGATGCTGCCCTGAATCTCAAGATGAACCCATGACACGCCCACCTTGGGCGGGGAGGGAGAGGTCAGGCCGTTCCAGGCCCTTGTGTCCATAGCTCACAGAGCGGGGAGGTCTAGACTAAGAGCCCGGCTGGGACAGGGGCCTCCTGGGGGTTGTCAGCCCCTCGCGCCACTTGGCAACCACCAAGCCGCCAAGCTGCTGTGTTCCTGGAGCCCCACCCGGTGCTAGTCGGTGATCGCTCCTAGGCACTAGGTCATGGCGCCCTGGGCCACACCCGTCAGCCCACCTTCTGGACGACACCTAGCCTCAGAGAACCCGAGCAACCGGCCCACGGCCTCCGGCAGGGGATGGCAGGGTGGGGATGCAGCTGGGTTTCACCACGAGGCCCTACTGCGCTGACACATGGCAGGGCTGCGGTTGGCCCCGGGTTGCCTGGCAGGGGTGAGGCCACAGGGCAGAGCAGGGCGGGCGGCGAGAGGAGGAATGGGGTGCCTCTGCCCCGCCCCACGCCCCTCCTTGCCCTCCCCCTGCCTTGGACCGAGGAACCCCAGCCCTGCACTTCTTCCTCCACACCAGCAGAGCAGAGCTGACCCTCCTGCCGCCCAGCTCTCAGCGTCTCCCAACGTATAAAGACATGACACAGAGAAGGGTCATTTGAGAAATGCAACTGCAGCCCTTCAACCCCACGGGCTTGACGGCTCTCAATATGCACCCCGGCTGTGCAGCATCTGGCCTGCCGGCCAGCCCCCAGGGTGGGAGATGACTGTGCCCCGCAGGCACATGGGATACCTGAGGACAAGGGGAGCGCCAGGCTCCCCATGCTTCCCAGGCCAGGAAGCACGTGCTGGGATTCACACTTGACTCCTAAGCCTGCCTGGAGGGGAAAGGCAGGGCTGATGTGCCCCTTGCGAAGGCTGCTCCCTGCTCACCTGGCCCCGAAGCCCCCGCTGCCAGGGTAGTTGGGCCGGCCGTACATGCTCTGCGGGATGTAGGGCTGAGCGGGGCCGGCCTTGGCTGAGAATTGCTGCTGCTGCCCAGCAAACTGTGGGGAGTTGAGGCCGGGGTTGCTGGTAGTCATGCCCGACGCCATGGGGTTGCCGCCTGGATTCATGGGGTTGTTGGCATTGGCCATAGGGTTCCCGAGGACCTGTGGGCAGAGAGAGGGGCTGTCATCCAAGTGGGTACCCCAGGTGGCATGGAGAGGGAAAAGGAAAAATGGCAGGGGTGGGGGTGGAGACAGAGGCAAAACAGAGGAAGGACGACTGAGGAAAGGAGGAGAAAAAGGGCGGGGGGGCTTTTTAATTTCATCTGGGCACGGACGGTTGCCATAGTATATACATGATTAGAAGGGGGGTAACCTAGCCTGGAAGCAGGCAGCGGAGATGAGCACTGCAGCCTGTGATGGAAGGAGGTGAGGCTGGTCCAGCACCAGGTGGCAGGTGGGAAATCTCTGGACTTCTCAGCCCTCCTGCCCTGCAAAGCCATCTGGATGCCCAAGGGTCAAGCCACACAGAGGCCCTGGGCTGCTGCTCTGTGAGGGCAAAGAGAAGCCCAACCTACCAGCTCTAGAGGGCGGCAGGGTCCTGGCCGAGGGGCTCCCTGTGGCCCGAGACCACAGGTAAGCGCACTGGCTCCCTCCAGGGCGGCAAGCAGCCCTGAGCCTTTCATGTGGCCGTGGCAGAGGCCCAGTAGCAAGGAGAGGAAGGAGCGGAGGAAAGAGGAAGGAACAAGAGCGGGAGGCAGGGTTGATAGGGACGTGGAGTGGAGTTTGTCACAAGTTTTAGGCTCAATCTTTTGAAATCTAACCCAGGCCATCCAGGGTCAGAGACCCCAGGTGTTGGAGCCCTGAGGCCAATAATACCCAGGAAGTTCTCCTGTTTATCCAACCAAAGTAAATGCAGGTCAGGAAAGAACCCCTTGTTGTGTGTCAGGTGAAAAACATTCCCTCAGGAAGGCCCTAGGGTTGGGGCAGTGCACAGGGGCCAGGGGCCATCCTCCTGGGGCAGGTGTGGACCCATCCTGGGTAGAGGTGTGTCCACAGCTGGGTGTGCCCTGAAAGCTGGTCTTTCCAGCCGGGGAGAGCTTGGGAGAGTGAGCAGGGCTAGCACGGCATGGTGACCCGAGCGCCTCAGGGTTCGAGGGATGACCCCGCCTGGGAGGGGCTGTTGCTGGGGGGAGGACAGGCTCTTACCTGGCTCTGGGATGTGTTGGTCACTCCCCAAACCGTGGTGACCACGGAGAGGGAGCCGGGAGGCTGGTTGGTGTTCTGCTGCCAAGGGACAGAGTCATAGGGGAACGACCCATCACTGCAGAGGGAGACAGGGTGGGGATCCTCAGGGGCTGCAGACACAGGCGCAGACGGAGGCATGCCCCATCTACTAACCCCACCATGCTCTGCGGCTCCCAGCCAAGCCCAGGTGACCCCCATTCTCAGTCCGTTCTGGATCCCCTAGGCCTGGCATGGTGTCCAATGCAGAACAGGTGCACCTTGTAAGGCGACTGATCGTATGACAGCGACCTCTCCCCCCATCACTGTGGACGTGCCACCCCCATGGCTGTCTCACCTTAGCCCAAGTCCACAGGCCATGCTACGGAGGAAGAGAGACCTGCAGGCTCAATCTAAGCTCTGCCTTCGACCATGCTCTGCTCTAGGTGGCTCTCCAGAAACAGCTTTGGTTCCTTCGCACCAGCTTCCCCTCAAAGCTACCCCGTCCTTTCTCAGAAAAGGTCCGAAGGGCTCCAGTCTAAGTCTCAGCTCTTCCCCTTCCTCCTGACCCCTCAGAGTGAGGTGGCCGCCCTGCCTGGCTGATCTGGTCTTTGCAAGGAGCCTCCTTATGTCAGGTTTTCTTCCTGGATGACAGGTAGTGGCCTACCTGCTGTGCTTCCTCCCCTGCTCCCACCCCGATCTCTCGCGCACCTCCCTGCCAAGCCAATCTCCTTCAAACACCTAAGACTCTAGGCACAATCAAAGACCTTCCTTCAATGGCTTCCAGTGTTTACACACAGAGTCCAAACTCACACAGCAGAATGGTTTACCCCATTGCTAATCCCAGCCTACCCTGCTTCCCATCTTGGTTCCCACCTCTCTGGGAGTTCCTGGCCCCAGCTGTTCCCCCAGTCTCCTCTGTAGTCCCAGCAGTACCCACCTTGTTTGATGACATCTCCCGAGGAGCCCCCAAAGATCAGAAGGCCCGACGCCCAGCCCTGCATACCATAAGTGCTCAGAGATGGCTTTCTATTAGTTGCCATGGTACAGATGGAGAGTGAGGTCCAGCAGACCCCAGGGAGAGGAGCAGGGGCACAGGCTCGAGAAGGAGCCAGCGAGGTCACAGTATAAAGAACATGCCAGGGGTGCCAGCCCCCAAGGAGTGCTGGGCTGGGGCTTCCTCTCCCCTGGAGCCGGTCCTGCGCTGACTCTCCAGCACCTCTTACCGAGAGAAAATCCCAGACACGGCGCCAGAAAGAGCAGAAAAGCAGAGCACTCACATCTGTGCTACCACCTCTGCCCACGGCATCCCGACGGGGGTGAGGCCTGCAAGGCAGCACTGCTGGGTAGCTGGGGAGTGGGGGCAGGTGGGAGAAGGGGCTTCTGGAGGAGGGTGGCTTGGTAGGAAAGCACCTTGTGCCTCTGTCTGACTTGTGCCTTCATCACAGGAAGTCAGCAGAAGGCAAAAGCTGACTCATACCCCAGCCGAGCAGCCAGCCCAAGCCCTAGAGGTCGGGGCAACTGGGAATGGAGGTGTGGGGAACCAGCCCAGAGGTCAGACTTCCAGGAAGGAGGCGCAGGATTGCATGACAGGTGGGCAGAGGGGCGCCGGGGGTCTGAGCCTTGTGCCCTGCTCCTTGCCAGGCGGGGCCCTCGGTCAAGTTGGGTCAGATTGGAGGGAGGACTGTGTCACTGATGCTTGCTTGCTGCCCCCCTGCCTGGACACCCTCTCTGCTAGGCCAGCCCCTGGTTTCCTTCCTGTCTCTGCTCAGAAGTCACCTCACCGGAGCAGCTATCCTGACCTCCTGGGAGAAGAGGACCCCCCAGCCCCAATCCCTTTTCCTCTCACTCTGGCCTTTTTTTTTGGTACTGTGGGTACAAGTCCTGCACCTGCCCCTCCCTGGCTCAGGGCCCCGGTGCAAGTTTCCGAGCCTGTGTGCACTCAGTCTCCTCATTTGTTAAATGGGCATAAGAACAAGACACTCCCACCCCCGCTCTACTCTGTGTCTTCAAACTGCAGGTCATGACACAAGAGTGTGCTGTGACACTGAACCATGAGGGGGAAAAAAGAGGGAATAAAACAGAAAGTAATCAAGTGTGAGCACACAGTAAGGAGGAATATCATCCCTCGAACTGACTTCTTGATGTTATGCACGAGCACATGTGTGCTCTGGGCTCGGGGTAAATGTGCGCCTTACTGTGGATCTCAGGCTGGCTAGCCTGAACATGGGCCTCTGTGGCCTAAGTCTGACGCGGCTCAAAGAGGAGACTGCAGACAAAAAGGCTTTCTTAACTGGAAAGTGACACAGGCTTTAGCATTACTCATGATTTCTGGGGGGAAACAGCAGGTCTAGAACTGCAGGGAGAGCAGCTGTCCTCAGGGAACCAGCCTGACCGCCCCCCCGCCTCTGCAGGCCAGATGTGATGTGGGTCAGTGGAAAGGGGGTGAGGCCCAGGTGCACAGGCCAAAGGTGACCGACAGCTCACACTCTCTGCATCTGGGGGCACTGCTGGGGGGCCTGGGAACCCAGAGAGCCCGGATGGGGCAGAGAAGCACAGGAAAACAAGCAGGGCCTGCTCCTCAGCGCAGCTGGGCTGGAAGAAGCCCCGCTCTCCCAGGAGGTCACTGGGGACCCGGGGGCACCACCTGGTCCCAGGGATGGCACGACAGTCTCACAGGGAGGCCCTGCAGGCTATGGTTTTAAACAACAAAGAGGAGACCCTGGACACCCGCCCTCCTTCGGGGCCCTCACCTTAGGTGTGCCTGGACCCAACACAGGACCCCAGCAACCGAGCAGAGCTTAGGCCCGAGTCTGTCCTCTCTCCCCAGAACTCTTGCCCCATAAGCTCCCACCAACCCTCCAGGCTGAGGTCTGGTTCCAGCCGAGGTACACACCTGGCAGGCTCAGGAAGTAGAGCCCCCCCGGGAGCCCCTCGGAGCCTGGCGGGGACCCACAGCTGCTGCCTCACCTCCTCAGGCGGGGAGGTCCCGGCTCCCTGGGATACAGGCCCTCGAGCAAGCTCCCAACTGCCCTGCAGCTCGTGGGTGGGCCTTGTGGGCGGAAACCGGCTCCTTCCTGTTTTGTCCCCTCCGCCCCAAGCTCAGTGAGAAGCAAACTTAACCAAGGTTCCCAAACTGGGCATTCCACTGTCTGGCTGGACGGTTCACCCCAGAGCCCAGGTGCACACCCGGCGTGCGCGGGGTACACGTACGTGTGCGCGTGCGCACACAGGCCCCGCTGGCACGATGCTCTCCACGCGTGCGGGGGGAGACGGGCACATGCGTGTAGGGTGGTCTCGGGGACCTGCTCGCCCCCACTCGCACCTGCTGCAAAAGCAGAAGTGGCAGCCGCACCGACAGGGCTGTGACTCATCTCCTGGGGAGACGGCTCCTGCTGGCACGGAAAAGGCACTCGCCCCCATGGGCCCACGGTGGCAGTCAGCCCTGCCGACGTCTCTGCCCAGACACAGACACTGCTGTCGGGCGGGGCTGCCTGGCTCCCAGTGCCCGAGGATCAAGGACCAGCCAGGTTCTTGGGCCCTACCAGGGTGGGAGGGGCTCAGGGTGCTGAAGAGGAGGCCTAGGGGCTTAGGGGTGGCCGGAGGCTGTGTCCCTCCTCTGCAAGTACTATTTCCCCAGCAGACATGCTCAGGCCAGGTCAGAGGTCCCTGGCATTTCAGCGCTGCCCACTGGGAACCACTTCCCTCCACCTGTCCATACCTGGTTCAGAGGGAGGCCAGCACCCCTGGGATCTGAGAACCCACTCTTAGTAGCCCTGCCCAGCTCTGCACACCTGCAATCCAGCATGGTCTGGTCTCATGCCACAAGCCACCCCCAGCCACAGTCCTGTCCAGCCAAACCTGCCCCAAGAATCCTGTTCCACCTACAGAGGCACCAGTGCCAGAAGCCACTAGAATTCTCAGCAGTGTTCTACCTGCCAAGCAACTCCCAACACAGGGGCAGCTGCTTCCCTACCTCTGTGCCTCTTCTTGGCCTGGGATGCTTTGTCCTCACCCTGAAAGATGCCACTCATCCTTTCCAGGCTCCTCTTCCAAAGGCTACCTCTTCCAGGAAGCCCTCGCCCCATCTACTGGCCTGAACTCCACTTTCTCCTCACATTTCTGGGGCCCAAGTGGGAGCCTGAGCGAAAGCCCTCCTGCCTTTTTCTTTTTGCCCCAGGAGCCCCAGGTCCTCTGGCTACCTGTGCCTGGCATGATGTCTTCACACACCTGCAGGGCTCAGGAAGCTTCTAATAAAAGTGCCAGAAAGAAACACCACCTCTCTGTGCTTGACCTCAGAGGGATGCCTTAGAATGAATGAATGCATTCATTCATTAAGCCTGACTGCTGACCACCTACAGTGTGCTTGTGACCACATGGGCACCGGCACCCAGGAAGCGAGAGGTCCTGCCCTCCAGGGAGGGGGACAGAGGAAAGCTAATGAAGTGGCTACTCGCTCTCACTATGCCTCAGTGTGCCATCCCTCGCCACACCCAGGGATGAGAAGAGCCCCTCACTCAGAGGGCGGTCATGAGGATTAGGTGAGCTCACATGGGTAAGGCAAGGCCTAATACACCTGGGTACCCTGGAACTACTGGCTGCTGTTACCATTGTTATGATTCATTGAGTGGCTTCTACATGTAAGGAACTGTGTGAAGTGACTTGCACACAAGAACTCATTTAATCCCTTGAAGTGGGCTCAACAGACACATGTCTTAGGATCTGAGGCTCACAGGCTCCCAGAGGTAGTCAAGGGTAAGGTTGACAGTGGGCCTGGCCACTGTGCCAGGGAGCTTAGGGTCCAGTAAGGTGGCGCTTCCCTGTACAAAGATGGCGATAATGCAAGGAAGCATCCATTACAAAGGCCATCTAGAAGTCCACGAGAACTCCAAGAAGGGGCATAACTTCCTAAAAGTTCTTGGGGAAGTCAGCCAGTGAAGGCACACAGGAGACGTAAGTTATGCTTCAAAGACTGGCTGCACACAAAACCCAAATAGTGTCCCAGGAAAAAACACTTTATACATCAAATCACTAGCTTTGGCCTGGACTGAGTATACTGGCAAATATTCAAGGACCCTGACTAAACATTTTTTAAGCTAATATTCAAATGGCAGAGGGAGGCCTCAAAGCACAGTGGTTAACTATCTGGGCTCTGAACTTAGATTCTTTGGGGTCAAACCTTGGCTCTGGTAGGCCACTGATGATTTCTATGACCTGAGCCGTGTTACCTAAGTCAGCCTCAACTTTCTTATCTGTAAAGTGGGACTAATACTAATATTCTTAGGATGAAACATATAAATACAGGTAAAATTTTGCACAGTGCCTGGCAGACAGTCTCTGCTCAACTGTACCTATACTTTTCTCTCCATTTCTCCAGCTCAGTTGGGGTGTAGGTACCCATATTTGCTTGATGATACAGTGATGGTGCTTAGAAGTTTTGCAAATAGGCTATCAATGGGAGGGGGTGTTATTATCATTCCTGCCTGTTGAACATATGTTCCAAGATCATTCCTGCCTGTTGAACATATGTTCCAAGCCTCTGAGGCTTTCCTTAGTGTTCCTCTGCCTTCCTTTCTCTCATAAACTCCTACCTATACTTCAGAGCCCAGCCTGGATGCTCCCTTTTGTGACTCTCCTAAGCAGACCACCAAGGGCATTTTACTCTGTTCCCTCAGCACTTCTTTTCATATATTTTACAAAGAGCTCTTCACACTGCAGTTACAGCAGACAGTTTACATGTCTGTTTGCCAGCCCCATGGGCACTGACCGATGTTTGCTAACTATGAGAAAATGAGTAAAGAGAGAGTGATGATTCCTGGTTCCCGGGCACCTCCTGTGAAAGTGTCTACACAGACATTCATGGAGGGAAGTGGGAGGAAGGGCTGCGTTATTTCTTCCCTTGCACTTCTCACAGCCACTTTATTTGGGAGAAATAACAAATTCCTATTAAGGGTATCGTCAGACCTTAATTAATTTCCCTCATCCAGCTCTACTGGTCCCGTCTCTGCGCAAGGCTGTAGCGTTACCACTAATGACACACCAAGCCAGTGAGGAGCTGACGCTCCCACCATCTTTAATTTAGGGGGACCATTAGCAGCGCTCTCCATCATCACAATCAGTGGGGACCGCTTCCTTCCCTCCCTGCGGTGAAACTCAGAGAGGAACTGGTGCAGCTAACTGCGTATTAGAGGGTTTTAAATTTTTTCAAGAGGAAGGAGGAAAGGAAAAGATCCTTGCATCTTGGCAATCTGGAACTGATGGATTTATAGATCCTTCAGTCTCCCTTTCATTGCTTTTTTTTTTTCCCCTGGGGGCAAGAAGAGGGGTCTATTACAAACTGAGCTTTCGGTGCGGCTGTACAAAAAAGAGCTAAAAATGAAAAGTGGTGAAGGTGGTGTGATGGGACCAAGGAAAGAAGAGGACCGGCAGTCAGTTTTGCTTGATCCCTTCTTTGTCGGTTGACCGTGAATGAGCACATCTGAGTCTGATGGCCCCAGATTGAGGGTTCAGAGAATAATGACTTGTCCACGGGGCTCCCTGTGTCCAGACCTGGCAACAAGCGTATTGTAAGTCCTGTGCTGTTATTCCATGGCTACACATGAGGAAACGGAGGTAGAGAGAGGATACAGAGCTGCCCATAGTGACCCAGCGAGAAGATGGCAGAGCTGAAACTCGATGCCAGGCAGCTTGGCTCCAGGGCCTGTACCCTGCCTGCTATACAGAGTGGAGCACACAGGGCCCTGCTCAGGATTGGAGGGGAGCACAGGGCCGTGCCCAGAATCTGAGGCGAGCCCCAAGGCCCCTCCCAGGAACCTCTCCTCTGGGGGTTGCAAGTCCCTCACCTGGAGGGGAAGGGTGGCACCCCTTGGTCTTGGAGGCTTCCCCAGCTCTAGTAGACTTTGACTGTAATCAAATTAAGAGTATAAACAAGATTTATTAGGCTTTCCATTACTGTTGTAGCACTGATTTGCACATGGACAATGTGCTAATCACAAATGGCTTTTTCAGCCACTCACTAAAAATCTGGGAGAAGGCAGAAATATTTGTTGGCCACAAGTCTGGGTCACTGCAGGGACTATGAAGGGATCCTGCTGCCTGGCCGCAGGCCCGAGGCCCCTTCCTGCCCTGGGCTGGCCTCTCCCGGCCTCCCTTCTCCTGTGCGGTGCTCTGCGCACCTCTATAAGTGGGAGGATGGCACACCGACGGCTCAGTGGTCAGGACCAGACGGGGACGAGCCCACAGGCTGCTCCACAAACCATAGAGCGCGAGCCAAACGTGTGGGTACCCAGGATTCCTCCTAACCGCTGGCACGCTCAGAAGCTGGCTCCAGGGGTCATGGGCGCAGGCCCCAACTCACAGACTGATGCTGTGGGGCCGACCTCCATGGCCTGTAATGGATGTGACCGTGACGCCTGAACTACAGAAATGCAACAGTCACAGCCTCCCAGCCCACCGGCCTGGGGCTTCAGGCATCCGGGCTCCCTCACCCTCTCCTGTTGGCTTGTCCTCAGAACCTCCAGACAAGGACCCCTGAGTCTTGGAATAGCCGCACACCTCCGAGCACCAAATCCTGAACACGCAGGGTCCCTAAGCTCGCCCCCCGCCTGAGGTCTCCTTAATGAAGGGGGAAGAGAAGCTTCCTTCCTCCAAGTCATTCAATACAGCTGTGGAGGAGGGCGGGCAGAGAAGACTTTCCTAGCTGTGACAGTATTTGACTTTCTCTTCCACCTCCTTTCCTTCTTGTTTGGGAAATTACATGAGGGACTTAGAAGGTGATGCACCCCGTTGGAGTTTCTCTGGAAATGAGGGACTCCCCACCTTGGGGAAATGCATGAAGTTACAGGTAGAGAGCAGCCGATCTCTAATCACAGGCCACAATGTGCCCTCGGAATAGCCCTGGTCTGAATGGACATGGGTTGGGCCTTGTTCAACAGATGATACTTCCTTCTGGTCTCAACTGTCCCACTATAAATCGGGAAATAGGGCGAGGGGTGGATTAGGGTCGGGTTAATGACCAGATACTACGTCACTGGTCTTGAATGGCTAGTGGGAGGGTGAAGGGCAGAGCGCTGTGTGTGGGTCAGCGCCCTGCCCCTTCCGGGCTGTGTGTTCTTAGGCAAGTCACTGTCCTGTTCTGGGCATTTCCCTTCCAGTTCTGCCCTTGGGGTGTAGGATACGGTCCAGAATGCCTGTCACCTTGCTGTGTTGTTACCCATCAACACTTAGCGCATCTTCCAATGCACACAGCTCGCCCTTCTCTGAGAAGCCACCTGCTTCGCCCTCTCTAGCACTCCATGGGCACGTACAGGGGGCTGAAGTGGGGGGTGGGGGTGGGGGTGGCAGGGCACTGGGTACCAGCCAGTGGCTCTTTAGCCCATAGCATTTCTTGGGAAAGCCAGTTCGAACTCATAGGATGCCATCTGCCCAGCTTCCAGCCCAAGTCCTTCAAGGTCAAGGCCCATATCCTCTGGGCCTCTTGACTGTCTCACCCTGGCCATCTTCCTCCTAGAGAACCCCAAAGCCAACCTGTCTGTCACTCACCCTAACCCTGCCTCCATCTGCCAGCTCCCAATTTTGCCTCACTGAGTCTTATTTCCCCAACCAGTGACAGTCAGCTTCTGCAGCAGAGACACCCTTCATCTGTTTAACCCTAGGACCAGGCAGTCTCATGCTTCCAGCTCAACTCAGCAGAGACCTGGCCAAGCGCTGGCTGCGGTCACGGCCAAGCGGGTCTGTGGCAGGTCCCCGGAGGGGCTGGCACGCCATCAGAGGCAGCTTTACTGAAATGACCTGCAGGAGGGATGGCTGAGGACATGAGACGTGGGAGGATGAGAGGCAGGATGACTCTGGCAGGATGGAGAGTTAAGGAGCTAAAAGGTAACAAGGGTAAATGCAAAGTGTGCAGCTTGGGTTGCACTCAGCCACAGCCTGTACTCAGCGGCTGGGCAGCAGTTCAGCTGGAGAAGACCTGTGGCTTTTTAGCCGAGCGGGGGGCAAGAGGGGGAAGGTGGACGGAAGAGGGTTTTGCCTCTCTAGAGCAGTGGTTCTTAACCACAGGTGATACCTCCACCCCGCAAGTGTGTGAGAGTCCTTTAGCAACGCCTGAGGGTCACTAGGAGAATCGAGTGGGCAGGGACCAAGACATGACATGCCCTGCAAACCCCTGCACCATAAAAAACTACTCTGGCCCAAATGCCAACAGTACCCCATCCTCAGAAACACCCACAGAAGGGGGCTATTCTAAGCATCAGAGCCGTCAGAGTCCTGACCGAGGGCGTAACGAGGCAGTGACCCTGAGAAGGGTCTGACCAAGGCGGGGAACCAGCCACATGTTGGGGACCATCCTGCTCGGGCAGCTGCTGGACCGAAGAACTCTAAGTTCCCTTCTGGCTCCAAGAATCAACCGCCTCTAATTCGATTTACAAAGCGTGGCCAGTACCAGACTTCCCGGCAGCGCCTCGATGGTGGGACCCAGGTGTCCTACAGAGCGCTCTGGGCACAGGGAGAGCAGACAGCATGACAGGCCCCATTGTTCCAGGGTCAGCCCGCAGAGCGCTCGGAGAGAACATCCCCAGCTCAGCGAGGGACGTGGAGATGATGAACTGGGGCACTTGCTGGTCCTGACCACGTGCTCCTTCTGAGGCTGGTGAAGGGCAGACTGGACAGTTCCTTAGTGCCTGCTGGCCTCTGGCAAGCCCAGTCCCACCAGTGATGCTGGGTTTCTGGTGGCCCTGCCCAGTGCTGATGGCCCAGCCACACTCGGCTCCTGTCTGGATGGCCTGGGCTGTGACCACCAGCCCGGTGACCTTCCTGAGCCCCTTCCAGCCCTGCCTAAGACCCTGCTTAGGAAAGAGGGAAGGCTCCGGGTTCAGGAAGGCTAACTTTCTGCCAAAAGTCTAGAACCTGAAGAAGAGACAGCCCTCCACCAAAGGGACAAAGCAGTCAGGCTGGGTAAGCCCAGAGCTTTCAGCCTCTGTTTTGATGGGGGAGAAACAGCGCTCACCCACGAGGATTTAAAACACGACAATTGCATTTTAGAAAACGTACTATCCTCCCGGCTGTTCAGGGGCACCCACCCCAGTTCTCCCACCTGAGGGGCATTTCCAAGGAGACCTGGGGGCCTGAAGGGGGGCTGTCCAGCATCCACCCAAGCGGGCCCCGGACCCACCCCTGGTGGCGCATGCCCACTCACCTGTGCGACAGAGTGGGTTTCATGGAGCTCATGGAGTTGAGGGGAGGCTGCATGGGGAGTTTCCCAGGGGGGTCGCTCTGGCGGCTCTTCTGATGTCGGAGCAGCAGCAGGCGGCCGAGCTCCTCGCACCAGGAGGACAGCAGGGCTGCAAGGAAGGACGGGATGGTCAGCAGGCTCCTCGGCCACCTCACTCTGTGCCCAGCCCACCTCACCCACCCAGACTGGGTGCTCCTGACGCTGGCTTCGCCTCCACCTTGGTGTGACACCAGGAGAGTCACTAAGCCTCCTCAGGAGGCCTCAGTGTTCTCACCTGTATAGTGGGGCTAACACACCTAAAGGAAGGAGGACTGAAAAGCTGCTGTTACTGGAGGAGTAGATCAGAGGAGGGCTGATCGCAACGGCAAAGAGGAGAGAGTCAAGACAACAGAGCAGACAGCAGAGGCAGTGCCAAGGGGAGACCGGAGAGGGGGAGAGGGGCCAAGCACAGATCTGTGCCCTGGGCCCAGGTCAGGAACTGCTGGCCGCCCCCGGACATCTCACTGAAGCCCACCCACCTTGGACTCTGGACAATGGGCTCAACATGGCTTCCTCCCCATGGGTGGGACCCCAAATCACAAGTTTAAACAAAATCCAGATCCTTCCTGGAACCTGTTGACGTTCCCAGGAGTGCCTGCAGGGTCCTCCCTGACACTCCTCCCCCAAAAGTGCCCTGCTCGCTGAGCACGCGTGCACCCACCTTCCGGTCAGACCTGTGACTGGTCCCTGCACTGCTGGGCACAGATGCTTGAAAGGACAAAGGATTTCCAGGGCAGAGAGTGGCCCAGGGGTGGGGCAGGGGCTGAGCTAGAGTCTGCCAGGGGCACCAAAGGCAGGAGCACAGGAGAATCCTCCACATCCAGGCTTAAGGAGGCCTTGGAAACCAGGAGAAAAGCAACCGGAATGAACTGGGTGCTGGGAGACTTTCTTTCATCCTGAACTGTGCCGGTGCAGCCACCAGAGGCCAAAAGCACCCTCAAGGTCAGTGTTTCTGGCCAGTCCTTCCAAAGCGCATACGGGAGCTGAGGTTTGGGGAAGAAGTCAGGAGTCAGGAAGGCTGGGTTGTCACCACCTCGCTGTGTGACCCTTAGGAGCTCACAGACCCTCTCTTGGCCTCAGTTTGCTGGCAGGGAAAGAGGAGTAATGACCCTTGCCCTGCCTTTCCTCCAGGGCTGTGGTCAGGGGCAGGAGGGGAAACTGCGGAGACTGTGGAAGCAAAAAGCGTTGATCACAGCCCAGCCAATGCTTCACTCCTGCCATGAGTAATCAGCCAGACTGATCTGATAGTTCTGGAAGGCGTCGACCTGGTCAGGCAACCAGGAGCCTTTTGAACCAGGACTGCTCAGCCACTTGGCTGGATGCAGAGCCCACTTGCTTGTTTCCAGGGTCTCCCATCTGGACGCTGTACAACATGCTCCTGTGTCCTTTTCTCGAATCCACCCCACGTGATGCAGGATATCAGCTCTTATCCCCATCTACAGATGAGCGGACTGCTTCACTGCTCAGGCAGGTGAAGTCACTCGTGCACAATAACCACGGTCAGAGAGCGGCAGACACACAGATGGTGCCCCTGCTGCACATCCTGGTGGTGAAGCCCAAGGCTGAACCAGAATGTGGGGGAGGAGACGGAACTCTTCAAAAGGCCAAAACCAAGAGGCCATGGTCTCTAGCCCCTCTGATTCAACGAGAAACGCTTCGGGCCTCATCTGAATCACACCCCTTACCTCGTTCAGCAGGCACTGGGGGAAGACGCACAGACACACAAGGCCCCGGGGTGGCAGCACAGGGCTGCCACTTCAAACCGCTCAGATCCTGGATAGGCTGCCCCATCAGCCCAAGGCCCCGAGAGGCAGGGCTGGGGACCCTCTGAGACCCTGCCAGGCTCTGCCCGTGCCCATGGCCCAGGCAATCTCTGTCAGGAGTGCAGAGTGAGTGGGGCCCAGCATCTTTAGGAGCAGCAGGTTCTTTCCTGCCCCTCACTTGGTGGGCAGGGGCTAGGAGGCAGATTTTAGGACTAGCAGGAGAACCCCGTCCATCGAGTCCTGCTGAGAGCTGGCTGGGAGGGAGGTGCCCATGTTCCCAGGGGTCTGCTGGGGACCAAAGGACAAAAGAAGGGCTTTTTGTGAGAATGGGGTGGGGTGGTGAAGGGTCCCGCCGGGGTCACCAGGTGTGCAAAAATGCTCAACCAAAGAGGCACGCAAGGCTGAGATACAGCCTGTGCCCTTCCCAACGGGGCACCTGTTTCTCCCTCCAGGAGGGGGTGCCAGTGGGCGAGCTGCATCTTAAAAGCTGTGTCCTGCCCCTCTCTGTGGGCCTCACCATACCACCACCTGCACAGGGAGGAGGGTGCCAGAGAGGAGAGGCACCACCCCCCGGCGTGTGTCTACCCAGAAACCGTGGCAAAACGCCCCTGAAGCGGGTGCCCAGCACACATCTGCCGCAGCTGGAGGGAGAAGCAGCCTATTCAGCGAGGCTGGAACAAACAGAAATGAATTTCCAGATTGCTCCATTCTTCTCCCAGGCCCCTAGTTACCGCTTCTTGTGCAGGGGGGGCACCGGGCATCTGGAAACTCATTTGCACGCCAAGCACGAGGCCCGGCGGATCACAGCGATGGAGGGATCGCTCGGCTGCCAGCACAAAGGATGGCTGCAGATGGTGCCGCCTGCTGCCCGCCCTGCCCACGGCCACCCCTCCCAGCCCGCGCTCCTCCTGGGGCCAACACGCCATGGGAGGGGATGGGGGCACAGCGGGGGCATTCAGAGCTTTCCTCCTGTGTCACAAGCCACCCGCCTACTTGGTCAAGGACGGCCCTTGTCTTCCTATTGCTAGTGGAGTGGTTTTCTGTAGAGAGAATAAAGGGAGGCTGGTGGTGTAGAGGGGCCTGGCTGGGGAGGGTCTGGGATGCTGTGAGCAGATGTGCTGTGGGTATTCGGCAGCCATGACACAACACAGATGCCAGGACAGCCACATTCCTACAACCAAGAGGGAAAGGACAGGGAGCGAGGGAGGCACCACCTATCACCCCCTTGGCCCGAGTGGCCAGCTGGCACTGAGGCCACGTGGGCAGACGCATGGCGGACGGACGCAGGGCAGGCTCTCATCGTGGCGTGAACCAACACAAGCTGTTCCGAGGCAAACATCGGTTAATGATAACACATGGGGATTTGCAGCCAAAAACTCAAGAGACCCAGGAGCACTGACAGACAGAGGCAGGTAGAGGATTATGCAAGGACAGAAAGACAGCCTGGCGCGGTAGGTGTCTGGGTGTGCATCTGCTCTGTCTGTACACGGCTGAGCCAAGCATGCCTCTCTGATGAGGCAGCACCAGTGTCTACGCCACCCCAGGAGAGGGGAGGAGAGGGGACAATGGCGAGCAGGCTGTGGGACACGGGGACTAAGTGCCCTGGCTCTGGAGCTCCACGGACTGGGCTTGAATTGTGCCCTGACACTCTTTAGCTGGGAGATTTCACACAGGCTGCTTCACTACTTGGAGCTCAGTCTTCCCATCTGTGAAATGGGCTTAACAGGAGCTGCCTGCCTCAGAGAGTGGACATGAGCTATAAATTGGTACTGTCAGTCAACCGCATGGGCATCCAAGCAGAAGCCAAAAGGGAGGGAGGGTGGGCGGAGGCCCAAAGGACCCTGTAACTCACAGCAGTCCCAGAAAAGTAACCCCTCCATCGTACACCCACCTCTGCATTCACAAAGCACCCAAAGAGCTGGTGAGGCACGGACTCCACAACCCATCCCAGCTCAGTCTCTACCACCCGTGTGACACCTTGAGCAAGTCACCTAAATTCCTGTGCCTGTTTCCTCAGCTCTAAACTGGGGTGGTGGCAATTCTACTCCCCATCTCATAGAGCAGCTGTAAGGATGTGCTGCGTTACCACCACGAAGCACAGGAACAGCATCAGGCATGGAGTAGGTGCTCTACGCATGTTTGCTACTGACACAATGACGATTAGTATTATTGACCTTGGTTGGTAGATAAGTGACCAACAGGATGGGCTTTGGTGTCTCTGCCCACTTCTGACCACACAGCAGCAGCCCTGAGGGGTCAGTGGAAGGGAGAGGGGATTCCAGCCAGGGAGAAGACACGACAGTTTGACCTCTCATGCTCCCACTACCTGCACTTGTCTTTGCAGTTTATCCAGGAAGCCGCAAGGGACACCAGGGTTCCATGGACTTAAACAACTAAGTCATCTGCCAGCAGCACGTGTCTTACAGTCGATGCCATACCATGGTGTGACTGGTGGTATGTTTTTCTTTCCTAGTAGTACGTGAAATAGTGGTGTGTGTGACAAAGGGGGGCATCTCCTATTAATGGGATCCAGTAGACATATCTAGGGGCCCCTGCACCAGAGGGTGTTATGGTAAGGCAGCACGGACTTCTCTGGAAGAGAAATGGAAATGAGCACGGGGTCTGAGAATCAGGAGGGGCACAGGACGCAGGTCTGAGGGAGGGCACCAGGGGAGAGCCAAGTTCCCGACATTTGCTCCCCAAGATCTCCCTAGCTTTTGCCCCTACAGCTGGCAGCCACCTCAGTGTCCTTTAGGGACAAGTTAAAGGAAACCAGATGTAGAAATGAAGGAAGGTCTGGAGTAGAGCCCAGGGGCATCTTAGTCCTGGCTTGTCCCAGATGTGCCCTCCCTGAAAACAGTGACAGGCCCTGCATTTGCCTCTACCTGCAGCTCCTGGCAGAAGGGATACTCAGGCTGGGCTGATCAGATGAACTAGTATGGGGCTGCTAGTCTTACTTGAGAGAGGCGGCAGAAGGAAGAAGCTGCACGGCTGCCTCTGGGAATTGCCTGGGCTCCAGAGAGGGAGGGTGGAGCTGCATCCTCCAAACCGGCAGAGTAATCGGCAGACAATGAGCCACTTGTGGGTGGAGGGGTGGCAGAGGCTGGAGTCTGGGAGTCGGAGCGTCAAAGGGGCAGACAAGCTCGCCTGGGCATGTGCAAAAAACTGCCCCTTGCCAGGCAGGACTTGGGCTTAAGAAGGAGTCAGAAACCAGAGGCAGCCATGTGGCCACAAAAAAAAAAAAAAAAAAAAAAAAAAGCAAGCAGCATTTGTTTCCTATGGAGGTGAGCATACGGATATCCAGACAGTGAGAGGCCTGGATACTCACTCCTGGTAAGGTCTGGGAATCGGGAAGGGATGGGAGCATGGGGGTGCAGGGAGGATGAAAGGCAGACTGGGGAAGAGGGTACAGAGACCTGGGTGTAAGGGCCAGGCAGGAGAATTACCAAATGCGCTGCAGCCCCGGGAAGCTACACGCAAAATGAAACAAAGGCGTATTAAGTATCAAAGGGCATCTTAGCGGCTAAAAGGCTGCTGGAGAACAGAGGAACTCTGAGTGTGGGAGTGTGTGTGGGTGAGAGAGTGTGTGTGTGAAGAGGGAGGGAGGGAGGGATGAGGGCTTCTGAGACCCAGGGATGGGGCAGGACTCAGGGGTGCTCAGGAGGTATGCCTGCCAGGCGGCGGGCCCTCAAACCATGCTTCTGGGGGAGATGGCGGAAAGGAAGTCAGAGTGAGGCAGAAAGAGCCCCTGGGAACATGCAAACGGGGTTCACTGGTCAATGAAATATACTAATGACACATTTTCAAATGCTTTCATACCATCAGCTTACTCTATCCATACAAGACCCTCTGAAGTGGCAGCAGAAGCTTGGTGGTCCCCTTTCCCAGCAGGGAAGCCTGGTACGGGCCTTGCCCTGGTATGGGCCTGGTGAGTCAAGGCAGAAGAACCAGTCCTCCACGCTGGGCTCCTCCCCCTTTCCCCTCCTTTCCTCCCTGGCACATCTGAGTTCCTCTTCCCATATCCACTCGAATCCCCAGGACCACCTCACGCCACCTCCGGATGATGGGCACTGCCCCCCCCACCCCCCACCCATGGGTCACTGTAGCCTGATTATCTTTGCGGTCTGTCCCCTCTGCTTCTTGCCTGTTCCTATCACCTTCTGCAGCTTTGTCCTTTCTCTCCTGAATTATGACAAGCACGTCCTATCATTTATCTCAGTCTCCAATCCCGCCTCCTGCCAACCCGCCCTCTATAAGGCGGCCAGAGGAATTTTTCCACAAATGTATTCTGTTCACCTCTTTCCAATCTGTGTCCCCAGAGGCTGCACAGGGCCTGGGAGACGGTAGATGCTCAAAGGATGCTGAAATGAGTGAGAGCTGGGCTACCCTGGGGCAAGTTGGGGGTTCTACAGAGAGAGCATGAACCCCGAGGGCCACGATGGGATTCGAGGGGTTCACTTCTGCAACCCTGGCACCCAGCACAGGCTGTGCAGACAACACACAACTAACAGATGGAATTGCAGCTACATAACCCAATGTGCAGAAGACAGGAGAGACGGACAGACACTGGGCACGCTGCATCTGAGACCCAGTCGATCAGGGTAATACCCTGGCACCCTGTGGCTTTTAAACCTGCCAGCAGCTCCCCACTCCTCAGGGGTGGGGACCCAGCCCCAAGACCATCAGCCCTGAATGGAATCCTATCACCATGTGTCCAGGTTGGGGCTGTCATCAAATAATATCTACAACCAAGTCAAGTTGACACCTGTTTTGTGACATGCACACCCATCAGTGGGCCACTCACTCCAAACTGGGGAATGAAAGATAACCAGTTTACAGAAACAACATCCATTCATGTAACTTGGAAGGCCAGCTGCAGCCCTGGCTTTTCTCTACTCATGCGCTGGCACTGGCGTTCCTATTGATCCGTCAATCACACCGATGATCCCAGAGCACCTCACCCAGGGCTCCCTGGAGATGCTGCTGTTGTTCCTCCTCCTGCCTCCCGGGCCCAGGCCACACCCTCCTATCCTCTGACCTTCCTCTTTCATCTCCTAAAACACGGGGTCCTGCCTGGGACCACTGCCCAAGGAAGCTTGGTGGTGGTGGTGCGGGGGAAACAGTGAAGACTCCTGCCTGTGCTTGGGGACCAGGGTTCTACTCTACAGATCTGTGCGGAGAAATGGAGGAATGGTGAGGGCCCAAGAGGGGAGGGGGAAGGGGGTTGCTGAGATGACACAGGCCTGGGCTGGTCTCTCCATCTCATTTGTAAAGTGGGGAGACAGTAAGAGGAACCTCTCTTCACAGGCCTGGCGTGAAGAGCCCTAAGATGAAGGAAGGGCCTGAGCTTTAAACCACATGTGAGGGCTTCCCTGGTGGCGCAGTGGTTGAGAGTCTTCCTGCCAATGCAGGGGGCACGGGTTCGAGCCCTGGTCTGGGAAGATCCCACATGCCGCGGAGCAACTGGGCCCGTGAGCCACAATTACTGAGCCTGCGCGTCTGGAGCCTGTGCTCCGCAACAAGAGAGGCCGCGATAGTGAGAGGCCCGTGCACCGCGATGAAGAGTGGCCCCCACTTGCCGCAACTAGAGAAAGCCCTCGCACAGAAACAAAGACCCAACACAGCCATAAATAAATAAATAAACAGATAGATAGATAAATAAATAAAAATAAATATAAATAAATAAATAAAATAAACCACATGTGAGAGATGGCAAGTCTTGTGCCAGTGTCTCAACTGGAAACTCAGAAGCTGTGAAATGTTGACTACCTTCTGCTTCTAGAAGGCAGAGTGGCCAAGAGCACAGACTCCAGCCAGGCTGCCTGGGTTCAAGCCCCAGCTCAGCCACTTAGCAGCTGTGTGACCTTGGGTAAGTTAGTTAAGCTCTCTGTGCTCTGGTTTTCCCTTTGGTAAACTGGGGATAATAAATATTACCTACCTCCTGAGCCGTCATGAGGATGAAACAAGCTAATACACGTAAAATGCTAGTATGATGCCGAGCATACAGGAAGGACCATAAGAATAAACTGTTGTTTCTGTTATTAGGAGGTTTCTCTGTCTCCCCATCTACATACTGTTGCTCAAACAGAATACAATTTCTGTCACCCATGTCCAAGAGGATCACAGAAAACGCTTACACGCCTCGGGCCCAGGCTTACATCACCTGCTTCACCCCGGGCGCTCTCTGGGTGGGCAGTGTTGCTTCCCAGCACCCAGTGGTGCCCATACCCAATGTTTTCTTCTGCCAGACACTCTGAGCTGGGCAGACCCGGGACCCCACGAAACTGAGCCCCAGTAGCTGCTCACTCTGACTCAGCTCTGAGGCCACGCAGTGCAGGCGGCCGGTCTGGGCAGACTCCTGCCTCTGGAGTGCCTGGGCGGCGGGCAGACCTTCGGCCCCTCCTCAGTCCCCATGCACCTGTGTGTCCAGCAGGAGGCGGGACAGGAGCCAAGGTCAGGAGTCCTGCTCTGATCCATGACCCCTGAGAACAGAGCTGTCCACGGAACTGTTACCTGCCCATCCTCCTCTGTGCCCACCAGCGCTGGGTGCCCCAGAAACAGAGAAAGGGGCCCCTCCCTGCCGGTTCTCTTGGACCATCTCCTCCAAGGAAATGGCACAGGATGCACGTGACCCCAAAGGGTCAGGGCCAGGGACAGTCACATCGCAGGACAGCAGCCCCACTGCTGGTCTGGGATGGTTTCCCTTTCAGCCCCAGTCAGGATGTCACCTATCTGAGAGCAGACGTATCCCCAGGAGATGGCTGCGCGCCTCCTACCCACCTCCTACTCCCACGAATCAGCACCATCCCAGTGCATTGTCCCTGGCCTGCTACCAACTTCCTGTGTGACCTCAGGTAACTTCCTTCCCTCTCTGGGCCCTATGTAAAAGAGGTGTGAGCGCTTGTGCTTTCTGAAGTCTGTTGCCCCATGACTCGGCCCTGGCCTCACAGCGAGCTCATGTCTCTCGAGGCTGAAGCCAGCCTCAACCCCTTCTCAATCCTGCAGGTGCCGTGGGTGGGATGAGGTGCTCATCCTGGACCCTCCCCCTCCCCACCAGGGTGGGCTACAGACAGAAGGGATTCCAGAGCTCTCACTTTGCCCAAGTACCCCATTTATTAAGGCCTTGAGCCCAGAGCAGCAAGTGGATCTGCTGAGGTCCAAGAGCCGGTGTGCGCAAGACGCAGGTGTGACAGGGCCCGGTAGGTGGGCAGATGGGCAGGAAGGACTCTGCAGCCTCAGCAGCTTGGGCAGCTGAGGGGTTAGAACTTCCCCCTGGTTACAGGAAATGTCATTCCCTGGGGGGTTGTAGGTTGGACTTTGGTGGCCCTGACGGCTGACCCCTGGAACATAAAACCAAAGATGTTTTCCTTGG
Organism: Balaenoptera ricei; assembly: GCF_028023285.1. Taxonomy (NCBI): domain Eukaryota; kingdom Metazoa; phylum Chordata; class Mammalia; order Artiodactyla; family Balaenopteridae; genus Balaenoptera; species Balaenoptera ricei. The sequence continues at coordinate 56,119,863 of NC_082654.1, forward strand.
GGGAAAATCTTGCTCTCCTGCAAAACAGCCGTATCATTGCTCCAGCACCAGCAGAAGCAGCAGCACGCTGTCCTGAGTTTCAGCTCCTTTTGGCATTTCTAGATCGTTCCCACACTTTGCTTCCTGCTCTGTCACCTCCCATCACCGTGGGTAAGAAAGTCAAAACAAGGAAGGATCGACTGCTGGCCCTTTGGCTGAGTGACCCTGTTCCTCTCCATCTCTGCCTGCCCCCCTCATCTACACACAAGCCCCATGGGCAGGGCAACTACCAGATGAGTGGTGCCTGGTCCCAGGATTCACAGGGAGGCCCACGGCCTGCCCCGCCCAGCCCTACCTGCTTCTCTGTGCTGGGCAGATCCTGCTATCTGCGGTCCTACTGTCTGGGCCGGCAGGAGAGGACCTCTGGGCCGCTCCCTCCCTCCGGCATGCTCCACCAGTGTTCCCACACCTCTCCCCAAAGGCTGGTGGGGTTGGCAGGAGCTGGGAGTCTCCAAGCCTGTGAACTCACCCTAGGAAGTGAACTCTGGGGGATCTTAGAGCTGCCGCTGGCAGGGCTGATCCCCAAACCAGTTTGGCCGTCCCTCAACCCTGCGGAGCAGGATGCTCGACCCAAGAGATGTCAGACGGGTTGAGCCTGTCGGTGGACTTTAGGAAAATCCCAGCCTGGAAAATTCCTTGTCCACCTCACACCACCCTCTGGGCCTTCCTGGATAACTCGGATTCAACTGAAAAGACACCCGAAACAAGCTCAAGGGGGTGTTTTCATCAGAAAAAGAATGCCCCTTTCTTCTTGGGGGTGCCCCTCAGACCTGCCAGCCTGAGGGATGGGCCTGGATAGGGGCACTGGCCAAATCACTGCTGTCTGCAGAGACCAGCTGGCAGGGAGCTGCCACTGTGTACTGCACCCCCGTGGGGGGCCGGCTCACACACCCCTTGCCCCCTGGACTCTCATAAGCCACCTGGTGGTGGGGAAGTCACAACCCCCATCTTAGAGATAAGGGGCGAGCACAGAGAAGCTAGGTAACCTGGCTCAGGACACACCTGAGTTTGTGGCAGGCCAGGACCAAGGCAGGATCTTCCCATCTTACTTGGGACATTTGCTGGTGGTGGGGTGAGCGTGGGGCTCTAGACCATCTCAGCTGAAAATTATGCAGCATTCATAGCAAAGCAAGCACTCTGGAGAGGGGAGGGGCCCCGAGCCACGCCCACAACAGATCGAGGCCAGGAGGCCTCCGTGCACCTGCACCCCATATGCCGGAAGAACAGAGGTTCCAACAGGACAGACCTCTTTGGCTACCCAAGGATGGACCAGAATATCCATGGGGGTTGGGGGGCAGTGCGTGCCAAGAGCCAATCGTCTCCCCACCTCCATCTTGCTCCGAGGCAGCACCTGAGCAGGACAGAGGAGACCCAGAGGCCCAGGCTGGCGAGGATGGTCTCCCCAAGCCACTGGCCCTGGCGTGACACTCCCAGTGCATCTGCAAGACAAGACGGGAGCCACACCGCCTGCCTGCCTGCAGAGCTCACGCCCCGCGTTCCAGCAGGCCACCTGGGCAGCCTGTTCTCTTCTCCATGGCCAGTTTCTCTCGGGGGTTAAACACTACTGCCTGTTGCTCCCTCTCAGGGAGCCCGAGGGGTAAGGAGGGATTACCGGAATCAATTTCTTCCCTGGGTACTTCACTTTTCTGAGGCTTCCCAGCTGGGTACTCACAGTTTGGCTGTGTCCTCCCGCTCCCAGTGTAAGAAGGAGTGGTCGGTGTGAAGCCAGGCCCTTCCCAGGGTCAAGCAGACCCCCGAGACCAAACACACAGCCATCCATCTTTGTGGAGGGCCAGAGGGCTGTGAGTCCGAGAGCTGAGAGGCCTTCCTGAGCACTCCCTCCATCCGCTCCGGCCCCCATGTTCAATCTCAGGACCTTGGCTCTTCCCGTGGGAGCCAGGAGCCAGTGACAAACCCCAGGACTCTCAAATGGCAGTTTCCTTGCACCCAGCCTGGGCTCATAAAGCCAGGGTGAGAGCCTTAGGGAGGTGCTGACTGATCCCAGGGCAGCTTTCTTTCTATAAAGGAACCACCTGGAAAACTTACCAGCCCTTAAAAGTGGCTAAGGGGATGTGTGCTGTGGTGACGGGGGCAGGAGAGAGATTTGGGGCAAGCAGCACTTTGCTGGTGATCCTTGATCATGGCAAATTGGGTTCAGGGCACGCACTGTTCTTGGAGAAAGAGAAGATTCAGGAGAAACCTGCTGACCAGACCCCCAGCTCTCCTGCCTCTAACCATTTGGACCCCAACCCTCCCACTCCTTCCCGGCTTCCCCTGGCTGAGTGACCTGGTAACCTCCAAGAATCTCAGGTTCCCGGCACAAGAAATGCAGTCAGTGATTCCTGCCCCTGACTCTGGGCTTGTGAGGGTGAGGCCTGAGCACTGGGCAGGTGGCTTAGAGGTGGAGGCAAAGCTCCACTCCACCTACAGTCACTCTGGAAATCAGCTCAGAGGCACATGACCTGGCCCCAGGGGCAGCATTTGGTGGCAGATTCAGATGCTGCTTCCTGACCCCGCACTGTGGGAGATGACAACCTTCCGGTGGGCTCCCTATCCAGAACCGTGTTGCAGGGTTTTCTCTCTTATCCGCTTATCTAGCAAGAGCAGCCGATAGCTGCGCATTTCAGGTGTCTTATGTCTTGGCTTCCTAATTGGTCACTCCACTCCTTTTCTGAGAACCCCTGAGTGTGGATGTTTGACGGAGCCCTGGAAACCACCCGTGCCTGGCTGGCACGACCCCTCCAGGTGCCCAGCAGGGGTTGGCAGTGGATGACCCAGCTGCCCCAAACACCAAACTGGCCTCCATCTGTCCCACAGGGCTCTCCTTCTAAACTGCAGGGGTCCCTGATGTATTTTGGAGACTATTTGCAATGCTTTTAGCAGGCTGTCTACTCGTTTTAGTTATGTATAGGTAGACACCATTCGAAGAAAACCTGATATAGAGACTGAATTTATAGAACACTTAGGGAGGAGGGGGCAGGAATCGAGAGAGGAGTTTTCTCTTTGAAGAAGCTCCTTTATGTGATGAAATGATTCTCTGTGAGGTTTCTTTAAATATCCAGCTGCCTTGTTGCAATGAAAATAAGAATTGTTTATAAAAATTCCATTTACATCTAGTTCTTCCTGGCTGCACCTGTTACTCAGAGTGTAACACACCTGGGTGATGTCTGGGTGACTGTGGCCTGGACGGTGAGGCCCCGGGGCAGGACAGAAGTACTTGGGTTTCTAGACCAGGGGTTCTCGATCTTGCCTGTGCATCAGAAGCAACTGGAAGGCTTGTTCAAACCCAGAGTGCTGGGTCTCACTCCCAGTGGAGTTTCTGATTCAGTGGGTCTGGGGTGGAGCTTAAGAATTTGCACTTCTCACCAGTTCCCAGGTGATGCTGCTGCTGGGCTGGGGAACCCCACTTTGAGAACCACTGCTCTAGACGGAGGGGTGAGCTCAGTTGCCATTTTCTGCATGAACAGAGTGGGAGGGCACCACCATTCCTCCCTCTCCCCTTCATGCAAGCTCTCCGGCCAGGAGGGCCGTGGGCCTGGCAGATGGCCTCTGACCCCGCTACTGACTTCCCCTGATCTTTGTGTTCAAGGCTCTGGAGGTTTGACCCTCTTCCCGGTGTTGGTCCACGAGAAGGAACACTGGGCAGGGAGTCAGAAGTGGGCGAGCCTGGGTTTAATCTGCTGTGTGAACTGTGTGGTCCTGGGCAACACCCTGGTAGGTGTGTGCACCTCAGTTTCTTCACCTGCACGGCAACCTATCTCACCCAGCTGTTCTAAAGGTGTAATGGGGCAACCTTGACGGTGGCTCCTGCGGACCAAGAACTTGATTCAGGCCAGGTGCTGTTCTGGGCACTTTGCGTGCGCCGTCTCATTCAGGCTGACACTCTAAGAAGTAACTACTATTGCCCCTGCATAACGTCTCCGCTCTGCCACTCACTAGTGCATTAGCTGTGTGGCCCTGAACCCTCTCTGCCTCGGGGCCTGCCTCACAGTGGCCCTAAGGACTGAGCTGGCTCCTGCAGGGCTCAGCATCACATGGCTCTCAGGAAGCAGCCCCAGGGCAGCTCCAAGTAGGCAGGTGGGGGCAGACAGCAGCCTGGGCCATCTGCAGTTCAGGCCAGCTCCGGCTCCATGTTTCTCTCCCAGAGCAGCTGGGGGAGGGAACCGTCATTTGTTTAGGCCTCTGCAGTGTTTAATCACCACTCAGCTCTCCCTCCCTCCCTCCTCCCGCCCCCAGAGCCTGCTCTCTCCCTGCAGGAAACAGCTCTCTGCCTTCTGCCTCTGAGGGAAGCCATGAAAAAATTAACACAGCGCCCAGAGAGGAGGAGACACTGGGGCAGTGAGGGTGTCAGAGCCAGATGACCAGCTGGTGAAGACCAGCTGGTCCCAGCCGAGCAGGCACCAGTTGGGCAGGCTGGATCCTGAGGGGGCTCTGAAGGGCCAGCAGGCCACAGGGTCTTGGATGGCCATCAGCCTGGGGGTCCAGAGCAAATCCATCTGCCTCTGAGGCATCTGGAATGCAAAGCCTGGGCCTTCCTGGGGTCCCAAGCCATTGGAGAACTTGAGGACAGGGATAGATTCTCTGCCTCTGCCCTGCAGAGGGCCAGGTCATCCAGGGACATGCCCTCAGGAAGGTCAACTCCAGGCCGGGCAGAAACTCAACACACTCTTTTTCTCTGTTCATTTTCCTGACAATCCTGTGATGTCAGGATCACTACCCCCATTTTCCAGTAGGAAACTGGTGCTCAGAGAGGTTAAGGAACCCACCCAATGACAACCAGCCAAAACAATCAACAGAGTGGGATCTACTGATTTTTAATTAATAAAATGACTTTTTATTTACCTAAGTAATGCACAAATAGTCTCCTTAGAAAGCTAACATTTCAGACAGAGGCCATAAGAGGGATCAGGACCCACATCTGCTGGCCTCCAAAGCCATAGTTTTGCTATTACATCTGATGGTTCCGCCTCACTGTTACATTTCCCCACCCTCCCTGCTTTACTTTTCAATGGTAATTTTTGGAGAAGTAATGTGTGCATGTGATTAAAAATGTACAAAAGTAGAAAAAAGGTATGTCCTGAAAAATGCAGTCTCCCCTCCCCAGTCTCGTATCTTAGTTCCTCCCACCAGGGGAATCAAGCTAGTGGCTTTGGTTTTCCTTCCAGAGTTATTCCATCATTTACACGTATCAGAGTCTTTGCAACATCTGCCTGGAAGTTTCTTGCCCTGGATATCCACATGGTTCAGCCCTCACTGGTTTACTCAGCGAGGGCTTCCCTGACCTTTCCAGTTTGTAGATGGCAGTACCATCCCTGCCACCTGACTCCCTCTATTGCCCTCCTCTGCTCAATCCATCTCCATGGCACTTACTACCTTCTACTTTTTATCTCATTTCTCATCTGATGCCCCACTGTGTGGTCCTGGGCAAAGAGCAAAAGCTCTTTCCAGTGCAGGGGTTTCCGTGTACTGCAATCACTGCCACATCCCCGGTGCCTAGAACAGTATCTGATACACAAGGGACACTCAACATTACCAGAAACCCTGGGCATGGCTTGTATGGGCAGACCCCACCCTGACACAAAGGGTGGCATGTTATACATGCTGGGCTCAGCCTCCTTTTTAAGAGCACAAGTTTAAGCTCAAACTGATTGTCATTCCTAGAAGACAGAACTGTGCCTTTTCTACCTCTTGTTTCTCCGGAGGACCCAGCCTGGTCTGGGGCACACAGCAGAAGCTCAGAGCTCACAATGCGCAGACCAGAAACTTGATCCCTACCTCACACCACAGACCAAAAAAAAAATAAAAAAGCAAAATAATACATTGTCTGGAAGATGATATAGGTGAATACCTCCATGACCTTGGGATTGGGGAATATTCTCAAAGAGGACACAACCACCACTAACCGTAAGGGGAAAGTTGAGAATTTTCCAACATTAAAGGGAAAAACTTCTGGTATACCCCTTGAAGAGAGTGAAAAGGCTAGCTAGCACAGGGGAGGGGAGAGTCTGTACGAGACAGAAGGCACACAGTGCATGGTGAGGCCCAAGTTCAGGGGCTCTGGGGAGTCAGGCTCCCCTAGACTGTCTGCAGCCACCCGGGAAGGCTTCTCAGAAGAGGCAGAAGGTGACTCCATCTCACTCCTCCCCCAGCTCCGGCCTCTTCCTCCTCCTCCATGAAAAACCAGAGACTTAAGACAGACGCAAGAGCCCCCCTTCCTTGCCCCACTCAGAGATAACCAGGCAAGAAAAAACAAATGAGAGCACCCAGGAGCCAGGCAGGGCCTTGAGAAGCTGGGTTTGACAGGGCAACGGCATTTAGCAAAGCTCACATCATCTATCACGGAGGCCCGGTCATTTAGATACTAGGCATTTGATTAAACTAATATGGGTGGCTGAGGCGAGGCATGGCTGGGCGCTTCCTACCCTCGCCTACAAATGAGACCGTCACACACAATCCGATTACCTTGACTGCCACATTTATCTCGGGAGAGGGGCCATCCGTCACTCCTCAGCAGTTGACTCTACGCATCCTCCGGCGGGAGGGGAATGAAGTGTGCCCCCAAGTTTCAGCAGGCAGCGTTTGTTCGGTCATTCATTCCATCACCCTCTCGGCAAACACCGCCCCAAATGCTTGCCCTGGGGTAGGTCTTAGGCTGGGCACTGGGATGCAGAGCAAACACAGTCCTTGCCCTTGAGGGTCCCACGGAGGGTGTGTGAGGAGGTATGAGGTCTGGCAACAAAGGAGAGCTCAGTGTGTCCTACAGCTGAGGGGCCCAGGCTTGCACCCCAGCTCCCACTCCTCCAGCTGGGACCCTGAGTGTGACGTGTCACTGATCTAGTCTCATCTTCACACCCGTGAGAGGGGATGATAACACAGGGCAGCCTGACCAACAGAACTCCTGCAGTGATGGAAAGGTTCTATCTTTGCGCTGCCCGAAACAGGGGCCACGGGCCACACGTGGCTATTGAGCACTTGAAACGTGGCTGCTGTACTGAGGAGCTGAGTTTTACGTTGTATTTAACGTTACTTCATTAAATCTAAGTGTGACCGCCCACACGGGGCTCTGGCTCCTGTGTAGGACATCGCAGATACACTGGTGGGTGTCTTTTCAGGGTTGTGGTGAAGGCTCAAACCAGGCAGCCTTAAAACGCCCAGTGCAAGGCTCTGCACATGACGAATGTTCACTGAAGGGTGGGCTCCCTCCTTCTCGGAGGGAGGGCTGGATTCTAAGGCCAAGGATAACAGCAGCTGTTATCTGATAACATGCTCACCTCTACTGTCTAGTCGTCCAGCAGGGCGGGCAGAGTCCCGTTTTAAAGAAAAAGAAGCAGAACTCAGAGGTAAGGATGGCACAAAGCATGATGTGGCAGACACAGAACTTGAGTCCAGGTCTTTGTGGCTTTGAACTCCCCTTCTTTCCACTGGACACCTGGCTACCCAGGAGACGTGCAGCAGGAGCAAAGGCTCAGGGACGGGGCATGTGAGGGCAGGTTGGCTGGGCAGGCAAGGACCACCACGGCGTGTGGATGCCATGTTGACCAGCTTCTTCTCTGGACTGGTTTCCTCTCAATGTCAGCACGGAAGAGGTGGGTGCCAGGCACACAGGGGCAACTCAGAGTCGCCCCAGCCCCTGCCCAACTCACCCCAGCCCCTCAGGCCAGGCCCAGGGCAGCACTGAGGTCCCTCCCAGCGCAGGACAGAGCTGGGGCAGCCGACAGAACTTTGGGTTCTAAATATACCAACTCTAGATGGGGCCCCGTCCCGAGACTTTGGCAGGGAGCAACCAGACAGGGAGCCTCGGTGATACCTGGACCAGTGAGAGAGCCCGGGGAACCCCGGCTGCCTTCTGCTTTACAGGATGCCAGTTAGCACAGGCTGGCAGGCTAGCAGACATGCCTCAAACTAGCTTCCGCACCAGGAACCTGAGCTCTGAGTGAGTCGAGTGCTCTCAACGGGGGCCTGACCATCCCTTACAGGGGCTGTAGTGGGGATGAGAGGCACTAATGAACGTGTGAGCAGAACTTGGCACCCGCAAGTGTCACTCACTGGGACCTGTTCAAATCACTGGTATTGTCCGAGCTCTCAGAGCAGGTCAGAGACCACGTGAGACCCAGCCCACCACAGCCAGCCTGCATCCTGTAGGTCTGAGAAGGCTGGAGAGATGGCGCCTGAGACCTCACCCCTCACTGGTGCGCTGTGTGACCCGGCGCCAGCTGCATCACGCCTCCGTCAAAGACGAGAATAAAATCACCAGCACGCGCTAATCCTTCTGCGAGGATCAGATGGAACATGCAGAAGCACTTCTAACCTGGATTTGGACAAATCTGATAGAATCTAAGTGTGCCAGTGGGCAGGCTTTCCCGGTAACTTCAGAGCAGCCCGACCCTGGAGAGAAATCACCTCCCAAGCAAAGACAAGCCCCCCTGCAGAAACGGCTGGCGCTCAGGAGTCCAGTCTCCAGACATTCAAGAGACGGCCTGCTGGCAGAGGACTTCTCATAAAACCAGAGGCTGGAAAGGGGCGGGCCCAGGTCAGCGGAGGCCTGCTTTGTGAGCCCCTCCTGGAACTTGCTGCAGGGGTGGCTGGCAGACTCCCAGGAATGGGCTGCCCTGGCTCACGAGGCCAGGCACGGGGGCTTCCAGCTGGCCTGGGCGGCTGCGGAGGACGCGGGGGACACGCTGCAGCTGTAGGAGGGAGTAGGCCGCCCTGGACGGAAAGCAGGAGGCTCCTGGCAGGAGACCACCACTAGGCTGGGAGATGGGGAGGGAAGGCCGCAGGGTGGGAGCCAGGCCAGGAGAAGAGTCTAGAGGGATGAAGTGACCTGGAAGAGGCAGAGATGAGATGGCGCTGGGGAGAGGGGAAATCAGGGGAGCTGAGGAGCCCTCCCCGGAGTATCCCGTCCCCCCAGACTCACCCGCCTCTACTCTCCCAGTCAAAGGTATACTTAGCCACTCGCACATTAGTATAAATGAGTTTATAACAAACGGTGCCAAGATGGGCAAGGAGCAATAACTGAAGCAAAAAGAAATGAGGTGGGGGAAGGTGGTGGGCAGCTCGCCCTCGCAGGCCACCTCCACAAAGGCAAGGAAGACAGCAGTGGGGACCCGCTGCTGCCAGGACCACCAGCATTCCCCCTCCCCCTCCCCAAAATGCCAAAATGCCAACACTCTTTTGTTGCCACTTAAACCAATTTGGGGGTAATTCTGCAGGCAATTGTCTTCCTATTTACAATGAGGCTCAGTGATTGCATGGAGGCTGATGGTTCAGGCTGTAATTGTATGGTAATCACTTCTGTTTATGATCGATGCGGAAATCACTATTGTTTTGCAGCCGGCTTGTTAAATCAAAAAAGTGCAGGGGTGGGGAGGGAGGGTTTATTTCTGTGAGTTGGAGCCCTGGGAAAATGAAATTAAGCAGAGCAACCCAACGTGGGCGGGGGGGGGGGGGGTGTGTGTGGCTCTGATGGCAAAGGCACCCTCACCAGCTCAGATCTGAGAAAGACAGGCAGGGACTCAGAGACAGTGAGAGAGAGATGCAAGGTGCAGGCGGAGAGACACAAAGGAGTAGAGACACAGGGAGGCGGGCAGGGATATGCCTAGGGAACGGCCAGGCTCAAGACAGAGACGGTCAGATGTTCAGATACACACAGAGGGGTCAGACAGACCCTACAGCTCATACATGCAAAGATGGCCAAGAGAGAGGAGGACCCCTTATACACACCCACACTTTACCAGACCTGCTCTCACCTATTCCTAGGCAGGTGGAGACAACCCAGGTGCCAGGTAGCAGGCCGGGCACTACCTGCCCCATCTGGGATCCGCCTGCGTGCTCCTCGCCCTGCCCCAAGGCCGCCTACTTGCCACCTGAAAACAGGGTGGCAGATGGCACCTGGGGGGCTCCGGTGGCAGAAGCAGGGCAGTGTTGCGAGCCGTGTGCTGTGGAGAATGGGGGTTGGGGCGGGAGGGGGGAGCCGCCCACCTGGCGGGCAGAAACCGGAACCTCCCGGAGGCTGCAGGGAACAGGCCTGAGCTGGGCGAGGGGCAGCGCCTCCCAGGGCAGCCACGGGCACTCCATGGCACCACAGGGCCGAGCCAGCCCAGGCTGGAGGCCAAGGCCCCACAGGGAGCGAGCAGGCACCAGCTGTGTGTGCAGCTCCAGCTAACCCCTAGGCTGCAGGCATATGTTTATTTTCTACTACACGCTCTTCTTCTCCAGCAAAAGAGATCAGGCAACATATTGAAAATCACAACTACGGCCAAAAATACTAAGTGTTTGGTTTCTAAAGCCTCCAGGCTCGATGCCCCTTTCCTCTACCTGTCTGAACCGCCCTCTGTATTTCACGGTTCAGCCTCCCCTCTCCAGGGAAGCCTTCCCTGGGCCCACCCGGCTGGACCCTCTTCTCCTGGGCCCCATGATACTAAGTGTCACACTGACTGTGATGCAGGACCGTGGTGGCCCACAGACCGGGCTCTCTAATCAGCTCAGTGAATCAACAGTGAACAGGTAACAGGCAGGCTGGGCCCTATCACAGGTGACCTCCCAGTGACTAGAGCAAGAACAGCACTCGGCAGCCTTCCCACCAGCATCAGTGTGGGCGTGAAGGCCACCCAGACCCGATGAGACGGCTTCCCTCAAACCCAGGGTGCCTCGACTCTGCTGTGGCTCCCTGCGTGCTGTCCTCAAAGGCAGCCAGGGCCCTGGAACGGAGGGCAGTAAGCCTGGCCCTCCTTGAATGGAGGAGAGGACCATCCCCCGTCCCTTGAAGGACCTCCTGGGCCTGGGTTCAGGCCCTGAACTTGCCCCGGCCCGGCCCTCAAACAGGCTACCCCCAGCCAGGCTGGGCCCTGAACTGGGGTGCCCTGGCTGCCTAATTAGGGGCTCAGTAGGGTATGCCAGGCAGCCTCTGGAAAACCTTAGAAGTGGAACAATCACTCCTAATTGGGCTTCCAGGATTCAGCTTAAGAAAACAGACTGCTTCTCCCCTGGGGACTTTGCTTCTGAAGTATATACAAACAAGTGATAGTTGTTCAACATTAAAAACGAAGTTGGCTAAAATGAGAATTTAAGCTACCATGAAGTTGTCTAAATGGAGAGGGACCTCAGAGGGCCAGGAGTTTGTGTGCGCGCGTGTGCAGGCCTGCACGTCCACACAGGGCATGCTGGGTGATCAGCAGGTGGATCGCCTTTTAGGGTCACAGTATCATCTCGGGAGCCCCTAACCAAGCCCCGGATCCTATGGTCTGGACCCCACACCGCCGCCACAGGCACTGCCAGGGAAATGGAGAGGAGGGTCTCTGGTGGGCATCAAAGACTCACACTCCGAAGGTGGAAGGCCAGGGCTGGAGCCTCGAGGCCACCCTGACAACCCGCCCGCCCTCAGCCCCCCTGTTGGCAGTGACTGTATCCCCCCCACCCCCCGGGAAGAGATGGTACCACACAGGTGGAAGCACTCTTCTGGACCCCGAAGCGCTCTAGAAACATCAGATAGTTTTACTCCCTGCTCCCACTTGTGACCTCAGAGCCAGCATCTGACCTCTATTTACTTAGTACCCTGAAGTCAGGACCCTGGGTGGGGAGTATAAGGTAAGGCCACCTGGCCGGGGTGTTCTCCCTCCCCACATAACCCCCCAAAGGGACAGAGCGCTCCAGGTGAGTTCGCAGAGGTGGTGACAGGAAGCTGAATCTCAGGGGGAAGGCGCCAGGCCAACCGAGGGAGGTGCTCCCTGCCCAGGCGCTGTGCCCAGGAGATGGGACTGTGAGGGTTCAGGGACCCAGCCTGGACTCTAGTCCCCACACCAAGGAGGACAGGAATCAACCACCCCATTTTTCAGATGGGGAAAGTGGGGGCCCTGAGAGGCGAGTGACTTCCCAGCGGTCTCCTGACTCTACAGTGCTTTGATACACTGACCATCTGAAAGTCTCTCTCTGCGGGAACCTCTGAGAATATTCACAGAATTCTTCTGCCATCCCTGAGACAGGCAGAAAGGAAGCTGTGGATAGCCTGGGCTGATTTCACCAGGAGGCCACAAAATGCCCTTTCCTGAGGGTCTGGGAGGGTCCAGAGTCATCTTCCCAAGCATGGGAAGGGCCTTCTGGGGTCAGCTCCAGCGAGCCTTCCCAGACCCCTCCCCCAGTCCCTGGAGTGGTGCAGTGAGAAAGGCTGCTGGGCCAGATGCCCTTGGCCACGTCTGAGGAGGAAGTACATCCTAGAGCCTTGGAGACGCTACCCCTCTCAGAGCTCCATGTCTGCCCTCTGGTTTGAGTGGGCTAAGGGCGTGCCTGCACGGGAGAAGGGGCAGGACAGGGCCAGGCGCAGTGACTGCCTTTGTCCTGGGCCCCCAGGCCAGTAGGAGGACCGTCCCTCGTACCCCAGCACGATAACACTAACATTTATGAAACACATCCCTTGTGCCAGGCACATGGACTTGGTGGGTCCTCACAGCCACCCCAAGGTCACTGCTATTACCATCCCTGTTTCTGCAGAGGCGGAGGCATCTCAGAGCTTCAGTAACTTGCCTGAGGCCACACAACCGCTAAGTGGAGGAGCTGCCCAGCAATGGTAGGGAGGGATGGTGCGGGCGCCTGAGCGCCCCAGAGGGATCAAGACGTGTTCGTTCTTACACACATACACCATCTGGCTCCCAAGGCGCCCCTCCCACGTCACAGACACTCCCAACAACCCCCGTGTTCATGAGTCTACACAAACCCACGAGAACAGTCATATACACTCATCCAACAATCGTACAACTTGTCTCGTCCCGTGCGTGTCCACACGAACACACGCGTGTCCAACCGCAAGAATACACGATGTAACGTACGCAGAGGCAAAACCCACGTAACATTTTCCAATGTTCCATCTTATGCTTTTCTGCAACATACCCCGCCGGCCCACCCCCCTGCAACAGGCGCACTACCACTCCACGTATGGCCCCGCACGGCCGGGTGTCTTCCAGCGCTGCCATCTTCATTTGGGGGCTTTAAGCTCCCAGAGGGCAGGGACCCTGTCTCTCTTCACATGCCCCACAGTGCCCCACCCAGAGCCAGCTCTTCATCTGTTCGTTCACTCATTCAAAACATATTAGTGTGTACTTCTGCCCATTTGGATGCGGAACATACAAACGTGAAGGAGCTATAGCCATGAGCTTGAAGAAATAAAACATTCCCGTGCAAACCGAGGGCTATAACTATGGCACAGTGAACCCAGAGAAGGCACAGGCACGTGTATGAGTGAGCGGACACGCGTGGAGGGCGTGCGTGCAGTGCCTCGGCAGGACACCTGCTCCAGGACTCCTGTTGCTGCAACAGGCCTGTGAAAGAAGGGGACTCCCATTTTACAGAAGAGGCAACTCAAGTGCACTGCAGAGTGGAATCACAAGCTCCAGATCACCTGGGTGGGGTGCCAGCAAGGCTTCAGGTAACAGGTGTTTAAGACCAGGGAGGCATCCAGGGAACCCAGTCTCTGGGTGGCCAGGCCCATCCGGAGGCTAGGGTCTATCTGGGCCAGAGTCCTCACCACAGGGAGCACCTCACACTCATCGGGATGCCCCAACTTGGGAAGAAATCTCATTGCGGCGGCTATAACCTGAGGACAAAGATCTCTTCCAGGTCATCAAACATACTTCTCAGAGAGGGTACAGCACCGCGCAGAGCTCTGAGAGGATTATCGGCCCCTGACAGCCCTGATGCTGGGAGGCTTAATTCCAGGCAGGTGGGTTGCAGGGGTTTGGCTCACAGGGTGCACGGGCCGGTGTGGGGTCAGGAGGGGGGCCGGGCGGTGATGATCCCTCTTCCCCACCAGGCCCGTCTGTTGCTCACTGGTGCCACGGGGCAGGGGCATGGAGAGAGCGGAGGAATCATTCCTGTTTCAAGGGTCAAAGTGGCCTGGACAGGAGAAGCCAGGGCCTGTGCTCAAAAAAAGAAGCGATTGCTTGGCGCTTGCCCCTTTCCCTGTCCTGATGCTGACCTCTGGGTTCCCCCTTCCGTGGGCTGGGCTGTCTCTCCCTGGGGCAGAAGTCACTAGAGACCCAGTGGCAAGGCTGCCCTGGGTCCAATAAAGTGGGGGTGGGGGCTTTCTCTGCTTTGGGTGCCACTGCCCTGAGCCCCCCAGGATGGTGGTATCTGTTCTCCCTGCAGGGGCTTCCCCAGGACTGCCCAGGAGCTTTGGGGACCTGCTGTTGGCAAATGAAAAGCAGACACACCTGAGGGTTGAAGCCACAAGCTACTCTCAGCAGTGAGGTAGGCCTGAGCCCGAGGCCAAGAGCTCTCAGGGCCCCAGGGGAGATTGGGGGGTGGGGTGGGGGGCTGTTGACTCCAGGGTTTCTCAGGCTGGGGGGAGGGGGGTGGGCATTCCGCATGTTTGTCAGGTCACTGGAGGAAAGGCACCCCTGTGCAGGCGCAGGAGCAGGTGAGATGGGGGAGCATTTGGATACTCTTGGGCTGTGATGGAAGTTATGAGGCAGGGAAGCAGGAGGATGTGTCCCCAGAGGAACAGGCCTAGCACAAACACAAGGAGACCCATGACAGAGCAGCAAGGACAGCTAATGCTTACTCAGGGCTGACCAGGTCCCAGCACTGTGTTCCAAGCTGTAGCTGGAATATGCTCTTTAATCTTCCTAGGACCCAATGAGATGAGTGCTAGTCCCCCAGTTTACAGATGAGGAAACTGAGGCTTAGAGAGGGTTAGAGGACCATTGTGTGGAGAGTACAGGAGAGGAGGGGGAGAGATGCTGGTGAGCAAGGCTGGGGAAGGGGGACTCTGAGGTGTGAGGGTCTCCAGCCTCTAGTAAGGGGGAGCCACAGGAGGGCCACGCCCTCCCCATCTGGAATGCCCTCCATATCCACTTCTCTGGGAATGCCCAGCCCTCACCTCAGCTACTTCTCCCCGTGGAGACAAATCCCTAGGAAGCCACATGGCCCGGCCCCCCAGCCCCAGCTGCCCCTGCACTCGCCCTGCACGCAGTCTGCTCCCCGAGACTATTGCCGCCTCACTCTCCAAGGCTGGGCCTGAGTGCTGTCCTGCTTCCCGGAGCCCAGCACCCAGCACCCAGTGGTTGTCAAGCCCTGGGGTATGAGATGAAACAGCACACTGGCTCCTGTGGCTCTCCCCCAACTCGGAGAACTTCCTTTCACTGAGTGCCTTTCCGGGAGTCCTCTGGACAGCTGGAAGCCAGGCCTGGACCCACGGGCCTTACCCTGCCAGCCCACCTCCTTCAGGGCTGCTGGGCCCTGGGAGCCACCTCGACACAACGCGGCTCACAGGCCCTCTGCCCAGAAAATGCACTCCACACAAGCTGGGGGGCTCATGGACCCAAACGAACTATCCGTGGACCTCAGAAGGGAGAAGTTCTTGGGCAAGTTGCCCAGGGGGCTTCAGGAGTCCAAGGTGTAGATGTATATATAGCTCCTCCCCCAAGAAGGAAATGAAAAGTGGGCGCCTGTGCTGGCCCACCCACCCTTCCTCCAGGGCGAGGACACCAGACGGCTGCCAGCGGGGAAGCCCTGCAGTTTCTCATCAGGACAGAACAAGTGGCAGGCACACTGCACCCCTCGCTCTCCCCTGGCTTTCTCAGGCTCTCCTGCTAACAGCAGCCACGCAGGAGGCAGCACGAGCCCCTGGACAGCCCGCCCTCCGCCCTGTGCGGCCAGGTCTCTGGTCACAACACACAGTGCAAGGGGCACCTTACAGACAAGGAACTGAGGCCCGTGGTGTGGCCGGGACCCAGGCTCTTGTGCTGGGGAATTCAAGAGAAACCGAAAGCCCAGCTGGTCTGGGAGTTGATCATACGCTGAGAGGGTATGAAGTCAACCTGATAGTAATGAGAGCTGCCACTTACTGAGCAATTACTATGTGCCAGACACTAAGTGCTCAAAGCCCCATCTCATTTACCCACTGCCGCAACCCTGCCGGGCAGAGGCAGACACAGGCAGCTGTGTTTTATTCATTAGGAGACAGAGACTTGGAGAAGTTAAGTGACTTGCCCAAGGTCACCCAGTAAACGACAGCTGTGGGTTTCATAATTACTCCCCGACGCTGTCTTGGGAAGGACACTGGGTGGCCTCACTGAAGAACCCAGGGTGTGGGTGGGGGTGGGTGAAGCAGGGAAGTTCTGCGGGGCCCTGTGTTTCACAGAAAGGACAGCGGGGAAAGTCCAGGGCCCTGTGCACGGAGCGGGGTGGGAGCTGCTAACAGAGAGGCAGGCAGAGGCCCCGGGACCCTGCCTCCCTATAGATCTGTGATGACAGAGCTGTGAGACTCCTTAGACACCCTCCAGCACTGTCCAACAGAACCTTCCGTGATGATGGAAACCTTCAACCACTGCACTGTCCAATATGGTAGCCACCAGCCCCACGGGGCTACTGAGAACCTGAAATGTGGCTAGTGTGATTGAGGGCCTGAAATAGAATTTCATTTAATTTTATCTAATATACACTTAAATAGCCACCTGTGGCTAGTGGCCTTTCGATCAGACAGCATGGTAAACCCAGTGATTCTTCCTACATGTGGGGTCCCCGAGAAGGACGAGGGCTCCCGCACGTCACATGTCAACTTGGGAAGCCAGAGCTGGCCCAAGAGCTCGGACCTCTCTGTTTCTTCCTGGGTGACTGCCTTTGCTGCAACACACCTAAGCCCGGGCTGGTCATTTAAGAGACGTATATTGAGTACCCAGCATCGATACTAGTCAGGGGCGGCCCGTCCAGCAATGTACAACCTAGTGGGGATGACACCCGGTGGGCAAACGACCACATAAAACAGACTGATGTAAGGTTGTGGGTCCCGGAAGCACAAAGGAGTGGAAAGGACCGCCAAGAGATGGGGTCCTGTGTCTGTGTGTGTGCTGGGGTCAGGGGACCAGGGAAGGCCTTCTGGCTGGTGACGTTCGAGCTGGGCCTAGTAGCGGCAGGGTGGAGAGGAGGTGACAGAAAGATGGGCTCCTCCCTGGGCTTTTTTCCTCTCCCCTCTGAAATGTGGCCCCCCATTTTCCACAGCCTTCCCTCCCACACGTAGGGTCTGAATCAGGGGCTGTTAAGTCTTCTGTGCACAATTACGAAGCTGCCAACCAGGTCACACTCTTGGGAGGTGGAGAGGGAGGGTGCCTATAAATCAAGGGCCGCCTCAGGCTCTGCCGGAGGAGGCATGGGAGGGTGTGCGACCAAACGCATGCCAGTCCAAAGGCTGTCCCCTGTCACCTGTCCCCTCCAGTCCCAAGGAACCGCCCACATGGATTTAAACCCTCTGGGGGCATGGCTGTAACACATTCCCCCCCCATCCCCCCCCCCCCCCCGAGGCACTAGGGGCAGAGTCTACAAACAAGGTTCTCTTTTTCCCAGGAGAGAACAGAGGGGAGGCCTGGACAAGTTCTACCAAGTTCCCGGAGCTCCTGAGAAGAGCTGGCTGCGCTCGCCCCCCACCACGGGTGACCGCAGAACAGGAACCCTGCAACACAACGAGCTTTCCATTGCGTCAGCAGAGACAGGGACGTTCCTGCAGCAGAGCTCCGACCTCGCAGGGCTCCCCCACTTCCCTGGATGGATTCCTGCCTCGACCCAGCAGCATCCCTGCTCCCAGAAGCCCTGGGAGTCCCAGGGGCCTCCCTGGCTCCTCCCTGCCCCGGGGATAAGATCCAGGCTCCTGGGATAAGATCTGTTTCAGCTATGGCCCCACCTCCCGTGCTCACCTCTGCTGCTTCGTCTGGAGGGACCGCCTCCCTAGGTGTGCCACCTGACATTCATTCCCCTTCTTACCCAAGACCCCAATCCTACCCATTTCCAAAATCAAGGGCCACCTGGGAAGAGTTTCAGGCTACCCCAGCCCCAAAGGCACCACCTTCCCCTCCTCCTACAGCTCCTAGGGTGTGGAGCATAAGACTCTATTCATTCAATTCTCCTCGCCCCCATGCACCTTACTATCTCCCGCTGCATCCTCAGATGCTGGCAGCAGGTAGCACCCAAAGGCAGGGCCAGACCTCCTTCAGTCTCCTGTCTCCTCACATCGTACACACACACCCTCTGGCCCAAGACTCCAGGAGTTCAACTCCTGGAGTGGAGTCTACCTTTCAGAGATGAGACAGAGGGCGATGTTCTCAGTACAGAGATGAGGACAGAGGTCCCCCAGAGGGGAAGTGACTTGCCAAAGGTCACACTAGTTTGGTAACAGATCATAGACGTTATCACTTGAATGCTAGGCCCTGGGAGCCATGCTGCCACCAACAGTATCAGAATTATCTGAGGGGGGCTTTACAAAACCAAAGCCAAATCACAGAGGCTGGGCTCTACCCCACAACTACCGAAACTCCAGGGTGACTGGGGAGCCTTGGCTTCAGGGAATGTGGGTGTCCTGGCCAAAGTCCCGACCTTCATTCACCACACATGCACAAAGCACCCACTACTGCCCCGGGCCCGGCACTTGTAAGGCCTGGCCTCCCCCCAAGGGTAGGTGGAGGCAGTCGGAGGACCCAGAGGGCCTCGGGGGCTCCAAGCAGGAGTCCGTGCCACGTCTACAGCTACTGAGAGGAAGGGGGCAGGAGGGCAGCAGAGTGCCTCGCAGGCCCAGCCTGACGCTCTGGGTGGTGGGGTCAGGGTCTGGCTCTGTCAGTCAGTGTTGAAGGGCACACGGCACAATCAGACTCTGGGGATCAAGCGTGCTGTGAGAATCCCCAGGTGGCCCACCTTGGCTCCAGGGAAAGGCACGGTAAGCAGAGGCCCTGAACAACAACTCCACCTCACTCAAGGGGACTGGAAACCTGGGACTGTCCCCAAAGATCCTCTCATCTCTCAAGCTCCCCTGGATGGGCCTTGAGGACCCCGGTTTGGGGCTGCTGGGGTCCCTGGCAGAGAGCCAGCCCCTACTGAGACTTCCTCCTTCGGTCAGCTCAGGGCCCAGGGGAGCAGGCAGCTGCAGTGAGGCCTGCTGCAGGGGGGAGGTGGGCACCTCAGGACACAGGGACAAGGCCAGAGACAAAGTGACCTCACAGGGATGGAGGAGGAAAGTGAAACAAGGCACAATTAAATCTTATATAAACCTCAAGTTGAAAACGGCAGACTGGGATTTGCAATGGAACGTAAGAGGGCATCAGTTCCATCCCAGGCCTGCCCTGCCATATGACCTTGGGGCAGGAAGTCACTTTGCCCCTCTGGCCCAGAGAGGTTGGAAGTGCTTAGAGGGTAGGGGCCTTGTTTTTCCCTGAGCAGGCTCCCTCGTGAGGCTGCTGCCTCTCTGCCAGGCCCTGGGAGAGTTTCCTCCTGCAGCTGAGGCTTCAGGGAAAGCAAAGGGGAGAGTGGCACCTCGAATGGCCCGTGACATGAGGGGCAGCAGGCCCTGGCAGGACGGGAGCGAAGGGCATCTTGTGTTAGCCAAATGTCCCCCACCCCTTCTCCCCTCGGGGCTGGGGCCTGCACACCTCCCTCTGGGGTGGTGCTAATGAACCTGGCCACAGGCCTACCGATGGGGTCCTTCCCAGTGGAGAAGAGCCAGCCTCTCCCTTGGGACCAAAGCCGCATCGATCAAGGTAAACACCTCCCTTACCAGGGAGCCCGTCTCCCTCTCCTTCCAGCTCTGACAGCTCAGAACTCTCTGTTCCTGGGGACTCGAGGCTGAGCTGGCTCTCCCGCCTGATCGATGGATGACTTCACAAAGACTGACGCCTACCGGGCACCAAGACGGTCCTCAGGGAGGTCTGAGGCTGCTCCTGGGACCGCTGCCCACCCTTGCCCCCCTGGCTGACCTCTGCTGGGTGGTAATGCACTGGCGGAGGAGTCGGAGACCTGGGGCTCACGCCGCTCGCTGGGTGGTGACCTTGGGCAAAACTGAATCTCGGCTTTCTCCCGTGCTAAGTGGGAGCACCTGGCTTGTCTATAGTCCCCTTACTGGGAGGCTGTCAGAAGATGCAGTGCTAAGAAAATGGAAGGTCCCTGTATCCAATGGACTCTTCCTGCACTGTCACACCTGTGGGCTCTGGTCTAGTGTCCTCACCTCACTTCTGTCCTAAGTCTCCATCATTCTAGGCCAGAGCTGTCCAATGGAACTTGCGGCTGCAGCGGAAATGTTCTATGATCTGAGCTGCCCAATCTGGTCGTCACTAGCCACATGAGGCTGCTGACCATCTGAAATGTGGCTGGTGCAAAGGAGAAACTGAACTTGTAATTAATTTAAGGGTATAAACAGCCACATGCGGTTAGTAGCTACCATACTGAACACTGCAGTTCTAAACACAGCTCCGCCGTCCTTACTCCCTGGCATGTGACCCAGAAAGAGCCATGAGCAAGCTCCCAGGTAGGACTCTGGTTGAACATCTGTGGGAGCTCTCAGTCTGACTGGCTAACATCAGACTCGGAACTCATCTTGGAGTTCCCAGGGACTGAGCTCAGCCTTGTTGCTTAGTACTGAGCCAACACTGACTTACAAGCAGAAGCACTCTTTCAATCTCTCCATCACCTCCCCACTCCCACAGGGAAAGCAGCACGCGGCCAGCTTTCTGCTCATGCAGTCACTCAGTCGTCACTGGGCACCTACCACCTGCCAGGCACGGTGGCTGGCACCGGGGTATACTGTGATGAGTAAACACATGGCCCCTGCCTTCAAGGAGCTCACAGTCAAGGCCACACTCCAGTCAGAGCTGACTGGCTTCCTCTGTCCCCTACTGGGTGTTCTCGAGGACATCAATTTGGCCATCTGAAACGGCGCTACCAAGTCCCTGAGTGCACAGACTGTCGTGAGAACCAGGAGGCAAAAGAGAGAGAGGCGAAGGGGCTCTTGTTGTCGAGGAGGCTGTGCAAGGGAGCAGAGACAGCACTATGAAGCAAGTCTCAAACTCTGCGCAGCCTGCTGCTTCCGGTAAAGACCCAGATTCTCACCAAAGCATCGCTGTTCGGTGGTTTCTCACTAAGGAAGTTCAGGGTAAAAATAGCTCAGGAGGGGACTTGAATCCTGCTAGTTGGGGGGTAGTCACTGCCTGGCTAGCACACAAAAAAGGGGAACAGGCTTACCAGCAGCCACGTGGACTTCAAGACTCACCCCCCACCACCACACCCCTCCTGCCGAGGGACAGGGCTTTCTGCTCTGTAGCGGATGGGAGATGAGCTTCCGGCCCAGAGCTCCAGAACTGGAAGGGGCCTGGTCCCTATACACCTTCTGGGGTCACCCTGATTTCAGGGTGCCATCACCTTTCCCACTCCAACTCATTCCCCAATCGAATTTCTGGCCCATTCTCAAGGATGGCCCATTAAGAAGCTCTCTGGTACCAACTCCTTCCCAGCCGCCTCACAAGACCTTCCCGCTGGACGAGCTACCAGCCATGCCTAGCACCCATCTGCCAGTCCAGCCTGATGGTGGAGGACAGGGGACCCAGGCCCCCATCCTGAGAGTGATGGTGTCCTGAAGCCCATCTATGGAGGTTCACTGGTGCAAAGGGTTAGGGCAGGGAAAGACAGCCTGACGTCTCCTAGTCTCACCCAAGCTGGCTTCCGGTTGGACTCAAGAAGTGGGACCTATCTAGTGCTCCAGGCACCAAGGCTTGTTAAGACCCCAACACCAAACCCACATGCTCCTGACCACCAAGACAGACCTTCAGCCCAGGCAGTCCTCTGAGAAACCCTCTCTCCAAGGTCTTAAACAAGATCTCCACAGCCTGGTGTCAGGCACCCCCAGAAAGGCCCCTTCCTGCTCTCTAGTGCAAACCCATCTCTCCTCCTCCTCCTCCTCCTCCTCCTCCAGCCGGCCTCCCAGCAGACACTTGTCAGAAGTCTGTTCTGCACCCACCACCTCTCGGAAGGGCGCTCTGCCGCAATGGTGGCACCACCAGCGCACCTCGGGGTCTCTGGGCGCTTTCAGCATTAGGGCTGCATCCTGACAAAGGAGCAGCTTGAAGTTAAGAACCCTCGGCGGCTGCCTCCGCGGAAGGCTTCCTGGCCGATTCTTATTTTTGCAATAGCAGCCGATTGAGGACGGAGTCTTGTAAAATGTCTGCTGGAGAGCCAACACTTCACCTTCGAGAGTGGGGGCGGTAGGGGAGCACCCTGGCCCCGGGCCCCGAAGAGAATGAGGGGCCCCTGTGTGGGCGCACAAAACGGGCCCGGTGCACGCCGGTGCCACTCTCGCGGCCAAGCCTCGGGCTGACACCATGCAGCACACGGCGCTACCCACAATGCACCGGCCCTCCTCTGTCACACACAGGCACGCACACTCACCCCCGCTCCCGGAGGGAGCCGGGGCCCGGTCCGCGGGCGCCCCGGCGCCGGCCCCTCCAACCCCGCACTTACCTGGAAGTTGCACCGGCCGCGGTTCCGCCCTGGCGCCCGCAGGGGGCTGGGGCCCAGCCGGGGGCGGCCGCAGCGAGCGACTCGGGGCAGGGTTCAGCCGGCGCCGAACAAAGGCTGCACGCAGGCAGCGGGCGCCGCCTGCATCCCCGCTCCGCGCCGGAGCGGCGGCGGCGGCGGCGGCGCGGGGGCCCGGGCGGCTCCGGCGCCCGCTCGCTCCGCGCTGCCCGCTCCGAGGGCGCTCCGGCTCCCGCGCTCCCGCTCGCTGCTGCCCGCCACCGCCGCCGCCGTCCGGCTACCGCACAGCACACATCAATTATTCATCGCCCGTCTCCAGCTTCCCGGGCGAAGCCAATCACAGGCGGAGGCTCCGTTAATGGGGCCGCCGCCGAGGAGGCAGCCAGCCGCGCGCCCGGGCGCAAGCGACAGCCCTCCGGGGACGGGGATGGGCCGGGGGCGCGCGGGGGGCGGGGGTGCACGGGGCGCGCCAGCGAAACTTCCCACGGCCAGCGCCCTGCGCCGCGCGCCCGTACCCCGCCGGCGCGACCACCCACCCTGCGTGCGCCCGCGTGGGGCTGGGGGCTCGGGGGAGGCCGGGCGCGCCGCGGCGGGGGGAGGGGAGGGAGGAGGAGGAGCGCGGAGAGAAGATGAAAGGCTAGCAGACCTGCCTCGGCGTCTCCAGGGAGCCCTGGCTCGCGCGCGCCCTCCCCGCCCCGCGAGCCTCCCGTCCGCACCCCCGCCCCCCAGCCCGCCACCCGCCACCCGCCACCCGCACTCACTCGCGCGCGCAGACCGTCGGCCCAGCCACTTTGCTGCGAGGGAGCGCGAGCGAGTATGAATCGGAGGCAGCTCACATTTCAAACTTGCACGCAGGGGTGGTGCTGGTGCACGCCGCCGCCGAGCGAACGCACGACCCGACAGGCAGCGCTCCAGCCTCCGGGCGGGGGCGGCGACCAGGCCCCCTTCCCTCCCCCGCCCAGGCAATAAATTGGAAGCAACACTTGTGCAAGTGGGTCTCCCGGAACGCTGCCGCCCGAGGGGGCCGCCGGGAATGCGCAGGCGGTGGATGACTTCGGGTGTCTCCCGCCCCCCAGAGAATCCTCCCAAGTGGTCATGCTAATGAGGGTCCAAGGCAGGGTGGGGGCGGAGGAGGGAGCTGGCCTGGAGGCGGCCTCGGCCCGGGGGAGGAGAGGAGGCGGGGCGGGACTGGGGCATCTGGATTGCGACCTGGTTTCAAGGATTTTCGGAACGGGTTAGGGGGCGGAGAAGGCAGGCGGCCTGGCATCTTCCCTGGCACTGATGCCCCTGCCGCCCCTGGGATTCCCCGAGGCAAGGTGAGCGGGCGCACGTACGCTCGAGCTCGCTGACTTCGGGGAGTTCCTGTGCCCTGGAACCAGCGGCGGTAGGGAAGCCGGGGGCGGCTACTGAGCGCTGCACTGCCCCGCCCCGGGAGCTGCTGCCTTCCTGACATTGCATCCTGTGGTGGCCGCGGCCTCTTCCTTCCAGCCTGTCTGTCGCAAGGGCTGCTGGCGCTGAGCTGAGCAGACACACCTGGAAGCCCACCCGCCGCCCTACCACCCCAAAGGGTTCTTCGCTCCTTCCTCTTTTGTAGGCACTTCCCATCACCACGACCCTCTTGGGAGAAACTATTTTAAGCCCCTTCCCCCAGCCCACCTGCAGTGAAGGTTTCTTGAGTGTCGACTTAGCTGCCCAAACAATTAGGAAGGTAAGTGGGGCCCCATCATTCACCCTAATGAAGGGCAACCAGAACTGCCTTGAAAAATCTCCTCTTTATTAGACTGCCCTGCACTGCTCTCCTTGCCATCATGGGTAAATGACCAGGTCAGCTAGCCTTTGACGTTGCTTCTCCTGTTCTCCTTCCATCACTCCCGATTACACAGCCTCCCCCCTCCTTTTCAGTCTGAGCTCCGGCTGGCCCCTGAACCTTCGTATCTATCCTACTGCCAGCCCTGGAAGTGCCTGAAACAAATCACATATCTAGAAATTATGTTCTTGCTCCTTGTTTGACATAAATCGTTAGCAGGCTCTAATCCCACCCACTGCCACTTGAAATATCACTTTCAGAGATGGCATTTGGAAATGCAGTTGTCATGGGCTTTCCCTCAGAGGAGCTGGTTAAATGGATTAATTCATACTTTATAACTTGCTGCCTTTTGGACAAGAACTAGCTTCCTGCAGGAGAGATTAATTTGCATCGCCTTCCTGCAGGGCCAACCCTGGGGCAGCCAGGGTAAGGACTTTTCTGCTCTGCCCAAATTCCAGGCTCTGCTCAGTCTCCCCTCCTCGGAGGAAACTTCCCTCATCTTGGGTTACAATGGCTTCTTCAGGGACAGTCATTTATTCACTGAGACATCCATTGGGGCCCTGCCCTCCCAAGCAGCCCCACAGGGGTTTGGGAGCCCATGAAGGAAGAGCCCTGTGGCCAGTGAAGACCCTCCATCTTTCTCTTTGGTTGGCCCAGTCCCCACTGCAGATCCTGCATACCACAGACTCCAAAGCCCAGTGCTCAGCCAGTGACACCCAGAAACAGAGGAGGCACGACAGCTGGGTCCACGTTTCAGAAGAAAACACTGAGACGGATGTCCCTAAGACCTGTTTTCTATCATAAATCTGGTTTTAACATGATGTCAGGGCTCAAACCTCGATTATACAGAATTCAAAGCTGCCAAGACCTCAAATAACCAGAACAACGTTCTTCTGGATCCTCCCCTCCCAGAAGTTCTCTGCAATGATAGTTCACAATATTTGTCTGATTCTTAGTGCCTTTGGAGCCACCAAAGACCCAAATGTTTGGAACTTCCAGGTTCATTCTTGAAATACCCGGTATGTGGTGGTACCATGTGGCTCCAGGCACTGAATTCAGAAAAACCACTCCTATAGGTTGAACCAGAATTTGGACTGGAATTGAGCAGAGGTTTCCATCAGAGGAACACAGACCTGGTGGCAGGGCCTGGGAAACTAATGACAGCCCCACTCCTCCCCCACCTCCCAGCTCTCCCTGGGACCTGCTCTGGAAGGAGCCCCAAGGTGGGGTGAGAGAAGAGTAGTGATACGCTTATTTAAACTTCACAGGCCTGGGACCAACTGACTTTCCCCAGGTGAGGAAAAAAAAAAAAAGGTAAATACTCTCCACTAGCAGATTTATGTAATTAGGAAAACAAATTGTTTTCAAGAATCCATTCACCAGCCCTCACAGAAGGCCTCCTGGCTAAAGCTCGCGTTTTCACATGCTAATTTCAAGGCCTGCTTGGTCCCATTCAAGCCCCAGTTCGGCTCACTAGGTTAGCAGGCTCTTAATACTACAAGCCTGGAGTCTGGAGAAATATGGGTACTCCAACCAGTTCCTGCTTCAGAAGGGTTTCTCTCCACTTACTCCACGTTCCAACTCCACTTTTCCAACTTCCAAAGATTTGCTCAAAAGCCTGAGGCCCAAAGTGGCCCGCTCCACCCCCTGGGCGCCTGCCTTGATAAGGATCTATAGGAAAGCGGCTGCAGACAAAGGCACTCTCCACCTCTGAGCGCACTGGGGGAGCTCTCCGAGTGACCTCGGCGAGGGGGGCACAGCCCGGAGGGATGACTTGGGAGGCAGAAGAAGGAAGAAGAAAGGGAGAGCTGCGGCCCTGGCGCCGTGGCTCCTTGATGAATGTCCGGGAGCCCTTGGGAAGCCTGATTCAGGGATCAAGAGCTGGTGGCTTCTCCTGCGGGTGTTTGAACTCCTCCTGCCGTGGGCCCTGGCGAGAAGGAGCCGCCAATAAATCACAGCACTGCAGCCGGGAAGGCAGCCGCGGCTTGCACTGGACAGAGTGGGAGGGAGGATGCTTCACCCAGCTGGGGAGCCTGTCGTGCAGAGCCTACCTCCTCAGGACCAACCAGGCCGTGGAGGCTGGGGTGGGGGTGGGGGGAGAATGTGGTGCAGGAGGAGCCTCCTCCAGGCCTCCCCCGCTCACCTCCAGAGGGATGGGCTCCTGGATCCTGTCCCAGCCCAGGCCAGTAAGTATGAATGAGCAAAGCCACCGGATGTAGGTCCCCCTGGGGGGTGGGGGGGGGTGGGTAGAAAGTGGTTCCCAGGCTCAGGGCTGGGTCACCTCCTCTGTAAGGCTTTGGTTCGGGGGGCTAGGGGCATACACAACCCCAGCTCCCTCCAGCTGAGACTGAGAGGCAGAACAATGAACCCCAGAGCCACCGAGCCAGGTCTTCCTCAAGCAGGGCTTGCTGATTCAGCAGGTCTCAACAAGGATTCCTGTGACTCAGAGATGTCACCCATGCGGGCTCCAGCACTCAGAGGGAGAGTGAAGAAGACAGGGAGGCCCCAGGTGGTGTCCACGGGAGTGTGGCAGTCATGAGCTCAGGCCTTGGGAGCTGCTTGGCCATCTGTCTCCATTCAACTGATCCTTCTCAGGGCGCATGGAAGCGCGTGCAGGGCATGGAGTGGGTTCAATAAACATACGCACACATACTGGAGGATAACCGGCCATGAAGCATCTGTCTCACTGCCAGCGCAGCTGCCCCAGGAAGGCTCAAGCGGCTGCACTGGGCGTGAGTTGATTCAGGGGCTCTGCCTCCAGGGACCTTTTTCTGGGGCTTCTGCCCACCTCTGAGGGGTCAGGACACGAACTCCTGTGTCCTTTGATAATACTGTTCCCTCTGCCTCTTTCCCTTCCTCCTTCACCCTGGTCAGCCGCCTTAATTCTACATGTACAATCTCAAAGAAGAAAGGCACAGCTGACATTCAGCTCCCAGCCAGCCAATGCAGGTATCTCTGCCAGGCCTCGGGACCCTACCCACACATGGGGACAGTGGGAGGGCACACTCCCACTGGGAACACAGAGCTGGGAGCCCCAAGCTGGATCCAGGCCTCTCCTCTGTCCATAGTAATAGAGAGCTCCCACTGACAAAGTGCCTGCTGGTTGCCAGGCACAGTTCTAGGCACTTTCCAAGTATCAACACGCCATCCTCACAGACAGCCCTCTCTGATAAGGTGTGATTATTATTTCCACTCTGCAGAGGATAACAGTGAGGCACAGAAAGGTTTAGACAACTTGCAGAAAGATTTAAACTACCCAGCCATCTGGCTCTAAAGTCTGCACCAGCAACCGTAATACCGTATTCCCAAGATGGGACTCTAGAGAGAGTGACCATCAAAGTCACACAGCGAGTTAGAGTTGTGATGAGAGTCAGGTTTTATATTCTTTCCAGCACACCACATTACATATATGGAAATGTCTTCTTTCTTTGTGTTTTTTTTTTTTTCCTGTTTAGCCTCTGTGCGATTTAACCATCCACCTGACATTCCGGGTTGTCCAGGGCTCCACCTGAGGGGGCATGGGGGTCACGGTGGAGAATGAGACCTACCTGGCTCAGGACCGCCTGTCACTGCTCCCCCCACCCCCTTCCCGGATGTATCCTCCAGCAGGGCCCTCATCCCACACTCAGGCTGCGTTCCCAGAAGTCTGCATTTGGCATCGGCCCAAATCTTATAATCATTTCATTAAGAAAACAAAACCAACCCCTGCCCCACACGTCCATCGGCACTGCCAAGAAACCCTAGGGTTGTGAGGTTATCGGGGGTCCAGGAAAGCCTCCTGCCAGGCTGGAGGAGGAGAGAGGATGGGGGAGGGAACCCAGGAACCAGGCATGAAATGGTCCCTCAGGTGGCTTCCGTCTTTAAGAGCTGCCTGCCCCTCCATCCACTCAGCTGGGAAGGCAGCCGTGCCCAGGCTGTCTGCCCATGCCACTAGGATGCCCACAGCCTCTCAGCTACACAGAGAGGCCAGAGGGGTCGGAGCGGAGACAGGAAGGAACTGACCATGTCCCCGCTAGCTGAGGAGTTGTGGAGGGTGGGGATGTGCCTGGAATTGGAGGCTGAGCCTCAGGAAACAAGTACTGAGTAGCTGGTGGCCTTGGACAAGTCACTTTGGCTTCCTTGGGCCTCTGCCTCATCCTTTGTAAAATGGGAGCGAGGCCAACTAATACCAGGTGCCAGGGAGGACCAAAGGAGATAACAGCGATCATTCTCAAGAGGCTGAGAGGCCGTGGGGTTGTGGATCCCCCCTCCCCCAAAAGGTGCTGAAGGGCTACCCCCCAGTACCTGTGAACGTGACCTTTTTTGGAAACAGGGTCGCAGATGATCAAGTTAAAATGAGGTCATTAGGGTGGACCCTAATCCCATATGACTGGTGTCCTGATAAAAAGTAGAAATTTGGACACACAGACAGACACGCACACAGGGAGAGTGCCACGTGAGGACTGGCGTTCTGCTGTTATGAGCCGGGGAACTACCAGAAGCCAGGAGAGATGCCTGGAACAGGTCCTTCCCTGGTGCCTTGAGAGGGAGCACGGCCCTGCCACCACGACACCTTGATTCAGACTTCTGGCTTCCAGAACTGCGAGACAATGCAATCCTGTTGTTTAGGCCACCCCGTCTGTGGTACTTTGTTATGGCATCTCTAGCAAACGAATACCCACGGTGATGCTGCAGAAACCTAAGTCTCAGCTCATCATTCCTCTGCTTAAACCGCTCTGGCTCAGTCAGTGTAAAAACCCACGTCTTTATGATGCCCCCACAAAACCCTGTGTGACCTGGCCCCTGTCACCTCCCTGACCTCATTTCCTTCCAGTCTCCCTGCCTTCAGGCTGCAGACACCCCCATGCTTTTCTCCAGGTGGCCAGACTCACTTCCCACCTCCTGCAGGCCTCCACCCAGGGGACACCTGAGTCTCAGGAAGCCTTCCTCAGCTGCATTGCCCAAATCTGCAGCCCCTCCTGACGTTTGCTACCACTCTTTCCTGACTTAGGCTCCTCCTTAGCATTTATGACTGATGTATTTCAATTATTTCTCTTGCTAATGCTATCTCCCTTGCCAGAAGTCAAGCTCCCTGCCAACAGCGACTTTTGTCTGTTTTGCACATGTTATATCGACAGGATCTACAATATGCCAAGCAGATGCCTGATATCTGCTGTGTGAATGAAGCACGGACCAGCTATCTGAATGAATAAGTGAATCAAGGAATGAATGAGTGAACAGTAGGGTCTGCGGTGCCCTGCTCCCGCTGCTTGCCAGCCCAGAGACTGGGTCCCCGACGTGCTGTCTGCAAGAATGTGGGTTGCCTCTCAGTGGAAGCACCCTGTTCAGACAGGAAGCTCAGGCCAGCTAACAAAGGGGCTGCCAGAGGTGATGGGGAGCTCGCCACCCAGGCCCCTCATGAATCTCTTCCCATTGATTTCTGGAGTCGCCTTTGAAGGGATGGGACGGCCAAGGCAGCACGAATGTCTGTGCCTCAGCAGTCGTGGGGCTTTATTGCTTCTCCCAGGACACAGCTTTGACGGGGGACTTCCGGATGGCCCCCAGTTGGACTGACATAAGCTCCCTCCAGATGGAAAGGCAATTTCCCTTCCTGCTGAAGCTGTCGGCCTGTCTGCCTGCCTGGTTGGGCGGCACAGCTCCCTGTCTGGCCTGGGGCGGCCAAATTTCACTCCTGATGCTATCAGACAGAGGCTCATGCAGGCACCAGGAGGATGCCGTCCTCCTCTCTGCAGAGGAAGAAACGGCGCTCAGCTGGGGGAAGGATTTCAGGCCACACACTCTGACGCTAGGCTGGGGGCCCCGGCAAGGCTGAATGCAGGCTGCTCCAACAACCATGTGACCCCCGTGTGCCCCACAACCTGCAGGGCCTGTTACGTGCAGCCCTCTTCCTTACAGGGTCTCTGCTTGCCTATTTGGAACCCCCAACTCTCAGCATTGAAGTAAAGAGAGCTTAGTCTTAATTTTCGGATGAGGAAACTGAGGCTCAGAGAGGGACCAGGGCTCCCTCCAGTCACACAGCAAGTTAGTGGTACAGCCAGGAATAGATCCAGGTCTTCTGACTTGTTCCAGAGCCCCAGGCCATCTCTCCGTGTTTCCACCAACTGTAATGTCAAGGGTGTGCTCTGCAAACTGTAAAGTCCTAAACACATGAGGACTTACTATTCTAAAGGGCTCTTGTCCATCCACTGTCTCTTTCTATGAGCTGGGGTTCAGATGGGGAGGGTCTGCCCCACTCTGTTCTTCCCCCTCCTCACAGGGAGGTTGGGGGCCAGACCCTGGACCCTTCAGTCCTTTTCTCATCCACAGTGGGGGTCACATGCATCAGAAGGAAGGATGGCGGCGTTGAAAAAAAGATGGGTTTTGGGCTCAAAAGAAGGAAGGAGCTCCTGACAGTCAGGGCTGCCCAGGGTGGTAGTAAGCACCTTGTCACCTGAGGTGTGTAAGCTGAGGATGGGGAGTTGTAAAGGGGATCCCACACTGGTAGGCTTATGGTTTCTGAGGCCCTTTCTGTTTTGGGGTGCTGTGATGGGTAAGAGGAGAGGAAGGGTGCTTGAGAAGCATGCCCAAGCACCTCAGTGCTTCCTGGGCAGCAATACAGCAGTTTTATGAACTTCCTAAGCCCATTAAAGCTCGCCAGGAATCCTGTGTCACCTGGTGCACTTCCCGCCCTCCTCTCCTGACAGTCCCCTGTGAGAGGACACTCTCCCAGGTGCCTGCTCCCTTCTAGCGCTATACTCACAGCCCATGGCAGCCCAGGGGGTCTGGTGACTCCCCTCACACCTGCAGTGTGGTCCCAGGTGTCCCCCACCCCCGGGGGGCTCTGGACGTGAGCAGACAGGCCACGAAGGAATGTCTGTCTGGGGAAAATCCAAAGTGGCTGCCAGGGCAGGGCAAGGAGTAGGAGGCCTGATGTTGAAATCAGGATCCTCAGAGCTGAGCTTGGCAGGTGGGAACAGCACACCCCTCAGCCTGGAAGTCAAGGTGTGCTCTCCCCTCAAATTCACATACCAATCAAAGTGTTGAATAGTGGCTGGGTACCAGTCTGCAGCTGGGAGGAGAAACTGCCACAAATCCAAGGGTGGCAGGGAAGCTGAATCCCACCCTCCCACCAACTGGGGGGAGGGGGGCTTGTCCAGGGGGAGAGGAGCCAGGACCCCTGTGATGAATCTGAAAGGTGGGACAAGCCATGGGCTCACAGTTTGGGTTGGGGCTGTCAAGGAGGGAAAAAATCAGCCCTGGGGATCTCAGCCCTGAGGTTTGGGGTTAAGCAGCACTGCCTCTTCCCTGCCTCAGTTTCCCCATCTGGGATGCAGGCACTATTTTGGGATGCATGGTAGGAAGGCACAACTCTGGGAGCAGCACTCCTACTGCTCCCCGCCAGCAAAGGGAGCCCACGCCCCCGTTGGGCCCCAGACAGACCTGGGAATGTGGTGTGTAATTGAATTTGGCCTAATTACCTAATTGTGCTGAGGAACAACCAGTACCGACAGAAGCCTCAAGTGTCGGGGGTGGTTGGAAGCTAGGAGCCAAGAGGCAGCCTCCAGATTCCCGAGGCATTCAGGGGGGCAGTGCCAGCACCACCACCTTCATACCCCTTAACCTCTCAGTTGCTTGGAACCCTGGGGAGCAGGTGGCAACTGTTCCCATTCTACGGGTGAGGAAACTGAGGCTCAGAGAGAAGCATTTTGCACAGAGTTACCGAGTCAGAAGAAGTAGAGAGAAAATTTGAACCCACATTCCTTCTGCACCTGGGGCCTTTGAACGTGCTGTTTCCTCTGCCTGGAATGTCTTTCTCTGTCCTCCTCTTTGGGCAGATTTTCTCCTTGGTGCCTTCCTGCAAGGGTCATTTCCTCGAGAAAGCTTTCTCTAAGCTCCCAGGCTCACGGCCCCCTCCACGTGTCTTTTGTAGGGCCTGTCACAACGATTACATCATTGTCGGAGGGCATTTTATTCTAAGTCTGTCCTCTCCATGAAGCCCTGAGCTCCTGGAGGGTAAGGACCACATCTACCTCACTCACACTGTCCAGGCATCCAGCATAGGCCTGGGACACTGTGGTACTCAATACACGTTTGCTGAATGAATGGATGAGTAATCTCTAAATTCTGGTTTTTTTCTAGATGCAATCTGCTGGTTTCCTGCCATCACTGGCCTGGGCCTTGGGGGTGGGGGTCTCATCTGCAAGGAGTATCACACCTGGGGCTATGACAGGGGTCTCGCAGAGTCGCAGGGGAAGGACAGAGGGGCCACTCTATGAGGCCCTGAGCTGGGAGCTTCAGATTTGACATCCCACCACTGGGAGATGAAGGGACCGGCCCACAGTCACCCAGGCTACAAGCAGCCAGAACTGGAAGCCAGGATTCTGAGCCTGGGAGCTGGCCTCACCACCCCTCACCATGCTATTATCAAATGGCAGACTGAATGAACAAGGCTAACAGACAGAGGCACATGAAATTTAATCCAAAGAACATCATGTGAAGAGTGGAATTTCAGGTCTTGTGAAACAAGGCAGGAGAGAGATTATTAGATCCCTCCACAAAGGTAGCTGCCCATTGGGCTAATTCACAAGGCAGCCCTACTCCTGGGATGCATCCAGGCCTCCATTCATCCAGGCTCGGGGTTGTCAAGCCTCCTTCCTTCTTTTGGGAGGCGGTCTGACCTGGTACCCAGGTGTGCAGGAGCGGGACCGCCTGGGTCTAATTCTAGCCCTGCCACTTGCTAACTGTGTGGCCTTGAGCAAGTAATTAACCTCTCTGAGTCTCAGTTTCTTCTTAATATCTTTATAAAGATGAAAGGAGAGGAAGTCTCTGCAGTATTTTGCCCGGCGCCTGGAACATGGTAAGAACTCAATAAAACTTCACTCCTTAATTGATTCATAGTACTAGGAAAATAATGGTAGCATTAGAAGCAATAGGCTAGTGTGAGTAATAGAAATAGCAGTAATAGTAGCTGTCATGGGAATAACAGTACTACCAGGAAGAATATTAGTGGTAAGTACCGCATCAGGCCGGTCTTACCGCTGGTATGATGAGGGATGCTGGAAGACCGCTCCCTCTCTCTGTGCCAGTCTCCTCTCAGATAAAAATAGGCCAGGTGATCCTGAAAGGCCCTCTGCATGCTGACATTCACATCAGAGAGTAACAGTAGCAATTAAAATGATACTACTACGGATACTTACTATTTATACTCATTATATACCCCCTGTACTCCAAAAGGGCACTGTCCTCCCTCTTCCCCTTCCCTCTCCAGCACACAGTATCCTCCGCCCCGACCCAGCCTTCTTCCTCTCACAGCTGATTTTTGGGGACAGGGTACTCTTCATGCACGCGTTTTGCCTCAGATACCAGGATATGGCAAATGGACACCGAGTCCTCACACTGTGCAGGGCACAGCTTCCCCTACACCATCTACCTAATCCTCAACATCTCAAACACCACAAACAACTGGGAGGGATATATGGTTATCATCCCTTGTTTCCTGATGCTACCGCTAAGGATCAGAGAGGCTATGTCAGTTACCTGACATCACACAGCTTGAAAGCAGGGAACAGGATGCAAACCCAGGGTGGCCTACCTCCGTGGCTGGACATGCCACGTGGGTGATTTCTACACTTCAAAGGTCCTGTCGCCCCACTCCCACCCCATTCAGATGCCCTTCACTACCAGCCCTCCCCTGCTGACATGGCACGATACTTCTTTCTGTATTCAATGAAGATGACACACTCCCACGTACTCCACAGACAGACCCTTCCTCTTCCCATCAGTCATGCGTCCATCTGTCCCCGCTTGATCGTCAATGGTTTAAGTCCCATGCTTCCACTGGCCACCTAAGAGCTAGCCCTCAGGCACGGCTGGACTGGCCAGCAATGGGTCTTCAATAAGAGGTAATAGACGACATTAAAGGACTCAGGAGATTTCGCGCAGAATTGGAAGCCCTGGCAGTGGCGGGCGTGTGTCTCACACGGCCTCAGGTGGCCCCCTGCGTGGCGGCTGCCCCGCTGGGGGTGCTGGGCTCTCTGATCCCCCAGGGCCACCCTGTAGTTTCCGCCTCCTGGCTGTGTGGACATGTGGGTCTTCCAAGCTGAGGAAGCCCCTTCCGCACAAGCAGGGGGCCTGGGACCCAGACCCCGAAGTCTAGCCTTGGCCAGTGCTTGGGAGGGAACAGACCCCACAGATGGGGCCACCTCCCTGCTCCCTGTCCTCTCTCTTTAGAGGGGCAGAGCCTTTCTCCTCTGTTGTTTTTCTCCTCCCACAGTTCTGTCTCCACTTGGGGTGGGAGGAAAGAACCAGATGCAGAAGCCCTGTCCCAGGGGGTGGGCACACCAGTCTCTCCCCTGAGACGTTCAGGAGCGGCTCAGGGTCAAGCACACAGGGCGGGGCGCCTTGCCGCACTCGCCCGGCGCTCGGCTTTCCCATGGAGCTCGACGGCACACCAATTTCCTGCCGTCTGTGCCTGGGGAGGGCGAGCTCCCATTTTCTCTCTTCCCAGCCCCGTTTGCACAGACGTGGGCCCTTCACACACGCGGGCCCCTTGCCTCCCGGCCTCCCAGCAGACGCTTTATTGGGAGGCAGTGATTCTAAACATCTGGGCCGCACATCTGAGAGTGGGCTCAGGACCACACGGAGCCTGGAGGAAATGGGAAGACATGCCATAATGTCACCTCCTCGGCTGAGGGTGCTCAGGAGGGGGGCAGCACCAAACAGCAGCAGGCATTTCTGGGGGTGTAGCCCAGGGCTGGACAGGGGCCGGACTGGGCGGTGCACCCGAGGACAGTGAGCCTGGGGCCCAGAGGAAGAGGCTGCAGGTGACACCGAGGCAGAGATGAGCTGCAGCCAGCGGGACCAGTGGTGCATGGCGCTGTGGTCCCAAGGGGAAAGGAGGGGAGACAAAGGAAATGAAGGAGAGAGGAAAGGAGAGGGGAGAAGGACAGTGAGGGAGAGAGAAGAAAAGGGAGGGAAGGAGAGAGGGTGGGGGGGTGAGACATAGGTAGAGGAAGAGAGAGGAAGAGAAAGAGCCAGAAGGACAGAGAGGTGGAAGATTATTTTATTTTGTTCAGCATAGAGGCCACACGCTTCTGGACAATGGAGCCACCCCTGACAGACCACCAGGAGAGCAGGGTCCCCCCAGAGGATGCACTGTGGATGCAGATGGACCCAGTTCTGATCTCAGGCCAGCCACTCCCCAGCTGTGTGACCCTGGGCATGGACTTCACTTTTCGGAGCCTCAGTTTCCCCATCTGGAAGAGGGGCCAGAGCTCACCTTCGTGGGCTGTTGTAAAAGTCAAGGCGCTCGCCTGTGTGAAGTGATGGCAGAGCCTGGGCTATCCCTGAACTGTCCCCGGTTTTTCCAGCTGCTCTGGGCTGGGAGCTTGCTGCTGGAAGTGGCTGGCCCCCAGAGGGTTCTGCACACCACCACCCCTTCAGCTTCTCCCTTGGCTGATGTGGGTCTGTTGACATTGTGTTTTTCCTAAGCTGTCCAGGTCTGTGAGCTCCTTGCAGACACAGACAATCTCTAGGGTTACCTAAGTGCCAGTCACAAAATCTGCATATAATAGATGCCCATGCACGTCTGTTGAAGGGGTGAATTAGTTTATCCTTTGCACCAAGTTTCTGCTGTCATTATAATTATGTGCCTGTTTCAAAAGCAGAGTCCTAATTTTTCCCCCCAGTAATTCCTGTTTCCTGCCAGAGACAATAGTGGCTCTTCATCCCAAACAGGTGAGACTGGGTCCTTTGGAATTCCCTACAGGAGTCCAGCCCCAGGCAGCGTTTCCCACCTGGCCAGCCTCAACAAGCCAGAAAATGTGCCTAGGAATATAATGAAGCATCTGTTAATAGCTCTTCAAGGAAAGTCATTGGCTAGAGTTCCTAAGCTCTGGAGTCTGTTTCTCTCTGGACCCAGGAATAGCAAGGGCAGGCATGACTGAGACAGCGCTGATTCCTTCCAGCCACCTGCCTGGCCACCACCCTGTCCCCAGTGAGGGGAATTACCACCTTGCAGAGCTTCCACTGCAAAACACAAACACCTGGTTGCCCGGGCAGCACCTTGCCACAGTGACGTGATCCAGATGGTCCCTCGAGAGGAAGCTGGGTTGCCAAGGAAACAGAATTGCTGCTGCTCCAGCCAGGAAACCTGGATTCCAGAGCCTCTAGACCCCAAGCTTAGAGAAGTGAAGTGATTTGCATAAAGTCACACAGCAAGTACGTTTTAGAGCCTGTGCTGCAATGCAGGACTCAATAATCAGAACGATTACGTACGGAGCCCTTCTGAGATGCCAGCTTGAGTTAAGTACTTTGCACCCATTACTTTGTGAGATGCTGGGAGACATGGCTGGGGTTACACGTGGCATGGAAGTGATGGAGCTGAGCTGAGCCCAGGTCAGCCTGACCCTGAAGCCTGAGCTTGGACCTCTGTCCCATGCTGCCCCCTCTTTGGTTTCCAGATCTTGGCTCTGCATGTCCTGAGACCAGCCCTATCCAAGCAACTCACTGGACCTGACTCAAGGGCCTCTGAAAGCATGGAGGCCAGAAGGGCTGGGGGCCTGCAGGCTGAGACCACAGTTTCCAGGGCCTGGTCCCTCCTAAGCCCTCACTCTGCTGTGCAAAGTGACTTGGGTAGCTTATGAGGGATAAGAGGATGGGGGTCTGTTGGCCAGGGTCTTGCTTCCTGTCCCTGCTTGCCAGATGGGCCCTGGGGACAGGCTGAGTGTGACACTCACAATGAGCCTGATCCCTGAGAGAGAAGGCACAACCCAAGAAGGAACAGAAGAAGGAGCGAGGCTTGGAGTTGGGGCAGACCGGTCTACACCCTCCCCCTATTCTCTTGCTTTTTTCCCATCTTCTCTTTAGTCTCAATCATCCAAACATCTATCCACTCATCCCTCACCTTGTTACAACAAGGACTGGAGTTACTTTGGACAAGTGAATAAATCTCTTTGTTCATCAGTTTTCCAATCTATAAAAGGGGTTGGTTCTTCATGTGAATCAGCACTGATGTTCATAAAATACCCAGCACAGAGCCTGGCATGAAGCAAGAGCTCAATAAATGGTCCTTTATTTTTTGGGGGCTGAGCCGTGCGGCATGTGAGATCTTAGTTCCCCGACCAGGGATCGAACCCTTGCCCCCTGCAGTGGAAGCGCAGAGTCCTAACCACTGGACCGTCAGGGAATTCCCAATAAATGGTACTTTAAATGTTACTTTCTCTCTTGAAAGAATTTTGAGAAGGATTGCTGGGAGACTTGGAGAAACAGAGGCCCTCAAACCTCCCCAGGCCAAGGCACAAACAGGGTGCTCCTGGCCCTGTCTAGCCTTCCTCAGCCAGCTCTCTATTCTCCACTCCTGCACGCTGCCCGCTTCCCTCACTGGGGCCCAGCCTCCTCTTTGTGGGGGAAAGAAGATGCCCTCTTAACCCCATGTGACCCTCTGCTGTCTTGGAGACAGCTGTGGCCTTCTGGCCCTGGAGCCTCAAGAAGGGGCCATTCCCTGGCCTGAGTTAATAGGACCCCGCTTATCTACCTACCCGCTTGGAGGTGGGTGTGGTTGGCATTGACCTTGGCCCTACCTAAGTAGAGGATCCATATTTTCCAGACCCCAAACCACAACATAGGGGCAGGCACAGGGTTTCGGGCTACCTCCAGGTATGAGAGGCATCCTAAGAAAGTCTGAATGCCAACACGTTGGGATATAAGATTGCTAACGTGTATACAGCACTTAGTATATGCCAGGCCTCATTCTAAGCACTATACATATGTTGGTTCACTTAATAAATGACTTTTCCAAGGTAACACAGCTGGTGAGTGGAGGGCCAGGTGGTTTTCACACCCAGACATGCTGTTGCAGAGTCCATGCTTTTAACCACTACTCCTCTCTGTGAAATAGCTGAATGCCTTCTGGAAAAAAATATTTGAAATCGGGGCTGACCAGGGAACTGTGATAACAACAGCTGACATGTACTGAATGTTTACTATATGCCAGGATCTCTGCTCCTCACCATCCAAAAGATGGTGGGTACTGAATGAGTTCAAAGATGAGAGGATGTCTCACCCACCAACAAGGACAAGTCATTGTCAAATACTTAATATCTCCACCTGCAATCAATTCAGGTGATTCTGACAAGCTCTCTTGAGTATTAACATGTCTTCCCCAGCATTTCGTTGCAACCTGCACATAGAGTAGGGGGCAGCTTATGGCTTCAGGGTTAGATATTCTTGTTTGAATCACAATTCTAACCTTGGTCAAATCATTCAGTCTTCCTAAACTCCAGTCTCCTCATCTGTAAAATGGGGCAGACATGGGTCTGGGATCATCATGGATGATGCACACAGTGCCGGGTACTGGGAAAACGCTGACCAAATATTTGCTATCATCATGATTGAAAGGGGCTATAAATCAGATTCTTTTCCTAATCCAGCTGCCCTGCTCTGGCTCTGTAAGTCTGAATAAGCAAGGCTAATGATACCTGCACCATCATTGATTCCTGTCTGTCTGTCTAACCCAGAAGGAATTTATAAGGTCATGGCTTGCAATGCTTGCTCTGAAAGTTCCATAACCACCTCGCCCACTTTCTGCCAAGTCCCTGCTCCATGTCACTCTCACACCGTCGAATCCCCTGAAATCCCTCCTCTGGGGGTGAGAAAGCTAAGCTCCAGCTTAAAACCAAAGCTCTGGCTTCCTTAATCCTCTTACCTGGCCCTTTCCTCTGCAGAATTAATTGCTGCCCATGGCTTTATTAACTTCTCGGGTGGCCACGGCATCTTCAGGGCACCCTGGGGCAGTGGGGACTGTTTTGGCAGGTCCTCTGTCCCAGATGCACCTTTGGGCCGGACGGTGGAAGGCAGCGCTCTGGCTGCAACGTGGCAACACCTTGGTGCCTGAATGGCGATAACCCCGTGGCCCTGCATCACCCCAGAGGCTGTGCATCTCCTTGGGGACACCTGCAGAGAAGCAAGGATAGCCAGAGCTCTGGCCCCACTTCCGCGCCTGCGAGGCCACCTTCTCACCCCTCAGAACCTCAGTCTCTTCCTCTTTAAATGGGAAAAAGCCCGCCGTGGGGATCTCACAGGGCCGGACAAGAAAGGCCGTGTAAAGGGCTGTGTCTGTGTGTAGGACTACTGTCATTTCTCACCCCCAGAATGGGAGCATTCATTGATTTCAAACCCGAAGAGCAGGGACTGTGTGTGGTGCATTTATATGTGTTTGTAGCCCCCGTGCTTGGCACGGAGTGGGCCTGGCACAAGACGCTTGTCGTTCCTTGCCCTGAAAATTTCTGTTTAGTATTTTTTATTTTGAGAGGCATTCCCACGCCCAGGACTTCATTATTCTTCCTGCAGCCACGAAGGTAGAGAAATGGTATGGATGCGTTGGACTGGGGAAGAAATTGATGCTGGGGGTGGTGGTGTTGGCGGGGCATGGCCTGCCCAGGGGAGGTGGAGGTGGAGGTGGAGGGTGGTACCCAGCCCCCATGGCTTTGTCCAGGGCTGTCCTCTTTGTCTGGAGCACCCTCAAGTGTGGACAAAGGGATGTGGCCCCCAAGATGGCTTAAGGTGGTCACGGGACCTGGTGAGAAAACCACTGCCATGTCAGCTCTCTTCCCATGTTTGGGATGTTGCTAGTTCAAGGGGGGGAGGGGCAGCTTCCCAAATCCCGGGGGCTCCCTTTTTAACTAGCGGAGCGCCGGCCCAGGCTGTACCGTGCAGCAGGCACCTGGGGCTACGCCTGGATGCAGGGCCTGCTCTTCACTGTCTTTATTTGGACAGTTAGCATCTAAATGTGGCAAGGGGGGCTGGTCTGCCAGGTATGGTGGCCAGAGAGAGAAGACAGAAAGTTTCCTTCTCAAATTCCTCTCTTGAAGTCAAAATAAGTAAGCATCCATATGGAGAATACAATCAGAAGACTACGGCGGGGAGGGGGTGGGGATGAGGATGGGATGCAGGTGACGGAAATTGGGTGCCTTGTTGTTGGCACTGTGGATGCCTCATCACACACCCTCTGCTTACCACGGGCACCGTGGCTCTTCCTGGCATCTCCGCCAAGGTGAGTGCTGGGGGGTGCATCCACACCCCGACCCCAAGGAGCCCCCAGCCAATAATGGATGCCAGCTGCTGGATGAACACCTCCTTGTCCCGGCCTCTTAGGCGGACTGCGGGGCGCGCTCTACTCTGTCTCCAGGAGCCCCCCACAGCAGGCACAGTGCTTCACACCACACTTCTCTCCCTCCTCCTCCCCTTCCGCATCTCATTTCTCTGCTTCTCTACTGGTGCTTTCTGGGCTCCTCCTAAATAAATCGCTTGCACTGGAATCTTCATTGCGGGGTCTGCATCTGGGGAAACCCAAACTCAGACACACATCATCTGACTGAGGTGCCTCCAGTGGCCTCTCCTTCCTCTATTGCCTCACAGACTCCCGTCCCAATCATGTGTGTGGAGTCCCAGCTGGGGCTCCGGACTGGAGTTGTGAGGGTCCAGGTAAGACAAGCAGCCCCATCTTGAGAAGGCTCTGCACGGCCTGTCAGGGTCCCAGCCCCCAGGCCCCCCCTTGCCATGAGCCAATGCCCTCATCCCCCCACCCCCTCTCCTTCTGGACAGGCCCGGAAAGCAGATCTCCACCGGCTGGGCCTCAGGCAGCCGTGTCCTTGCACACCCTGGCTCTGTGGGGGGGGGGCCAGCGATGAGCTAATCCCACAGAAGAGAAGGAGGCAGGAAGAATAGCCTCCCCAGCGAGCAGGGGCCTGCCCCCTAGGCCCTCGGGAAGCAGAGGGCTGTGCTGGGGAAACTGCTGAGCCAGCCCAAAGACCAGGGCGCTCTCGCCTCCCCCCACCCCTGCCAACTCCAGCCAGACTCCAGAGGGACCCATGGTGACCATCGACCATTCTGACCAAGACAGAATCCATGCTCCCTGCAGAAAATATGGGAAATAAAGAGTCAGCTACCTCCCCCCATCCAGATAGAGCCATGATTTCTAAGCTGACATTTTGGTATATTCCCTTCTGTTTTCTGTTTCCTCTGCCTAACCAAATGTATATTTTGTTTTTGCACCTGGTCGAGGTCATACTGAGCATGACATTTTGTTACCCTTCTAAAAAGAAATTAATATTATGTCATGAGTATTTCCGGATGGTAATCATTCTTAGGGGACCTCACTTTTAATGGCTACTGAAATACTCAGTTCCCTTTTCCAGGGCCTTGAAGCTATTTCCAAATCTGCCTTCTCTCATTCTTCCGTGGCACTGCCCCCCTCCTCACTGTTCACTCTGGACACCCCAGGGACCACCGCACACCCCTCCCCCCAATTCCTTAGCCTGGGAACGCTGTGTCCACAAACCCTCTGTCACGTGAGTTCCTCCCCACTGTTCTTTTTCTCCAAGAGCAGAGTGACCGGGCCTCAGCCCTCAGGGAGCTGGGGGAGGGGAGGGAGCCAGGGGCCACTGGCCCAGGACGACCCACCCCACCTGCTCACACACGGTCACTCAGAAGAGGGACAGCTCCCTGTGCTCCAGATCTGATCACGTGGAGGTCCAAGTCCTGCTTCCAGCCCTGGAAGTCATGTACCTGGTCTGTCCCGTCCCTGTTAGAGCCTCAGTTTCCTCCTCTACAAAATGGGTGTGCTGATAAGAGCCCCAGTGGCCTCGCTCACAGCAGTGACTCGACGGAAGGTGAGTGATAAACAGGTTTTGTCCTTTAAACAGAGCTGACCGCGAGTCAGTTCCCAGGGGCTGGGTGATGAAATCCAGAGCCCTTTCCTGAGCAGGACCTGACCTGGAGTGCAGAGGCGGCCAAGCAGGAGGAAGGAAGCCAAGTCCCTCCCTCACATCCCAGCTCTGCTGAGCTCAGATGTGGCGGTGGGGGCTGGTGTCCAGGAGGAAGTCTGTCCCCGGCCTCGACAAGGCGCGCAGCCGGGCGGCCTGGCATTTCAAGGGCGAGGGCCCACCTGCCGCTTTTTCTGGGGGGAGCCAGCAAGCGTTAACAAATCCCCCTGTAATTTGCACCCACCAATCCTGCCTGCTCACTGGGCGGCTGCGAGCCGTTTTTCACGCAGAGCTGCGCACATCTTTGTCTTAGAGAGACAGATCTGGCAGGGTGTCCCTGAATGAGGCCATTTTTCCTCCCCGGTGATGGTGACGGGAAGGCAGCTGCATGCTCCGGGGTGGGCAGAGGCAGAGGGGGTGGAGAGAGGCCATGGGGGAGGCGTGAAGGTAGAGATAGGAGCTGGGACGCCAAGAGAGGCCAGGAATGTGACCACCACCATGGGGGTCTGAGAGCCCCCCATTCAGCTAGGTGGGAGCAAGACGGATTGTTTTCAACGACAGAGGAAAATGGTTTATGACCTGCCTTCTCCTGCTTAAGGAGTCCTGGGTGGGAGTGATGAAATGACCTGGCTGGCCTCTGAGGTCTGTGCCCCATCCCAATCCTCCGATGGAGGCAGGACCCTTGCCACTGGTCCCCGGGGTTGGGTCCGTCTCTGAGCCTCAGGGCTGCTTCACAAGTTGCTGCAGAAGCTCCCCTGGGATCGAGGGCTTCCAAGAAGGACCAAGCTTCTCCCGAGCCCCTCCTGAGTGGATCACAGGCCACAGACCGGGAGGGGCAGAGCAGGGGCCCCATCACATTCCTGATTCTTCACCTCCCAGGCTGGCCGGGGGCCCAGGGCATGCCTCAGTCCCTTCCTGTGGTCTGCTGTCAGCTCCTCTGGGGGCTGTCAGCACACTGGAGAAACCAGACCGGGCAGATGTTTGTCAACACAAAGCAAGTGATCCACTTTGCTTGGGTTTCCACTCCTGGGCCCGGGGCTCAGGCTGCTGTGTTGGGATGTGAGCGTGTGTGTAGAAAAGAGGTAAGAAACACACATGTCCACAGGGCCCAGCCGGTTTCCAAATTCAGGAAATGCTTGGGGTGTGAGACAACTCGGGAAGCACGGCACTTATCCGAGGGGTCCGCCACCACCCAGTCCGCGCCGGGCTGGGACCAAGGTTCCCATTCACAGGAAGCCAGGCATTTGACTGGACGGTGCAATCTTCCAAAGAGCAAATGTTGGCAACTAATATGCATTTTTAAGAACTGCTGAACAGTCGGACCTCAGCTGTCTGCAGGTCACATCCAGCCCACAGGCAGGTCATTGACAACTGCCCTCCGCTTGTCCCTAAGAAGGCTGGCCTCCTCTTCCTCAGAGCTTTCAGGGGCTGCCTCTTCAGCCCTGACCTCTCTCCTGAGTTCTCTGGTCCCTTCTCCAAATGCCTACTGGTCGCCTCTCCCAGGATGACCCCGGGATGCCCTGGCACCTCCCAGACCTGCGGCTCTCTCCACATCTTCCACTCTGCCAGCAGCCCCATGCCTCCCACCTCTCAGAGGGAGCCCAGAGTCATCATTCAGGGAGGCAAGAGGGGCGTGAGGACGGGCAGCGGGCAACCCAGGCTCTTGTCTGGGCTCTGCCCCGCCTCACTGTAACCTGGGGCAGGTCCCCCTTTCCCTGGGCCCTGGGCTCCCCATCCCCTGGGTTCTGACATTCCCTATTCTATTATTTTAACCCGCCTCTGGGCTGTTCACAGGGGCAACCAAAGGGACAGAGTCATTCAAGCGTGGACAGGAGCAGAGGCACACAGAGGGCTCTTGGGGACCTTGGACATGGTAACTGCCTGGTGCTTGGTGCCCATGAAGCCAGCAGACGTGGGCCTCTTGGTGCCAGGGAGGCTGACATTTCAGCACTGCCTGCCAAATTGCCGAGAGC
The DNA here is from genome assembly GCF_028023285.1 of Balaenoptera ricei. NCBI lineage: Eukaryota > Metazoa > Chordata > Mammalia > Artiodactyla > Balaenopteridae > Balaenoptera > Balaenoptera ricei. The sequence continues at coordinate 56,163,692 of NC_082654.1, forward strand.
AGGCAGGCAGCGACCGGGGGGCAGTGGGGGGGCCTGCCGTGGCCTGGAGGGGGGACAAGGGGAGGCGCAAGGCAGGTGACCTTCTGGACTGAGGCAGAGGAGGGAGCCGCTGGCCCCCCAGGACCTTCCCAACGCGGAGGATGCTGTCGTGCGTGCTCGTGTGCGCGTGCTCCCGTGTGCGAGCACACAGGCTAAAGGCTGCACCAGAACAAAGAGCTGGGGGCTGGGTATCAGAGGGGCCCACGTGGAGACGCCTGACTTGGCTGTTTGCTGCAGTGTCTGCTCTGCGCTCACGCTCCGTCTCTCTCCCTCTCTCTCTCTCTCCCTCTCTCTCTCACACACACACACACACACACCCCGCACAGCACTGCCCCCAGGCCTGAGCTCCTGCTCCAGAGCCCACCAATGCTGGCGCGCACAGCCCAGCCCAGCGCACCGCCATCTCTCCTGACAAAGCACCGCTCTGCTCCTCGCTGCATGAGCTCATCCCACCGGCCCTCTGGCCCTAGCCTGGCCTCCTGACAAGAGAGACAGACAGGGAGATAGAGTGGGAGAAGGGGTGGGGGAGGCAGAAGGAGAGACACACTCGCACACGCACACACGCACACGCACGCACACACACACAGAGACATGTTCACCGCCACATATACACGCGCACACACATCACAACACAGGGAGAAAGTCAGAGGCAGCAGGAAAGGGAAGGACAGACAGAGACAGACATATAGCATCAGAGACACTCAGAGAGAAAGGAGAGGGAAGGACTGGGAGGGTAAAAACTGCATTAGCCAGTGAGGCAGAGTGGGAACCCAGACGGAGACAGGAAGACGGGAGGGCGGAGAGGCTGCAGGAGCTCTGGGGACAGAGCATGTTCTAGAACTGCAGAAGCCTGGCTGGGGGAGGCCCAGGTGGGCCCAGTAGTGGCCGGTGTGGCCACTGCACACACACAACTGACAACACAGGGGCTCTCCCAGCTGTACCCAGAGGTGGGGTTAGGCAGGTCATGCACCCACCCACAGAGCCTCAGGGAAAGAGAGGGTGGGAAACAGCCTCACTAAGGCAGAAAGGGCCTTAGAGAGGTAGGGAACCATGTTGGGAAAAAGACAGACAGAAGTAGAGAAGGAAGGCCAGAAAGTAATATTGACTCGGCATCCACCGTGCGCCAGGTATTAGCTGGGCCCCTCACTTCCACGCCTGGGGCATTTCATTTAATCCTCCCAGGCAGCCTGTGGGATTGGCATATAATCCTTCTTTACAGATGAGGCCACAGCTCTGGGAGGTGGGCAATGTGGAGAAGATGGGGGCCAGTGCTGGAGTCGCTTCTGGAATCTGGGGTCACTGCTGTGTTCTCTGTGGTCTCCACCCCTCTCATGGTCAAGCCTGCCCCCCGCGGACCCTTTATCCCAACCAACGAAACCAGGAGCTGAAGCCTTCCCCGTCAGACTGGTGCCCCGCCTTCCCAAAAGACGGGCCAAGCAGGGGGATGACCGGGACCCTGAGAGCCTTGAGGCTCATACTTTTCAAGAGGGCAGGTGGCCTGGGAAATGTGGTTAGTCATGGCTCTTGGGGCTGACCTGGGTTTGACTCCTGATAAGTGAATTCAAGTGACAGCTAAGCCACAGGCCCTGTTGGGCCTCAGTGTTCTCAGCTGCAGAATGGGTATACGAGAACGCACCTCGTGGGCCTAGGGCCTATCATGTGACTAGATAGACATATGCATGGGAAAGGGCTCTCTAGACTGTAAAGAGCGGTGCACAACCGGGGGTACAGATGGGGAAGGAACAAATCCCTTGTCTCAGGAGAAGAAGTGATGCTGGAAATACCACTTAGAGGAGGGCAGGGCCATGCTAGAGAGATCTGAGTGAAGCAAAGAGCACTTCCAAATGGAGTAGCTTCTCAGATCCTGGCCCAGGTGATCAGAGGTCTCCTAAATCTTGGTCCCCAACTGGCCCCAGAGTCAGCAATGATGCAGTGGGCACAGCTTTAGGCCTGGATTCAGGAGGCCAGGACTTCAAGTCTCTCAGCTCTATCATTTACGAGCTGTGTGACAGCAGGCAAGTCACAAGACCTCTCTGAGCTTCAATTTCCTCATCCATAGATGTAGAAAATATTCTATGTCTCACAGAGCTGGGCATTGAAGCAAAATATGGTAGAGCACCCAGAACGTACTAGCAGGGGTATGAGAGACCCTTGAGGGAGGGGCTACACATGGACCTGGGGAGCAGCTGGGGTTTCTGGGACAGCCCATTCTCCTGTTTTCCTTCTACCCCTCTGGCCACGATCTCCCTGTCTTGGTTTTGCCTTTTACATATCCCTTGGAGTCATCCCTTTGTCTCCACTCCACTCCACAGGAAGTGGAACCTTCCTGGTCCAGCCACCATCATCCTCATCCTGACATCCCAGCAATCTGCCAACTGGCTCCCTCCATCCACACCGGCCTCCCCTGGTCAATCTATTCTTTTGCAGCTTGAGCGATCTTTGCAAAATTAGAATTTAGCCACGTTCCCGTTACTCTTAGGACAACCTTCAAGACAGGCCCTGTGTGTCTAACTGCTGCTGACTTCTGCCCCAGGGCTCTGGAACCACTGGCCTTCCTTTAGTTCTTATTAAAAAAAGCCATGCTTGCTTCTACCTCAGGGCCTTTGCATAGGCTGTTCCCTTTACCTGGTCAATCCTTCCTCCTTGTCTTCCCCTACTCAACTCTTACTTGACCTTTGGGTCTCAGGGAAGACTTTCCCCACTCCCAGGTGGTCTCGTGGCATCCCTGAGACCGTTCCTTCATGGCCCTTATCACAGCTTGAATTTACGCACACAGTCACACATACAGCTGTGACTTTTTTGCATGTCTTTTTTTAAAAATTGAAGTATAGTTGATTTACAATGTTGTGTTAGTTTCTGGTGTACGGCAAACAGCTGTGATTATCTGGTCGATGATTTTCTCTCCCTCTAGACCAGGCATCAGGAAACTATCCTATCATCTACTTTCCTAAGTAAGGCTTTCTTGGAACTAGCCACACTTATTTGTTTACATATTGTCTATGGCTGCTTTCGTATTGCCTGCAAGGTCTAAACTATTTACGATCTGGCCCTTTACAAAGAAAGTTTGCCGATCCCTGCTCTGGACGGTACGTTTCCCGAGGTGAGACCACATCTGTTTTACCCCTCAGCACAACCCAGCCCCGGCCAGATGCCTGCAGAGAGCAGGCACTAAACAGCGATATGGATGTATATGCTTCTTGGATAAGCAGCAATTTTTACCTTGTCAAAATTGTATTGACTTAAGTTATTATTAAAACTGCAGATTCCATCAGGAACAGACGTCTCTTATGAGATTCCAAGACCACTTTCTGGCAAGCAGTTCAATACAATAGCGATAGCCCAACACAGGCTGGCACGTCAGGGATCTCAGAGCAGCTATTGGCTAATGAGACCTTCACCACCTTTTATAAGTGACCTGCCATCCACGTGCATGGACCGTCGTAAACACAGCAAAGCACAAACCCGCGTTCAAGCGATTGTGGGCTGTGCAGACTGATGAAAACCCATCATGAGATGTCCTTTAAACGTTTGCATTAAGCTGTTTCTAGATACACTCCAAAGCACTGATGGACGAATTCAGAGAAAACGTCTGTTTTATTGTTATACAGAGGAAATAACTGACTTTTTTCTTTTTCAGTGAATTGTTCAGACTCCATAAAGAACGTTAACAACATCTAGACACTGCTCAGTACTGACCCCGGCAACGTAGGTCTCATTGCCATTCCTGCCTTCCCAAGGAGATAAACTGAGGCTCAGAGGCCACACACTCAGCAAGTGACAGGGCTGGGTTGTCCAGGTCTGTTCAAGTAAAAGCTTACACAGCTTCCTCTGCTTTTAAGCAAGGTAATGAGGATGGAGGGACAGGTAAAGCTGCACCTTTAGTGTGCTTAAAGCTCTCACAGACAGAATGCTGCCTGGCACCTTCTGTGGCCTCTGTTTACTATAGAGTCAGGAGGTCCCGTGCCGGGACAGAGTTGCAATGGAGAATACTACACAGAGCAGTCTTTTAGAATCCTGAATGTACTGATTCATTTTTATTTTAATTTGTGTTTTATTTTAAATAAAAAAAATTTTGAATGAATACAGTGAGCCTCAGGGTTAAGGATGCTGATTCTGGAGTATAGGCCTGGGCTTAAATCCCAGCTCTGCCACTTCTTAGCTGTGTGACCTGGGGAAATCTCTGCAGCTTCTCTGAGCCTCAGTTTCCTGGGCTGTAAAATGGAGATGATCACAGCACTTATACCAAGGGGTCACTGTGGTGATGGAATGAGATGATGTGCATCTCCCTTTAAGCCTGTTTTTGGGGTGTGGTGTGCCCCGGGCCCCTTGCTGGCCCTGAGATGAGGGACAGGCCCTACTTCTGGGCTCAAGAGGCCAGCAGGTGAGCTGCTGCTACTCGGGGGCTCACGTCATACCTGGACCAACCGAGGCGCCAGCCAACAGGGGTGGTGACAGCCTTGGGTTCAAGTCCAGTGCCCCACCCCCCTCCCGACGATACCGTGGAGCCCCCAGCCGTCACCTACCGGCAGACTTCGGAGTGAACTTGTCTCGGTTTGCAGCACACACAGCCAGCAGTCTGTAGCCGAGGTCCAGGTCGAATCCTTGCTGAGCTGCCACCCGGCTGACCACCTGCCAGCAAGATGGGGAGGAAGGGCAGGGGTGAGTCACCTTCCACGTCAGGCCTCTGAATCCAGAGTGGCAGATGTGCCCATTTCACAGGTGAGGCGGGCAGGCTAAGGCAGGTCCCCAATGTCAGGCGGAGCTGGGACTCAAACTGCCTCGTTCAGTCACTCAGCAAACACTGATAAGCACCTCCTCCATGCCAGGCCCTGGGATCCTGGGCCCTGCCCTCAGGTGTTTCCAGTCCAGAGGTAGGCCTGACCCCAAATCCCAGGCCCTACCACTTTCAAATATGGCCCCATTCTAGGCGTTGGCGGGGGGATGCTGTACTACCGCGTTTTGCGTGGCCCCAGGCCAGGGTCTCTGCTCCCCCAGTGCAGCTCTTCACCCCCCCCCCCAAGGAAGTCTCCCACGCCTCCCACCTCTCCCCCATCCCTCACTGAGCTCCAGCAGCCACCACTGCGGGGCACTCGCTATCATCACTACTCCAAGCACGGTCCCCACCCAGCGGCATCGGTCCCTCCTGAGTCAGTATCTGCACCTGGGGAGAAGCCCTGATTTAGGACTCACCACTTCCCAGGAGCTCCAGCTTGGAGCTGCCCAACGGACAGCTTAGAATTCCCCAGATGGACATGCCTGGTGCTCCCCAGTTCCGTGCCAAGCGCCCTGCAGCCTCTCAGACCCTAGTCCCCAAACTGCAGGGCTGTCATGCTCAGCCTGGGGTCTGTCTCCAGCGCCAAGCGCTGGCTTTGCACACGGGAGGCACCTATAAGAGCGCAGGCTGTGCATTCAGACCGGAGGTCCCACCCATCTCCTTGTGAACCTCAGACGTGTGGGCTGGAAGTGGGAGAAGCCAGGGGGTGGGGGGCAGTGAGGGACAGGACGCTCCTGGGGCCCCATGAACGGTTCCACAGGCTCACACCTGCCCGTTCCCAGGTGTCCCGCCAGCCAGACCTGCTCCCTCCTGCCTGGCTTCCTCATTAATAGCAGCCAAATTAGGTTTCCTTATTAAGAAGAAAGGACCTTGGAAAATGGAGTCGTTTCAGGAAGCAGCTGGGGCGGCTATGGCTGACTGGGAAAGGAGTGCTCCCAGATGTGGGGCTCATTCTTCTGAGAAAGGGAAGGCTCCGTCATCGAGCCCTAGAGACCACCTGCTGCAGAGGCGCTCGGAGGTCCTCAGAGGGCCGAGGCTGCCATGGGTTTTCGCCCGGCCCCTGCAGCCATTAGAACAGTTCCCCATTATATGCTTTATATTTTAGGGGTTCATTACAAGGGCTCTAGAGCTACAAAGTGTGGGAAAACCACTTATCTAGGCCAACCACCTCATTTACCATATATGGACACTTGAGGCCCACAGAGAGTATCTGCCCCTGTACTGCAGCTCTTATGCACCCCGTCCACTCCCCCGTGCACCGTCCACCACACGCACGCCACGTTCCAGAGTCACTGAGCCATCCCAGGGCCGGGGCTTCTTCACTGTTAGTCTCACTGTCCAAGAAGAAAAACCAAGGCCCCTAATTCTTTATGGCCTGTTGAGTATTTCAGTTCTGGAGACAGACACTGTACATCGGGGAGAAGGGTTCCGGAAGGGTCACTTCAGCTCAGATGTTGACTATGGTGCCCTCACTGGTAGGAGAGCCTGGGGGTGGATGCGAGTGAGCACAGGCAGTTTGTTTGGACTTTTGCATCAGTGAGGCTGCTGTTTGTGGGCTATGTTGACACAGTGGTGTAGTAAGAATGCTCGCTCCCAGGTACGAGGGCTAAGTAAATGTTTCCTTCCTAAGCAGTGAGGTGCCAAATGCTCACAACAGTTCCACGAAGTGTTATTACTATCTCTGTTTTACAGATGAGGAGCCGGAGGATGAATATCAGCCTGAGGTTACAACGCTTGTTTGTGAGAGAGCTAGGATGCGATGCCAGGCAGTGAGGCTGCAAAGGCTGGGCTCTTTCCATGAGAGGACTTCTTTTTCAGCCCACAAAGGGTTAAGGCCATAACTCCCAACCTGCCTGGAGAACCCTCAGGCTCTGGGTTGAGGGCAGAAAGGCAAAGGTCCTTCTGTTTGGCCAATACTGGCTAATCCTGTTGCTCTGGTTCCGAGAAAAAAGAAAGACAGAAACTAGCTATATTGAGGAAGAGGGGCCTGGGACTGGTTCTAAGGGCTCTCCTGCAGGCCTGGAAGTATCTGTCACCAAGTGCCCCGAGCCCAGTGTTCAGAAGGGTCATTGGTTCCAACGGTCTCCTTTTACCAAGACAGAGAGGGTAGGGCCTGGCTGAAGGTCACACAGCACAGGTGTGGCAGAGCAGGCTAAGCTGGATGGACCCTGCGATTCTAGAGTACCTGGTGCAGCCCCTGGCTTCCCCTGGCCCAGTCTAAGGACCCCCGGAAGGTCCGTTGAGGTGAGTCTGATTGACTGTTGTGGGGAGGGCGGGCTCAGCTGAGCAGCCTCCTGTCGTGTTTCAGAGAGGCCTTCTCCCACCCCAATGGGCGTAAAGACCCCTCAGTGAAGACCCCTCCCCCACAAAGGCCTGCGGTGAGCGGCCGCAGAGCTGCTGCCCTCTGCTGGCTGCCTGGGTCCAGCCAGCTCGGCTCGGCCCAGCCCTCGAGGTGCTCCTAAGGCTGACCGGTGGAGCCTAGCTGGCTGAGACCCAGACCCTGGGGCCCTGTAGGTCAGGGAGTCCAGCCCCTCATGCCACAGAGAGGGAAACTGAAGTCCAGAGGCAAGAGAGGGGGCATATTCAAAGGCATGTGACAGTTACGTTAGTCCCATAAAGGGAGTGTGTTGTCTTGAAAAGCAGTGAGCCTCCTGGCCATGAAGCAGGACAGGCTGTCTGGGAGATGCTAAAGAAGGGGTTTCTGCTCCCAGCTGGTGGCTGGACTCTGACTTTCTATGAGGCAGTCAGCGGAACTGGCCTGTGCTCCAATCCTGCTCCATCCTATACTGTGCAACCTAAGGCAAGTTACTTAACCTCTCTGAGCCTCAGGTTCCTCTTCTGTAAAGGTACAAGGATGTCTCTCATTTCCAAGGTTGTGTGTGATGGGCTCTGCCAGTTCCATGTGTCCCAGTTCTGTCTCATGGCTATACCCTAAGCCCCTCAGGGCAGAGCCCTCATTTCCTACTTTGCTACCATTCTCAATACTGGGGTGGACAGGTATTTGTGGCCACTGCTGCTGCAGCTCTGGAGTCAGGCATGAGACGGAGTTCTGGATCTGCCAATTATTCGTTGTTGTATCTCACCCAGGTGATTTAACCTCTCTGGGCCTCAGTTTCCTCATCTGTGGAATGGGCACAAAATCTCCTCCTTGCAAGGATGACAGCCAGGACCAGGCACACAGCTCAGTGAATGCTGTCTGTGAACATACACCTGTGGCTTCAGCAGTGAACACTCTGAGGCTGTGGGGAATTCCTCCCTGGAGAGACGGGGAGGGCACTGCTGCTGTGCTAACTGGTTTCTGTCTCCCTTTCCCACCTCCTCTCGTACCCGTCTCCCCTCTCCTATGCTCTGGCCGCCTCAGCCTTCTTTCTGTTCCTCGAGCAGATCAAGCATGTTCCACCTCAGGGGAGGAAGGAGGAGCAAGTCCAGAGAGGCCTGACTTTGAGGGGGACCCCCAGAGAGGGGGCTCAGCCCTGCTGCTAAGGGAGGGGCCAGGGAAGAACCTGGTCCTGAAGAGGAAGTAGTGCCCATGCTGATGCCCCTTGGGAGGGGCCATGGGGCTCCTGCACTTCTGCATCCTGGCGTCAGAGGGCATGAAGGAGAGAGTGGGGCAGGGGGCTGCCAGCGTCCCAAGGCTCTTCATCCCAGGGCCTGGCCCTGGTGTGGCAAAAATGTGTCCATTTACTGCCCAAGGCTAAGTAGTTTTTAATTTTTTTTTTTTAATTTTTATTTATTTATGACTGTGTTGAGTCCTCGTTTCTGTGCGACGGCTTTCTCTAGTTGTGGCAAGTGGGGGCCACTCTTCATCGCGGTGCGCGGGCCTCTCACTATCGCGGCCTCTCTTGTTGCGGAGCACAGGCTCCAGACGCGCAGGCTCGGTAATTGTGGCTCACGGGCCCAGTTGCTCCGCGGCACGTGGGATCTTCCCAGACCAGGGCTCGAACCCGTGTCCCCTGCATTGGCAGGCAGATTCTCAACCACTGCGCCACCAGGGAAGCCCAGTTTTTAATTTATATTCTCCAAGTAAGCCGGATCCAGAGGAATTTGTTTCCAGAGGTCATCCAGGAGATGAGAGCAACCTGGAGGGCTCAGGCTGCCCCCTGAATGGGAAGCGGTGCGAGTGCGTGTGTGTGTGTGTGTGTGTGTGTGTGTGTGTTGTGGAGCGGGATGTGGGGTACTCGGCAGCCTCGCGCTGCCTAGGCCCCTTGGAATCTCTCACCTGTCCCATCTCATCCCTCCCCATGGGTCACGGCTGCAGCTAAGGATGCCCAGGGGGATGGGAGGACTGGCAGCTAGCAGGGCCCTGGGGGTCCTGGGGGGTCAGTGGTACCAGCCTGGGACTGCAGCAAGCTGCTCCCCTTCTCTGTTGCCTTATTTGTAAAATAGCATTGATAAGCCTTTCCCTGTCCCCTTGCAGGGTCTTCATAAGGATGCAAGGAGACAGTGCCAGGAAAATGCTGTGGGCACCAAGGGTGTCTTCTATGACCCCCCCGCCCCCCAACCTTGTCTGTTGCTGGTTCTATTGTGCTTCGAGTGACAGTCAGACTCAGGTCTCTACGGCTGTGGCCAGTGGGCCAAAGTCCCCTTTCTGGCTAAGTGGTAGGTCGGGGGTTCGGGTAGGGGGGGCAGAGCTGGCCATTCAACCAAGTGTATGCCTTAAACTGGGGTGCAGAGCTGGCACTGGGCTTTTGTCTACACAGTTTCCTGTGGTCTCATCCCCTGCCAGTCAGATCCTACAGTTTTCCTTGGGCTCCCTCCTCCAGGAAGACCTCCAGAATCCCTCCATCCTACCCTCCAAGGATGCTCCCCTTCAGAGCTCACGTCCTCACACAAATCACATCCCATCCCTCATCTGCTTAAGACCCTTCAAGGCCTCCCCATTGCCCTTCAAATCATCTCCAAACTCTTCTCACTTAGCTTGCAGGCTCTGTGTTAGTTGGTTTCTGCTTCCCCCTTCGACCTCATCTTGTACCCCTCTCCCTCTCCTGTGCTCCAGACATCTGAGACTTCTGTCTGTTCCTTGAACAAATCAAGCCTTGGGGCCTTTGCACTAGCAGTTCCCTCTGCCTGGAGCACCCTTCTCTCTCATCGTCCCCTGGCTGACTCCTTTTTGCTATTCAGGTCTCGGCTGGAGGTCACCTCCACCAAGACCTTTCCTGACCACCACCCTGACCCCTCTTACAGGGCGCTGGGTTACATCCTTACTTACTCCTTACGTGTTTAGCGTCTGCCTCCCCATTGGAAGGTAAGCTGTTTGAGAGAGGCCCATTGTGCTCGCTGCACTCCCCTGGGGGGCCCCTGTGCAGGATCTGCCCACAGCAGGGACTTGGTGAGTGTTTGTTGAATGAATAGATGAACGACAGTGCTGGGGCAGGGCCAGTTTCTAGTCATCTCCTGTCCACCTGCCCAGCCAGCCTGGCCAGGGCCATTGTTGGATTCAGCCTCAGGTCCCCACCTCCTAGGCAGGGCCAGGCTTGGGGTGGGGTGCTGGGGGAGCGTGGCAGCCCCCCCACCCCCTTCACTTACGGCTACCAGCAGCTGGGATGGGAGTAACATCTGTCCCTGCCCGCAGGGCTTAGCCTGACCCAGGATCCCCACAAAGAGGATTAAGGGAGCTGGGTGAAGGAGGGGGAGCTCAGGGGGCTGGAGGATAAGGAGGGTTGGGCAGTGCAGGCTGCCGCCTGATTTGGCCCAGTGGCCCTGAGGGAGCCAGATGGTGTCAGCTTCGGACAAATGGAGGAGCCCAGGGAGGGTCTTGGCTGCATCCCTGCTTTGCATCCCTAATGGCCAGAAATATCCCCTCTAGAGGCAGACGGGTCTTGACTTGAATCTCAGGTCCACTTCTAACTGGCTGTGTGAACTTGGGAAGTCAGTCACAACATCTCAGTTTCCTTCTCTATGAAATGGGGAAGAAGGCAGGACCAGACTTCTCTGAGGATACAGTGAAAAGGCATATCCAGTGGGCCAAGCTCAGTGTCAGGCACAGAAGAGGTGTTTTGCAGGGATGGCCTTTCACCTCTCTTCTGTCTGGAGGTTTTCAGAAAACATGGTGCCCTTGAATTTTACTTACTGTTCCCGCCTAACCAGGCATAAGTCTTGGCCTCTCCTCTCCAAGCCTTGGGGTAGCTGGGCTCCTCGGCAATCTGTTTACCCACGTTCCCTTTAAAGCAGACTCAGGACCCTCTGAGCAGCTGTCCTCACTGGCCGCAGAGGTGCCCTCACACTTATGGATATAGGCCACGTGGCTGGGGACAAGCATAAGCTTTGAGCCCCTTCCATGTGTCTGTCAGCCGGCAAGCTCCGAAGCTTGGCAAATGATACCGCTAGCTCTGGGCCTGGCCTCTGCCCAGCTTGTATCCTAGACCTTTACCAAGCTGAGTTAATTTCAGTTCCCTGGGTTCTGTTGCACATCTGGGCCTTGGTGTGTGCCATTCCATGTGCCTAGAATGCTCTCGCTATCCTCAGCTGCTTGTGCAGATGTATCAAACTCCTGCAGATGTAGAAGTGGCTCCTTTTCTCAGTTTTCTGCAACCTGCCCACCACCCGGGCCAATAACACTTCCCTTCTCTATGCTGCCTCCATTTTGTACACAATCTTCTCAACCGTCTCTTTCCACATCTGTCTCCCCCCTAAAGAGGGAATCAGGCTTGGCAAGGTCTTACTCATCTTCAGTTTCCCAGGACTTAGCAGAGGGGATTGTGCATGATAAAAGAGGGATCAATCAGTGTTCATTTGGATGGATGGATGGATGAATGTAATAGGAGCTCAATAAACGCTTACATGAATGGATAGATGGATGGCTGACTATAAAAAGAGCTCAAAAGATGTTTACCTAAGTGAATGAATGAATGACTGGATAAAAGGAGGGCTGAAAACCCTTCAAGAGTCTCTCTGCTTTACTTATGATGGAACATTTACTCCCATCAGACTTGGAACTCTTCAAGGTAGGATCTGTGTCTTTCTCATCAAGTGTAAAGAACCCACTTAACCCGAGGACTCTGTCTCCCCATCAGACCAGGTTCCCTGCGGGTGTATGTGTGTCAGGGGTACACACAGAAGGGCCCTCCCCTCCAGCAGCAGCCTGGACCGGCGCACTAGTCCCTAGCCATCCTCCCTGGGCGCAGGCACAGGCGGGGCGAGTGCAGACTCACCGTCAAACAGCCCATCAGGCTCTGCTCAAAGGGCCGCTGGAAGGCCCGCGGGTCTCCGCACCAGTCCAGCAGCTCCGTGGCAGCATTGTGGAAGTTGGCAGGGTTCTGTAAGTGCTGTGGGAGAGGGAAAGGAGAGGCAGCATGAGGCTCCAGGAGTGAGGCCAGCACGCGTTAGTGTGAGAGAGTCTGGGGCCGCAAAGACCCCAGGCATCCCTGGGGAGGAGACACACAGAAAGGGGCAGGCCAGGAGTAACGAGTTTTCTCAAACTCCTTCTCATCCACCTTCCCTCTGCATCTCCGAGCCCAGCCCAGTTCCTGGTGGCATGGGGATTAGCGGCCCCATTGCAAAGATAGAAAAACCAGGGTCTAGAAAAGGGCACTAATATTAGATATTAAAATGTCTTCTGGATGCTGGCAGTGGGGTAGGAAACCCTGTGGGCTTCAGGAGGGTGGCATGTGGCTCCCATCCCTGGGGCTGCTGGCTCTCCCTGAGTCAGGACAGACTGGCCCTGGAGATTCCTCCTTGATAAGCACCCACCCCCACCCCTGCCCCAGTAACCACCACCACATGCTGCCTGCTCCGGCTTCAGCAAGCCCTGCCACAGCCAAATAGCCAGAGCAGGGGCGTCAGAAAGAGGCCTCCAGGCCACACCCAGCCGGGAAGGTGCACTCAAGCACACTGTGCCCAGGTTACTGTCACACCGTGGTCAGGTGTATGTGACTTAGCCACCCCTGTTCCCCAAACCCAGATTTCCTGGGCTCAGTCTGGCTCAGCTCGGGGGTGCAGGCCCCGCCCAGTTACGGGGTCTGAGTTAACAGAGAATGAATTCTGGTGCCAAGGCCTCTAGATCCTGCTTCAGAGCCAGGCCACGGGGCTGACAGGGGTGGAGGGTTGCTTCTACAGCTACCCCTTCCTTCCTTAACACTTATCCATGTCTTCCCAGGCCAGGCCGAACTAGGCACTGAGTCCAGGGTCATGAAGCAGGTTGGGGCCGAGCTGGGACTCCAGGGCTGGGTGTGACCGCCTGTGGGTCCTCCATCAGGACACCTAGAAGGTGTCCACAGGGGTTGGAGTGTAAGCCAGCTGCAAAGGGGATGGTGGTACCTTCTGGGATCCCTGTGTCCTCGGTGCTGGGAGAGACTGGGAACAGCAGCTGTCCCCGGGGCAGTGGCTCTCTCCCAACTTGCAGTGAGAGTCTGCCTCAGAGCCAAGGCAGGGAGGGGTCTTAGGAGCTGCCAGGTCCCAGAATTGGGAGGCGAGCCAAATGTGCTGGGGGAGCCCCTGTGGGGCCGGCGCCCTGGAGTCACACTGCCTTCATCCACAACTATCTAATGACCTAGGGCATCCCCTCCCCTCTCTGAGCCTCAGTCACCCCACCTGTAAAATGGGGATGGCAGATCACGGCTTGGTGGTGGGAATTTTTGTCTTGCTTAGGGTTCCATCACTGCTATTACGACGTGGTTTGTGAAAGGCAAGATTTAAAAGTGGATGGAGGAAAGAGAACTGAATTGGAGTATCCTCCCTCTGTGGGAGCAAAGGGAGAGAGAGAGATGAAGGAAAGAAAGAGGGCAAGCGTGCAGCAACACAGCCCTCCGTTATGGGGCCACGGTGAGGATTAAACAAGATGAGGCTTATATGGCCCCTGGCAGAGCGCCTGGCGCGTGGGATGCTCCCATGTGGGGCTGCCCTTGGCCCCGACTCTGTCTCCCAAAGGCTCCGCTGTGCACTCGGCAGCTCCCGCCCTAGCCCCACACACGGCTCTTTCTGCAAAGACAGAGCTCCCTGCGCGTGGTCTTCCTGTGGAAGACAGGAGGACTTCCACGGCTAGAAGCAGACCCTTTGAGAGGGCAGCACTGGGCCCTCGCCTCTGCCTCCTGTGCCCCCTCTAAAACCTGCCCCCTCCAAGGCCACGGGCGGCATCTGGTCTCCACGTGGAAAGCCATGCAAATCGGTTAATTCCCTGCCTAGCAGTCTCCCTCTGCTAACTGAGTTATTCCATTTATTTCCATGATGTCACACCCAATTAGCAGGGTCAGCAACCACCGCCTGGTGCTCTCAGAGTTGCCCACCTACAGCACTCCCACCCTAGGCACACCTCTTTGGGGCTCTGGGCTCCCAGTCTCATGGGCCCAGTTTTGTTCTGGCCCCCAAGCACCCAGCCTCCCATATCGGTCCAGCCCACCTCTGAGCTTCTCCACTCTCGACCCAGCCAGTTCACGTGGCCTTCGGCTTGGGCTATGGGTAGTGACTCGTGGGTGCAACTCATTGGTAGAAAGGACGTCAGGCACCCCATTCAGTAGCTATTGCTCTGTGGCTCTGTGGCCTTGGCCAAACCTCCTGCCCTCTCTGTGCTTTTGTCATCTGTTTAGACTACAAGGTGGCTACGTGATGCAGTGAAATGAACAGGATAGACCTGGACCAAACCCCATCTCGGCCACTGAGTCACACAGCCTGGGTGTGTTCCTAAGCTTCAGATCTCTCATCTGCAAAATGGGGTGGGGACAGCTTGCAGGGCTGCTGCAAAGTTTAGAAACAACATACGTCGTGACATCCTCATTACAGAGTAGGTGTCAGGTAAAGACTGCTATTGCTTGATATGCTAGGACCTCTGTACAGTTTCTTGTTTCTCCTGCAAGCTCCTTGAGAGCAGAATTAGGGCCCCATTCACCTCCAGAACCCCCAAAACTGGCACGAGGCCAAGTCCATGCATTAATGGTTAGTGAGCAGCTAGCTGGCCAAAGGATGGTCCATCTGCAGAGCTGGCCAGCAATCTGGCAGCTTCAGAACGGGTCCCCAGTGGAGGGGCCAGGGCTGGGTGGGCTGAGCTTGGCTACCCTTTGATGATATGGGGATGGGAGCACAGATTTGAATCACAGGCAGAGGCCTCCCTGGCTGTGGCTGTTACTGGATACTAATACCCCGTCCCTCCCCAGGAAGCCTGCCCATCTCTACAATTTCTCAGAAGATCCTCCTGGGCTATATCCACTGGCCACTGAGTCTGTTGGAGCAGGAGTTGGGGACACCGATGCCCAGATTAGGGACTGGCTACCCAGACCAAGTGATGAATGCATTTTATCAGTCCATCTGTGAATCAAATGATCCATCCATCCATCTACCCATCCATCCATCCAAAAATCAATCAATTCATCCATGCATCTATCTACTTGCCCACCAGCCCATTCATCCATTTACTACTTTATCCATCACTCATCCATCCATTCATCTACCTACCTATCTTCCTAACCATCCAGAACTTATCCAACCACCCACTTATCCATTCATTCATCTATCCATCATCTACATCCACCTACCATCCGCTC
The DNA here is from genome assembly GCF_028023285.1 of Balaenoptera ricei. Classification (NCBI taxonomy): domain Eukaryota; kingdom Metazoa; phylum Chordata; class Mammalia; order Artiodactyla; family Balaenopteridae; genus Balaenoptera; species Balaenoptera ricei. The sequence continues at coordinate 56,178,977 of NC_082654.1, forward strand.
ACCTAACTGCCTTTCCATTTGTCCATCCATCCACCCATCCATTCATTCCCTTAGCTATTGATCTGTCAGTCCACCCCTCTCTCATTCTTCCCCAACATATCTGGGCCCCACCCTGGCCTGGACTCTGCTGATTTACAGAGGAATACGGCACATCCTCTGCCCCTGAGGAACTCAGCCTGGTGGGAGACCTGATGTATACCTTGCAGGGTATCTTAAGGGAGAAAGAGCAGGATGGGTGAGGTAACTGGGTGCCTAGGAAGCACCAGGGCTCAGAAATGGGAAGTGCAGATACTCAAAAGGGCACCTGGGGTTTGGGGAGGTTGCTGTGCAGGAATTAGCTGATTTGCATGGCTTTGCACGTGTAGCCCAGATAAGCCTGTGGGGACATGAGTAGGGCATGTTGTAGAGGGGGCACTGGTTCTCCCTTTACCTGAGGCTGAGAAAGGAGAAAGACAGCTGAGACAGAGGCCTGGAGGGAAGATGGATAGCTGGGTGCTCGGGGGCTGGCGAGTGCCAGCAGTGGCTAGAACCGGGGTGGGTGGACAGGGAAGGCTGCGCTGTAGAAGTCAGGCAGGACCGAGAGTCGGAGGCCGTGAGGCCCCCGATGGGAGCCACAGCTCCACCGGCCAGAGGTAGGCACAGCCAACACATGCATCATCCTCAGGGCACGCAGACCTTTCTCTTCTAATTAGGATACGGGACATCTGAGAATCAACAGTCTTCAGCCAGCCGCGGTCGCCCTCTGGGGCAGCTGAGGAGCAGACAGACATCAGTGCTGAGCTGTGTCTGCCTGGAAGTGCGGGAGTGGGCGTGGAGGACACAGGGAGCTCTGGATAGCCCGGGAGGGGGGGCATCTGGACAGCCTGCTCACCCTCACTGATGTGCCACTCTCTGGCCCAAACGCAGAGCTCTGTGTGTGTGTGTCTGTGTGTGTGTGTCTGTGTGTGTGTGTCTGTGTGTGTGCAGGGCAGGCCGGGGGAGGGCAGTGGAGGCGATCCCTGGCTTTTCAGCAGCTCTGGGACCCAATGGCTGGGTGTGCATCACGATGCCCATTTACAGACGACGGGAGATGAAGTGGTGACTTAATCAAGGTCAGGAACCCAGTGAGTGGTGGAACGGGGGCTCAGGTTCGCTGACTGGTAAATCTGAGTCCTGTGTGCCATGCTTCAAGAGGGCTGCTCCTGGGTGGGCTTCTGCCCCCGCTGGATCCCTGGGAGGCCCAGGGACTAAAGGGCACCCTGATTCCCGCAGGGAATCAGACGCAGAGAGAAAAGTCAAGTTGTGAGCAGGTTTTAGGGGGAGCTGTTTGCCCAGCACACAGAGGGCTCTGGCATAGGGGCTTGACTGTATGATTGGGGGTGGAGCCATTGACAGCTGATCCCTCATGGGCGGAAGAAACTGGGTCAAAGGCAGAGCTGGGAGACAGCCCCGAAGAGCCTAGAGGCGGAGGAGAAGGAGGAGAAGGAGGAGGAGGGAAGGGCAGGGGAGGAGGAGCCCATCGTCTGGTTTCTATTCTGTGACGGGGAACAGAGGCGCAACTGGCGTTTGGGAGAGCTTTTTGGGGGAGTTCAATCTGTAACAAGTCTTCTTCAATTTCCTCTCCTCAGACCAGGCCCAGGCTTCTGAGATTGCTCTGTGTGATGCTAATGGGACGGCACATATCCCTCGTTCCTGCCGACTAGCCTCAGCTCCACTGGGCCCTGGTGTTCGGTGGGGAGGGGGCATGCTGGGTGGGGGTGGGACTGTGAGCTCTGCCCCTGCCTCCCCCGGGGTCCTGAGGCCAGAGGGCTACGCTGGCTACCCGAGCTGCCAGCTAAGCCCGCCTAAGCCAGGGGCCTCGCCACAGCTGTCCCCTCCCTGTGACTGAGACACTGAGGACAAGAGCCCCCGCCACAGTGAGCTGATCACCTGCCACGTGCCAGCCTGGGCTACGTGCTCCGCCCACAATGTCCTCAGAGCATCCTACGAGGTCGGCCTTATTGGACCCACTTCGCGGGGGAAACTGAGGCTCAGAGAAACAGAGGGACAGGCCTGAGATTGTACCGTGGGTGGGTACGTGGAGGAGTGTGGATTTGGGCTCAGGTCGGTTTGATGCCAAAGCCTCTGCCCCTTCCGCCACATCTGCTCCTTCCTGGAGTAAAACAACACCGGAGCCTGTGCAGGGACACTGCTGCCCTGGGCTGCAGGGAGGCTGAGCCCAGAGGGTGGCCGCATCACTCCTGGTCGCCACTGGGGGGCATCTGCCTGCCCAAGCGTAACCAGGCTTCTTAAAGTGGGGACCTCTGAGCCCACCGTGAACAATCCAGACAGGGTACTGGCAGGCGAATCGCGTCTTAAGCTTGGTGTGAGCGCAGGCAGGAGGGGGAACTTGTACCCTCTGGGACGAGGCCCTCCTGGCACCAGTGGGGCTGGACTGTGTGACTTCGGGTGGCTCCCTTCCCCCTTCTGGGCGTTGGTTTCCTCTTCTGTAAGACGGCTGACGTTCCCAGGACCTTTCCTTTTCTATTTCTTTACAGAGACCCCCTGGAGCAGGGAAGTGGGGAGCTTGGGTCTGGGAAGGAGATTAGGCACTTCACTGCATCCTCAACACAGCCCAGAGCGCACAGCAGAGCTCAGAAAGGGCACGACACCGGCCCAAAGACAAACAGCTGGGAAGGGAAGGGGAGGGACAGGAGAGAGCCGGCATTTGAACCCAGGTGAGTGATTCCAGTGCGAGGCTGGTCCGTGCCAGCCACGATCTCACGAGGTGGGCAGCTGGGGAGCCTTAGGCAGTCAGCCTTGCCCACTGTCACCTCCACCCAGCACCTTGCGTGCTCAGCTACACAGTGTAGAGCATCCCCACTGCTCCGCCCGCCTCGCCTGCCCTGCCCTCGCCAGCGGGCCTGGCTGCCAGAGGTGGAGGAGCAAGCCCGGGCCACACACCCACCTGCTTGATGCACTGCAGTCGGTCATTGGTCTGTTGGATGTGCCTGTCCATAGAATTCATTCTGGCCGTTTCACTGGGTTCTACCCGAGAGCCATGAACGTTGTCCAGCCTGTGAAGACAGAGGAGAGTGGGTGTCACTGGGGTTGTGCCAGGCCCGCCGGCCTCATCGCCACCCTCCTGCCCCGTGCCGGCCTCAGTGGCTCCCAGCAGGTTCCAGGGCCCTTCGTGAGCTGTGGTGGCCTCTGCCCCGGGCAGCCCCGCGCTGGAAGGAGGAACTGCGGCTTCTCCACGCTCAGCCCTGGGGGAACCCCATCTGGGCTGAGGGCAGGAGGTGCTCCTGCGTGTTCTCTGTGGGTGGCTCACGTGGGCGCTGGGCAGGCGTGTCCACCACGCATTTCTACACACACGTGCATGTTGGGCGGCGGCGGTAGGGACGACGGCTCCATCCGCAGGTTCCCAGCACGGGGCTTATCCACTCGATGTGGCTGTGTGTGCGTGTGGGCGCGTGTGTGTGCACGTGTGCACGGAGATCTTCCCACATGACGACCTTGACTGCATGTGTGGTCTGAGTGCAGCAGTCCCGTCATGGGTGCCCTCCCTGAACCCCCCGCGCCTTAGAGTTTGCAAACCACCATTCCATGTTTCCCCTTTGCCCTCCCGGGAAAGAAGGAGGGCAGCCATCAGCACTGCCTCCTTTTCCAGATAAGGAGACTGAGGCTCAGAGAGAGGAAGGAGTTGCCCGGGATGGCACAGGGAGCCTGTGTCAGAGCTCAAACGAGGCCCCGGGGCTCTGACTGCCAGTTCACGGCCGAGTGGTTGGGGGACACAGCTGTCACACTCAACAGGCTCACTCTTCCTGAATGGCGCTGGGCCTGGGGCACATAAGCATGCAGGTGAGGAGGCCCCTGGAGCCCCCAGGCCTCTCCAGGGAGGCCTCGACTGCAAAGGCAGAGATGGAGATAGCGATGGAGGAGGAGAGGCAGTGAGACAGAGAGAGAAGAGCGAGGTTTCACCTCTGGTACCCCCACTGCTCATGGGTCCAGGTTCTCGGGCCAAAGCAGAAGTCTGCGCATCACTGGCTGTTTGCCCTCCCATGAGCCAGGCTGCAGACACGTGGGTCAGACACAGGGTGCTCAACAGAGGCCTCCGGCACCTGGCCTTCTCTGCTATCCCGAAATACTGCCCCCTGAAGGCCCCCCATCTCTGTCCATGTCACCAGGTCTCATCTACCAAGTACTTTCTGTAGGCTGGGCCCTTGCATTCTCTTCTTGACTCCTCACGCCTACTCTGTAAGACTAGAAGCATCTCCATTTTACAGATGAGGAAACTGAGGTCTGAAATCTGCCAAGTCCCATGGCTAGTGGAAGCTTGGACCGTGTCTGTCTGCCTGTCTGCTCCCATGCCCTGGCTCTCTGCCCCCAGCACGGGCACCCTGGTTGGGGAAATTGACACCATGCCTGGCCGCAGCCTCACGAAGAATGCCCTGTTCCTCTTCCAAGGAGCTCCTCACTACACTGCTCCTTTAAAGCACTTCTTATTGTTCCATTTGTGCTTGAAAAGGCAACTCATTTGCGTGGTTCAAAAATCACGGGTGTCCAGTGAAGTGCTGGCCTTGTTCAGCCCCCAGGGGCCTGCCCCCAGGGGCCTTTCTGGAGAGAACCAGTGTCACCCGTCTCCTTCTGAGGGACTCATCTTAGAGAAGCAAATATCTATGTGTACTATCCCCTGCCACTCCTTAAAAAAACCCCATAAAACGGTAGCATTCTGTACACACTATCTGGACCTTGCTTTTTTCCTCTTAATAATATCTCAAAGTTTATTCCACATCAAGACATAAAGAGCCTTTTCATTTTTTAATGGCTGCACAGTATTCCCAGGCACCGATGAATCATTTATCCAACTGCCATCTGAATGTCCACCCCTGCCAGGTGCTGTCCTAAGGCCCGAGGTCCTAGAAAAGGCCCTTCTGCTCCAGGGGTTCACACTCTAGCCCAAGTGATGAGGCCTGAGCTGTCCCCAGATTTTATTATTGCAAACAGTGTTGAAGGATCGCCTTTTACATCAGCCACATCATTATGTGTGAATTAATCTAGAGAACACACTCTTGGAAGTGGAGTTTCTGGGTCATTTGGGCATTTGTACTTTGATAAATGCTTGCTGGATTCACCTTATCTTGGAGCTTTCCAGCAAAAAGGTAAAAATGGGGGTAGCATCCCCACATTGATCTCTCCTACCCTCACCCCACCAGCACCCCTCCATTCACACCACTATCACACATTTACATACCCAGGTATCCAAGTTCTCCATTACTTATCCATTTAAATGCCCGTCTGTCCATCCATCCACCCACCCACCCAAACATCTTCAGCCTCCCCTTGCCCATCCATGCATGCTTCCAACTCACCTAGTAAACACTTATCAATATCTATACTGTGCTAGCTCTACGGGGCATGAGAGATGAAAACGAAATCAGTTTCTTGGGTTCATGGAACTCTTGGTCTAACTCCATATCCACTCCATGTCACCTATTAGGTGACTATTTGTTGAACTCCTCTTAAAAGTTAGGTGCTGGTCCAGGCACTAGGCAAAGACACTGTTACTATATCCCCACTTTACAGATGAGGAAACTGAAGCCCAGGGGTTATAGTAGCAGCTCCAGAATCCTGGCTTTCCCACTACAACCAAAACTTTTGTACAGGTACTGGGGATGGGCCAGGGAGGGTGGAGGGTACCACCGTCTTGTAGGTGTGTGTGTCAGCGGGGAGAGTGGTGACAGGGTACTCCCCTTGCTACACCTGTAGGTCCCCCAAGCAGGGGCTGGGTTTCTCCTGCTGAGTTTACCTGCATGGAACCTCAGCCAGTGCTCACATGACGAGGACTCTAGGGACCAGGGACAAACCCTGGTGGGGGAAGCAGGGACATGGGTGGGGCCCAGAGCAGGAGTGAGCCAATGCCACCTTCGGTGAGGCCACTTCAGTTCCTGGTGCCAGATGCCATCTGAGTGGAAGAGACCCTGGTGGTCTCCCAGGCACCTGGCCTGGTGAGGTAAACAGGGAGCTGGGTCTTTCCAGCCCCACCCAGGACATGAGTGAACACTGGCTGCCAGGGTCCCAATTACAGAGTGCCATTTCCACAGTCAGTGGGGCAGGGACGCCAAGCCAAAGGGACCCATTAAACAAAGGCCTGGGGACTTCCCTGGTGGCGCAGTGGTTAAGAATCTGCCTGCCAATGCAGGGGACACGGGTTCAGTCCCTGGTCCAGGACGATCCCACATGCCACGGAGCAATGAAGCCCGTGCACCACAACTACTGAACCTGTGCTCTAGAGCCCGCTAGCCACAACTACTGAGCCCACGTGCCACAACTACTGAGGCCCGCATGCCTAGAGCCTATGCTCCGCAACAAGAGAAGCCACTGCAACGAGAAGCCTGCGCACCGCAACGAAGAGTAGCCCCCGCTTGACGCAACTAGAGAAAGCCTGCGCACGGCAACGAAGACCCAACGCGGCCAAAAAAAACCCAGAAAAAAACAAAGGGCTGCGCCAAGTCTGGAGGAGCCTGAAGGAAAATACAAAGAAACCCCAGGCCTGTGCAGGCCTAAATCCCCTGGCTGCAGGCTGCAGCCAACCAGGACAAAGGGCCTGTGGTGGCCCAAGAGGCCAGCAGGGGGTGCTGTTGATGAAGCTAACTGCCCAGGGGGCTAGAAACCTGCACTGTGGAAATCTGGTGAGGGATTAGGTGGCCACACAACACACTGTCTCTAAGTAGGAACTTTTGGGGGATTTCCCTGGTGGTCCAGTGGGTGAGACTCCACACTCCCAATGCAGGGGGCCCGGGTTCGATCCCTGGTTGGGGAACTAGATCCCGCATGCACGCTGCAACTAAGAGTTCGCATGCCGCAACTAAGAGTCTGCATGCCACAATGAAGATCCCGTGTGCTGCAACTAAGACCCGGCTCAGCCAAAAAAAAAAGAGAAAGAAAGAAAAGTAGGAACTTTTCCCAGGGTGGGCACGGCCTTTTGTCTATAGTGTCAGAGACCTAGTGGGGCCTTGATAAATGCTTGTAGAATGACTGACAGATCATTTCTGGGGCCTGGGGCTGCTCATCCCACCCAGGGAAGCCCCAAGCAGGCACCAGGAGTCCAGACTCACCCAGACAGCCACCTGGGGGCCCAGAGGTTGTCCTTTCCTGTTGAGCCATGGCAGGGGGCCACAGGTTTCCCCCGAGGAAGCAAACAGTAAAGGGGAGATAGACTGTCGGGTTTGTCTCCACTCTGGCTCATGGGCAATCTTTTCTAGAGGCCAGTGGCTGGACTAAGTTGGCTTCTGGATTCAAAGATGCTCAGAATATCATTGGCCAAAGGTGTTTTGAGGTGTCCCACCACCCTGAGTTCAGCTGGTTTTATTCTGGGGAGTCTGAGGCCCACAGGTGCTGTGTCCCAGGTCACACAGCATGTCTGGGCTGGATCTAGACCCCAGGGGGCTTTTCTCCCAGGCCGGGGCTCCATGTTGTAGGAACCAAGAAATGAATGACTGGGCCTGGGACACCTGTGAGACCCAGAGCGCTGACAGGAGAGACATCACAGGGACAACTGTGTGTCGTGTATGTCTTAATCTATAAAAGAACAAAATGTCTGGCTGATTAAGGAGATACTCAGGTGACATTTTTAAACCACCAAGATCATTGGGAAATTGGGGTTATTAACACCAGGAATGGATGGGGCTGGAGGCTCCACCCCTGCAGAAAAAGGGTCAAAGCCTAGAAGGCTAAAGATTATGGACATGGAGAGAAGAGGAGGGCTGAAGGAGGCATGAGAGAGCTAATAGCTCACTGAGGGGCAGTCTGAGATCTTCCATTAGTTCTGCACCTGCTGTGTTTAGGCACCAGGCCAGGCCCTGTGCACTGATAATTCACTCAATCCTAAAAGGCTCAGAGAGGTGAAGTGACTTGCCCAGGATCACACAGCCAGGACAGTGTTGGGCTGAGATTCAAACCCTCTGCCTTTCTAACCATTAATGTGTTGTTCCTTCAACTCCTCCAAGACTGTCAGAGCCTCCTGGAAGTCCCCACCCAAGGCTGTGCCTCAGCCCAAAGAGATGTTCCCCTGGTTCCACCCAACCTGCCCAAACCCATCCACTTGCTTCTAAGGCCATCCTGGTGCCACTGGGCTCCCTGCCTGCTGGCCAGTGCCAGGAAGTGGCGAGCGCTCAGCGGCCAGCAGAGGTCGCTCTCCGCCGCAGGAGCGTTGCTGGGCTTGGCTGCAGTCTCTCTCCTCCCAGCCTGGACTCCTAAGCTAAGAGTCGAGTTGCTACAAATCCTCCGTGGCGGCTGCAACTCCAGTGCCCACAGAGGCCAGGCTCCCTCCCAACTGGAGATCACTGTTGGCCCGGCCCTGGGTGTACCCAGGGCCTCGGCCCTTCTTCTTGCCATCTGCCTGCCTCCCAATGGGGAGTGAGCTCAGGCAGTCAACCGCCTGTGGCCCCTGGCCCTCCCTCCTGGTCTGAGCAGCCACCGGCCTGCAGGAGATGCACAGCTAGTCAGCTTGGGGGCCTGGAGGCAGCCCAGCTCTGCCACCCTCCTCCAGGCCTCAGTTTTCCCATCTGTAAAACGAAGGCTAGCAGGCCGCTGGCAGCCCTTCAAACTCAACATCTTAGGATTTTGGTGTCAGGAGCTCCAGCTGTTTGGAAAATGCCATCTCAACAAGTGTAGGATGCTTGACTTTAGAACTGCGAAGCCTGTCTCAAGGCAGGCCTGCGGGGAGCCTGAAGGCCCAGGAAACTCTGGTAGAACCGTTGCTCCAGGGTCACCTAAGACCGCAGACACTGCCCCCCTCTCTGTTACACACTTTTCCTTGCAGCTTACGCTCAGCTTGGCCTAACTGCACGTAGGCAGGTTTTCTGATGGTGACATCTGGGTTGGCCGGTCTTCTCAGCTCCCAGGGGAGCTCTTGAAAGGGCCAAGCTTCCATTCTGCACGACTCACCACTAGCGGGGCATGGGCAAGTTCAGCCTCAGAGGAGCCCAAAACAGAAGACAAGCTCAGGAAAAGCTAGCTGCTCTCAGGCACGTAGGGCTGCTCAGAGAGTAGACTGTTGAGAGCTGAAAGGGCGCCTGGGAACCACCGGCTCCCGGGTCCTCATGCAGCAGGATGGACACAGGGGAGACAAGGGCGAGCGGGACTGGAGCCCATCTGTCGGGGTCTAAGGAGGGCCCTGGGTCATCTCCAGGCTCCCTGGAAGCATCTCTCCTGGTCTGAAATGCTGGGGGAGGCACATGGCCCTCAGCAGGCCTCCTCCCTAGAAACGGGGAACAGGGTGCTCTCAGCTGCCCCGTGGAAAGTGGGGTCCTGGAGCCCTGGAGGCAGCTCCCTGGGGCTGACATCAGCAGTACTAATATCAGTGTGTTTTATTTTTCCCTTTTGAGGCCAAACAAGTTAACTGGCACACTTAACACACAAGCACCCAGGGGAGAGGCATTTGCATATGTGTGTGCACACCCACATAATTAGGTACCCCCTTTGCACACTTACGCATAGGTATATGCACACACTTGAGGGCTGGCCCAGACGTATAGAGCACACACAACTCCTGACAGCTTGCACCGGCAAGTGGCAGGTCCCCAGGGGAGCTGTGTGAGCAGTGGTGTGCAGAAACAATTCAATCACCATGCACATCTGCAGCTCAGATTCCCCCGGGGCGAGCAGTGCCGGCAACGGCGGTGGGGGGACTATACCTACAGTCTGCAGAGCAGAGGCTGCATTCCAAGACACTGCCAGGGCCAAGGAGCTTGGGACATGCCTGCTGGTCAGCCTGGTGGCAGAGCCTGGGGTTCCAGGGGACCCATCCCGACCAGCCCCTTTCTAGTTTTCAGACTCCAAGAGGGGCAGATGTCGTGGGCCCTGGGTTCAACAGTGACCTGAGTGTGACAGTGTCACTCTAGGTCCTCCTCTGCCTGGCCCCCACCTCCCACTACTCCCCGCTGATCCTGTGTGTCCTCCACGTGGGGCTGCTCCCTGCCTCCTGGACAGTGCTCTGAAGATCACACCTCTACGTCTTTGCCTCAGCCCAGAATGCCTGGCCCCCTTCATCCATTAAGGCCTGGTTCAACGGTCACCCTCTTGGTTGGTTTCCCCCAGCAGAGCCACTCACTTCTACTTCTATGTCCTCAGTGCCCCTGTCACGCACCCCCAACTTGGTGGTACTAGACCAGTGGGGTGTCTTTGCATCTGGCTCCCCCGTCAGCTGGGGTGTCTTCCAGTTATGGATTCCCAGAGCCTAGCCTAGGGCCTGGTACCCAGCAGGTGCTCAGCAATGTTTATTAGATGGATGGATGGATGTGTGGATGGATGGCCATCATTGGGCCCAGAGTGGCAAGAGCTGAAAACCCAATGACTCAGCCCTAATCAGAGGATCTTAAGACGGGGAGAGACTCTGATAACTCGGTCTGGGGTTCCCAAAGAGTGATGCGTGTACCACTGGTGGAACGAAGATGATTTTAGGTGGTCCATGGGCAAAACTTGTACATTTTCATAGTGAAGTATTTGGACTAGAACAATTATCACTGGTGAGTTCGTGGACATTATTATTTAGGACAGGGTTAAATAAGGGAGGGATGGCAAACCTAAAAGGATTAAAGAACCATTTTAAACATAGTATAAATGGTATGAAAGTGACGGAAGTTAAGCAAGCACTGATGGAGTTTGATGCCTTCCTCCTCTTAAAAGTAAAGGAGCTCAGAGAGGTGTAGCAGCTCTGCAGCCTGCACCAGACACACTGCCTGGAGGCAGAGGAAGAGGGTGGTGGTGAAGCAAAGACAGTCAGAGTGACTTTGTGTCCTATCCCAGGGAAGTCAGGGAGGTGGGGCAGAGGGACAGACGTGAGGGGGGAGAGGGAGGAAAGAGGCAACTCCAGGCAGCTGACCAGGCCCAGCTGCTTCCCATTCTTGGCCAGGCAGCTGGAGCAGGCCCTTGGGCCACCTTGTGGCCTTGCATGGGGTGAGGCCCCTGGGTAGGGGGTGGGCCCTGAGAGCCAGACCTTCTTGGCTGGGAGACTGTGGGAGGGCACTTTATTTCCCTAAGCCTTCATCTGTCAAACAGAAAGGTGCATCGCCTCCTGGCCCACTGCGCTGAGGAGCTGAGTAAGTGAAGTCACTCAGGGCACAGTGTTCTGAAAAGGGAAATCCTGATTTGGTCAACATCTCTTCCAAATCCAGGTCCCCCTCTCAACTCCAGGAGTGCCCCATGACAAGACTCGACCAGGCTCCACACCTCCTGGCCACAGAGTTCAGATGCTCTGGCTTGGCACTTGAGGTTCCTGGAAGGGTAGACCTACTTCTCTCCATGACCCCATCTCCCAGCTCCCACTCTCCTCTACAGGAACCCCTACTGTCAATGGTCGTTAATGGGACAACACAATGTACCCTGGGTGCTTCAGAGAGGGGGCTTCCTGAGGGCAGCCTTGTACACCTGACAACCTGTTCTGGGACACAAGAGTTAATCCAGAGGAGAGGATGGCTAATTTGGGAGAACACGTGTTGATGCTATGCTGACAAAGCTGCCAGCCCACTGTCCCGACCCACACTGTGCTGGGAATCCCAGCTGTACTTGGGTGTGCCTCATCCCCCTGGGGCATGTGACACCTTAGCAGGCCCAGGCCATGCCCTTGAGGCCAAACTCTCCTGCCACCCTCTGGCCACACTCCAAGTCCGTGACCTCAGAGTGAACTTTCACTGACAGCTTCTCTCCCCAAAAGGTGAAGGAGGGCCAGCTTCAGCCCTGGATAAGGTTGCTGGGTTTTCTCTCATTCCCAAGGCTATGCCACCTCTGCTTTTTGTTTCCTCAGAATGAAAAGGGAAACTGAACAAGTACTGAACCTATATGTGCCAGACAAAAGGCTCAGATGCCATGAAGTGGGAAAGAGGGAGGGTGGAAACAGTTCCTTAAGGGCACTCAGAGATCAAAGGGTGGGATGAAGCTGGAGATAGAGCCAGGGTCCCCTGACTACCATCTGGTGTCCTCTAGAAGGCTGTAAATACCCTGCAGATATTCCTACAGCTCCAGCTCTAGGAAAAAGAGGTGTTCTCCACTGTGTCTTCATTACCCCAGCCCCTCAAGGCTCCAAATCCATTCACCTGGCATTCTCCAGGAGCTCCAGACAGGGGCAGGGGCAATGGCATGTCCAAAGGAGAGTCAGATATAACTAGATGAGCCCTTAAGAAGCACATAGGGCTGTGGTGTATGGGACGCTACTTCTACCTCCTGCACCCATGACAGGCATGACTAATCAGTCACTGTACTCTTCCCACTGGGTCCAGACATGCCCAGCCAATCCTCCACACATCCTTCTGCCCAGCCATTCTTAACCACTTGGTACTGACACATGAGAAGAAAACCTCTGGGCAGCTCCATTTTTTTTTTTTTTTTTGCTGCACCAGGAGGCATGTGGGATCTTAGTTCCTCGACCAGGGATTGAACCCGAACCCTCTGCACTGGAAGCGCGGAGCCTTAACCACTGGACCACCAGGGAAGTCCTGGGCAGCTCCATTTTTAAAAGGAGAGTGACCAGAGGCCTCGAGTGGGGAGAGCTTAGCCTGAGGTCACCAGCCAGTCAAGGCATGAGCAGAGACCTGCGTGCAGATTTCCCAATTCCTGACTTAGTCCTCTTTTCCCTAAACTGGGAGTCAGAGCCAGGCTCTTCTTGAGCTGAGAGCCCACGTATGGACCACTCAGGCAAGCCAGCCACATTTCAAGCAACCTTACATCAATCACGGTCTCACAGCAGCTTGTGGACAGTACTATCCTATTTTGCAGAGGAGAAGATTAAGGCTCAGAGTGGGTGGGTGATTACTACCCAGTCACACAGGGATGACACAGGCTGGCCCAGGACAATAGCTGTTTCTCCTGAGCCTGGGCTTTTATTTTTATGTGTATACCTTTTCTTTTAGTTAGTCCCTATGAACTGTCAGATTTTTCCAAAAGATTTATTTGCACTAAAAGTGGTAGATGATAAAAACAAGCAGTCCTCATGGCTTAGATCTAGAATGGATCTGGGGATCTGCTCAGGCCCATCATTTACAGATGAGGAAACTGAGGCCCAGGGCAGGGGCAGGGGTGGAGGTGGAGCAGAGCCTTGAGCCTCTGTTCTGGGTCAGAAGTGGGGGCCAGGGCCACACCCAGGCCTCGGGAGCCCTGGCTGCCCTGAACTTCTTGGCTCTCTCTGCCCCACCCATGTCCAGGCACCTCCTGCAGGTGCCGGCTGAGGGCAGGCCTGCGGGCCCAGACTGCTCAAATAGGGGCCTGCCCCGGGGAGCTCTCACGGGTCTCGAGGTGGCGGGGGTGGGGAGGGACAGGGTGACTATGACAGGCTATGCCAAGCCTGGTGGGAGCAAGGGCTCTGTTCCCCCTGGGGAGCATCTGTGGTTTTTTCTGCAGAAGCCCTGTGACGTCCCCGTGGCTCCGTGTGGATTTCTGGCGTCCCAGCTGGGCTGAAGCTGGCACACTGACCCCGTAAGTCCTGCCTCTTTCTAGAAGGCCTGTGGTGCAGGGGGTGAGTCAGCTGGGATCTGGTGCCCATCACCCTGGCTGTCATCAAATCTGCACGCGGGGAATCTCTGGGTCTGAGGCTACTCAGGGACTAAACCACCCCTGACCCAGGCTGGGAGTGGGAGCCTCATCCCTGGAACCCTCCAGGGACAAGCTGGACACCCCACAGGCAGCCTGAAAACATGCTCCCTGAATGTCTGCTGAGAGACAAAAATTCACACTAGGTGCTCCAAAATCGTGTGCTGACTTGACACTCTCACTGTGCAAGGCACTCCACAGTTTACAAAGCACCGATGTCATAACCTCATTTGACCCTAGTTATCACCTCATTTACACGGGCAGTATAGCTTAGCGGTTAAGGTCACCAGGCTGCCTGGGTTCAAATCCTGACTCTTTCACTTGCTAGCTTCTGTGACCTGCAGCAAAATGCTGTTCTCCGAGTGCCTCAGGCTCCCCATCTGTAAAACGGAGGCGATAATAATAACGGTGCCTACTCCGTAGGCTGCTGTGCTCGTTAAATGAGTTACTGAATAGGAAGCACTTAGCACAGCCCCAAGCACGTGGGCCCTGGCTCTACACAGGACCCAGGTGGGCCTTATCATCTCCATCGCAGGCAGGAGGAAACCGGGGGTCAGAGAGGAGCCGGTACTTGCTGGGGGGTGGGGGGAGTTAAAAGCCAACCACCCTAGACACTAAAGACCTTCAACTTTTTTTAGAAACCGAGTTTTAAAACTTATTTTTCAACCTTGCAACAACATCTTAGGCAGAGGCTCAGCTTATGCAACAGTGAAAGGGGCCGGGCTCTGGATGGAGGGGAGGGGGCGAGGCTGCCGCCTCCACTAGCCCTCACACCGGGGCCTCTGGGAGCCACCCTGCACCTCAGTGCCGGGCGCCTCGGAGCACGTGGGTGGCTGAGGCAGGGGCCCCGTGCCCACTGGCCAGAAGGCCACATTGAGGAGCTGGAGGGATCTGTCCTTGTGGCAAAGGCCAGTTGTGAAAAGTTCCAGAAGGAAGCGGGGAGAGGGTCAGTGCTTTGGGCCGTGTGGACTGAGCACGGCTGCTGCAGAGCAGTGCCTGGACGCCCACGCGGGATCTGTCCAGGTGGGCACTGTCACTGAAGGAGGCCTATTCTGGGAAGAAGGAGGGCAGTGGCCAGGACACTCCAGACCAGGCTGCCTGAGGTCTGTTTCTTAGAAATGGGTCCTCCCTGAGCGAAGGATTCTCTGGTCAGATGGTTGGGTGAAAGCTGCACATTCTACCCCCTCTGGAGGGGAGGAAGCACACCTGCACGCGAAGGGCCTTAAAGAATCTGGCTTTTCCCAAAGTGACTAGAGAGCAAAATACTTTTTTCACTAAACACGTTTTAAAATCCCATAGAGCTAGTTTTCCCGGGAACTGCCTTTGACAAATTCCGACCTAAGGGGAGTGGCTGTAGGGTGAAGAGGCTGGATGGCAGGGAGAGAGACTGCAGAGGAAGACCAGTAGGCTGGCAGGCTAGGGGAGGGGTGCCCAATGGGGTGGGGGACCAGAAACTGAAGTGTTTCTGGTCGCAGGAAGAGAAGTCACAGAACATCCACTCCAAGATCTGAAACGCACCGCCCAGGAGGCCTGGGGCCCTGGATTCTGAATCCAATGTTATGGCCAGCTTCATGAGGCCACCACCACTTAGATGTACCCAACCAGCCAGGAGCCCGCCTGCGGGCCCCCGCAGCTCCCTGCCCTGCGCAAGGCTGGCCCAGGTCAGGAGAAGGGCAGCCCAGGTCACATTCTGGAAGGGCAAAGGCCAGAGTTGGAAGGTCAACTGAGCTGCCTGACACAAGAGTCTGGGTTGTCTGGGGATGCTGGCACATCCCCTGCCCCACCCAAGCCAAGAAATCTAAAGGGAGGCCACAGGCCAAGGTGGCCCTCCAGCAGCCACTCAGAAATCTCTGTTCATAATTATGCATAATAAGAACAACAACACCATTAAGTACCTGTGTGTCAGGCAGCGCATTTGGTGTTTTATGTGAATTATCTTTATAACGATATAGGTAGAATGATTAGCACCATCTACAGATGGGATAAATAAGACTGAAAATGATTAAGGAACTTGCCCAAGATCAGAAAATGCCAAAGCTGGGATTCAGACCCGCTTGTCAGACTTCAAAACCCAGCATCTATCCCCTAAACCAAGCTACATCCACACCATCCTGGGGCTGGGGGCTGAGAAAGCTTCTCTGCAGATGGCCCAGCTCCAGGCTGTTCTGGAAGAGGCCTTTCAGTTCATTGATCCGCTGGGTGCCGCCCTTTGCCAGCTCTGCACTGGCTGTGCCCAGCCTAGATCTGGACAACGTGGACAAGAGCCGTCAGTTCTCAGGGGGCTCCTGGGTGGGGGACCCCAACCATGCCAGTTACAGGAGCAGTGCTGTGGACACACAGGTGACCTCTCTCTGGGCCTGTTTTCTCAGCCCCTAAAGGATGGGGCTGATTGAGATGTCATATACTTTTCCCCATACTCCCTAAACCCCTGAGGATGGCAGGGCACACTCAAGATCTAGTGAGCACTCACTCTGCACCAGGCCATTTCACACACATTACCTCCCCTAATTCCCACATCAACCCAGGGAGGTGGGCATCGTTGCTCAGGCTTCACAGATGAGGAAACTGAGGTCCAGAGAGGTTATGAAACTTGCCTAAGGTCACACAGTGGGGCAGCGGGGTTGCTGGGATTGGAACCTGGGTTTGCCTCATTTCCAAGGCCCACCCAGCCTGATGCAGGGCTGGAAGGCTGGAAGAGGATGCAGGGAGGGATTCCTGCCAGGCCTGGGCCCACATCACCGGGTGACTGTAGCACTCAGCCCCTCAACTCTCGGCGTTGGTGAAATTCTGGCTGGGTGAGATGATTCCTAAGGCATTTTCTAGCTTTAATGTTCTGGCAGGAGGGTGGGGGAGGAAAGGATTAAATAACAACAAAAAAGTGAGATGGCATCCCTGAGTTCCAGAAGCCTGGAATCCAGGTGAAGGCAGACAAGCTGTACTAACCGACCTGTTGGCAATGCCCACCATGGGGGCTAGACTATGGAAGGCCCAGAGTTGGGCTGGGGGGCAACCCCATAAGCTTTCTGGAGGTGGAGGGGCAGAGCTAGACCTTCAGCAGGGGCAGTGTGGCTGGGCAGAGGACCAAGATATGGGGGTGGGCTGGGTTGGGGCAAGGAAAGCCTCTCTTATTTTGGAAATAAAACCACACATGCCCAGTGCCCCTTTGACCAGACCTGGCCAGTCAGCCTGGCAGGGTGGCATCGGGGTCTTTCTTAAGGGAGAAGGTATTGAAATGAAGCAGGACGCTCACAATTCATCTGCTTTTCAATTAACTCGCCCTGCTGCCTTAAGTGATTCCCTGCTTACGCTCATTCTTTTGAAAATTCCAAAGTGCTATTTCTGACCTGTGATTTACTATTGCCGTACATCTCTATAAGCAGTGTTTTAGCTTAAGTGGCAGTTGCATATTAATTACAAAGTTAATTATGTGCTGTGTAATCATGTTGTAATTCATTAGTTTACACTCTGAGAGCCTCATGCTAATAGCAAGATCTGACAGAGGGGTTCAGGAATCACCAAGAAAGACCTGTTGAAAACCCAGAATGGGGCTGAAAAGGACTTGAGCCCCATCAGGATGGTTCCTTGGGACTCATCTGCTTGACCTGAGGCCCGGTCATTGTGCCCCTCGAGGCTGTTCTCCTGAACAGAGCGCTGGACCCTCACTGCCCGGGGATCTAAGGGATCACGGTCTGGAGCGCACACTGCTTTCAAACCCTTATCTGCTGAGGACGGTGGAAAACCCAGCTGCGTCTTGTTTTTTCCCTCACGGAAGTCCAGGGACAGGAACAGAATTTGTTTAATATTACTTACGGAACAGAGAGTCACTTCTAGGTGAAAAATTAACTGCTCAGATCACCAAAACAAAGTGGCCCTGGGAACACTGACTGTGGAGCAGACTTGGGAGGGGCCTCGAGAGGCTTCAGGTCCGAGACAGTTCTTCAGATGGGGAGACCCAGGCCCAAGAAGGGGAGGGGCGTGGCTGGGTTTGGGACCAAGGTCTCTTTGCATCCTTTTCCTCCTCTACCATCTCTTCTGAAGCATCAGGGATCTTGAAATGAACACTGGCCACTCTCTCCTTTCTTTCCTGTTTTGTTTTGTCTCCTAATGAACTGACCCACAGGGTGGCCTTGGCTGTGAATCCCAACTCCACTCCTTACCCAATCTCAAAACCCCGCTGAGGCCCAGGTACCTTGCCTGTGAAATGGGGTGAAGAAGATGGATCCTTGCACAGGGATCTGAAGATGGATGGGAAGGAAATGTGGGCCCTCCAGACCCTGCCCATACCAGACTGCTCTAGCAGGGTTCCAGAGGATCCTTTTCTAGAACCATCCCAGCTAGTGGAGAATTCCCCATGATCCTCCAATGGCATTTAAAATCAATGTGAGTAAAGACAGGCCTACCACAAAAGCCGCCCCCTCTCTGCAAATCTGTGGATCAAATTTCAAGCTTTTGTTACATGAGGGGATACAAGGCTGTGACCTACTCTGGACATAGTGATCTGGTGGCTGAGACCCCCTGCTTTCCAAATATAAACCTGCTTGTTTTATTTTTGCTGACAGCTGAACAACAACAACAAAAAAAGATGTGGAAGTCCATCCCCTTCTGGCTCCAGTCAACAAGAGGAGAGAAGGACTCGGAGCCCCAGCTGGCATGGGAGGAAGATAAATAAGAAAAAACAAAACATGTCCTCATGCTACAGCGGAATGTTTAAAAAAGAGGTGAAGAGCACAAGGTCAGGGGCAGATTTCATTTTCTCTAATTTTAGCAGGCTGAGGTAGGAGGCAGGATGCTGCCGACTCAACAGTTTTGGGGGAATCAGTTTTGGAGGGAACTCATTTGTTTGGTGGGGAGGGGGGCGTCTTAACAGCCAAAGGCGCTGTGGTTTCCTTTCCAGGGAACACATTGGTTTCCTTGGCAACAGAGAAGTCCAGCCTCCAAAGTTCTGCCGAGAGACCAAGGCTTGGCCTGGGATGCTCCCGACAATTATCCACAGCCAAGGTCTCACCATCCCACTCGCCCAGGCAGTGCGCTGGGTGGGAGAGGTGCAAAAATGTCGGCTCTGCAAAAACGTGGGCACCGATCTCCGTCTCTCCCCCCTGCACTTGTGCAAGCAGCTATTCATCCCCAGATCACCACTTTCCAGGGCTTTATGGCCAAGCAGGTAAAAAATGCTAGAAACAGCTTGGAAACAAGCCTGCGTTTGACAGCACCCGAGGACCTCGAGGGAACAGTAATGGCTTTGGGGCGGGTGGCTGATGGTCCAGCGCGCTTCAGCCTCGCATGGCTGGCACAGAGGAATGGCATCAGAACAGAGAAGGTCTGAATTTCTGAAGTCGCCTCCCTCTATCCAGGCTCACTCACGTGGCTCCAGAGCCCAGCTTCCCAGAGAGAAATATTTAAACGTCTGGCCTGGGAAGACGCCATCCGTGCAGCAGGTGTGGGAGGGGTGGGGTGTGAGTGGGAGGAGGAGAGGAAGCAGAGAGGGGCCGGTGATGGAATCTGCAGAGCACTTATCCCACCACGGCGCGCTATGCTAAGTGCCCCACACGCTCTGTCTCATTTAACACTCTCTCCAGTTGCCAGGGGAAGCAGTCACAATTATTCCTGGCTGGAGGGAATGGAAGGAGTCAAGTGACCTGCCCAAGGCCACCCAGTAAGTGAGTGGCAGAGCTGTGAGTCACACCTGCCAGTCTCTGAGCCTGTTCTCAGGAGAGGAGTGGATGGAATGACAGGGGCAGGGAGGGAGGGGAGAGTTGCTCTGGCTGGCGGTTTACTCCACTGGTGGCGAAAGGGAGACAGAGGTTCCTGGAATTCTCCCTTCTGCTCCCCTCCCCAGAGCCTCCCCCCAATCCCCCCTGCACCTAAACATTCCCCAGGAAGACAGGCCCCAGAGCAGAGCTACCCAGAGGCTCTGACCCAGAGGCCCCAGCCCCTACACTCCACCTCGAGGCAGACGTAGCAGTGGCTAACGTTTTCTGAGGGCCTGATGTTGCATCCTTTATAAGCTTTATCTCCTTTAAGGCCAGAACAGCTCTATGAAGTAGGTAGTAATAGTCCACTTTATAGATGAGGACTGGGGGCTCAGTAGCATGTCCAAGTTCGTACAGCTAGCAAGAGGCGAAGCCGGAATTCAAGCCCCAGTCTGATGCCAAAATCTAGGTATACCCTTAACTAACGATGATGATGATGATGGTGATAATGATGATGGCCAAACTTTCCTGAGCTCTCACTATGTGTCTGCCCTGTTTTAAGTACACTACACACGTTTACTTATTTTATTCTCTCAACCATCCTATGAAGTACATGTTACAATTAGCTCCATTTCACAGATGTGGAAACTGAGGCACGGAGCTCTATAAGCAACATGGCCAGGGGCACACAGCTCGTAAGCTGTAGGGCCAAGGTTTGGATCCAGAAATTCAGGCAGACTCCTGAAATTCATACTAGTGACTCATAAGATGCCCTGTTTCTCCAACCACTGGGACATCCTCCCAGGCCTGAGCCCTTGATTCTGGATGGTTCTGGGATCCTGTAAAGCCAGGTAGCAGTTGTGTTTTTCCCTTCCTAGAGATCAGCTCCCAGGAGAGTGCCTTCTCCCACCCCCAGGAACGGCGGGCAGGACCTGGAGTGCGTTTCCATGCGTGGATGTGAGTGGGCAGGTGTGTGCACCTCAGGCTGGGCGGCATCAGGGTGTGCATGCAGCTAATTTATAACCCCCAGAGAAAACAGAATTGCAAAGCTCACTCACAAATCTTCCCTATCGAGGCACTTGTGAGAGGCAAACATGCCGTGAATTCCCAAGAACAGGCAGGCCTCCCCGCAGCCTCTACTCCTGAGATGGGCCCAGGTGACCTGGCCACCTGTGGGTCAGCTCTGCAGAGGTCCGGCCAGCTTAGCCCTGGGAGTGGTCGCCGACCTGGGGAGCCCTGTTCCTGCATATCAGAAACGCTGGCTCCAGGGTCACCCCTGCTCCCGATTACCCATCGCCCACCCTTGGGTGGGTCCCACCTGGGTCTCACCCCACTGCCAGCCCTCACACTCTGGTCCTCACTGCTCAGAGGCAGGGAGCAGGGCCGTTAGCACCTACAGAACTGAGGACACTAGCGAACGTCTCGACTCGTACCACATACCTCATACTATACTAAGTGTTTTAAGGTTTGTCCCGTTTGAGTACACGTCACACGCAGCACGGCTCAGAGAAGTTATGTGACTTGAGCCCGGGATTCCCAACACCAGCAGTCTGATTCCAGAGCCTGTTCTGAGAACCACTCCACCGTGTTCCCTCAAATCCTCAAACCTCACTGGGGTCCCTGGACCCTGTCCCTGGTACACAGATGCTCACTGAATTTCCCCCAGAGGGCACAACGAGGGGGCCCAGGTTTGGTTCTGGTTGGGGTCACCCCTCTGGTGTTAAACCCCATCCCAGTTCCCATAGCTGTGAACCACGAGATGTTTCCATCTTCTGCATGCTCAGAACTGGTGCTGCCCACTCTTGAGTCTGGCTCACACTGACCCTTCTAAACCCAGCCCTGGGGGCACTGTGATCACAGAGCGGAAAAGGGACGCATGCTTTCTTCCCAAACCTTGCTCCACAGAGCCTTCCCCAGCAGCGGGCACGGTGACTATAGCACACCGAATGGGGGGCCCAGCACTTGGGCCCTCTGTGATCTCCCAGCCAATTCTCCTGTTGCCCCACCCTCACAGGTGGGAGGATGGGCGAGGGCAGGGCAAACCGGGCAGCAGTCAAGGGCAGGGATAGGCCGAGTCTTGACTCTGCCCTAACCTGCTGTGTGACCCAGGCCAGTGTGCTGCCCTTTCGGAGTTTTGTCTCTTCTATCTGGGAACTGAGTTGGGCTTGCCTGCATGATTGTTGGGAGGATTAAATTAAATGAGCATGAGAGAGTGCTTGACCCTTTGGAGAGGTGTGTACGTCCATGCACACACGTGCACACACAGAGCTGGGGTGACATCGGGTTGCAGGAGTCCCCATCCCGGCCCAAAGAGCACTCCACACCAGGCCACCCTACCCGAGAGGTGTCTCTTGGGACTGGCACCAGGGTGAGAGCCCCCGCTCCTCCCCCTCCAGCTCAGACTCCTTCAGCCCCAAACCTATAATCCCCAGCAGGGTAAATGACAGCCTTGCCCGGCAGCCGCCCTCGGCCGATGGGCGAGGAGCCGGGCGGTGGCCATGGTGGTGGCTGGGAGGCGGGCCCGGGACACACAGCCGCCGAGTCAGGGGAGGTCAACGGCGGGGGACAAATGCCGTGGGGACTGTGGGCTTTGGGGTGGGTAGACACTGGATGAGAGGGAAGAGGGGAAGGGGAGGGCACAAGACTTCAGAGTTGGCCTGAGGCTGGTTCTCTGCAGGACAAGGCCCAGGGAGAGTCAGCAAGGGGTCATGACCCAGGAGCCAAAAGCACAAGGAAGGGGCCTCTGCAGAAAGATGATGGCCTGGGCCCGAGACCCTGAGGCTGGCCAGGCCCCTGGAGGCAGCAAGGCAAGCACTGCCCACCAGTTGGGCGTTGGGAAGCTACAAACACAGATTCCTGGGCTCTGCCCCAGCCTCCCGGGAGGGTTGGGGAATCAGCATTTTAGAATGAGCCCCTGAGATCTGGTTGCAGGAGGCTGCTTGGGAACCTCTCGATCTCCCCTGTCACAGGGAGCTGCTGGGGTTTCTCCTGCCTGTGCTGCCTTCCCCTCAGCACCAACCTCCATTTGGCAGGAGGCAGGGCCGCAGCGGTGCCACGGACACCCGGAGCACGTCTGCCGAGCTCGGCTGCTCACCACCTGTCTCCTTAGAGGCACGTGACCCGTCTGTGGGCGGGGCTGCAGGACTGTCTGGGTTTATTGCCGCCTGGTCAGCAAGGCCTGGGCCAGCCCCTGAGCACCCCTCCCAGGCCCCTCCCCACTGAGAACAGCTGTCAGGGAGTTGAAACCTTGGCGCTCTCTGCCTCCCCTCCAAACCTGCTCTGGCAGGGAAGTGTCACCAGCCCCTAGCGCTGCGGGGCTCTCATCCAGGGTCACCTGGACCCTCGCCCCGTCCCAGTGGGGAATGAAAGGCCCGACCTCCTGGAAAAGGGACATGCCGCCCCAGGTCATGCTGCCCTGACTCTCCATGGCCTTGGACAAGTCACATGCCTCTCTCGGCCTGGGCTTCCTCATCTAAAATAGGAAGTGGGAGGAGGCTGGACTTGGCAGCGTGCAGGCTGTGAGGGGAGGGCATTCCGGGTGGACAGAATGGCTTGAAGAGCAGCTTGGGTGAGAGAGCCATTGGAAACATGCCCAGGAGACTGGGGTTGAGGCTGGATGTGGGGTTAGGGTTAGGGTCAAGGTTGAAATTGGAGTTGGGGTCGGCACTGGATTTCTCTGACTGGTACTGTCTGAAAGGGAAGTCTCCTGAGGGCGCCCGATACCGTCCAGCAGGGGCCCTCAGCAGCTGCTCCAATGTCTCTGGATCACATGAACGGACTGGCCAGCCTGCCTGCTCAGAGCGGGTGGCAGTGTTTGCTTGGGGCCACTCCAGAGGGCCGGCTAGGACGCCCAGACCCCCAGGGAGCCCAGAAGAGAAAGGGGGTGCAGCCAGCCTCCGTTGCATCAGCCTGAGCACAGGGGTGGCAGGGCCAGGGCCTACCCGAGGGTGCAGCTCTTAGACTCAGCCCCAGGGTGACAGGCCAAAGAGCAAGGGGGTCCCCAGGCCCTGGGGAGACAAGGACCCATTTGGGCTTCAGGGCCTCTGGGTCAGGGCCATGGGGATGGCCCAGCTCAGACCTGGAGCTAAGG
The DNA here is from genome assembly GCF_028023285.1 of Balaenoptera ricei. Classification (NCBI taxonomy): domain Eukaryota; kingdom Metazoa; phylum Chordata; class Mammalia; order Artiodactyla; family Balaenopteridae; genus Balaenoptera; species Balaenoptera ricei. The sequence continues at coordinate 56,202,299 of NC_082654.1, forward strand.
ACACCTGCCTGGGGCCTCTGCGGGCACAGGCTGTGCTGGGCCAGGACTCTCTGATGGCATCCCCACAGCTACCATCACACCTATTGTCCTGTTGGATATTTGGAGACCCAACCTCTTGTAAGAGGGTTATGCTTAAGGACAGGTCACCAGGATGACCCTGGTCACACAGGAGTGCTGGAGTGTGCAGGGCCTGGTACCCTCAGCCATTTCCTCAGGTCATGCCACTGGAGAGGCCAGTGGAGTCCCAGGGCTGGTCTCTGCTGGGGACAGGCCGCTGCTCTCTCCTGGCCCCCAGCTCCCATCTCTTCCCTCCCTCTTGACCTCCAGGATGGCGTGAGGCACCCTTGGCACCCTTCCAGGAAGGGAAGAGATGGACAGGTGGTGGGACAGGTGAACGAGGGGCCAGTCAGTGGAGGACGGGGCCTGCCTGCTTCTCTCTGGCCAGAGACAGTGATCTGAAGCCTGGGCCTGACATGAGGGCAGGTAGCACACGTGGCCGATGTCCCTGGGGCCTGCCCACCGGCGAGTCTGCTCACCCACTGCCTGGTCCCACTTGCCACGGCCTCGCCAGCCCCTTCCCTGCCCCCTCGCGGGCCTGAGATGGCTGTCACCATGGCAACCCTGCTCATTCAGTCCGGGATAATGAAGCCAATGTGTTTTTCATTTCCATGAGCTGGAGTGAGGAGCAGAGCGGGGGAGGGGGCTTTCCCCTCTGGCCCCCCGCTCTGGGGGAAGGCAGGCTGGATAGAGAGTGTGTGGGGCCTGAGCAGCGGAGGCACAGACACCAGCGGGAGGGGCGTGAGACCTGGAGCCACCAAGCTCTCGCTCGACCCGCCACAGTAGCCTTGTGGCTGGACAACGCCAGCTAGAAAGGCAGGCCTTCCCGCCAACACCCGGACCAGGAGAGGTGGCTTGGAGCCAGGCAAAGCGGGGCTCCGTTTCTAGCTGTGTGACCTTGGGCTAGCGATTTCACCTCTCTGGTCTCACTTCAGTAGAACCAAGTTCATCAAGCATTCATTGGGTCCCTTCTGAGTGTCTGGCCTTCTGCTGTCCCCGGAGAGCCAGAGAGGACCCAGACAGAGCCCCTGTCCCTCATGAGCCCACTGGTTATCAGGAGGAATCTGTACTGGGCAGGTTTCTCAGCTGTAAAAATGAGGCCAGTAACGCTTAACTGCTACTATCTTTGAGTTACTACTGTTGTGGGGAGGGGGGCGGGTAACATGAAGTTATGTATGTGAACATGCCTGGTGTACACAGTAGATGTTTTACAAGTGCTAACCTCCCTTCTTTTCTTCATCCTGGGGCCCTGGCTGGCAACACAGAGATAGCAGATGTTTAGGAAATTCTCCCGTGTGAGTCAGCAGTCACAGCTGCCCTGACGCCTCTCCTTCCCCTTGACCTGTCCATTCAGCGGGAGGTGAAATCGAGGCCTGAGCAGGGCTGGGCTTGGGGGAGAGAAGGGTGGCAGAGCAGTGGCCGTGGGCCAGCCCGCACTGTTGGTGGCAGGGCTCATCTGCGGCCCAGACGGGGGAGAGTGGGGTCGTCTGGGAAACCCACGGCCCACAGTCGCCGCCATCACATCCCCTCCCTCAGCCCCTCTCCAAGGGCAGTAAGCCAAGAGCACTCAGGCAGAAAACCGTGGCCTGTCTCCCCCCCCGCCCCCCTCTCAGTAATTCAATCACCTTGGAGGCCAGTGGCCCTCTCTCCTGGCTGGGCTGACAGATTAGAGGGGGAGGGAAGGGAAGCATGCGGAGGGAGGGGGCGGGGAGACCGGGAAAAATCAGAGCAGGGCTTGAAAAATGAAGAAATAAACCTGCCAGGAGGAAGACAGCCTCGATCCGTCCTCCATAAAGCTGTCTTAGGGCCACCAAGGATGTTGGTGGGCAGAGGAGGCCGGAGATGGCTCCTCCCGTGACCCCTGCCACCCCCCACCCAGCTAGGCTCCAGTCCCCCACTGGGGAGGGGTCGGGGAGGAGAGGGGCTGGGTGGGCTTGCGGGATAAAAGGGGCAGGAGTGGCGGAGGCGCAGCTTTCGGGAGAACAGGGCCGGGAACAGGGGCCTCTTGTCACTGAGGCCGACCCACGGAAGGAATGGAGCGCCGTGTCCGCAGGCAGCTGGCAAGCAGGCCTCGAAGAAGGCTGACAAGGCTTGAGGGCTGGATGGAGCCCTTTTGCCTGTTTAGCAGATGGGGAGACAGGCCCAGAGTCACACACAAATCAGAGCCTCTTGGGTTCTCCAGCCCGGGGGCCAGGCCAGGCCACCTTCACCATGAACTGCAGGTTGGGGGGCCTCTCCCTGCTGAGTCCGCAACAGTGCCACATCACAGCCAGCCCGGCTGGGGCCGAGCAGACCTGTGAAGGGGGCTGCAGCCCTGGCTCTCCTCCGGGCCCCTCCACAGGGCCATCAAGAATCACGTTTCCTAGGAACAGCAAACGACCCTGAAAACCACTCAGGACGTAAGTCCAAAAAAGAAGGAAAGAGAATTATAAAGTGACCAGAGAGGAATAGACCAGAATGTTGACGAGGATGACCCCTGGTTGGAAGGATGATGGGCAAGTTTTGTTTTTCTTCTTCCAACTTTTCTGTGACTTCCAGACTTTCTACCACAAGCATGCATTACTTTTACAATAAGGAAAAAAGGACATTATTAGAGTTAAAATAACTAAGCCACTTCCACTAAATGCTACTTGTGCTACATTCTCCATTTACAGGACGTCAAAGAAACTCTTGCTGGATGTAGGCAGCAGCTTCGAGTAGGCACACGTGCTCACCCATGAGAAGTCACTCCAGGCAGGAAGGAGGGGACCAGGGCTGCTCTCACTTTGCTGTGTGACTCTGGGCGAGTCCTGTACCTCTCTGTGCATTGGTGTTCTCCCTTTGCCCTACACACCTCACTGGATGGGTGCCGAGGACTGCTGGGCCTGGGCATGCTTGAACTAAATTCAGAAGGCTTCATGAATTAGGGGCACAGGTCTTCTCTGATCGATGGGGCACTGTCTGGGGCAGAGGGGGCAGCTGAGGTGCCTCCAAAGACTGGGCAGGCCAGCGCGCAGGGTGGAGGAGTTGGGCCGAGCAGCGCCAGGAGGCGAGGGGCCAGCTTTCATCCCCTGTTTACAGTGGAAACACAGACTTGAAAAGGTTTCACTTTTCCACTGTTTTTGTGGCAGTGCTGTGGGGAGCAGGGCTTCCTGAGAGCGAGGCCAGCTTTCCAAGGCCACACCGAGTCCAGCCCCGCGCTGGCCTCCGACAGGAAACATCATGTTTTCAATTTACGGGTCCCTGCCAGGCGCTGCGAGCAGGCCCGCGCGCTCCACCAATCGGCTGTGCGGGGAGAGCAATTCCAGGCCCCACCGCAGTCGGGAGCCCTCGGCCGGCCCAGTGGAGCTCCAGGACCGCAGAGGGACCCCGTGGGATCCCTGAGGGGCCTTGTTCCGGGACACCTCTGGCTGCATTTAGCAGCTGATGCACCCGGTGACGCCACTCCACAAACTCCAATCCTTGGCCTTCTGGCTCCCACATCTGCTAGTCCTACTCCCTTGCTGACAGATGGGGAAACTGAGGCCCACAGAGAGAAGAGGCTTCCCAATGCCACCAGAATATTAGCAAAGAAAGAATGACCTCAAATCAGATTGGCAGATTCCCAACTGAGTCCCTTGGCAAGACGGGACCGTCCTGCAGCCCCCCACCATGTCCCGCCATGATGGTGATGACAGCTGGCCTCCACTGCACACCTACAAGCCAGGCATTGTGACCACCCTTAAGCCACAGAACAAGCCTGTGAGCTGTCTGACCTTCATATCTTACAGATGAGGAAACTGAGGCCCAGAGGAATTTAGAAACCTCTCTAGGGTCATGGGGCTGCGACATGGAGCTGGGGCTCTCAGAGTGCGAAGCTGGCCTTCTCCACCCCTTCCTGAGGACTCCCCTGGCTCTGCATCTCCAAGGCCTAGTGAGGTGCCCCAGGTGAGACACACTGACCCCCCCCTCCCGTCCTGCTCCTTCCCTCGCCTCCAGCTCGTGCTCAGGAAGAGCCTGGGGAGGAAGGTCAGACAGAGAGGGAGGCGGAAACCCCTCAGGGAGGGCAGGCCAGAGCAGGAGCTGCTGCCCCAACCTCTGCGGGGACAAGCCCCTTCCAGCCTCTGGGCCTCAGTTTCCCCCTATCTAGGGAAGATGGGATCTGTTGGCTCCTCAGCTCCCCCAGCCCCTAACATCCAGGGTCTCCAGAATTTCACATTTAGGGCGTCTTTGTGCTACATGTTTTCTGTGTATTCCTCCCCTCTCTGCCCCTATTTCTGAATGAACTCTGAACTCTTCCAACCCCGTGCCCACTGGGTTTGGATTTTAAAGCCCAGACATGCCACAGGACGTCTCCGCTGCAAAGGGGCTGCCGATGTCAGCTTCCCTTCCCTGCCAGAGCCCAGGGCAGCAGAGCCGCTGCTTGACCACATCTGGTCTCTGCTCTGACATGCAGGATTTGAGGAAAGCTTGGTGAGAAAAGGCATGGTCATGTCCTTCTATAGATCCAAAGCTTCACTAGCTCCTAGCCACCCATCAAACAGAGGTGGGATCCACCGTGGGGCCTCTCTTCCTACGTGCCTCTCTGGAGCCAACACCTGGGTGGCCGGGACGGGACTGGCCGTGCCTGTGGTCTTCACCCAGGGGAACTTCCACCCACGGGCACTTCCACCCGCTCTGCCTCAGCCTTCTCCTGCCCCTCCCAGTGGGAGCCATGTGGCCCAGGCGCCCCTGCAGCTGAGCTCACTCAGGCCGTGGGAAAAGTCCGAGATGATGCTGGGAGGGGCTCCGGGCCCCGATACGCGCAGGCCTGACCCATGGCTACCCTGGCTGCTTCAGAATCCTGGCTGAATCTGGGGAGCGCACCTACTACGTGCCCAATCCTCTAGGCCCTAGTGAGGAGGCCCTATTCTCCTCGTTTTATGATGACGAGGAAGAGCCTGGGAGGTCAGGTGACTCGACCTTACACAGTTCAGGACCTAAAGATTTAAAGATATCGGTCTGTCAGGGACAAAACTGACATACCTCCAGGAAGCCCCCTCTGATCTTCCTGGTTGGTGGGGGGCTCTCCCCCAGCGATGCCCAGAGCGAGTGCTCCATGCCCTGGGTCTGGCTGAGGACTCAGGCTTGAAAGTCAGTTGGAACCGGGTTCACATTCTGACCCCTGCTCCCAGGGCCTGTGTACCATGGGTGAGCTATTTAACTTCTCTGTTCCACCGTTCACTCATTTGCAAAACAGGCTCTACGAAGAGGAAATTAGATAATGCATATAAAGGCCATGGGGAGAGTGTTAATGAACACTACTGCCATTAAGACTCCCCCAAAGCATGTGCGTGCGTGTGCACACGCGCACACACACACATACACACAGCAATATACTATCGCGAATAACAGCAAGGACGGGGTCTTCAATCCTGACTGGGTAACCCTGGGCAAGTCACTTGCTCTGTTTGCTCATTGAGGTCTATTCTTAAAATTCTTCCTTATTACTCTCCAGGAGACCCCTCCCCAGCCCCTAAAAAAGTAGCAGGCTTTCCTTGGGACCTGAGGGATTTGTTGGCTGCCCTCTGACCCTTTGTGTCCTTTTCTGCACTCACAGCCACGGAGCTCCTGCCACCTCGCAGAAGCTCCACAGCTCAGGCCCTCGCCGGTGTAGCCAAGCAGGCCCGGTGTGGCTGGCCCCAGGGAACCCGGCACCAGGGCTCCTGGTGTCTCCAGTCAGCTCATTCTTGGTGCAGAGGCGGCAGATTTCGAAAAAATCATATTTCATTGAGATTAAATGCCTTTAATTCCTGTTGAATCTCCCATCTGACTCACTGGCCTCCTCCCCTGGCTGACCCCATGGTCATTACCATTTCAACACCTGAATTATCAAAAGGCCAGGCACCAAAGGCTGGCAGATAATTTATTTTCGTTACAAAAGACCGATTCGGGGGAAGGGCCCATTCTCTAACCACTGGGCGTTCACCTTCCCATGGAGCTGGGAAGGCTGCGAAAGAACCTATGCAAAGATCGATAATGAAAGACTTCAAATGATTTCTCAGAGAGTTTGCCGTCCTCCTTCTTCTTTGTGTCAAAAAAGATGCTCCAGGGGGCCTTGAGTTCCATAGGCTGGCAGTTCCATAGGCTGGCGAGCCCAGGGGAGAGGCAGGACAGTGTGGAGTTCAGGGTCAGACAACACAAGCCCCATCCTGGCTCTGCCACCTGGCGTCTTTGGCTATTTTCCTGGCCTCCCTCTGCCTCAGTTTCCCCATCCGCAATATGGAGATGATACCGGTCCCCACCTCACAGGGTGTTGTCAGGATCAAAGGAGATGCTGTCCTGCCTGCTGACATTATCTTTATTATTATTGTCAAAGGGTCCTGTGGCTTGGCTGTTCTTTGCATTTCAGCGACAGAGGTGTGATGGGCAGTCATTTTCCTCCTGTCCCAGAAGTTACAGGGTGGGTGGATCTGCCTGAGGCGTGCACCGAATGCTATGTACAGGCGTGCCCCAGGGAGGCTCCCCCCACCCTGCAGCTGGGCCCCGAGTGTCTTTACCCACCGTGTTTCCACTTGGTCAGGTCCCACACCGAGTCCCTGGTGGGCACCCGCTACCCTGGGTTCTGAGGGATTCTGCTGGGCCACTACAGGCTCTGCTCCTTGTCTCCAGGCCTTGCCCCCTACCTCTCTGTCCCTGTTGCTTCCTGACCTGGGTTCTCAGTCACTCGGCAGATACCTAGTGTATGTCATGTAGCCTTCATTCAATCTGCATTTATTGAGCACCTACTATGTGTTGTTCATTCCCACAACACTCAAAGGATAGCTACTTGGTGCTGTTCATCCACTTAATAGGCGCATAGCCTATAGTGAGCCAGGCCTGAGCGCACGGCTGCCTCAGAGGCGGAGCCACAGCCTCGCTCCATCCAACGGACCTCCCTGCTCCTCCCTGATGCAGGAGAGGCCCAGGTGTGTGCCCGCTGGTGCTCTGGTACAAATGCCACCACCCCCTTCCCCCCGACGCATGCACAAGAACACTCACACACAGGCATCTATCTTGGGTCCTGGTTTGGACCACACCTGACCTAAGGCTGTGGCTTTTCCTGCCTCACCCCTAACCCTACCTGAAATCCTTGATATCCTTTGCACGTCGCTCGGCTCCAATCAGCCTCCTCCAGGAAGCCTTTCGTAACCCTCACTCTGCGAAAATTCCTCCTCCTTGATCTTCACATCTCCCTGGTGCCAGGGGCACTGGGCATCACTCATTCTGTTCCCTGCATGTGAGTCTTGGCCCAGCCTGTGTGCCACCTGAGGGCTAGCATAGGGTCTTCTGCTTCCTTATCTCCCAGCAGCTAACCACAGACCCACACAAAGAGTAGGTGCTTACTAAAATTACCGCCTTACTAACTGCAGATGGAGACTGTGAGGAGGACTAGCTTGTGCAAGGGCCCTGTACCAGGTGCCAGCATGAACCAAGGACCCGGCAGGACTCCTGGCCCAGGGAGGAGACAGAGCTGCTGGCCCCAGCCCACACCAGGGCTGGCGATGCGAGCAGGATGCCAGTGGTCAGAGAGGCGTAGCCCAGACCCTGAGCCCCAGGCTCTGACATCATCCCAGATGGGGGTGAAGGCCCTGGTGGGAATAATTCCTCCTCTGCCACCTGCCAGGGCCCAGCTGCCTCAAACGAGGTCTTATTAGGGCAAGGACCGGTTTTTCACCTCTGCTTATTAACTCCCCTGAGCGCTAGTGAGTGGAAAATGGGAGGGAATCAGGGAGTGAGAACCTTGTCATTTCTGGAGCACGTCGCCCTCTGCATGGATATTCCTGGAAACCTTCCATGGGGCGTCCTTGGCTGGGGTGGAAAGACTTGGGGTAGACTGGGAGCTGTTGATTTAGTGAGGGTTGAAAAGGGCCCACTGTTCAGGAGCAACTGGCCCCTTGGTCCCTGTCCCAAGACAGCTCCCATCTCTTCCCAGGAGCTGTGGAGGCTGGTTGAGGGCTCAAGCCTGGCAGGCCTACCCATGCCAGATGGACCGTCCAAGGAGAGGGGTGACAGGTGGCTTGGTGTGGCCCGGAGACCAGACCACAAGGCAAGAGGCCTGGTTCCAGGCCTGCTACCCACTTCTCCCTGGGGACCTGGCCAGGCATGTTCCACCCTGGGCCTCAGTTTCCCCATCTACAAAAAAGAAAGGGTTCCACAGGGCCATACTCTAGTTCTGACACTCTAGGTTTCCATGTGGGTTATTAATAAAGCTCCAAGGTCCCTCAGAGGAGCCAGACGACCCCATTCACCCTGCTTCCCTCGGCCAGGCCCAGGTTAGTGGGCTAGTTCAGCTTGCTGAAGAGATCTCAGATCTCAGTGGACTCAGCAGATGCCTCCGGATCTAAGATCTCCTGCAAGGCCCAGGGGAATCACCACTAAATGGCATGTCACACCCAGGGAACAGCTTTTCTGTCCCTAGGGCTCTGGGGCTGGCAGGCGGCTGCTGACCTGAACAGTCTGTGGCCAGAGGGAATGGGGCTGAAACCCACAGATCTGACTCAGGGAGTCTGGCAGACGAGACACACCAGGGAATGACTTTCTGATTATCATGGGGTTTTAAGAGCAGGAAGAGCCTTTCCAGATCATCTAAACCCCTGGTTTATTCACGAGAAAACAGCCACAGAGAGGGACAGGGCTTGCCCAAGTTCACCCAGCAAGGCTTTGATACTGTCCAAGGCCCTACCTCTAGGCCAGCTCCCCTTGGCCAGCATCAGTGTGTCCCAGCCTGGCCTGATCACAGGTGTTATATGGGGCACCAGTTAAAAATTCAGAGCCCTAGGCCCAACTCTAACCCACAGAATCAGACTCCAGGTTGCCCAGGTGCCCAGGTGGCCTGTGTGTGTGTTGGCTCTTTGGAGAAGTGTCATCTTGAAGTGTCATCCTGACAATTCCCACTCCAGAGCTCCAAAGAGGACCCAGAAGGCCAGTGTCCCTGAAGGAGGGAAGTATCTGGGTACCAGACATAACAAATGTCAACCTCAAGCAGATGCTCCAGTGCTGAGGGGTGGGAGGTGTCTCTCTGAGACTTCAGTCAACAGGGAAGACTGGCACCATGCAGCCACTGCTGCTTTCCAGCCTCATAGCACTGCCCGCAGGTGGGTGGGCTTCTGCCCACTTACAGATGAGGAAACGGAGGGCACCAGAGATGAAGTAACTTGTCTCGACTTGCCCAGTTGATAGGTGGCAGAGCAGGGATTTGAAACCAGAAGTGTCTGTCCCTAAGACCCTTGCTTTAAGCGTGTGTCATACTGCGTCTTTTATCACACTGAAACTGACACCGGTGGACCTGGGGATGGTGAGCTCTCCAGCAGCAGAGGCGTGCAAGCAGCTGCTAGAGGAGCCCTGGCAGGCACGGGATGACCTTGGGCAAGCCTCCCGGAGCTGTGACTGGGGAGAAACTAAGCTGGATCAAGGATGCAAGGGTGTTTGTTCGTTGTGTTTCTTCCACACACAGAGAAAAATGGTCCAGATGATTTACAGGTTCAAGTGCATCAAGGTCCTCCTGGCTCGATTGTTGCAGCTGCCGGGCAGGGGACACCTGGGAGCTTTGGCATTTGTTGAGGGCGGAGACAGGCGGGCACAGGGGGTTGGGTCCCCAGACAGTGACCATGGTGGGGAGTCTGGGTGGGGGCAGGGCTGAGGGAGCTCACCAGGGGCCACCCAGTGAGGGCTGTCCCACAATAGACCGTCCACCGACTGAAGCGCGGGCCAGAAGGAGGGGGCACCAGGGGAGCATTCCACGAAGGTTATGAAGCAGAGATGCTACCATGGGCTCTGGAAAAGGCCCCCAAAGATGCCTCAGGGAAGCAATGAGGGTCCCAAACAGCTGTGAGGCAAGAGGTGCTGGTTCCCAAACTGGAGCTGAGGAAGGGTGAGAAGCACTTAACAGGAGAGACAGATGTGAGGGAAAAGCTTCCATACATCCCCCTGCTCTCCATTAACCAGGGTCGGGGGGCAGGGGCTGGGGCTCCCCAGTCAGCTCTCTGGGGACATATGTGGTTCCCGTAACTCGGGGGCTCTGGAAGGTTTCCTGAGCACGGTCCGCCCAGCAGCCACGGCAGACTGACACGTGTGGGACCACACTGAGGTGACTGCCCCTCCCTGTAACCGCCACAGCCCAGAATTGACACATCTGACAAGGAGACCCGATGCTCAGGGAGCCGGGGCTGAAAGGGCAAACGTGCACCACGCAGCCCACGGCACTGTCTCTCACAACCTGTGCACAGCCTCAGAGTCCTTCTTAACACAGCCCGCCCCACACATTAAAAACTGGCATGCCGGATAAAACCTCCCTGCCGTCTGCACAGGAAGCTGAGGGCGCACGGTCCGGGTGCCTGCTGGCTTCCCGCTGCCGTTCAGCACCGGTGTACCAGGACCTGTGCGGGGGACACAGTTCAGAGCTGCCCTGAGCCTTCAAGGGGCGTACACCCCAGCGGGGAGGGAGCAGGGGGCTGGTTGGAGGAGCAGAGACCGGGAGAGGCCCCAGGTGCGTGAGGCTGAAGGAGGGGATGGGTGTGTCTCAGGGAGCGCACACACGCTCCGCAGCCCCTCCGAGGGGACTCCTCCTTGGGCAGGGGCCCCTCAGAGGGAGGGCAAGCCCAGCACCTGAACCTCCTGGCCTCCCACCGCAGTGCCTCAGTGGAGGCAAACAAGAGTACGCCTGTCAACTGAGTGGGCAGCAAAGTGCAGTCAGCGGGGAGGGGAAAATCGGCTTCAGAGGGAGGAGGGCTCTGGAGCGGCTGTTCGGCTGCCAGTCTGCTCCTGAGAAACATCTCGTCTCTGGAAGCCCCTCCAGGCAGGCGGGGACCCCAGGCATCTCCTGACCCTGTGGGAAACCTCTGGGTTCACAGGGACACACCCGCTGGACACCTCTGCAACTCAGACTGCGTCCTGGATGACGTGGGAGGGGGAGGAGGACAGGGGCGTCTTCCCTTCCTGGGCTCCAACCTGCAGCCCCGTTTTCTAAGGGGGGTTGGAAAGAAGCTGGGGATGATGGGGATGGGGGGGACCGGTCCCCACTGTGGCACAGCCTGTGACAGACGCCTTGTTCTGGGGCTGTTTGGGGATTAGGTGGGGATGCTCGTGAGCACTGGAACTCCCACATTATCTCTCCTCTGCTCTCATCGAGGTTCGCTCCCCTGGGTACTAGCTACACTCCTGCCTGCCTCAGTTTACCTTTATGGCCAGTGCGGCGTGCCCAGTTCTTTATTCTGAACAGCAGGACGGCAGCAGCCTTGCCTACAGCAAGCATACTCGCTTTGCAAACTCTCATCTGCAAGATTTCCTTCCCCAGCCTCAGTTTCCCCGGCCTGGAAACAAGGAAACCGGGGCCGCCAAGGCTGCGTGGTCCCCTATGGCAGCCGAGAACCGCACGTGGCAACTGAACGCCGGAGCCCGCAAGGTGGTGTCCGTGTTAGATACACAACAGGTTCCGAAGACTTAGTAGGAAAAAAGAGTGTAAAACATCCAATATGTTACCATCCCAACACGTAATGAATACAAAATAAAAGATGATGCGGCGGGCGGTCTCATGAGCACTCTGCAGGGCATCAGTAGGAGGAGAGGGTGTGGAGCTTAGGAGAGTTCAGAGAGGAAAGGACCAGGGCCTCTGAGGAACGGAGGCCCCGGGGCCCAGCGGGGAAGAGGCCGTGTCCAATCCTGTGGAGGGAGCACGGCTGGAAGAAGGCTCCAGAAGGTTCGAGCCGTGAGGCCACAGGGCCGAGGGCTCTCGAGGCAGGAGGAAGCGCAGGAGAAAGGTGCAGCAGTGGGGACCGGTGGCAACGATGGGGAGGGGGGCGGCACGGCGGAGCTGCGGTTCAGGACACCCGTGAAGGGGGCTGGGGCCTGATGGTGGCGGCCTCGAATGCCAGGCTGGGTCGGCCTGGCACACAGCAGGCACTTGCAGGAAGACTGGCTGGCGGGGGACGGGGACCCAGAGAGGTCCCCGAGGGCATCCAGGTGAGTGGGGGCCACCAGGGCCCACTGCCCACCTCACAGGCCGCTGAGACCCTCCCGGCCCGCAGTTCTCAGGGAGCCCACCCTCTGGCTCCTTCTCCCCTCAGAAAAGGACAATTTATTTATTCATGAGCATACACCCCCTCCCTCCAGGCAGCCGGCTCCTGGACACCTCACTTCTAATTATAGTAAAATTTCATTAGTGCTGGAGGGAAACGCCAGGTTTCCAACTGCCTCTGTTAGTGGATGCAGGCCCCCTCCTCCCCTGCTTGTGGCCAGTGGCCCATATGCCCAGGATGGCACAGAGGGGCAGCCATGGGGGCAGATCTCTGAGCCAGCAGATCAGGCTCCATCCTGAGTGGTCGGCATGGCGGGTCCGTGGGGATGGGACGGTGCCTGCCCCCAGGGGGTGGGATGGGGCCCACCACACACACAGCGCACAGCCTCCCAGCGGCGGGATTGTGGGGCGCTGCCTTGGGCGTCTCCAAAGAGTAGGGTGGGAGGACACTGTGCTGCCAGAGCTGGGCAAACAGGGGGAAAGACGGCAGGGTGGGAGCCTGGGAGGTGTCAGTTCTGCGGAGTCCTGGGATGATGGAGGTGATGACACAGAGCTGAGAGGGAGGGAGAGTGGGGCTGCCGCCGTGAGAATAGAGGGGAGCTGGGCAGGAGAGAGGCGCCCGCACAGAGAGAACCAGACAGAAAGACACAAAGACATGCCGGGGCAAGAGAGAGAGACAGACAGACAGACACACACGCACACACACATGCACACGAGCTGGGATTTGGAGGCCAAGGAGAGAAGAAGTAAAGAAAACACCAGGGCCAAGTTGGCCAGGCTGCTCCGAGGACTCCCCAAGCAGACCCACCCTCCTCCCCACGGGGGGCCGGCTGGGACCACCCACTCTTGGGACTAGACTCAGGGGTTGCGCGTCTGGAGCAGGAGGCATGGACCTCCAAGAACCATCTCCTTCCGTGACCGTGGGCAGCTTCTGGGACGTGGCCAGCTGGGGGCCGGGAGGTCAGCGCTCAGGGCCCGGGCGTGCTTCCCCTCCAGGGTCCCTCAGGAGCCCACCTTGTCCCCAGCACTGCCCCTCAGTCAGCTCCGCCGTGGTCACCAGGGCAGCAGGGCCCATCTGGTCAGTGTGAATGGGAGGCTGGAGCCAAGCCTCGTGTGTGGGGATGGCCTGAGGTGCCAGGTTCTTGACGGGAGCTGCACACAGGGGTGGGGGCACTCCTATATGGGCGGGCGCTCTCCTTTCCTTGCACACTCACGCATATTCACATACGTCGCAGCCTAGATAATCACACACACCTGTTCATGCGCACGTACCAGCACACGAGGGCACACACACACACCTGCACACTCTCCTTCCCTCCAGAGAACAGGCACCAATGCAGCGGAGTCCTGCATGGACAACCCCCCTTCTCAGTGGCCTCCTCCAGCCTTCCCAGAGGGGAGGGGCTTCTCTCCCTGCCAGTCCAGCCTCCTCGGTGTCCATCCCGGTGTCCATCCCAGTGTCCATCCCAGTGTCCAACCCGGGGAGCCTCATGCTCTCACCCAAACTCAGGAATGCTGCCTGAGTGCTACGTGCAGCCCTAACCCCAGCTTGCATATTTTCTAGCGATGAGGAGCTCACTATCTTCCCAGAAAGCAGCTTGAAAAAAAAATCTCCAGACAGCTCAGACTCTTGGAAAGTTGAACTTGAGGACACCACAGAGACAGTGTGGTTGCCACTGAGGGGCCCGAGCTCTGTTGGCCAGAGTCTGCCTTTCATCAAAGACTGTCCTTTCATCATTAGTTTGGAAAGTGACATAACTAGCCTGTCACCCTGGCTGTCACTCTAAATTACAACAGAACTAGAGAAACAGTGTTCTGTAGCCAGGACCACCTCCTTGACTGATGACAGCTAACAAAGATCCAAGAAAATCATTCATTCATTTACTCACTCAATTGATAAAATATCGACCAGGCAATGACCATGTGCCGGGCACTAGGATGTGGCAGTGAACAAGCACAGTCGTTTAATATTCTTTCCTAGTCTGACACTTGACCTTCGCCCATTTTACAGGCAGCAAAGATGAGTCTGGGGAGAGGCAGCGGCTTGCTTAGAGTCACGCAGGGAGCTGATGCTTAAGGGCAGAGCCTCACACATGATGCTGCAGGCACTGACCATCTGCCAGCCCCGGGAAGAAAGGGAGAAGCCTGCGCGTCCGCCATCCCCACCCCCAGCCGTTTCTAGGACACCGAGGTATTGATTACCACCCTCGCCTTGGAGTGGTTTTCTTTCCTTTTCTTTTTTTCCACCAAGCCTTTCTGTTCCTCCTTTTTCTTCTTTTAAAAGAATAAACTCCAAGCCGCTCCTATGATTAATTACCAGCTGCCTAATGCTCCTCCACCAGCAATTTCTGGAAAGGGAATGAATTACCTTGAAAAACATCCGAAAAGAGAACCCACCGTGAAGGAGAATTTCAAAGGTTACCTCACAATGAACAGCGGGTTCCCCTAGCCTTATGGAGTTGCAGGCAAGCCCTCAGGGGAGGGGCAGGCCACCAGCCTTCGGGGGCCACCCACCGGCTCCTGCGGGCAGCCGGGCTTGGAGGGCTGGCCAAAGGCCGCCCGGTAGAAATGGGGGTTGTTTCCTGAGCACCTTACCTTGAGCCTGCCCTGTGGCTCCACCCCTGGTCTCTAAAGCATCGTGGGCTGCTTAATTCCAAGGTACCTCTCCCGGTTCAAATCCCCACTCCACCACATACAGCTCTATGGGTTTCTTAACCACGATGAGCCTCTGGAGAATAAGGCATTCAACATACCTCCTCGTGGGATTACTGTGTGGAGAAATATGTATTTAAGGAGCCTAGTGCCTGGTACACAGCCGACTCTCACCAAGCTGCAACACTTAAAATATTCCAGGCTTCTAAGTATCCTCATAACAGCCCTCTCAGCAACGTTGGTATGATTATCCTCATTTTCAGATGAGAATGCTCACAAAAGTGAAAGGACTTGCCCAAGGTCGTGCAGCTGATAGGAGGAAGTCAGGATTTCCTACAGCAGGAAGGGAGATCAAGGCCTGCTCCCTGGTTCCAGAGTCTGGCTGAAGCGTAGAGGATCCCCAGGGCTCGCCTGGCCCTGCCTGTGGGTACCTGGGAGCACTGGGGCCTCAGGAGAGATGCTGAGGGCAGCAGGGAGACGATCGGGCAGGGCCTCACGTCAGGACGAAGACTCGGGCTCCCCTGGCTGGGCCCCAGAGCCTTGGGACAAAAGGCCCTGGCCCAAGTCAGCATTTCTGTGACAGCCTCTCATCTCTGGGTTGGGAGCCACAGAGTAAAGAGGCATTACACGGGTTGCCCTCTGGCACAGGGCCAAGTGTCATCAACCCTGAAATGCCACTCTGGGATGAGACACACTGGTGTCCGGGCCTGAGGCAGGCCCGGGAGGCGCAGCTCGGGACCTTCGGGCTCCAGCTGCTCCGGGGAGTTCCCTGCGGGGCCCAAGCCTCCTCCCTCATCAGGCTGGACGACCACTTGGTCTCTATCCCGGCATTGGTGGGCCCTCAGGGAGGAGGGATGGTGGGAACTGAGGTATGCAAGAAGAAGGAAGGGGCCCTACATTGCTGAGGAAAATGACAGGTCCAGAGTGTTTACTGTGTGCCAGCTGTGCCAGTGCACCTGTGGGCGCCGGTGCTGTGATCCCAATCCCTCTTTTACAGACAGGTAAACCAAGGCACAAAGAAACCGCACAAGGTCATGGTGGACGAGTGGCCGGGCCAGGATTTGCACGCAGGCACTCTGACCCCAGAGCCCAGAGGCTTGTGAGTGCTCAGGTGTGCGCCTCAGTGCGACTGTGGGAGAGAATGGGGTGGGCCAGCCACAGCACCCAGCCCAGCAAACAGGCCTCTCTGCCCACCCAGGCCTCTTCCCGTGTAGCTGCCATGTTGCTTATACTGCATGAAGCCCATGTGCCACGGGCTTGAGTGGTACAGACAGGGCTGCTGTGCCAATGCAGGGGACGCCAAACCTGCCCCTCTTTCTGTGTGCATCTCCCCACCCCTGCCCTGGCAACCACTGTAGAGACAGGCCAGGCCTAAGAGGCCCCTCGAGGCCCGTCTGGGGGCCGACGAGGTCTCAGTGGGGACGGGGTGGGTGCTGCACCCAATCCCGCCCATGAGGGCTGTGCCACAGACAAAGGCGCAGTGTGCCGGGGCCGGCACCTGTCCCCCACTCAGGACATACTGCCCCTTCCCCAAGCATCCAGGCCAAGCTGCCCCCCCCCAGCCCAGCCGCACACCTACCTCAGTGACCCACGAATCACCAGCGTCCCACGTGCCGGTCAGCAGCTGGCGGCCCCTCTGCCTCACTCCAGCTCCATCCTGCTGCAATGAGAAGGGTGGTCAGGGACCGCTCACAGCAGGGGCCCCAGAAATGACCTGCTGCCGCATCTCCCCACCGCACCCCACCCACACTGTCCACCTGCTGGAACGTTTACTGCCGGCCAAACCATTCGTCCCCACTTGACAGATGGGGAATCTGAAGGATGGAGAGGAAAATGGGCATCATGTTGGGGAACCCTAACACAAACAGGCCCCTGACACCCCACATCTGCCAGCTACTGGCTATGTGATCGTGGATAAGCTCCCGGCCTCTCCAGGTTTCAGTTTTGTCACCTGTTAAATGGGATCACAATGATCTCTCCTAGGGTTTCTGGGAGGCTCTAAGGACATATGGTGACAGAAGCACTTGACATTCGTTCATTCACTCAAGAGACATTGAGCAAACACCCTGAGCTGTGAACAGGACAGTGGTCCCTGACCTGTAGGAACTCTGATAATAGGCAAAGAAGCAAACAATACATAATTACCAGTGATGTCTGCCAGAAAGAACGAGTACAAGGGCGACCGTACACAGCATAAACTCAAGTGTCAGGGGTGTCTCTTTGGGGAAGTAAAGTTGAAGGATGAGCCAGAGAGAGGCAGGCCAAGATGCATGGAACAGTGTTCCAGGCACAGGGAACAGTATATGTGAAGACTCCAAGATAGGGTAAATAGACTGGCTCAGCAGAAGACTTGAGAATGGGCGGTGCGTTGGGTGCGGTAGGGGAGGGAGGGGTGGGGTGAGTGACAGCCAAGAGGCAGGCCTGATCATTGCGAGGGTGGAGGGGAGCCATGAGAGAGTCTGAGCAGCTGAGGGACATGAGCTTAGGTCTAGTTTGAACAGATCCCCATGGCTGCTAGGGAGAAGGGCTTAGAAGGGACAGCAGGAGCCAGGGAAACCCGTGCGGAGGCCGCCCCAGGGGTCTGGGCCAGAGACTGTGGTGCTCAGAGCAGAGGGAACAGAAGGCAGAAGTGGCAGGATCCGCTGGTGCACTGGGTATGTGGGGACCCCAGGCCCCATGCCCCCCATTGCAGCGGGTCCAGCTGCACCATCTCCACAACGTGCCACCAGTGCTCCCCTCTCCTCCCTACCCACTGGGCCCCATGGGAATCCAGGAGGACCAGACCCAGGGGCCTGGCAGGGAGGCTTCTCTGGAGTCCTGGCTGCAGGGTGGGAGCCACAGAGCCCAGAGTTTGAGTCCCAGCTATGAAGGCACCTCGCTGGATGGTTCCGGGTGATCGCCATGCTCCCTGCACCTGCGTGCCCTCCTCTAAGAAACGGGAAACCATGGGACTTCCCTGGTGGTCCAGTGGCTAAGGCTGCATGCTCTGGGTTCGATCCCTGGTCAGGGAACTAGATCCCACGTGCCGCAACTAAGAGTTCGCATGTTGCAATCAAAAGATCCCACACGCGGCAACGAAGATCCTGCATGCTGCAACTAAGACCCAGCGCAGCCAAATAAATAAATAAATACTAAAAAAAAAAAAAAAAAAAGATATGGGAAACCTGCCTACAGGGCTGAGCGCCTCTTGGGATGAGGCCCGTGGCTACAGCAGGAGTGGACGTGCATAATAAGCCACATTAACTGTGGGCTCCCACATGTGTGGGGGTCTGGTGGAGGCCTCAGACCCGCTGTGCAGCAGGCAAGGTCTCCCAGGGAGTGAAGTGGGTGCCTATGGCTTCAATAAAGGGCACCAAGGCCTGGCATTTGAGAGGTGGGCTCAATAATAAAAATGATCTGGTTCAAGCCCTGGTTTCATCCCCTTACCATGTGGCTTTGGACAATTTCTTAAACTTCTCTGTGCCTCTGTTTCCTTATCTGTGGGAGGCAATACAGAGAGAAGGAGGGGTCCTCCCTCTAAGAGTGGTACAGACAGTATAAGGTAACGCGTGTGAGTGCCGGACACGCAGGCAGCTTTCCGGCCATGTCAGCCGAGGCTAAATTACCTTGCAGGAGCTGGTGCTGGCCTCCATGGAGCGCTGGGGTCCTGAGCCCCAGGCTCCCACAGCCTAGCCTGGCACCTCCACCCCACACGGGAAAGAGAATATCTCTGCGTCCTGACTCTTCGACTCTGGCAGTCCCCAAACTCTGCTAGCCATGGGGACACAAACGGCCCTTGACTCTAACTCTCCCATTTCACAGAGGAGGAAAGTGAGGCCTGGAGAGAGCAGCACCTGCCCCCGTCCCGGGGTCACGCAGCAAGTCAGTGGCTGGGGGAGAGCTGGAATCAGCCTCCTGCTTCCCCACTGCCCACAGCTCAGGCCTTTCCCAAAGGCAAGCTGGCCGCAGACCCACTGACAAAGAGAAAATAATTATTTTGGCAGCTGAGACAGAAGCCGGAAAGTCCTCGCTCATTCGGTGAGCGACATCCAGGCCCCAAGGAACAACGTCTGCCCATCCTGCCTCGCAGAGGCGCCTGGACTCATGGCGCACGTGCTCGTGCCTCTCTGCCCCCAGCCATCCCCGGTTCTTTGCTGTTGGGCTTGGGCAAAGGGGCAAACAGACCAGAGAGGGGAAGGAACTTGTCCAAGGTCATACAGCAAGGGCACCACACAGAGGGGGCACCAGGATATGAACTCCCCTGGTTGGGGACTGACCCTTTTTCCCCATAAACCTGTATTGGACCCCAACCCGGGAAGGAGAAAGGACCAGGAGCTCGCCTTGATTGGGTCCACGTTGGGGGTTATGCCTGGGATATTCCTTTAGCCCTCGGTGAAATGCTATGAGGTCGAAACTAAAGAGCACCCCCAATTTACACACGAGGCCTAGAGAGCTTCTATAGCTTCCTAAGGTCATGCAGGTAGTAAGGAGCGAATAAGTAATAGGAACAGAGCCCGGACATGAGCGGGTGGTCTGCCGACACTCGGACTCTGCCACTACCAGGTGACCAGCCGGGGAGCCCACACCCTGCCCAGCTGGCACTGGGCACCCGGGCTCCGTTGACCCTGTGCTGGGCCTCACTCACACTGGCTGCTCAAACAGGTTGGGGTGGAGGTGAGGGAGCTCAGGCCCAGGTAGGGCTGTGAACACAGAGGTGAAATAATCCATCTCCATCCCCGGCCCCCTGGGTGCCCTTAGGTGGGCCTCACAGCCTGTAAGGGTCTGGCCACCTGGTGAGACCAGGGAGAGGTGTCCCATGTCTGCTCCCAGCCTGAGCAGACCACAACCATAAAGGACATGGATCCACGCAGGTAAGTGTTCTCTGCTTAAAGGGCCCTCGGTGCCATGGGGCGGTGCACAGCCTGAGACTCAGGGCCCAGGGGGGTGGTAGGGCCCACCCAGGCTCCCAGAGGGATAGGTGCCCCACTGCCCAAAGGGCTCTCCTGGGCATCCTCAGCTCAGGACTCTCACTCCGGGTTGGGTGAAGGGGACACCCTGACCACAGGGCCGCTTCTGGCTGCGAGGGCAGGAAGGGGCAGAAGACGCGGTGTGCAGATCACAGGTTGAAACGTGCTTTCACTCTCATCGCGTATCTGGCGCTCTCGGGGGCAGGGCAGGGCGGGAACGAGTACCCATTTTGCAGAGCAGGACACTGAGCTCCGAGGGAGGGTAGAGTTGCCAGGGGTGTTGCAGCTGGGAAGTGGCAAGGCTGGGTCTGACAGAGGTCACTCAGGGGTGGGGACTGTCCCAGGACCCAGATGGATTCTCCCAGCCACAGTCACCTTCCCACCCCCTCCTCCTCTAATGGATCCCCTGGGTGGAAGGACCCGCCTGGGTGTGGGCTTGGGTGGAGGCACCAGGCCAAGCTGACTGGGGCTGGGGCTGGCCCAGAGAGATGCAGGGCTGACTAGGGATTCTTGGAGGACAGAGGCGCCCGTGCCACAGGGTGTCCAGGATGTGGGGCATCATGAGGGCTCTGTGCCCTTGGCTAAGTGACCAGTTGTTCTCTAAGCCGCCAAGGGTTGGGAGCCCACATTCTGGCCTGGAGCCCGGCCCTGTCCTCAGTGGTGAGGTCGAGGGCAAGGGTGGGTAGAGCTGGGTTTGAATCCCTGCTCTGCCGTTTAATGCTGGGTGACCTTGAGCAAGTCACTTGGCATCTCTGACCATCTCCTCTCTAAACAGGCACTCGCTGCCCCTCCAGATACTCACCCACCAGGAGAGGCTTCAGGCTGACCTTGTAGAGCCTGATGGTAGCCAGAGCACTGACCTATCCCCAGGCCTCTGGGCGAGGGGACTGGACTGCCCCGCTGTGGTCGCAGGGCAGGGGACCACACGAGTGGCACTGCTGAGCTGAAGTTCAGGGCTCTTGTCATCTGCTGCTAATCACACACACGTGCCCCTCATGCCCTGGTGGCTGTGAGGGTTTAACGAGACACGGGTGTGTAGATGCAGGTGCCACGCAAGAACAGGTCAGCGAATGGTGACTGTTAAAGTCTGGGAGAGGGTTAACTGTCAAGGTCATAAGTGGTCAAGTGGGGACCAGAACACGGTCATGTGGGCACCCACCCAAACCGGATCCAACCTGCTGCTCCACGGGCTGAACTGATTGACCTGAACTGGCTCTCACGTGGGGCCGATCCTCCTCACCTGAGCTGGACCAGGCAGCTCTGCCTACCCCCGCTTTACAGATGGGCCGAACAGCTGCTGGTTCAGGGGCCCTGCACGGGCAGGGTGGCCTCAGACCCAGCTCCCAGGCTCGCCTGGGCTCCTTCACCTCAAAGACCCACCCAGGGAAGCATCCCCTTACATGACCCTGGGAACAGGCCCCCCGTCCTACCCTGGCAGCCAGTGCTGGCTCCAGGAGCAAGGCAAATATTTACCCCGATGGTTATCCAAACCAGGCAGGCTGTCCCGCCTCCCACATTCCTGGAATACATGTTCTCTGACCTCACCAAGCTGGGGGAATCCAGACATGGGGAAGAGACAGAGATAACCAGTCACCCAGTTTTAATTGGGCCTATGTGGAAACCAAGGCCTGATGGCCAGGAGGAAAAAGGCAACTCTGAATTGTCTAACTACTCACCCACTAGGGGAGGCCCCAGGCTGACCTTGTAGAGCAGAACACTGGCCAGAACACCGACCTACCCACAAGCCACTGGGGCAGGGAGCTGGACCACCCCGTGTGGTGTGGTGGGCAGGGGCTACACCAATGCCACCTCTTGGCCTGCAGTTCAGGGCTGTCACCAGGCCTCAGATCCTCATACCTGCTGCCAGTAACACACATACACACACACACCCATTGTGCTCAAGATGTGACAAACCCGGCAGATTCCCCCGCCTGCCAGGGCCCTTCCTCAACAGCCCCAGAAGCTCTCACTGCCTCACTCCATCTTCAGCACGATCCTGTCACCAGGGAACTGCAAGACCTGTTTTATAGACGAAGAAACTTTGCAGCAGATACCAGTGGTCACGCAGCTGGAAGTGGTAGAACGTGCACTGTCTTATTACCCCAAACCACGCCTTCAACAGCTCTGTGGTCCCAGCTCTGCCCATCGGAACCCTGTCCATCCTCCAATGCCCAAAGGACCGCCTACACCATGCTGCCTTCCCTGATAGTTCTCCCAAGTGAGCTGTCCCTGCCCAGAACTTCCAGACATTTGGACGGTGTTTCTTTCTCCTTGCAAAATTAAAACTGGGTGCCTGGTTATCTCCAGCTGTGAGACCCTCATACTCACTCCAGGGACAGCGGGGTTGAGCACAGAGGCTTGGGCGGCCCTGAGTGCTCAGGGGAGGCCTGAAATCCTGAGTCTTTTCCCCAAAGGACAGCAGCTGCAGGTGGCCTCAAGGAAAAGATAAGTAAACAGACCTAGGAAGCTGGTGGCTTGGGGTCTGGGGAAACTCCTGGCCAGGGCTGCCTGAGAATCACAAACTACCCTTGGTTCAATAATCCTGTATGTCTTCACTTCTGCTGAGAATATTCTGACTGTTCTGACAGCCTGCCCACACCCAGGCCCAGGAAGCCCAGTGCGTCTTGTCTGGCCCTGCCCTGCAGGTCCTTGCTGCATGCCCCTCTTTGCGTGCCCCTCGGCTTCCCGCCTCCCTCTCTCCTGCATGGAAACTTCGCAAGTGACTGGGGCAGGGCAGACTGGCAGGTTCTGCTGAATGAAGTGTATGCCTGACAAGTCTGCTGCTGGGCCCTCAGGGATGCCTCCAGGTGGGAAAAGCTCTGGTGGTCAGGAGACGCCCAGCACAAACCTGGGGCCACACCTGGCACCGCGGGACGGAAGCAGAGGGTGTTGGGAAAGGTAGGGGCTTCCAAAACCTCTCTGCCCACCTAACATCTCTGAGACTTGGTTTCCTCATTTGGAAAATGGGGGCTATAAACGGACTTTTAGGGGTTGTTCCTTCATGTTTTTTTCTTTTTTCTTTAACATCTTTATTGTTATTGGAGTATAATTGCTTTACAATGGTGTGTTAGTTTCTGCTGTATAACAAAGTGAATCAGCTATACATATACATATATCCCCATATCTCCTCCCTCTTGCGTCTCCCCCCCACCCTCCCTATCCCACCCCTCTAGGTGGTCACAAAGCACTGAACTGATCTCCCTGTGCTATGCGGCTGCTTCTCCCTAGCTATCTATTTTACATTTGGTAGTATCCATGCCACTCTGTCACTTTGTCCCAGCTTACCCTTCCCCCTACCCGTGTCCTCAAGTCCACTCTCTACATCTGTGCCTTTATTCCTGTCCTGCCCCTAGGTTCTTCAGAACCTTTTTTTTTTTTTTAGATTCCATATATACGTGTTAGCATACGGTATTTGTTTTTCTCTTTCTGACTTACTTCACTCTGTATGACAGACTCTAGGTCCATCCACCTCACTACAAA
Organism: Balaenoptera ricei; assembly: GCF_028023285.1. Taxonomy (NCBI): domain Eukaryota; kingdom Metazoa; phylum Chordata; class Mammalia; order Artiodactyla; family Balaenopteridae; genus Balaenoptera; species Balaenoptera ricei. The sequence continues at coordinate 56,225,426 of NC_082654.1, forward strand.
TAACTCAATTTTGTTTCTTTTTATGGCTGAGTAATATTCCATTGTATATATGTGCCACATCTTCTTTATCCATTCATCTGTCGATGGACACTTAGGTTGCTTCCCCTTCATGTCTGTTTATGCCATCCATCCATTCATTCATTTCCTTCTCCCGACAGCTAATGACACTGCCTACTTTGTGCCAGAGAAGGAAGAGAAGGAGAAGGGAAAAGAGTAGGAGTGGATGGGTGGGGAGAGGAGGGCACGGTCAAAGGCCAACTTCTCCAGCCTGGATGCTTCCCAAGGGTGTTTGCACACTGTCTAATGCGAGGCGGGCAAGACACAGAGTAATTCTAGGACAGAGTGCTGGAGGGCAGCAAAACGGCGTGTCGAGGGCATCATGCTCTTGAGAAGAGTCTCTCAGGCAGGAGGGCACCCCTCCTGGGCAAAGGCCCAGAGGCTTGTCAGGAGAAAAGCCTCAGACTGAAGAGAAAATGATAGGTGAAATCAGGAGCAGGGGACAGCTGCGTTCAAGGGCACATGCAGACACATCCCCGGCGAACCCGCCAAAGCTTCACCCAGAGCCCAATCCCAATTTGCTGTGTTTTCAAGGCCAGGCTGGAGTGGCACCTCCTCGGGAGAGCCCTATCAGAGGGGAAAGTCCTCGCTCTCTCCACGAGCACCACCCAGGCCCCGAGGAACGATGTTCACCCAACCTGCCTCTCAGAGGCGCTCCGGCTCATGGCGCACGTGTGTGCCGAGCCACCCAGCCTCTTGATGTCGGGCTTGCGCAATGGGGCAAACTGAGACCAGACAGAAGTTGGCTGTGACTCGTGGCTCACTCCTGCTGGAGGAAGAGGGAAGGGGCTCTCTTCTTTCCAAGCCATCAAATGAACAATTTCTCCTCTAATCAAAGGGAGAGGTACAACATGGACTAAGGGCACATAATGTGGCTCTAGATTCTGACACAACAGAATGTGTGTGTACAGTGGCTCTGCTATCCACTGAGCTGTGATGCTGGGCAAGAAACTTAGCCTCTCTGGGCCTCAGATTCCTCATCTGTAAAATGGGGATAATGAGTCCCTCCTCTCACAGAGTTGTAAGGACTTAACAAGATTATGCCCACACTGCACTTGCACAGGAAGTGCTTGGTAAACAGGGACTGTCACTGTTCTCACTGGCTCAGGTTTGCTGCCAAGTGCAGACTTGGGGTCTTGCTGGGGAGGGAGGCACTGGATCTCTTACCAAAAAGATGGAGAAAGATCCTGAGAAGATGAATCCTGGCTTCAGGCCCCTTCTGAGGCTGACTCAAGAGCCAGCCTGGTGGGTCTGTTCCCCAGAGATAGGCTTCCTGAGATTCACACCTGCTCCCAGGAGGGGGGCCCCCAATCCCTCCGCACAGAACGGCCAAACGTGTTGAGCATCCTCTAGGTACAAGCTCCGTGCCAGGGGCTGTCTTCCACACCCACCATGTCATCAGGCCCCACGGGTGGGCATAGCCTCACCCTTCCCAGGGGCCAGGGTCTTGCCCAGAGGGGCACCTGGCTGGGGCTGGCCAAACCAGGGCCCCTGCCACCCACCTGGGTGCTTGCCACTCCCAATGCCGATGATTTAAACGGAATTTTCTGCCAGTGGCCCCTCTTATGGGCTTTGTCTCTTGCCCCTGCCCACTCTGCTTAGGGTGGCAGGGCCCTGTGCTGCCCATCTCAACCTCACCCCTGTGATACCCTCGATCCCAAATCCCCTGCAGCATTCACTGGGCCTGCAGAGGCGCTTAGAAGAGTCCGTGGAGGTCCTCAGTCTAAACCTGCCACCTTGCAGAGGAGGGGACATAAGTTCAGAGAGGGACAGGACGAGAAGCCAGGCCAGCTCTGGTTGGAGGTTAGACTGAGGAGCTGAGGACCCACGCACAAGCCCCCTGTCCCTCCAGGTCTCAGTTTCCTGGTCCGGGCTAACACTGGCTGGAAGACTGGCTGAGCTGACACGACACCCATGGCTGGTGCAGGACTGGGCAGCCCCATCAGCTGTCCGCTCCACAGGGCAGCCTGGACTCCAGGCCCAGGGCAGGCGGGAAGGTCGAGAGGCTGAAGGGCACGGGCACTCCCGACAGCACATGCAAAACGCTAGTACCAAGTGTTCCTGACGATCCCTGTCCTGGGCCAGGGGCCAGCCCCCGGCGGTCACGCTCCCCAAACAGGCATCCCTCTGGGATTCTGGTCACACGTGGGCCAGGCCAGTCTGAAGTGATGGCCAAGGCCCAGATCTACAGATGCCAGACAAAGGAGAGCGCCGTTCTCGCTTGCAGGAGGTAGCGGGTCAGAGCATGGGCACTAACGGCACCCAGGCCTGGATGAAGTCCTACTTCTGTTGCTTGCAAGCCACGTGGCCGCAGCCAAGTCCCTGCACCTCTCCCTGCCTCAGTTTACTCACGGTGCAATGGGGAGGGAGAAGGTTGCACTGGGGTAAGGTTGCCCAACCCCTGGCCCTCGGAGGAGCCAGGCCACGGGAGCTCATGCTATTTGTAGGGACGCCAGCCCTCCCTGCAAGGGCAGCCCAGTTGTGGTCTGCAGGGTCGCTGCTGGGAAGGCTGGGGAAGAAAAGGACTGCAGGGTGTGTTAGTCATCAAACTGCATTCTGCAGCCTGTCCCAAGATGCTCCACTGATGCAGCCGCCCAGGGAAGCTTGACTGGTCCCACCGGATCTTGCTAACACCGAGGGGGGCTCCAAGCCTGTTTTTGGCTCGTACCCTCCCTGACCTGGGCAAGTGCCTCCCGATCCCTTGAAGCCTCCATCTGCCATCTGTAAAGTGGCATTAGTGCCTGTCTAATGTCCTGGGTTGCTGGGAGGAGTCTAGGAGATGGAGGATGGGGCCAGGTCCGGAGATGGGCTATGAGGAGGTTCCCTGTTCTGTTCACTGCCTACCTTGGCTGCTCCTGCCTTCCTGGGCAGCCCCAGGGCCCAGCCCTGCCTGAGCCATCACACACCCAGAGAGCGTCCCAGGGCCCCTGCCAGGAGGCACTGAGGACTCCTAGGTGCTTCCCAGCTGAGGCCGTCAGGACCAGCCTACGATGCCCCTCCTTCTCCCGTGAGGCTGAGGTCTCTGTGCGTTCTTTAAGAAAGGGGCTCCCTCGGCCCAGCAACTTGGTGGGATTCTTGGGGGAGCCACCCCCCACCTGCCCATCAATCCTTGGGACTGACAGAAGCTGCCCTCTGGGACTGGACCCCTGGACAGGCCAAGGCCAGCCCCACAATGGTGTCTCCTTCCTGTCGCCCACAGCACCCAGCACAGGACCTGCCCCCAGAATGTTTGAGCAGTGATGAATGGATGAATGAATGAGCAGTGATGGGAGGGGTGGTGTGAAAACAGATTTAGATCAGAGAACACAGCAGCTGACACTTGCACAGTGCTCACCACATCCATCCTCGGCCCGGCTCTAAGAGGCACTGGCTACGCCGGTTAACCCATTAGTCCCCATGGCGATTCTATAAAGCGGTAAGGTCCTCCCCATTTCACAGATGAGGAAACTGAGGCTCAGAGACAAGAAGTCACTTGCCCATGGTGTTAGAAAGTGGCAGAGCTAGATCCAGTGCAGGCCCTGGGCTCCAGAATCCACACGCTGGTCCACGGTGCTGCCTGGGGCAGGGGCCCTGGGGAGGGTGGAGAGAGCAGGCCGGAGGTTCCCGCCCAGGCTCCAGGCCCTGCCCCAGGGATTTAAGTGGTCTGGGGTGCGCTATCTTTCAAAGCTGCCCTGGATCTCATGTACAGCAAGAGCTGAGAAACCCTGGGCAGCCCCACCCTCACTCTTCAAATGGTGGCTCAGGCAGGGAGGGGACATGTCCAAGGTCACCCTGAGTGTTGGGGGAGCCTGGGACCTGGAGTCCAGCTCCTCTGACTTCTCCATCGTGGGCTTGGAGCTCTTGGAAATAGCACTGTGGCCCCAGCAGAGCAGCCCACAGGCGCAGACGCGGGTGGGAGAGATGAGGCAGACAGACGCAGGGAAGCCAGAACAGCACGCAGCCACATGACACACAGGCCCAGCAATTCCTGACTCACGGCCACCCATCCCGTGACTCCACCCACCGCCAGTGTCCCCACCCTGGCTCACACTCCACAGCCCGCTGCAACCTCCAGAGTCCCCTCCCATTTAGGACCAGAAAGCCACAGAGGGAGGAAGGAGCAGCGGGGCCCCACCCAGAGCTGGGTGGGAAAGCCAGACAACCCGAGCCGGGGTGTGGTGGGTGGGTGGGGGGGGGTGGACTCCGGGACACGCAGAGGAAGAGGCATAAGCACTGCCCCTGCTCCTCCCTGCCGTGCCCGCACTCCCAGCCTGTGCTGGCCAGCGCCCTGTGGACCACGCGCCCAGGAGGAAAGCTGGCGTTGACACCCACCAGGGGCAACTTCCTTAGCCACGTGACTCCCTTTGCATCGGGGCCCCACACCTGGAAGGGCATGTTAGGTTTTTTTGCTGCCAGGTTCCTCTCCCCAAGGATGCATTACTCCTCTGGCCAAGGACTTCAATGGCTCCCCATTGTCTACGAGGTCAGCTCCAACTCTTCAGCCTCATACTCAAGGCCCCAGCCTGACTCTGACCCATAACGTCTGGGATCCCACCTCGGCACCCTGCCCACATTAATCCTGCTGCCAGGAATGTCCCCGTCCCTGTGGCCTGACTCACTGGGAAGGAAATTCACACCTCCCCTGAGGAGCCGCGGGGGTCAGACACTGTGTTCCCAGACCCTCAAGGACTCCTTACAGCTCCCTATGCCACTGGCTCTGAAAGGCCCATTTGACAGACGTGGAGGCTGAGGCTCAGAGCGGCAACGTGTCCAAGACCACTGGAGGCTGAGTTGTCACCACACAGCGCAGGGGCTTGGGTTGCTTGGACCTATGGTCTTCCCTGTTGCTAACAAGCTTTTAGCTGGTCCACAAGGTCAGGGTGACCCCGAGTCTGTTAGTTAGCTCACCCAATGCCATGGCGACTTGGGTCTGCTCACCTTGGCATCCTGACCCTCTCTTCATCCCCCTTTGGGAACAGGCTGTAACCCCTGATACTGGGCTGGGCTTAGGCTGGGGGTACCTGGTCGGGGGAGGAGGGTCAGAGAAGTTGTGCAGCACAGCGGCCAAGAGCACGGGCTCTGCGGTCAGCTGCCCGGTTCAATCCCAGCGTAACCACCCTGGGCAGATCGATTCACCAGGCTGTGCCTCAGTTTCTTCCTCTGGAAATGGGGACAACAGGAGTAGTGACCTCAGAGATGCTGTCACAGTGAACGTGAATTCCTGTAGATAAAGGATCGGAGCAGCACCTCCACAGAGTGCTACAGAAGTGTTTGCAGCTCTTAGTATCGTTGCCCTGTTCCTCCCTGCACCTTACACTCAACATCACAACCAAAGGAAAACTGAAATCCTCAGAGCACCTACCAGGAGGGAGGAGGAGGGCTGGAGAGCGGCAGGAGAATCTGCCCCTCGGCACTGCACCCTCCCCAGCTTTCGGCCCACAAGCTGCCACCCTGGCCCATCTGCCTGAGCAGGGCAGAGCAGAGAGAGCTGGCATGTTCCACCTCTCAGGTCCTGGGAGGAGGGAGGAGGGAGGAGGGAGGGCTCCTGCCCAGGCACAGATGCCCAGCTTGCCCCTGTGTCGCCAGTGGGATGACCCAGAGAGGGGTGATGCCAGCATCACTACCCCCATCGCCCATGGCGACACTGGCAGCCACTCACGTGTCACTCCCTGCTTGGGGGCCATCACAGACACTGTTCCCCACTGGGCTGGATATAGAGATATCTGAGACGCACTGGGGGTGGGGGGGATCTGGGGCAGTTAACCCCAAACCTGGTTGTCCTTATAGGGTATAGATTCATCCTACCTCCAAACCCTTTATCCCCTGGGATGCTCATAGCTGGGCAAAGCTTCTTCCTCTCCCCTTTCTACCGATGGGGCCCAGAGTGGGTGAGTGACTAGCCCACGTGCACCAGCAAGCTGGTGGTGGATCCCAGACAAAAACCCTGCTCTCCAGGCTCCCAGGCCTGGCCCCACTATGAGGTTTCTCTTGCCAGGCCCCTAAAGGTGACCGATCATCTAGGAGAAGATAAGTCACCAGCATGTGTGGGTGAGGGACGGTCAGGGACCCAGAGCTTCCACCAACGTGAGGCCCTGGGAGGGGGTGAAAACAGGTCAGAGGCAGGGCAGCCGCGAGCCTGAGGTCCAGCTTCCTTTCTCAAGAGGGCATGATTCCTGGCAGCAGCTCCCACGGGAAACAGTAGAAGCGCCACCCGCGGGAAACACGGGGTGGGACAAAGGGGGTGCCGGGCAGGGTTTCCTGTTGGGTGGGTGACCTGTGTGCCTGTGGCCCTGGGACCAGGCCAGGGCTGGGTTTCGCCTCATCCCTGGCTCAGGCCCAGGCCACCCTGAGTCCCATCCTCCAGGCCTGCCCTGGCTTCCTGTCTCACTGGCCCCGCCCAGACCAGGAGAGAGCAGGGCCCTGTGGAGGCTTCCTCAGAAGCACCAAACTTTTCTGGGGCAGGAGTGGGCAGCTGCCCTGGCCTCTTCAGTGGCCTTTGGCCTCTGACCTCTAGACCTCCAGCTATTTGTTTTCTAGCAAGAGGCCTTGACAAAAAAGCACTACTGGGTTTTATTCTGTGCCAGAACTTCAGGCACAGCTGAGTAGAGGCTGTAGGAATCAGCCCTTCCCTGGGGATCAGATCACTGTCTTCCCCCACTTCGGGCAGAGTCACTTTCAAGGAGCCATGCCGAAGCGACCAGGACAAGGGGAGAAGCTGAACAAGGATGGATCTCAGGCCTCAAAGGCAGAACTTCCCAGGGGTCAAAGACGAGGGACAGTGTGGTACCTCTGCAGAAGCTGTGGCATCCCAGCCGGGCAGGGTAGTCCCCACGCCAGGGACAATGTGATGTCAAACCATGGGAGCAGCACCCAGAGCAAGACACTTTCATCCCCCCACCCCAGTTTTGGATGCCTGGATCCTTAAAAGTGTCAGGTTCTGGGTGGGATGGGAACTCGGTCCAGGGGCTGTGGGACCACCCATGGTCTCCTGGTGAACCCAACCCATTCCGTGTGCCTCAGGAGCTGGGGACTCACCTGTCCACAGGAGAGGATGTGGTGGGAAAGGAGAAGTTAGTGGCCTGGCCCAGTGAGGGGGAAGAGGTTTGAACAAAGGCCCTCAGCCCAGGGCACAGGCTATGGGAGAAGCACCTCAGGTCTCTCTCAAGGTTGCTCGGCAAACCGGCGACTCAGAAAGCAAACAGGCCAGAAAGTGCGGAGGGCCCACCATGGACAAAGGCCTCTTGTAGCTCAGTGTTGGGGAGGAGCGCGAACAGGAGGTGGTCTGGGCTGACTGGGGCTGGGCCTTGCCTGAGATCACCCTGGGGACAGGAATGGAGCTGGGATCCAGGTCTCCTGCTTGCTCCGTGGGCAGCCCAAGGGCCTCCCCAGGGGCTGTGCTGGGGAGGTGGGACTGCTCACTCGGGCAGGGGCTGACTTTGGCCTCACCTCGGCTGCCCAACGCAGGACACTGATGACGTGTCCACACTAGTCCAATCAAACAGGCCCTGATGGGGCTGTCTGCGGGCCCAGCCGGATGCTCTTCCTGGAAGCAGTGAAGCTTGGGAGGGACTAGGTCAAGGAGGCTAAAGCCTCAGGTCTGTGGGCCTGAGGTGGGCAGGGTAGAAGACAAGCCAGACTACAGCCTGGTGGGCGGCCAGGGCACCAGTTACCAGGGAGAGTTACTGAGACAGCGATGGGGCAGTAGTGAGCCTCCTGACCCTGGGGGCATGCAAGCTGAGGCTGGAGATACACAGGCTTTAGAACCACCCCTGGCCAGAATCCACATTCAGTCATGGGTGGCAGGATGGCTGGCCTGTGTCACCAGCTCAACCAGTGGCCACTCCACCTCCATCCCTTTTCTGGATTGGAATTTTCCAGCTGTATCAGAATGGCCTTGAGCTCATTAGCCCATGGGACCCTTACAGGTTGAACACCCCCAAATCCTATCACAACAGAGACAAGGTCCGACAATGCTCTGTGTGGCCCTGATGGCAGCTCTCTGTGCCCCTCATCCCGGGCACCTAGTAGAATCGGCCTCAGTCCATCCAGGGAAAGTATGCCTAAGCTTCCCCAGAACCTAGGGCAGCCTGTGGGGTCAGTCACACCCTGATCCCCACCCAATGGCTGCCTCTCCCTGGGCCTCAGCCCACCCTGAGACGTTGCTGATGCCAGCTTGGCAGTGAGCATCTCCAGGGCCAGGAATGTGCTTTGTATTGAGCACAGACCTGGCACAGACTTGGTTGCCAGGAAATGTTTGTCAAAGGAAGGAGAGACAGAAGCAGCAGGGAGGAAGGGAGATAAACAGACACTTGAACCTAGGCGGGCTCTCAAAAGCACTGCCCCCAAGGCCACCATAGCCCTCCTCCTCCTCCAGGACCTGGGGGACTGTGCCTTCTATAGCTAAGACACAGCGCTCAGGTCAGGTAAACATGGAGGAAGGCCGAGGGAGGCCCTACTCAGGGCATTCCCTTGGGCTCTGCTGCCTGGTTGGGCTCGGAGAAGGCCCTCAGATGTCCAGGCTCAGGGCCTCTGCACTCTGCCCCCATCTGCTCTGGAAGCCTGGCTCTGACTCCAGCCTCTCTGGAGGACAGGGACCCTCGCCCCAGCTGCTTGGCCCCCGAGGGACTCAGTGATGTCTCTCAGCTCCCCCGAGGTCCCCTGCCCAACGCTGAGGTTTCATCCTCCTGGAGTGGCAGTGTGGTGGGACATGGCTGCCTCATGACATGAGCACAGGGTCTTTGCAATGAAAGGTGATCCTGTCCATCCAACAGGAGGAAAATATGTCACAGGTATGGAGGTCCAGAGAGGTTCTGGAAGACCTGGTGTACGGACAACCCTACCCCCTTGCCTAGCCCAGGTCCCGGCACACAGTAGGTGCTTAATACCTATCTGCTGAATTAACCAATGGCTTGCTGGATGCATGACAATGGGCTGACCTGGGCTCTCCTGCTGAGGGGCGAGGACTCAGCAACACGCTCTAGGGGACATCACAGGGGCTGCTGCATCCACATGTGTCCCTCTTTGGCCTTTTTGAGTTGCTCCTGGACAGAGGATGCCCTCCCTGTTTCAGGGCTGGGCGTGTTCTCTGTAGTCAGCTAGCCCAATATCTTTTCTTGACAGATGGAGGTAGGGGAGGTCCAGGGAGGGTAGGGGGTCAGAAGCAGTGGCCATTCCCCAGGCTAGGCCTCCCCACGCCAAATCCAGAGGCCCGAGAACTCCAGGACCTGGCTCAGGGCTGCCCTCTGTCCACTGCCCCTACCAGTGTGGCCCCCTCCCCTGGCTCCCTGGCTCAGCCTCCTGGCTGCAGCTGGCCTGAACTGCTTACTTAGACAAACAGGGAAGGCAGCCACGTGACTGGTTAAGGTTTCCTGGACCAGGGACACACACACACACACACACACACACACACACACACACACACACACACACAGAGCCACTTGCGGCAGGTCAGGTGATCATGCGGCCCAGCAGGCCAGGACTGGGCCAGCTCAGGTTTCCCTGTGTCTGAAGGACAAGGGACCGGGCCTGCCTTTCTTCACCCAGAAGAATGCCTTCTCCAAACACTTGTTTTCTGCTTCCTGGACGAGTCAGGGACGTGCTGGATGGGAATAGAGCAGGGGGGGAGGAGGGGAGAGAAGGAGGGGCAGCGCCCAGCCCTCGGCCTTGTCTGGTGTTTTCCTTCCGCCCTCCCCACCCAGAGGGCAGATGCCTGCTGGGAAACTGTGGCCGCCCAGCTGCTGCCGGCAGGGAGAATCCCAAAGCCCAGCGCTGGGTGTAGGGCAGGAGGGGAGCCGGGGCTCAGAGGGGAGTCTCCAAGTGAGTTAGTGACAGGTCTGTCGTGGTCTGGTACCCGGAGCAGCAGTTTTGAAGCCAGAGTCCATGGTCTGGCCTGGGGGGCATCCAGGGTGGGAGAAAGGGTGGGGGGAAGGGGGTGTCTAGTCCAACTTGGTGGGAGCAGCTCTGCCTTTACTCTGTCATTTGGGAAAGGTCTGGGAGCCAGGGTCTCGAGGGCTCTTCCAGCTTTGGGGGTCTGTGCCTCAGATGCTCCCTGAGAACAGCAGGCCTGTTCATCTTCACAGCCCCGAGACCAGCCCTCTAAGGGAGAAGGAGGCCACATCTCTTGGCAGGCAGGGCTGACACCTTGCTCCGGGGGCACAGCCACCAGCTCTGTGGGGGTCTGCGGCTGGCTCCCACCCTGCCCTGGCCTCAGGCCTGACCTCCATCACCCCAGTGGCACAGACATCCACTGCAGAGGCACCTCAGGAAGCCCACAGAGAAATAAGGGGTGTGGCCGAGAGTTCTCAAATGAAAGCCAATTCCGACCAGGTCCCCTCGCTAAGCTAAGCCCTTCTTCACATATTATCTTACTGAATCCTCACAACCCTACAAGGTAGGTAATGTTGTCACTCCACTTTACAGATGAGGGATCAGCAACCTGAAGGTCACAGCGTTAATAAGGGGCAGATCAGGACCTGCACACAGATCCAGCACCCATGCTCTTAACCAGTTCCCACCGTACCAGGGCCAGGCCCCCAGCACCGAGCAGGAGAGGAGTGATGGAGAAATGGAAAGAGAAGGAAGATGGGGGAGGTGACAAGGGGAAAGAGGGCAGGAGGGAGGAGGGGAAGCAGAGAGAGGGCGACAAAGCCAGAAAGAGCAGAGGGAAACAGGAAAGGGAGAAGGAACGGCTGCAAGAGGAAGAAGGGAAGGAAGGAGAGGAGGTGGGAAAGATTCACGGGGAAGGGGCAGGGGACGAAGGAAGCAGGAGCAAAGGAGGAAAGACAGACAGGGGTCAGGGAGGGAGTGGACCTTGGAAAACCAAGAGACAGAGGGAAAGCAAACCTGCCCGCCCGAACATTAAATACCTAACAGGAGATGACAAATCAAATGGGAATTACTGCGGTAAAAACATAATTAGAAACTTGATTGAAGTTAAACAGAATTTACATAACACTGCAAATTAACTTTACACGGAAACTATTCACTGGGAAGGCAATGAAAAGGCATTTCATTAGTAATCTATATTTAAACAATAGGCACAATGGAGCCTTCTGATGAGGAACTTGGTGCCTTCAACCAGAGAGAGTGCCAAAGGCTGCAGGAGAACAGAAAGGAAGTGGGTGGGGTCCAGGATGGGATCCCTGGGCCTGCACACGGTGGGGCGGAGCTGGGTGGACACAGTGGGCCAGATCAGATTCTGGTATAGGTTCTGCCCGTGGCTTGCTGTGTGCTCCTGGGCAAGTGTCTTACATTCTCTGGGCCTCTGTTTCCTCATCTACAAAATGGGGATGTTGAAGAGGTGGTTTATATGAAGGTGCATGCAAGTCTGGATATTCTAGGAGAGCCTGGGAGATGGTAGAAGGCACCGCTGAGCGTGGGCTTGGGGTTCAGATGGACCCGGTTCAAAGCTCCACCCTGCCACTTATTAGCTGTGGCATCATGCAAGCTTCTTCCTCTCGGGCCCTGGTTTACCCATCTGTTCAATGGAGATAAGTCCACGCCCGCTAGATGCCACCCAGGCAGTGGAAGGATTTAGGGAGAGATTGGGTGGGGGCAGGCTTAAAGGAAAGTGAGTCTAAAGGCACAGGATTACTTGGCCCGTCCGCCTGGCACACTTAATTAGATTACCCACAGCCTCCTGCCACCGGCCTGCCACAGAGCCGTGCATCATCAGAGCGGCTTCCCATGGCTCCCCCAGTCCCCATTCCGGAGTCAGAGGCACACCTCCCTGAGGGACGATGGGGGTCACCAAGTCCCCGCCTGGCTCCATCCTATACTCAGTACGGAGAAGTCTCCCGGGCCTTTGCCACATCCCAGGCACATCGGGCTGTGTTCGCTGGGGCAGAGGGGCCGGCCTGTGCCCCTGCAGCCTGCTGGCCCGCCACATGCTCTCCCCCCCCACCTCCCATCCCGCTTCACAGCCCGGTTGAACCGCTGCCCAGCCTCCGGGCAGCAGCTGCTCTCTGCAGCTTTCCCTGACCGAGCCGTGGCCATTCTCTCCACCGAGAGCTGAGTACTGAGTGCGAAACACCACAGGCGCACAAAAGGCTGACCCTGCCCCACCCAAACACGCGCGCGTTTGCCCACTAGAGGTAGTGAGTTCCTCTGCTCTAACTGAGCGTGAGCGGGCAGCTCTGACACACTCATAGTCCAGGAAGTTTCGACAGTTTCTTTTAAGATAAAGGATCCAGGTAGTGCTTAGACATTCAATAGGAAGCTGTTGGGTGCCCTTCCCCTGCTGACAGCTCCTGAGCTGCTGCCTTGAGCCCTGTGTTTTCAGACAAGTGCTCTGGGCAAGGGGGAGGTCTCAGGGGCCCAAGAGCCCCAGAGGGACGGTGGGAGGTCAGGAGAGGTAGACAAAGCTTCTTGAAAGAAAGTGCAAAGCGCGCAGACATCAGCTGAGACCAGGGGGTGCCAACCAGGGTGACAAGGAAGGTCCCCAGACATGGGGTCATTTATTATACAGCCCTGCCAGACACCCATGGGCCCTGGCCTCTGTGTGGCCAGGTGTATGGGGGGAGCTGCTCTGGTCCCTCCTCCCTCTCCACCACCCCTCTCCAAATATGGCTCTGTTATTGAGGCCTCTGAGCCTTTGTTATGCTGTTCTCTCTACCTGGAGTGTCCTTTCCCCGATTTGCCAGCAAAATCTTCCTGGTTCACGAAGAGCCTGTTCCCTCAGCTCTCCTCCTCCCTCTCTGGCTGCACCTTCTCCATCTCCTTTACTGCCTCCACCCCATCTTCCCTCCCTCTAAGGGCTGGATGCCCTGTGACTCAGACGCAGGCTTCTGAAGCGCTCTCTCTGCACTCACTCCCAAGATGACCTCATCAGCCTTGTGGCTTGCGACACCATCTATACACAACAGCTCCCACATTTATATCTCTAGTCGGGACCCCTCTCTGCCTCTCAGACTCATATATCCAATTGCCTTCTCAACCTTTCCACTTGGATGTCTCAAATGCATCTCAAACCTAACGTGTCTAAAACACAGCTCCTTGGCTGCCTTCAGCCCTCCCTGCCATCATCCCCGGCGGAGAAAAACAGCTACCTCTGCTCTCCCGGTGGCTCCTGTCCCAAACCCAAGAGGCTTCCTGGACTGTCCCCCCTTCCCTCATCCTCCACGTCTAATCCACCCACAAGCCTGTCTGCAAGGTCTTTGAAATACAGTCAAGACTTTGATGCTTTCCACTGCTTTCCCTGCAACCCTAGTCTAAACCACCACCACCTTCTACCTGGATGTGGACAACAGCTTCTCAGCCATCTCCCTGCTCTCCTCTTGTCCGACTACATGAGCGGGTCCCCCAGGATCTGATTTCCCCTCTTACCTCTCACTTCCCTCCAGCCACATGCCTCCCTGCTACTTCCATGAACGTGCCAAGTGCACCCCGGTTCACTCCTTCCTTGCATTCATGTCTCTGTTCAAATGTCACCTTGTCAGAGGTCTTCCTTGACCATCCTTCGTCAAAGAACACTCTACTCATCCTGTAGTCTCTGTTTCTTTTTTTTTTTTTTCTTGGCTGCACCGCGCAGCTTACAGGATCTTAGTTCCCTAACCAGGGACTGAACCTGGGCCCTCCGCAGTGAAAGCACAGAGTCCTAACCATTAGACAGCCAGGGAAGTCCCTGTAGTCTCTGTTTCTTTAGTGCCTAATTTCCCTTCTTAAAACTTGGCACCATCTGACACGATATATCACGTTTTAGGCATTCATTGTCCATGTCTCCTCATGAGAATGTAAGCGCCACAGGAAAGGGAGTTTTGTCAGTTTTATTCCCTGAGGTGTCTCCAAAACATCAAGTGGTTCCCAACAGGGAGACTTTCTCAATAAACAATTAGGGCATGAATAAATGAACAACGCCACCTCCTCTGGGAAGCACTCCCTGAATGCCTGCCTGCATTACCAGCACGTGGCCCCTCCTCCCTTCCTCATGCAGTCTCAGACACTACAGGGGCCTTGAGCACTGACCTTATGGAATTGAGCCTGGCTCTGAGATCATGTATCAACCTCCGTCGCAGAGTGCACCATCTCCAGGGCAGGGCTGGATCTGATTCATCTTCAAAACCCAGCCTTTAGTGCAGGGCTGGCCTGGTATAAGAGCCAGTGTGTGTTTGATGTGTGAATTAAGGAGTAAATGGACGGTTGGAAGAATGGGCAGATAGATATTGACAAACGAATAAATGGATGGATGGATGAGTGAATGGAAGGATGGCTAAGTGGGAGGATGATGGATGGATGGATGGATGCATGGATGGATGGATGGATGGGAGGATGGTTGGACAGGAGGGAGGTTGAGTGGGAGGATGTACAAATGAATAGATGAGTGGATGGATGATGGGTCGATGGATGGATGGATGGGTCCCACCATGGGCACACAATAAAGACTGGTGGTTTATTGGGCTCAACAGCCAGACTTCCCTGGCCAGACCAGTGTAGTGTAGTAAAAGCATAGAGGCTGTCAGAGCGAATAGGATAAAGCTGAGCTGCTACGGTGTGGCCAGAGCTTGCTGTGTGAACCCCTGCAGGCCCATTAACTTCCCTGTGCCTTGGTCTCCCGGTCTGAAAATGTAGATGATAATTCTTGCCCAGAGCTGCCAGGGAGATCACTCTGGAGTTTCAAATCCTGCCACAAAGGAGACCGCAGCCACAGCTCCAGTGAGACACATCTCCAGCCAGGGCTGCCTTGGAAAATCCTCCCTTCTCAAACCCTGTCTGGCCCTGCAGACCCTGTGGCCTTAATGCTATACCCCCAAGGGCTAGGACCCTTGGCTATGCCCCCAGAGTTCAAACTGAGCCAGGTTGCAAAGATGGCTTAACTCCAAATAACAAGGAGGCCCAAGTGATTCACAGAATCCTGGAGAATTAGAGTCAATGGAGGACCCATCTTAGAGACGGACAAACTGAAGCCCAGAAGCATTTTGTGCTGGACACACACAAGGCATTACAGAGGAGCCCTGAAGCCCAGGGCAAGAAGGGCTGGGCGAAAAGGCTGATAACCCTTGGCTCTGGCCCTGCCGCATCACGACCGGTTGCCCCGCCTCGCCCCGGCCAGGTTTCAGGTGAAGGGGGCAGTGTAGCCCGGGCATCAGGGCGTCGGGGGTCTGGTGTTACCTTTCTAGGTCTGGCAGCTGAGTGATGGACGGCGGCTCTAATCCTCACACCCCTCGCAGCATTGGTCTGATGCCAACGGGCCTCGTCCTCCTTGTCCTGGGTACGCAGGGAGAGAGACAGGACACGTGTGAGTGGCCAGGGGCGCAGGCGGCAGTGCACTCCCTCCCACCTCTGTCCCCACCGGCGGGCTAATCTTGGTGGCCTCTTGGGCCACTTAAGCACGCCCCGGGATGCCTGATTTATCGGAGCCGGCTGTCTTCCCCACCCTGCGGTGCTCCAACTGGCAAGCCAACTCCTCCTGGTGGCATTCTTAAAAAAAATGTGCAATCTATGTAAGTTTTGTTTTTTCTGGGGCTCGGGGGCTTTGTGCTGTTGTCTTTTTCTTCCTGGTGAGAAAGGTAGAAAGCCAGGGCCTTCCTGTGCGGCCCCAGGCACGGTGACAGGGAGAAGCTGTCGGGGGTATTTTTAGCCGGGCCTCTAAGCCCTCGGTGTTCTCTCTGCACCATGCCTGGCTTCGGGGAATTATCTCACACGGCCGGCCGGTCGGCAGCCACTTCCAAAGCCACTCTTTGACCCCTGCCTGAATTCTTTCCTCATTATGAATTGTTCACCAGATCTCTGACCAACACTTGGAGTCACTTTATGTGTGTACTCCTCCTCGGAATACCAGCTCACTCCCCGCTCATCCCCTCCTGCCTGTGGGGCTGGACGGTTCGCTTAAAACTGAGGCCCAGAGTCCTGGAGGAGGCCCAGGAACAGAGTTTAAAGCAGAAAAGAGCCCCGGTGTCCCCCAAACTTCAGGCCTTCTCCTATGCCCTTCAGGACTCTTGGTCCGGGCTGAGTCCTGTCCATATGATGACTTAATTAATACTTGCCTCTACTTCAATGCACTTTTTTTTTTAGCTCTGATGAATCTGGCCTTGTCCAAAGGGAACATATCTGTGAAATCATTGGTTTGATGTGCTAGTTATATATTTCTAATATACCTTAATAAATATACAACTAATGAAACAAACTTCTATGTTCTTTCGGGTACTAATTCTAGAATCGTGTCACAGGTTACCAGAGTTATGTGGGCCAAGCTCTGGCAAACTCACTATCGTTTATCATCCCTGTCCTTGCACGGAAGGAGAAAGAGGCGTGGGGGAGGGGTGGTTGGCCAGAGGAGTCCAAGAATAGGTTAGCAAATAAGGCCAAGGGAGGTAAGGGGGTCAAAAACATGGTATGCTGGAAGCTCTTCCTACTGTCCTTCCCAGCACTGGGCGAGACCATTCCTTTCCCCAAATGTGAATTTTGCTGTGAGAATCTAGGTGGACGGGCACAAGGTATGAGGTATTTGGTCTCAGGATGGGTCTCATATTCCAACAGAGGGCTACAAGCTGTGCAGAGGCCCAGGGTCCAGGCATCCTCTGCTCCTCTTCCCAGCAACTTCTGAGGCCTCTGGTTCACCTCCGCCCCCTTCCACCAGGCTCCCCCAGGCTGGCGTTGGTCAGCAGCGGCTAGAAGCTTAATCCCTTCTCCAGTTAAGATGTGGAAGCACACAGCACACCCCTGAGCCCCGCAGCCTGAGCTCTCGCTCCTCGGCTCCCATGGGCTCTTGGGTGGCCTCTGGAACTCTCTGGGCCTGGGTCTCCCCACATGTGCCTTGAGGGGTAGACCCTGGTGATCCTGGAGGCCCTGCCTCACAGCTCGGGGGCTTCACTGAGCTTCTCCATTTTCTCCAGCTCGGGGACCCCTGGCTGGGCCCCGGTCCCATGCCCCAGCTGCCCGCCCCTCCCGTCCAGAACAGGATGTGGGTGTCAGGAGGTGAAGGAGAGTGTAGGGTCGGGGTGGGGAGTGGCCTCAGGACTCGACTTCCTGCAGCCTGATCGGTTTACCACAGTCAGTTGGGCCCAGGACCGCACAGCTGTGAGTTATAAATGTCCCTGTCAGAGCCCGGGCTGGGAGGCCCTGCTGCGGGTAGAGGCGCCAGGGCCCACGGCGCCCACTCCTCTGGGGGCGTCCCCAGGCGAGGGCCCATCCTCCAGAAGGCCCTCCCCAGGCGTCCAGCCCTCACAACCTCTGGGCTCTCTCGACCCCTCTCTGAGATGCCTGATGCGACAGGGTCTAATACCACCTCCCCCTGCCCACTCTTCACCCCTCCAGGTGCAAATCTTGTGGTTCCAGCTCCCTCAAGAGCTCTCAGAGGGCAGGGGCCATCCCAGGTCTCCACCTACCTGATACTAAACCTGGGGCTTGGAGCAAAGCCAGCCCCCTCGGAGACAGCCTCCAGGGCGACTGTTCCAACTCAGCAGCCTGCTTCCCACGGCCCCAACCGCCCCTTGCGCCTGCCCACCCAGCCCGCCCAGCGTTGGGGGAGGGAGGAGGCAGGGGATAGGGCTCCAGCCTGCAGTGCAGGGGTCCTTGGGCCCTGGGCACAGGACTCTGTGCACTGAACATCCAGGGTCTCCTTCAGGACAGGGTCCCATTCTCCCTGCCTGCCCTCCTTGGGGCTCCCTTGACCTGGAGTGTGGGGTGTAGACCACAGTCTGGGCTGCATACACAGCTGTCCACAGGGCAAGAAGTTAGGTCCCTCCAGCCTCAAGGCCGCATCCATCCTCCTGGGGCGCCACAAGGTGGGCAGCACAGGGTCAGGCCCCAGAAATATAATCAAGGTAACGGGAATGAGCAGGGGACGGTCCAGGTTTGCAGGACCCGAAGCTTATACTATTTTGGAGGTCCTCTTTAGAAATACATATACAATTACAAATACTTTTTTTTTTTTTTTTTTTTTTAGCTGCGCCGCGCATCTTGCGGGATCTTAGTTCCCCAACCAGGGATTGAACCCGGGCCCTGGCAGTGAAAGTGAGAGTCCTAACCACTGGACGGCCAGGGAATTCCCTACAAATACATACTCAGAATGAGAAAAGAAATAACAAATTCCTAGAACCTTAGGAAGCCAGGCCCCTTTAAACAATTTACCAGAAATGCTTACACAGAAATGCTCCTGATGGCAATCTGCCCCCCCTTCCCCAGCTAGAACCCTCCCCAGCTGCCAGCAAAACGTCCACCTTCACCCAGGCGGTGCAGGGGCGGAGCCCGGGGGCTGAAGCTGCATGAGCTTCCCATTAAGTCCACCTCTAAACAATAATAGTGCTGAAACTGATAATAGTAATTCCCAACATTAATGGGCCTTTATCTGGTACTAAGTCCTTTATGTGAGTTAACTCATTTAATCTCAACACAACCTATGAGATAGGTACTATACCTATTTTAACAGATGAGGACACAGATACAGAAAGGTTAAGAAAGCAGCCCAAGGTCACACAGCTAGGATATGAACCCAGATAAGCTGGCCTTGGGGCTCTTATGAGCCCTCAACCACTCCTCTTTGCTACTGCTCTGGAGGGCCCAGGAGTTTCCCCTCCCTCAGAGGCTCCAACAGCAGCAGCGACCAAAAGGCCGACAGCTAAGCCCCCTTCTGATAAAACCGTTCATTCATTCCACGCCAATGCTTACACCCAGCACCAAGATCTTGGCTGTAAACAGGGGCCTCCTGCTTGCCTCACTCAGCCCAGGGCACGCTGGGGTCCTCTCTGTGGGCAGAAGTGGGCACCCAACTTGACCTTCTAGGGCCAGGGGGTGGGGAGTGCCTGAGAAATGGGTTGGCCTGTCCCCAAAGAGACCTCAGCAGGGGTGGGAGGGGCAGGGTCTGTTGGAGATCACACAGCAAGCTGTCCCACCACTTCCTCATTTACAGACAAGAAAAAGGTGGCTTGGAGAGGAGTGACTTTCTGAGGGTCACCCAGCAAGTGGGGACCCCGCGTGAGGTTAGGGCTAGGCTCTGGAGGGGCGGGGCAGGTGGCCTGCAGCCTAGGGTGGCCGAGGCCCGGCGCTGGTGAGACAAGCTGTCCAGGCGGCAGTGGCGGGAGGAGGCCCCCTGCCTTTTGGCCTCCTGAGAGCAGCGCCTTTGTTCTCTCTTTGTTTTCCATCTGCCCGCGCCCCCGTGGCCTTCCAGGCTTCCCCTGATTGTGCACAGGGCGATAAAAGGGCAGATGAGCGGGAGATCTCTGGCGGCAGCGGGTCACCTCGCACAGACACCGTGGCGGCAGGTGGGAGGCCGAGGTGGGGGGGGGGGGGGGCGGGCCAGGAATCGGGCTCACCACCAGCTACACCGAGTGCTCCTCTGAGGGGTTCTGCATGTGGCTCTCAGAATCCCTTCAGCAACCCTGGGAGGAAAGCACAGCGATCTCCCAGTCTAGGAGGGGACTGATGCGCCAGAGAGCGGCAGCCAGGACCGGATCCCTGGCCTCGGGGATTTCCAGCGGGCCGTGCTGACCCTGGCCCTGACCTGCCTCCAAGCCCAGATGACACCTGGTCTAGTGGAAGCCGTTCTCCCTTTACGTCTAGAACTGGCTATTTTCAGACTGTCCAGGAAGAGAGAGTGGAGTAGTCAGAGAGAGAGTGGTGAGACTGGGTCTCGCCCACCAACGCCTGGGGAGGCGGGCCGGCCAGGGAGCCCAAGAAGTCACCCACACCTGGTCAGGCGGTATGAGAGGGAGCAGAGTCTGACTTCCTGGCCTCCCTGAAACGAGAGTCCCGTTTAAACTGCCTCTAGGGCAGAGGAGTCCTCTGTGGTGGGCTAATTCCCACTGACCGCAGGGCTGGGGAGAAGGGCATGATGCAGAGGTACTGTCAGCTTGGCCATGAGATGGGGCAGTGGTGGCCTACAGGCCAGAGACTGGCCAACCCTGCCCTCGGGTTCCTGCTGCTGACCCCGGCCTCGCCGCTTGGTCCCTGACCTGTGTTCTCAGACCCTCCACGAGTATGTCCCTGACTTCAGTTATTAGAAACTTTAAACCACATCATGTTTCATCTACATCTTTCACATATTGTCCTTTAAATCACTTGGCTTTGAACCAATCACTTTTGTTTTATTTAACCTCATCTAAAGCAATATTGTCTGTGAAATCACAGGTTTGAGGTACTAATAATATTTGTTCGTAATTCACATGAAAATAAACACATAATGTTAAGATCTGAGATTCAGACCCTCACACGGATCCCGGTGGTCTACAGCGTGCAAGGCCTGGGCTGGGAGAGTGAGCCTCGGTAAGCGAGGTCAGGAGGCTGTAGGACGGAGCCCTGGCTGGATGGGGAAGTGGGAGGAGGCAGAGGTTCCCAGAAGGGCATGTGGAGGGTTTGGTTTGGGCCATGGGCTCAGACCAGACTACTTCTTTCTTCCACTTGGGCTGGCCTTTGGTCCAGATATTTTTCCAGCTGCAAACAGAGCCTGCAAATTCCTCCTGACAGTAGCTCTACAGAGAGGGAGCACTGGAGGAGGAGCCCAAACACCTGGGTCGGGGGTCCGTCTCTATCACTGTCTGACTTGGGGACGCTGGACCTCTCTGAGCCTCAGTTTCTCCATCTGTACAGAAACAGTGGATGAGCCAATGGTTCCTCCCAGCTTTATCGGTCAGACTGCAGCCCCCCTGAACCCTGGTGATGTGTGGTGATCCATGTGACCCCTGGGCTTCATACAGACCCTCTAACCACCTATGTGGATCTCCCTGTACCCTTTCCTCCCACACCTGATCGGGGGCCTCAAGTGGCATCTGGGGTGCAAAGGGGAGACAGGGCCAGCCTGTGTGACAGCTATAAAATTAGATAATCAGCTAATCACCAGCAAATTAGCATCCCATCTTTACATAGAACAAATATAGTATTTACGTAAAAGTTGTTAGGAGTTTCTCTCTTTTTAATTAGCAGAAATAAATGCAAAATGAATGGTAATTAGGCAGCTGATGGATTCGGTAGTACAATTATGCTTGCAGCAGTGCCCCGGTCCTTAAATGCTGCGTGCTCCGAGGAATCAGAGGAGCCTATTTATATAGTTTATTTATAAAACAAAGTTAGCAGGAACAGAGGGGCGAGGCCTGGGCACTGCTGGGGGAGGGGTCGTGGCTGCAGGGGCAGAGCCCTGGGAGACGGAGCTTCTGTGCCCAGGGAATGGGGGGGATGGTGCTTAGCACTAGGCTGTGAAAGTGCACCACCATGGCCCCCACATGTCTATTTCAGGCCCCACATGTGTCGCCGGGAGTGGCCTCCCTGGCAGGAAGTAGGCTACAGCAGTGTGGAGGGGCTGGGAGCAGCTGTTCTGCGCACTCCTGTCTCTTTCCCTCCCCGGTCTCCACTTCTCTCTTCTTTGCTGGCCCTATCTCTTCACTAAGCACTTCTCTGTGCTGCACCCTGAGGCATATTCTCTATAACGTTCTCCCTTTCCTCCAGGAACTCAAGGGGAAGCAGGTCTAGGAAATAATGCACCCAAACACAGCGGGTTTAAGTTCCAGATCAGTGGAGCATCCAGTGGGAGGCAGAGGCAGGAGTCTTGAGAGGAGGCAGCCCAGAAGAAGAGACAAGAGTTGGGTTTTGCAGGATGCATAGGAGTTTCCTGAGAAGTTGGGAAGTAGCAAAAGGACCTCCATGTGCAAAAGTGGGGAAATAAAAATAGCATTCTGCAACTGCAGCAAAGAGGGCATCAGGGCCGTGGAGACTGGGGAAATAAGCAGGGGCCTCATTTCGATGAGTCTTGGATGCCAGGCTAAGGGTTTGGACTTAGTCCTAGAAGCTGTGGAAAGGTCTGAATCGAGGAAGTCGGGCAGCCCCTTCCCACTCACAGTTCTTTCCTGAGCATCCCCTCCCCCACCCCAGAGCCAGGGGGAGGGCCAGGTCGACAGGCCATTAGAGGCAGCTGGTCCAGCTCAGCAGAGCGAGCATGGAGCAGGAGACTAACCTGATTAGGAGGGACAGGAGGTTTGTCTGCGGGGAGGAAGGGAGGGAGGGTGACAGCTCTGAGGGCCAAGGGAAGGGGGGCACGCTGGGCCACTCTTGGGTCTCCTGAGTGAGGGGCCTGTCTTCCCCTACAACAGAGCCCCTGCCCTGCCCCCAACCCTAACTGCTGGGGGGGAGGGGAACCAGCACTGCCCGAGAGACCTTGCCCCCCATCTGGGGTTCAAACCCCAGCTCCACCACTGCTTTGCGCTGTGACCTTGAAGAGCCATTCCCAACTCCGGGCCACATCTTTGTCTCTAAAACAAAGGCCTGAACTAGACTCAGGGAGAAGCAGTGGCCAGTTCAGCTCACAGCCCCATCCCGGAGAGTTTTACGGGCATGGGGTTAACTTTTAGGGATGTAGGTGAGGCAGGCACTCCAGTCTGCCCCAGTCCCAGCTGTTGCCTCCTGCCTTACCCCAGCCCAACTCACGGGCTTGTGTGGCTGCTGACCGTCCCTCTCCAGTGACTGCCCATGACTCAGGCCGCCCGGCTCAAAGTTGGGAAGAATAATTCCTGTCCACCCAAGCCCTGGCGTCACTACAAAACTCAAACAAGCCGTGATCCCAGCAGTGATCTGAAGGGCAAAGCCCTGAGCAGTGGTCTGACTTTGACACTGGAGGCTGGGAAGGGTTTCACAAAGTGAATATTCACGCTCCCCGGTGGGGATAGCTCCCTCACCTCTGAACCGCCCCTTTAAAAAAGCAGCAACCCAGCAGCCCCATCAAGGTCTGGAAACCTGAGCTTTGCCTGAGCTGTTATCTGCTGTCACTCAGGACCATGCTCTGAACTTGTAAGGGAAGACAAAGATCACACCGCACTGCTTCTCTGCTTTGTAAGTTGCGCTCCTGCCTTCGGCCAAAATCAATACAATTCCCCGCTATGACTGTTTCACCAGCACGAGGGGCCGGGCCCCTGGTGATGACATTCCACCCCTGGCGGAGGATGCTGAGGGTCCTGCTTCATCACACAGCCTCAGCCCCACTGCAGCAGCTGTGAAATGTCGGGTGGGCGTGGGGTGGTGATGGGGGGCAGTGTGGGCGGGGAACAAGGGGGCTGCCCAGAGCTGCTCTAAGTGCCTCTCCAAAGACAAGCCCAGTGCTATTCATCAACTGGTTTTCAGGGCTGTGAGAAATCAATGGCATTTGTGCTGCAAACTCATCATTAGGACAGGAAGGACTCTGCAATGGAATTGATTTGTTTAAATATAATATCACAGTTTAACAGAGAAGCGTGGGGGTGGGGAAAGGACCCAGGCAAACAAAACACAGGGACGGCCCAGAGGACCAGAGAGGAACCAGCTTTGAAAAATCTTCCAACACAGCGGCCCAAACCCACGCCACCCGCTGCCTCCCCCAAAACCCCGCGTGGAGGAGGCCAGAGTGGGCACAAGCCATGACCCAGTGGGAGGCGGTTCAGGCCCGGTCTCAGACGTGCCCTTCGTCAGCCTGAGGATGCACCCAGGGGCCTAGCTGGTCACTGCTGTGTTGTTCCTGCAGGTGACTTCGGCTCCACAGAGTGTCCGTTCAACAGAACAAACTTTCATCAGGCACCTACTGTGCTTGAGGCACCTGTGAGGGGCCGTGGGGGAAACAGAGGGTAAATCCTGGGCCCAGCTCCGACGGACAGGGTGCATAAGGCAAGTATGCAGGTGACAACACGAGGCCAGGGAGGGCTGAGCTTCCTAGGATTTTAGGAAATGAGGGAGAGAAGTGCTGCGAAAAAAAGGGCAAAAAGGGCATAAAGGGGACCGTGAGGGGCAGAAGTGGAAGGTGCATTCAAATAACCAGGAGGAGCCCATTTGGAGGGGAGGGTCCTCATCTCGTGGATACAGTACCCGCCAGCCTGAGGATGATGGTGTTGATTAGCGGTCCCCCACCTTTATTGGCACCAGGGACCGGTTTCATGGAAGACGATTTTTCCAGGGACGAGGGGGTGGGGTGGCTCAGGCGGTAATGCGAGCGATGGGGAACAGCAGCTGAAGCTTCTCTAGAAGCTCGCCTGCCGCTCACCTCCTGCTGTGTGGCCCGGTTCCTAACAGGCTGCGGACTGGTATCAGTCTGCAGCCCAGGGGTTGGGGACCCCGGTGTTGATGATGACGAAAGCTGGCTTTATTGATCTGAAAATGTTCCAGGGTCCCACAAACATGTGTCATTTCAATGAATCTCACCATCTTGTGGAGAAGGAACTATTATTACCCACATTTCACAAGAGTTAAGTGACTGCCTGAGGTCACACAGCTAGTAAGTGATGGAGCTGGGGTCAGACCCCAGAGACTGTGCACTAACCGCTGTACCTCCTGCCCTCACTGGGGCTTGTCGTCCATGTGAGCTGGGGAGAAGATGGCTTCTGCCCACCGGGAGGCTGGGGCATGAGATGCACTGAGCAGTTCAAGGGGGAGTGTGAGGAACGGTGTGGGGTGGGCCATGCACCGGGCTGATGTCCTAGTCACAGGTCCTGTACCTACAGTCTGGGTGAGGCTGGAGCACTGGGTGCAGACCTGGCCTGGCACTCAGGGTGCCCGGATACCTCACACACCTCCTCGAACCTCTCCCAGAGGGCGGGAGTCCTGGGTAGGGAAAGCAATGGGCTGGGTCCTGGAAAGGCACGTCTGGGGCGAAGAGCCCCCCATCCCCACCCCTCCCAGGCCAAGAGAGGCTCAGCCTTCATCTGAGGGTGGGGACGGCTGACTCAGTCCTTGGGGAAGGACCAGCAGCTCTGGGCAGCCTCACTGAGCTCAAGAAGGACCTTAATGTCAGCCTCTGAATTTGCACTTTATTCCTGGTGGCAGTGGGGAGCCAGGGAGGGTAGTGGCAGACTGGGAAGGGCTCAGTAACTGAGAGGCAGGAAGAGAGTAAGACCTGAGAGCCAGCAGAGGATGGGGGCGCTGAGGGGGACACAAACTCAGAGATGGCTCGGAGGATCTAATCAACTGTGGGGGGAGGGAGAGGAAGGTGCCAAGGACGACCTGGGCATCTCCCCCAGCCCTCTGGGGGCTTGGACGCCCAGCTTCGCTGAACCAGCGGCTGCCTGAGTCAATACGAATTGACCAGGACCCCAAGGAGCACTGGGCCCCTCCCCCCAGGAAGCCCTGACCTGGGGGAGGGCGCTGCTGGCCGGCAGGCCGCCACCAACTCCGCTCTGTCCCACTGCTGACCTTTCTCCTGTGTCAGCAGTGCTCTCCATCAATGCACCGGAAGGGCCGGTGCAATCTCTCTCAGCTGCCTGGGGCCAGGGCTGGGGGCGGGGGCTCACTCAGTCTTCCCTCTCTTAAGGAAGAGGTTTCTAAAGCCTCTCTAGAAGGCTGGGAGCAGAGGTGCCAAAGCTCTCAGTGCAAATCGGGGAGCCTGAGGCTGGTGAGGGGCAGCTCAGGACCCACCAGCCAACTGTAGGCATAGCCCTGGGCACAGAGAGCCCACGGGGTGCGACCCACACCCCTCCAGCTGGCTGAGGGTAGGAAGCTGGATGGCGAGACTGCAGTCAGGCCGCAGTGGATGGGCAAGGATGATCTGGCGAGAAGAGGCACCTATAAGGTGTGGGAAGGGAGCAGGGGCAGGGCAGGGCTGAGCCTGAAAGCCGAGGAGGGGGACCAGGGGGGCCAGTGGGTATAGCAATGGAATGGAGGATTAGATGGGGCTAGCTCGTCAACTGTCCCTGTGGGCCTGGAACTGAGAGGTTTCTAGGATGTGAAATTTTCAGTGCAAAGCCGAATGGCTGATCACCTAGCAGGGCTGAATCTGAATTCTGGTTTTCAGCGCTATCACTTTCAGACTGTACCACCTCTCTGGGCCTCGGTTTTCTTCATTTGGAACATAGAGCTCATAGGAGTACCTTGTGTAGGACTGTCACGAAGATTAAGTTAAATAATGTCAGTAAAGTCCTTAGCCTCTGACACAGCATCTGATAACAATCATTCAACCAAGGGCAGTGGCCACTGTTATTACCATGGATGGCTACGACTAGTCTGACCACTACAAGGACCAGCGAACACACAGCAAGGGCTCACCCCATGCCAGGCTCTGTCCTAAGCACCGTATGGACAATGCTAATTTAATCTCACAATGCTTATTGGGAGGGGCCGTTATTATCCCCATTTTCAGATGAGGACACTGAGGCATGGAGGGGCTAAGCCACCAGCCCAGGTTCTCACAGTGGGCGAGAATGGAGCCCAGAAAACCACTTCCATTTCCATGGGGCTGACCCCACAGCCAGGGACTTGTGGGCCAATGCCAACACAATTCTGATCACACTGACCGAGGGCAAGAAGTGGACAAACACTCAGGTGGGGCAGGCCACTCTGGACATGCAGAGGAACGGGCAAGGGACCCCTGTTTTTGAGGAGATCAAGTCCCCAGTCCTCAGCCTGGGTCTTTAAGACCTTCCTCTTCGAGTCCACACACATCAACCATATGTATGAAGTTTCCAGGGTTGATTTACACAGCAAGAGAAAGGAAAGCCCCCAGAGGTGCTCAGGCTTT